>NC_091490.1:11588159-12196222 GCF_947461875.1 Haliaeetus albicilla
ATGGATAGCACCAATAAGTTGTTTTCTATGAACTGCCTCAGATGAGACATGAACCCTACCAGACCTTTTTCAGTCATTTGCTAAAAGCAGGGGAGTGCTGAGACAGGAATTTTGGGTTCTTCTTCAGGTTCTGGAGAGGGGCAGTACATTTTAGGGAGCACCAGACCCTCCTGCCTTTCATTCCTGCTTGACTGCACGCACCCTGTTGCTGTCAACATTGTCCTAGCTCATCCCTATCTCTCTTTGCATGCTGGCTTCTTGCCACCACCAGCCTCCATTCTTGTTCTCTTTGCTTAGTCTCTTCCTTCAAGGATCCTTGTCAAGAGTCCAGCTTCTCTTTCTCATATATTACTCTTTTCTTTCACTACCAGTTCCACTTCTCATCTTGACCTGCTTCATTTATATGCCCATAGTCTCCCCTTCTTCCCCTTCCCCTTCCCCGTGGTCCAGTGTCCTTTCACAGACAGCCCCAGTTTCCACCACTTTTCAGGGACTACTTTCTCTCCCTTCCACCCTGTCTTGCAGAGTCCACATTTTTTATGCTTTTCTTTCCCCTCACCCTTGTGAGCTTATGAGTTTTATTTCCTTGTAAAAAACAGGTTGCAGAAACACAACAAATTAAGCTCTTTCTGATGGAGCAGTCATCACAGTGTGGCTGTGGAGCCTCATGAATTATGTGCTTTGCTTGTACCACCTGATGATACTTTAGATGACACCTGCTATTTGATCAGTTCTAGGAGCTGAGAAATTGAAACAACTCTCCCTTAAGAATAAAATATGCAGAAATTTTTGCAGCAAAAATAGAAGTCTTGAAAGAGCACGTGAAACTGCAGTTTTTCAAAGGTTTATAATGGAGTCAGATGGCAAAAAGTACGCTCCTGATACGTAGGTCAGCAGTGCTTACTGAATGTCCTGCTGCTTCTGTGAAGAACTGGAATATCAGAGCTTTTCAAGGGGAGGGCCACCTAACCATTGAAGCTTAGGCTAAACACTTTTTTATTTTCTTTAGCCTTAGAAGCAGCTGAAGTCTTTTCGCTGAAGTTTTCCAAATGTTCCTCTTAAGGCAGGCACCTGGCATTGGAAATTCGTCCCAAACAGTTAAAATTTGATTAAGCTTATAAGCAACTGAAGACAAGATATTAACGTGGAATGTTAGGCAGCTTTTCATAGTATGTGGCACTATTAGCTCCTTCTCTAAATCATGACATATATATTTCTATGTACTTGTACTGTACTTTTCAAGTGTTAGTATTAAGAAATGGATCCTTAGTCCTGACAAGCCACTAGATATATTTGCAGCTTTATTTATTGTTTCACTGTTCCTACAAATTCATTCATTTTTTTGAGAAGAAGCAACAAGGATTTTATTTCACATATGTCATGGAATCCAATACAAGTTGTTGCTTTCAGGATATTACTGAACATTCAAGAACTGTGATATAAGGAACGATTTTTAAATCAGCATGAAGTGCAGTATTAAGCAGCTATAAATTCATACTGATGGTTTCCTGAAATGCTTGACGTAAATCAGCTGCCAGCTACAGAGTGAAGTTCATTGGCTTTTATATTTAGGGGATCATATATTGACAATAATCATCTCATTGGCTTTTTTAATTGATCAATAAGAGGCATGGCAATAATAATAAAAAAAAAAGTAAAGTGCTAGTGAATGGTAGTAACCCAAATAAACAGTGTTAGGAATTCAGACACCCAGAATGGAGCCATGTGCTTAAAGATGACCTGCAAGGGATTGAGTGGAAAAGAGTGTCTGAACCTTTCTATGTATAAAGAAAGGCAGAAAACATGGGGATGGTGACTCTTTCCTGCTTGTTTTTCTTGTCTTGAAAGCAGCAGGCATGTCATCACTGGTATTCCCTGTGTTTGCCAGAAGACCTCTTGGTGGTCTTGCAGGCTGCATCGTGTGAATTCTCTCCCTTTAATTGAAAGGGTGGGGATACTGAATCTTTAACAAAGGTGTCTTTTTCCCAAGTGTCAATTAATTATGTTTGATTAAAAAGCATTTTAGAAAATCTGACTGAAAATTATTTCTTCTCATCACTGAATTGTTCAACTTCCATTTTCTTGTGATGTCATGATTTCTTTAGGTCATTAAAGCCCTTGAAATTGATGGGGATCTAATTTCTAAGGTAACTAATAAATTGCAATAACTGTGTCAAATCCTTATTTATCTATTGTGAGGAGGCAAAACACATCCTGCATTCCATGTTTATACTTTAAATGATTTTTTAGTTACCATCACTGCAACTTTAACATTTTTCTCATACTTCCCCTGCAGGGATTTTTGTAAACTAGTTATGTATTTGTTCTTCCATTTATTTTTTTCCTCACTAAGTAATGCTAGTGTGATTTGAAGCAGCACTCTTGTATCTCTGGATAATTGATTTTAGTAATAAGTTTTGTCTTTTCTAAATTACAGAAGTAATGCTATTTATTGCCAGTGTACAGGGAAAAACTTGACCTGGCATCCACCACAAAAAAAAAAAAAAAAATAGCACTCTCACATGATTTCACTGTGTGTTTCTTACCTATCCACACAAGCAAGAGAAACCGGTTTGGTGGCAGTCATGTACCTGGTCCCATTTTCATCAAGTTTTCTTTTTCCCTTTTTGTTATTGCATAGACCTTTGCTACAGCAGTTTAATATGTTATGTTACTGTAGGAACAGTCAGGAGATGGGTAGCCGTGGTCTGAACTTTGAGAGAAGTGTTGGTACCTTCACACAGGAATATCGGTCACTGTTGTGTTTCTAGCCTATCAGGAGTCCCCAGTTCGGTGGCAGTGGCAATGGTTGATTAGCCCCTACTCTCAAACTTCATTGCCCTCCTTAGCATGAAAATCAGCACTGCTTTCAAGACTTATTTCTAAGTTTTTACAGCAAGTGAGCTTTATCCTAATTGTACTTAATTTGTCATAGTGTTACGTGTTCAGGCCCATTTTTGTACTACTTTGCTGTATGATTAATTTCAGAGAAGGGATGGGGGGATTTCTGAAGACAGTATGCTTGATCACTTGGATCAAAGACTGCCAATAGGAGAACTTTCAACAGCTGTGTAGATTTGATTGTATTTTGATAGTGGTTATTGCTATGGTAACTCCGAAGGAACAGGTAAAAGTAAAATAAGGGATGGGGCTGAACTGGGGAAAACAGGGTTAAAAATAGTTTGGCTGAGAAAAGATCTTAGAGAATTAATTACTTATGGAGCATGCTGTTACTCCAGTGTGGTTAAAAGCTTAGAATTTAGGAGATTGAATATTTGCCAGTTTGGCCCAAAATAATAGTATTTAGTGGGAGAGAGGAGGTTTTTGTTAGAACTGTACCATGGCATTCTTGTACAGCCTGTGTTCCTGTAACGATCAGTGTATCGTTGCCACCAGAGTGATGGCTCATGCTACAAAGTGCAAGTTAGAATAAGCTGCCACCACTGTATTCAGATGCTGTGGAAAACTGTTCAGAAACAAATGCTTTACATTTCAGTAGACCAAAGTCACTATTGATGCACAGTTACTGATTGCAGGAGATGGGAACTGCCACAATAATATATGTGACTATTACGTATTCTCTTGATTGGCAGTTTTATAAAGAGATACTTAAACCAAGTTAACCCACCCAGAAACATCAGTGGTAGGAGTCTTAGAATCTATACCTTTATGTGTGTGTGTATGTGATTTAGGTTTTCTATTGCTATCAGTATTTATCTGAAATAGGAGATCAGTTGCAAAGTAGTTAATGTCTCAACTGAAATCATAATCCTCTCCAGACCACCTAATTCTAATGTGGAGTGATTTATGATGAGGAAGAAGCAGTTGGATTTTGAAGAACTCTCTGCTTGCCTGGGGTTTGTTGTTGTGTAAATTCAGGTAGCAGGTTTTGGGTTTGGGTTTTTTTTTTTTTTTTCTTTAAAAGAAAAAAAAAGAAAAGAGAGAGAGAAGGAAAGCACAGCTCAGGATGGAGTGTTGCATGTCAGGACCTGTAGTTGGCATCTTCATAAAAAGGATGCAAAAACCTTGCAGGGCCAGTGTTTTGAATGTCGTGATATATATCAGCTACCCTGACTGAGAAGAAGTTAATAAATATTGTGGGTAACTTTTGCAAATTCATTGATTTGCTGGGTTAGTCTGAAACCTAGTATTTCGTATTTTGGGAGTGGTTGGTGGTCCTATTTGTCTTTCCAGCCTGCATTAAGACAGCATTATATAATGACTGTGTTTGATTTTTCTACTTCAGTGGAGCAGCGTGACTTCATTGGCGTGGATGACACAGGAAAAAGATTGCTCTTCATGGCTAATGAAGCTGATTTGGATGAAGAACTTGTCATTAAAAGATCCATCCTTCAGAAGTAAGCTTATGAGTCCTTGTAATAGAAACTGAACTTGGGATGGGGGAAAATAACTGTGGACTAGGAGTGATGGTTAAAGACAAAGTACGATGAGAACGGAAGAGGAAAAGCAGCTTTTGCAATATTCAGGGAACAGTATTTTATTATGCATTACATCATTACAACCAGTTGATAGGCTTGTCTGATACCTCTATTGTGAAAAATTCCAGGGAAAGAAAAGGAATGGGTGGAAAGGTAACTCTCCTTGAAATGGAGCCAATATTGCTATAGTTCAGATACAGTTTAGAGTCAGAGATTTGGAAGTGGTAGGCCTATGTCCATAAATGAAATGCTAGTCTCACTGGCTAAGTCCCAAATGGATTTACAGAGGATCCGAGAGAGGATCTCAGGATTTCATGACGCTTTTCTGCATATAAGGCACAAAACCTCAGCTGTCTTTCCAGGCCCAAAAAGATTCATTAGAGGATCTGTGTTATATCCACCATTAAACTGCACTGGGGACTTGGATGAATTTATTAAATACAGCAGAGTAGCTGAGCTTCCTGCAGCAACTGAGCTTCCTGCACAGCGTAATTCATATCCATTAGTAGAAGAAGGAAAGATAGCTTGTTGCTCTTTACGCTCTTCTGTACAGTGATTTTAGTTTTCTCAGGCACACACTGTCTGCTGTGTTCTGTGGAAAGCTCTGCTGGCCTCTTGAGAGGCCAGCCTTTGTAGTCTGTCCCAGGCTGACAGTCAGACTTTCACCTCTGTGAGATTAGACACCTGTGGGGCAGCCATCTGAGAACTGGGAAATTCATCCATGTGGACCTTGTAAGTCAAGGATGCGGACATCTGAGGTCTGCTCTCAGATAAATCTCTTCTGTGAAAATGTGTCTGGTGTATGCTGCAGGCCACAGCTAGGTGTAATCTTTCCTTGAACAGCCTGCTACCAGATGCGAGGGAGATGCTGTGTGCCCATGGAAAGATGACCCCTCTTCTGCCAGAGTTTAAGGATTATCCTAGAAGGAAGGTGGTCAAGAGTGAGCCCTGTTAACTGCTGTGATGGAGAGAGCCTGTCCCAGCATGTTCCCACTGGCTCTTTCTTGGGTTTTTGTTGGACATGGCAGGGACCAAGCTGCAGGTAAGCCTTCTGTGCATACACTGCAGCTGATCTGCATAGTGTAGGAAATTCAGCACTGTTGCATGCTGTGTTTTTGTGCAAACAAAGACTAATAGATCTATTTTGGGCTAGGAAGGAATATTTTATCTACTTTTAGTGATAGACTTGTCTTTATGGCTTTCTCCTAGCACTGGCGGGTGGCTATGGTATAATGACTTAGAAATTGCTGTAACATGTGTGATCTTAGTTGACCTCTGATTTTACAGGTTCATCTAACCAGAGGATTGTCATTCCTGTTACCCTACAGCTAAATTAATCAGGCTTTATCCTGCAGGCCAAACTTTGCCTTCAGGAACACCTGTTCAGTTACATTGTCTTCAGCAGATTTTCTTGAGCGTAACTGTTTGGGATTTGGTACATGTAGTGATGGTAATATATAGATGGGATAAAAATCTGTATGTGTCCCTGTCTTTCTTACATTTCCATATGCACAGGTATGAAAGCTAATGTATAGAGTTAGCCACCCTCCAAGTAAAGCCCACAGATGATGGGATAGTCTGGAAGCATAAGGAGAGAAGATCTGCTAAGTGTTAAAAAGAAGAAAAAAAAATTAAGACAAAGATGCTTTGAAGCATCAGGCAGAAGCACTGGGCCAGTATCCACCTGGGTGAGCCTCTGACATCTGAAACTGGCTGCTGTGGAGGCACATGCGCTCTCTTGGTTTTACAGCTGCCATCTTGGAGAAGCTCTGAGGGAAGCAAAATATTATATGGAAATTGTCAAATATTTTCAAATGAGGCAATTCTAGGGTAGCAACAACTGTGGGAGCTCTAGGAAGACAAAGTGTTGGCAGCTAATGATGTTTTAACCACCGTGTTGTCTAGACCTGCTCAAGCTCTGACTTTCTCATGTGAGAAACAAAAGCAACGCTTAAAAAGATCTTTGAAGTTGTCTTTTTTTTTTTTTTTATACATCATAGTAAAGTAAGGAGAGGGGGGAAAAAAAAAAAAAAGAGCAAGCCCGATCTCGTTTTCTTCGTGGATCACTTGAAGTGACTGATTTTCAGCTACCATGTTGGCCGTTTCTTGATCTCTGGATTTTGTTTTGATGAAACAACAGACTTTGTGGCAAGATGGGAGAATTTCCAGTACACTCATTCATTCCTCTGTAAAATACAATAGACATCTTGAGGGGGTTGCTTTTGTTTGTTTTGCTTTTAATGTCTCTTTAAAGGGCTATAGTGGTCTTGTGACATGAACTCTAGAATTCCTTCAGTGCTTGTTTTGCTCTTCAGATCCTTTTCTTTTTCTGTTTTCTTTTTTCCCTCCCTTTTTGAGGAGGCGCATGGAAGGAGGGACAGGGAAAGAGTGGTGAAAGGAATGGGAAGAGGGAAGATGAACTTTTCTTTAAAGCTAAGAATCTTGTTACTGGTAAAAATCTAGATCCCATACCGAAATGGTTCAAAGGACCTTTGGCTTCCCCTCCTCACAGGAGGGAAGTTGTGTTGACAAAACATCCAAAGCTGTAGAACGCTAATTTAAATCCTTGAAGAAAAACCTTTTTCCTGACCTTTGCCTTCTTCCTATCATTGGATTTCACGCTCTTCACTTTCCTGCCATAAAAGAGCAGCTGGTGGGGAGGGACAGGGGAAAACACACATTCTCTTGAGTACCTGTTGAGTATTAAATATTTATTTGCTCTTGACTCAGATATTTTGTAATAAAGAAAGTGTTACAGAATGAAACATTTTAATAGGATTTCTAAGTTCATGGTGTAACCTGTTATTCTCTTTCTCAGTTTGGTTAGGATTTCTTTTCCAGATTTGCTGTTTTGATTTGTTTTGGGGTTTTGAGAGTTGTGGATAGCCGTTTTAGTTTTGAGAATGCCTCTCGTTGTTACACCACAGAAAGGAGTCTGGATTTTGCTCCTTTGCTTGCCAGAGCAAATCTGGCAAAGCTTTCCATTCAGCTGTTAAAATTGTCCTTTTTTTCTTTTCTTTTTTTTTTTTCTTGTGCTGTTAATTACCCTAATAACAAGTCCCACAGGTAGCATCCTCCCTCCAGTAAACAAGTGCAAAACAGTATCAAATACATCCATCCAGGCGTGTTTTGGTGTGCATCAGGATGGGCCAGGAGACAAATTTATTGGTGGTGCCTAGAGAGACTAATGCTGCTGGGGAAAGCATTTTCAAGGAAATGGTTCCCTGTTTGAGTAATGAGAGCTTATAAAAAGCCATGAACAGCCTGTGCATGTCATTCACTTTGGCAAATAGCTGCAAGATGAGATACTAGAATGAAAGAAATACAGTTTGGGGAAGTTTTGGAGCCAGCTTAGGGGCCTTTGAAGAGAAAAAAATAAAGTTATGTGCTCATCCCTGGAGCCTGGTTTTGCCGGTGACATCTCTCTGAGTTGGGTCTTGGCAGGATGAAGGAGTGAGGAAATGATGAGAATTCCATAGATGCTGCCTTTGCTTTCGGAGGGGGCAAAAGTATTTGTTTTCAAAGCACGATTACAATGGACAGGGAGCGTTTTGCTCCACCTCTGATATTTATGGTCATGCAAAGTGAGACAGTAAAAGACACCTGTTGGAGCAGGTCTAAATTTGGAGCATTTCCTTTCAAGATCTTGTGGGCTGTGTAAGGGTGAGTTCAGCCTTCGTGGGTGTTCTGTCTGCACAGACGCAGGTGCAGGGCTTCTCCTAGAGAATATGTTAATAAATCACCGTGACAATTCCAGCTACTTATTACCTCATGTGCTTCAGACAGAAAGGAATATCTCATCTATAAATATATACAGTACTAACATTAGTAATCTTGAAGTAACAATACAGATCTGTTTTTAATAAAAAGAGGGGGGTGAGATGGGAGATTTTTTTCTTCCTCTTCCCCTTGCATCATGAGGGTAAAAATGAATGGTGCAGTATGATTTTAAAAGTCAGCGTTGCCAAGTGGGTAGGTAATGGGAGTTCAGGAATAGCTTTGATACACTTGATTTCCTTTCTGTTGCCTTGGGATATTGCCTTTTTTTTTTCTGCTGATAATTTGTTTTAAATAAGCGGATCATATATAAACACACTGCAACTTCCTTTGTGTTCCTCTTCTCTGAAACTGCCCTCCTTGGGAAATTGGCATCTCTGAAATACTCTGCCACTGCTATGGTGGTTCTTTTGATTTTTTTTTTTCCTTTTAAAATCTACTTCCATGAGAAAGAATGGCACAGGTATAGGCAGATGTTCCAATGTGTAAAGCATCCTAAACTAGATCATGGGCAGATGTCCTCTTCCAGATCCAGCTGTGCTGGTGAAGGGGGCCACCACCTCCAGCTTGCCCCCAGCTGGATGTATGATCGAGTACTTCATAAGCCACGTGTCAAAATGAGTTGCATTACTTTTAATAGATTAAACAGCAGGACTTTGATAATTTGGTTCTTTTTACTTTTTGTGTTAGGGAATCGTCTCCACAAGCAGTACCACTGGCAGGGAAGGAAGGGACGCAATAACCCAACTCAGTAGGAAAATCCTGAGGAGCAACTCAGGGCAGACCAGGGAGCAAAAACTCTTTGCTGTGCTCAGCTGTCTACAGGATGAATATACAAGTATTAGCTTTAGTGGTATTCCTGTGTTGGAAAAGTCAGTAGTTTTCAGTATTAGCAAATTTTTGTTACTAAGTTTCCTTTGCATTCAAGTGATATTTTGAGAAATGCCATGGAAAGATGTTGGATATATCTTTTTTTCTCTAAAATATGACTTTAGAGAGCGATGTGTAGATCTTCATGTCTTTCCTGTTAGTCCAGATCTGCTCTTGCAGTTATTCCAGATGTGCTCTTTCCATAAATAAAAATCAAATTTTCTGACTAGCATCAGAAAATAAGTCAGGTTCTTTTTGGCTCCTCCATCACAAAAATAGAAATTGTATGTGCTGATTTAGGTAATAATCCTTTTGCAGATGCACAAGCCAGAAAAGAATCTGGTTCCCCTTCCCAGAACTGAATTGGTTTCACAGTACTAGTAGGAATTTAGAAAGTTGTAAAAAGTTATTTTAGCCAGTAAAGCAAGCGGATCTGACTCTGAATCAAAACAGGGAAACTAGGTCTATTGAATAAGAGGGTGTGATTTTTACACACTAACTTCTCAGACTATAACCACACTTTAAAAATGTTGGTGTAGCTTTAATCATATTTCTTTACAAAAGAGGATTTTGCTGAACATTTCAGAAAAAGCTACTGGCCTGTGAGTTGTTGTTTGAGCCGTGAGTTGGGAGTAGATGTTCTCAAGATGCCCTTGGACGTCTTGCATGCCTGTTGAGAAGTTTCCCAGTTCACCGAGAGTAGCTGCTATAACTAAAAGGAATTAATTTTCTCAGAAAGTTTGCCCTTTTTATTATGCATTTAAACTTTGCTCAACTTGCTCTGCTTTTTCTGTAAATATGTTGGGGATGAGTGTAGTCATCAACTTCAGAAATGGAGTATTTTTAAAACACTTTATTGTTTCTAAAATGGATGTAGCCAAATATAAGGACAACATTTTAATTTGGTGCTTTTATGTTATGCTTGTACAATAAACGTGAACACACTACCAAAGCAGTTAGTGAGATGTTGACTTTATGTTTTAAAGAACATACTGCTATTACTGATTTTAATACTGTTGCTTCCATGGAATTTTATTGTGTTTTGCTGCTGCTGTGTTATTTTATTTATTCATTGGGGAGGGGGGGGGGTGGGTTGTTGAAAGGAATGTACAGCATATCCAGGTCCTTTTTATAAAAGAAAGGTCATGCCGTGTCTTGACAGCTTGTACAGGCAAGAGGTCATGAATCTTAGAATCTGGAATATTAGCAGGAGCTTCTATTGAATGTACCTATAGAAAGACTTTATTGGCAACAGATTTAATTTTACTGAAAGATTCTTGCCAGCATTACAGTACGCATAAGACTAAAAGCAGAGAGCGTGAGGCTCAACATTTGGTTTCTAATCGTCAGTAAATGTATGTTGCGCGGATTGTCATTAGTCATTTGTCTGTCTGTCTGCTGTGGTCTCAGACCAGCACTTAGCCCGTGATTTGGTTTTACTTTTCAGAGGTTTCAAAAGAGGAAGGGATGACTGTATTGCTTGGACACCCTCGAGTCCATGTGACTTGGTAAATGCAGTGTTCTGGATGAGTCATCAGGTTGGACAACACTGAAGTTGAATTTCATTGTTACTCTAAGCCAGGCTTGGGTCTTGAAAAGATGACAAATGGGCTGTTCGTTTTAGAAAGATGTCTTAATACTTTAACACAGTTGCCACTGTGCATTTTTTAACAATGCTGTGTGTTAGTTTATTTCACAGAGTTGATGGGAAATGTAGCCATCCCCGGTTGCTTTTGTGACATATTTACCCCAATTGATCTAGATGTAACCTGTATGATCCTGTATGAAGTTCTTCTGAATGGTCTGGTTAGAGGAGAGACACAGAATGATCAATTAATTACTTTCAACGTATGTTTTCAGCCATAGTGTGTATTCAGTATAGCTGCCTGTTGAAATCTTAGGGTTTCAGCTTGTGTCCAGTGATCCCAGAATGACCAGTACGCAGACAGAGGGGCACAGACTCCTTATTGTGTGGTTGGGATGGTACAGAGAGAAAAAAAGCCAAAGGTCAGAGGAGTTATCCCTGCTTGTGCGAGCGCTGTCAGGCTCTCCCTTACCACATGTCCACCATGTGTTCCTCATCAGTGGGATGTGGAACTCCATGACGCAGAGCAGACTGGAATGCGGAGTTAGTTAACACCCGCCGTTGGGGAATTTATCAGCCAATGTGGAATATGTTGGGGGGGGAGGAAACGGCCTGGTTTAAAGCAAAGTAAGGGTGAAATGAGGCATGTGACTGTTCCTCTTCAGTTAAAAGGTCTGATTCTGCTTGGGGCTGAGGTCCTGGCTCACGAGCCCAGCCAAAGCTTGTGGTTCCCTTACTGTTCTATGTTACTGACTTTTTTTTTTTTTTTTTAATCCTTTAAATTGTCGTGCTTAGCAGAAGATTTTTGCAGTGGGCTGGAGGGAAATACCCTTGGGATTTTTGCAAGGAACGACTCGTCTAGTTTATTCTAAGAAACCCAGACTTTGAAGAGCTTTTCCTTCATCCTGGTCATTGAGATCCCAAATCACTAACTTGCAGGAATACATAAAAGAGATAGCCTCTCCATTAAAATTAGCTACACTTGGAATCAGTTGAACTGTAGTTGCATAATATTTTTAGTGTTGATTTACGACACTTACTTCATGGCTACTGTGAACTCTAACCTGGGTGATTTACTATGATGTTTAGCACTGCTAAGAATATTGTGAAAGTCATAATGGAAAGAGTCAGAATATACAATTAGCTAGTTGAAGGTATATGTGGGCCCACAATCCTTATTGGGTTCACATTCTACTTTACTCGCAGCAAATATATATCTTTCAAAATGTTTCCATTCATCCAGAATACAATGCTGAATTCCCTCTTGAATAGCCGTAGTTTGGTTCTCCCCAAACAGCATTGTCCTGGCAGTTTCTGGAATTACACAGGAAATGAAGAGCATAGCAAACTTTCCTTTCTCTTGCTAAGACATGCTCCCTAGGAGTTCTTCCAGTAGATCGAGTAAAAAGCAGAGATCTATTCCTAAGGGCAGCATGTCCGCTATGTTTCTGCTTTGAGAAATCCTAATTTTCTCTGGCTTTAAATCCTTCCTTTCTTCCTCAAATTTATAGCACCCATTTCCCCAGCTAGAGAAGATTAGATAGAGATTCCTTTTACAAGCAGTAAAACTTCTTATCCTCTTGTCTTAGAGATTTCTTATAGGGCGCTCTCCTTCCCCAGTCCCCAAATATGATATACTCTGTTAAGAATTAAGAGGAGGTGGCTATTAGACCTTGATAAGTGAACTGGCAATGCAGAATGCTGTATCTTGCACAATTACTCATTCTAAGTGTAACTTACATGTACCTGCATATTGGCCAGCAATAGCTGTTGGTATTACTTGGGTCAATCATCTTGAAATCCTTTAACCTTTTAAAAAAGTGTGTGTGGGAGGTATTCATAATTCAGGTTAGTGGAAGCTCAGGATTTTGAAAAATCTGGGTCAGTCAATACAGAGAAATTTAAAAAGAGAATAATTTAGGGCCTTCAGACAGAAAAAAATTGGCTGATGGACTTTAATTAAACTCCGAGGGTTGGAAGCAAACCAGTAAAAAAGCAAGGGAAATTTAAGTTAAAGCTCAACTTCCAGTTTTTCTGCATATAAATCCTCCAGCAGCTGGTGATATTTGCAAGAGCACAAGAGACTGTCTTTCAGTATTCCCTTTGATTTTTTTTTTTTCCCCTTTACTTTATTATTCCCAAGGTATAGCATTAAATATCATTTCAGAGGCCATGTGCGTCCCTAACTTCTCTGTCCAATTTCTATGGTACATGTGTTCATACATGTATACATACATGTGTAATATATAGCTTTGTTCACTAATGCATTGGTACAGCATTTGTAGAACTAGGTGTATATTTTTTTTGTTGGTTTTTTTCCCTCCAAACGAGCTACATAATTTCTGAAAATACCTCTGAAATTCCCACTTCTGTGACTTTGAGCCTTAGCCAGGTAGAATAGTAATAACAGAATCACGGCCAGCGGTGCCATAAATTTCAGCTAAAGTATCGAGCAAGAAGTCTGATTTCTGTTTGTACTGTTGTTAGAGATATTTATGCAGGGCAGGTCTTTCAGCAAGTGTGATTATTTTCAGAGAGGCCCTCTCCATTCTTGCATTAGAATATGCTGGGGATGTGTGCGGGGAACGGCACCTGATGAACAGCAGCCAGACAGAAGGAATAAAATCACTTGGGAATGAGGCTTCTCTTTATGGCCATTTTTCACTTCTAAGGCCACTTGAAAAATATTGTTCTTCAGGTAGATCTCCTTCCTAGATCCCTGGGTTAGCATTTGGGTGCTTGCCACTTTCCCAGACCAAGGAGCTACTGAAGACTTAAGCTTTTCAAGTAGGAAAGTATGCAAGCACATATTTTGCAGCACCAGACACTATTGAAAGAATAATGGACCCTTCCCACATTCAACTCCATTCTTCTTGCACTTGCTCCCAGACCTCTGGAGCCACTGTGCTAGCAAATGATTACATTCTGTTTCTCTTCCATAACTCTTCCTAAACAAAATGTTAATTGAGACGTTGATTTATACAATTTAGATTCCTTTGTTAAGTCAGTGTTGTTAAAAGTAGCCTCTGGCTATTAGGGAGATAGATCAGCGAGACAAATTAGTGCTTGCTGATATGTTTTTCTGTATCTTACGCTTTGAGAAAATACATGTTTCAGATTTAAGGAATACGTCTTTTGCATGTGTTTGTTTTAGATGTACCCCATGATAGTGTAGCTCTAGAATGCAGTATTCTGTGTGTTTTCTGATTTACCTCCTTATATGAAGGAAGCGACCTGAAAAAAAGTAGACTGGCATCTTTTTTTGCTATGCCCTTGACATTTGTCAAGTGAAAAGAAGGGGTTATGATACGGATGTTATATAGATTCTAGGCTTTCATACGTGACAGGGATAACCTCGTGCCTGGACAACTGTTGACTTAAAGGGTTTGCAGAAAAGTTGTCTGACCATACTTCTCAGTAGTCTATTCTTGTCTATGGAAAAAAATAGAAATGTTAATCTGTTTGTTGTAGAGAACAACATTAAAGTAAGCAAACTTTGTGCTTACGGAGGAAGAATTCTCTTGTTCTACAGGTAATCTGGTGCTGGAAAGGGTAAAAGTTAATGTGAATTGATGTGATGTCACCTGGTTGTATTAAGAATGTCTTGTAATTAATATACAAAGAGATCTCACTTCTCTACTTGGCCTTGTGGCCTTGAGAAGTCCACTTAATGTTTGTCTCTTGTACTATCTTTGCTTTTTAAAATGAACGCAATATTACTTTCCTGTCTCATAGGGACATAACCCCTTGATGTTTATGTCAATGATGTAAATGTAAAATGCTGTTCTGAGTACAGGGTATTAACAGTTGGCTTTCCTACATTTAGAATCAGAACAGTACTTATTAAAACGACCTGCAGGAAGCAGCTGATGTAACACTGCATACAGCATGAGCTACAGCTCATGTTTAAACCTAGATTTTCAGTTTCAGCACTTGCATTTCTGCATGTCAGACGCCAGTAGTATTTAAATGTATTATTGTATAGTTTATTGTGTGTTACGTTGTTACTTGCTGCTATTCTTATCGCTCCACTGTCTCTAATTTCCTTTCAATGTACTAATTCTCCAGCTTTTCATACAAAATCACTGGACATACAGTGAAAAATTAAATATGTTTTCTTTTGCATTAACAAGCCACTACTCCTGAGTGTACACGATCAAATTTGTAGATAGGTGGTTCCTTGCGTGCGCATGAACTGGTTTTACAAATGCTGGCTTGAGCCTGGCACAGCTTGTAGCGGCGCACCTGAGCTAACATGCGAGCGGCTGTACTGCTGCCAGGGCCAGGCTGGGCTGGCAGCGGCGTAGCTGGGTGGGCAGAGCGGCTCTTGAGCTAGCGAGTCCTGCGGGGGCTCGGGGCACGCCGTGGAAGTACCAGAAGAACTCCGTAGGAGCCAGTTCTGGTGCAGAAACAGCAGTGTCATCTGTGCTTTCTTGGGTCCATATTACTCTGGATAAAGGAGAAAAAAGTAATGTTTATGTTTCTTTAATCCTTGCATTTGTTTGCTGCTCTCCACTTCCAGTTTGGCTACCTGATGGCAGCTTTTAAATTCTGAGATAAGAATTGTGGTTTTGTTACCCATGTGTACAGCTTTGATTAACGCTTTCAGGTTCCAGCAAAATGCAAATATCAAAAAAGAGTATAATCTTGTATAGTTCTTGAAATAGCTTACTTTTCACAGTAGAAAAGTAATTTCCTTTAGAAGGTGATCACTCCAAAAACTATGTTCATTTCTCCTAAACATTTTAAAACCACGACAACTATTTTTCACAAGTTATCTGCTGTAAAATATCTTCTGATTTGGGCTGCTGTGTGTGATCTGCTTCTTCACTTTCTTAATGACAATTTTATCCGTAAAGAGAAAGGGTTAATGTTTTCTTTATGATGGGTTATGGTAATAAAACAAGGTGATACAGCCCTGCTAAACAGTGGCCTCATAAAGGTCATGTGCGTAAATGAAGATATAATGAACCTGTAAGTCAAGAAAGCCATGAATAGCAGAAATGCCAAACGCCAGAGCTGAAGCACAGTTGAGTAACCTGCTGCAAAGTAGTCTGTCACTTTACCTGTTCCTTCATTTCTATGTTTTGAAGTTGTAACTGATTGATTCACCATCTTGAAGGCAGTGGATGCAAGGATGTGAACTTGTGTATGTGAGAAAGGTGTGTGGATGCAAGGGTATGAATCTGTGCCTCTCTGACAAAAGATGTCTAGTACTGAACGTGAGTCTTTGAGTGACAGAAAGCTCATAGCAGACTGCAGCACAATAATTTAAAGGCTAGTTTTGCTCTGACATTCTGTCCTTTGACTTCTTAATTTTCCTAAGTGAAAACATGTTGTGTCCACAGTGGAGGTGGCTCACAGGTTCCATTCAGGACTTCTGGAAGGCTTCAGCCTTTTACCTGCCATGTGCTTGCATACCTACTGCTGATTCTGACGACTCCTACAATGACAATAAGAAAACTGGCCATAAGTGTTAATTCAAGTCTCAGTGGAAGTATGCATGGTCTTAGGTATCTTAGGATACTGCTGTTTCCTAATGTTTCAAGGTATGGTGACATGTAGCTGGTGAGTGTTTTTTCCATCACTGGTCAGTGCCTGAAAAGTTATTGTATGGTGAAGAGGTGAGAGCTGAACCAAGCTGTTCAGCATCAAAATGCTTGAAATGCATGGGGATTATGGGAATGTGTGCTGCACTGTAGTGATTTGAGGCCACAACCAATCGTGTGCTATGCATGTGGGAGAATCAAGCACAACTGCAGTGTATGCGAGTGAAAGATGTTGGGGCCGTATCTTTGCAAAGGCTGATCTGATTTCTAAGAATAAGTTTACTGGTCAAAATTGTTGATCCCTGCTTGCTGCAGGCTGGGTAGAGCACAGGTGTGGAGAATTAGGTGAAGTTATAAGGAGGAGAAAAATCGATGAGCCTCAGAAGCATTCCTTGCAGCTAGGCACTGACTTGAACTTGCACATTGTCTCTAAAAGTGGATAATATCTTCTTGTTTACATTCACAGTTAAATATTTATTCCCCAAATTCTGGGATGTTTGGGGTTTTAAATCTAACATGAGGAAGGACAAGCAGAAAAAGTCTGTACTCATGTGGATCAAAATACAATGGGGGAAAAAAGCATATGAGAACCCATTCTTAGTAGTCCTGTTTGTTACCTTAAGCAACAATGTCCCCCTCTCTGCCACTGTTTGTGTCCTGAAGAGAATCCAGTGTTTACATCTCTGAGGAACTAATTTTGTCATCCAGTTGAATAGTAAGACCCAAAATTGAGATTAACTGTTACCAAAAAGTAAGAAGAGAGTGCTCTGCTGTTACTTGATCACTTTGTGCTTACTTGCTAAGCTGAGATTTTCACCAATTACATTTTTTATGATTTCTGAGTACTGTTCATTAATGTAGTTAATTCATTGCTGAATGACAGCATGTTTTTACACACTGCTGTCGCTTCTATCTTCATTTTGAAAGGAGAGGTGATTCTCCTTGCCAGAAGTAGAACTGTTGTGCTGGTTGGTTTGTACTTCCACAAGTTACTTCAGGGCTTCAGTTTGTATTTGATTTTTGGCTGGTTTGCAAGAATATATGATCCAATTGATCCAGTCACATTTTTAATTGAAAACATACATAGTTTGTATATATTAAAAAAGGATCATTTGCATGTAAGGAAGAGCCCATGAAAGTGTTTGAGAATTCTTACCTGCACCTGGGCAAAGAAAAAATTTAGGAAACCATTTTGTGTGTATCCATTGTGTATTTGTTTCTTTTTTATCAATGTACGTCAGAGGTCCAAATACAAATAAAGTGTGCTATGCAGGCTAATTGAATCAATGTCTCTGTAGAAGAACTTAGTTTCTGGAGTTGCTCTTGTAAATCTGAGATGTAAACAAAAACCTAGTTATTTTTATATCGTTTCCCTTTGCCTCATGTACGTGATTCTGGAAGTTGGGAGAGTTACATGTTTATGCCTCTTTTTATAGCAGAATATTTGCGTGGCTGAATTTTTATTGAAGCATAATTCCTGGTTTCCTTAAAGCTGAGCAAGGCTACTGTACAGTGGGAACACACATTAATTTGAGTTGCTGTGAAAGGCTGTTCATTTTAAAGCTGTCAAGGCAGCAAATTGTCCTCGAGTGTTTCTTCATTAAGAGTTGTTTGCTGCTTTTGTAGAAACGGCTGCTTCATCCACGGAAAGTAAATTGGGAGTTTTTCCTGAAAGAAGGATGTGCAAAGAACAGCATTTAGGCCATGGGATCTTACTGGCCCTCCTTTTCCTGCCCCTACCTACCTGGGGGTGGTGCAGGTACCATTTTATTTCACCTGTGTGCCAGGATGAACAGTCTCCAGAGGCTTCTTTTATCTGAGGTTGGCTTTAGTTTGTTCTTTCTTGGTTGGTTTGTAGCTTCTTCATAGACTATAAGCTCATTGTGCTGGTTCCTTTAAAATGTAGAATGCAAAGATACTACCTGTCTTAAAAGTTTAGAGTCTAAATGGACTGTATGATTATGGATATGGCCTTTGCTCCCACTAAATGTGAAATTCCAGCTCTTCAGAATAAACCTATTTTCTAGTGAATTCCAATATAATAATAAAATCTACTATTTGTGACGAGTGCAGCTTCAGTGGTGTGAATAATCAGACCCACTTCTTCTGTTGAAGTGCAAAAACTCCCTTTTATTTTTTATAGCAAATTATTTTGAGAGCAGAGCCCAGAAGCATGGGATTTTTAGAAGTAAACTAGTCTTTTAAGGCTTCCTGTTCATTTTGGTTGTGCTTATTGCTTCTTACCTCTCTCTGATTTTTTTTTTTTTTTTTTAACTGTTCTCTGCAAAAGCAACCGTTGTAGACTTGGCCCTTTTTTATATTGCTAATATAGTCTAGAGGGTTAGCACAGGGCTTTATAGTTACAGATTGTTTCTAATACATTTTTTCTTTATAAACTAAGGGCAGGACTGTACACGAAATCTCTGTTATTGTATTTGTGCTTTGTACTCATGTACTTGTTGACTGTTTTACAAGCCAGTAACGTAGTAGCCACAGGCTAGGAAGCTTGCCCAGAAATCTGGCATATTTAATTAGTTCTAGTAAACAAGCAGAGTTTCAAATTTAATTTTTCCTTCTTTAATTCCTGTAAACCTCAAGCCATTTAAAACTTAATTTTGACGCTAGTTTCGTTTATGCAGTTGGATAATACTGAAACAGTCCACAACCACAGATGGAATAGTCCCAGTCTCTTCCAAGCAAGAAGGGAATAGAAGTTGTTTTGTTTTAATAATATTTGAGGTTGCCGTAAAACTGTAAATGATAATCTTCAGGTCATCCCCTACCCATTTTCTTTTTCTTTCTGTTAGGCTAAGTGTTTCAAGATGAGGAAATTGTCCTACTGTGGGTTTAGCCTTGTAAAGGAAAAGGATTGGATTTGTTGCCATTCTGGTCTTTGTACAGAGAGGTGTTCTAAGAGCAAGTTATGGAGGCATCTGAACTCTTGTTACTTGCCGTAGCCAGTTTCTGGCTTCTAGGCTGTGAAATTTAACTCACTACCCCAGGTGGCATGAGCAACAGAGGGTTCAGTTGCTGTCTTCTCTCTTGCTTTTCAATACTAGCTTGTGATCAGTGGTGAAAATGGTTCTCTACTACTGCTTTGCTATTAGGGACCACTGAAGTCTAAATTAATGACATTTCTTCTATCTGTTTCATTGCTGAAGCCACAGTCTCCAGACATGTAGTGTGCTGGTGTCTCATCACAGTAATAAAATACTTGCTAATTTTGGCCAAAACCTGAACTTTAACTGCAGCTAATAAAAAAAATAAATAAAAAAAATAGTATTTAAGTTGTGAAAATACACAGATGAGCAGTGTCTTATTAGCTGTCCAGACAGCTTTTCCTTCAAGAATATGGGGGGTTTTTTGTTCTTTTTTTCAATGAACAGTGACTGTCTCCTACTTACTATAAAGGCAGCTCTCACCTACTGTATGAAGGGAGTTAGCACATGGTGGCCTGTGCAGAACAGCACTCGTTTGCGTGAAGTTTCTCAGTCAGCAGTAACCGTCCCAAGGAAGGAAGTTAACTTGCTGCTCAAAGTACCATCTCACTGCATTGAATTCACCAGGATTTTCTTCTGTCCTCTGCAATATTCTAATTGCCATATCATCACTGTTCAAAAGGAGTGAAATTCCTCTGGCCCAACCTTAAGTTGTTATTCAGCCCTAGTAGTGGGTGAAAGATGAGAAAGGTTTTTGGAAATCCAGCTCTGTCCTCAGTGCAGTGTAAGTTTTTGTTCAGTTGGGCTTAATGCTGTAGTGCTCCAACTTTAGCATCCTCCTGAAAGCATTTTAGGTGTAAGCTCAGCTTCTTATAGTAATATGAAGCAGCAACTTCTGATATAGCTATTAACAAATCTGGAAAATTTAAATAATGAGTAATCTAGTCTAACCAGAAACTAATCCAGTGTGGTTGTAACCAGTGTAATTACTTGTTCAAAAAATGCAGATTTGGACTTTGTGTGGATGTCAAGCTCTTCTTGTGGTAACAATACATGTTTTCTGTCTTGTCTCTCCCCCCCCTCCCCCTTTTTTTTTCCTGATACTTACACTCATCATCCCATGGTATTTCTAATGGTGTTATGTAAAGTGCCAGTTAGCTATTAAAAGAATTAATCATAAAGTTCTTTTGGGTTGAAAAGATGAGAGATGTCTGCAGGTGGCTTCAGTCTGACTTCAATTCTCCTTTGGTTTTAAATTCTGTTGTCATTCTGCAAAAAGAATGCTACATTTTCTGATTTTAAGGCTTTGTTTTAATGAAGTTCTTATTTGATACTGTCAAAATATTAGCTGATAAATTAAATAGTATAAGTTCTTTTAAACTAGAAAAGAACGCAAATATCTCTGTATTTCTTATGTGATTTCCTATCACTTGGGTATTTTTTCACTCTAGAATTGGGCTGTACTCTAATGCTGATCAAGTCCTGAGCCCTGACAGCTCTCTGTGTCCTGAAATCTCGTGGCTCAAGGTTGATGTTGCCCTAAATCCAGGCTAGCCTGTGTCTGAGGATGTATCTGAATACACCCACTGAGTCATGACTTCAGTGTAGCCAAATCGGGAAACCCCTCTGTTTCTCTGTAGGAAGCAGGATTCGTCAAGTCTGATTGCTCATACCTTAGCATACTTTCCCCTAAAATGTATTTTTCTTCTATGTACCCATTCAGCATTGCGGAGATGTAGAGCAGCAGTCTGTGTCCTGGCAGTCGCAGCCAGGCTCCCTCTGCAGTGGTGGCAGAGCCAAGTTCTGTGGCCATTTTAATTTCTGCCTGAGATAAAGCTGTTTTCATTTTCCAATTAAATATTTGACACTTGCCTTTGTTGGGATCTTGTCAGGGTGAAGTGTGGTTACTTTGTTGCCAAATGCTAAAGTGTCCAGGTTTCAGTGGAGTTGAGATGTGAATAGGTACAACTGTAAAACCTTATCATGAATCAAAAGTGAGGCAGAAGCAGTAGGTTCCAGGGGGAAATCAAAAGGAAACACAGGTCAAAGCATCAGCTGAGGAAGGTGCAGACCCTCAAGGAACAGGAGCTAAGTATAATTCACTTGCAGTAGATGAAGGAAATGAGCATTGGCAGATTGTGGAAGACATCCTATGTAGGCTGGATTTGGGTAGGTTTTGGTAATTTAAACCATAACACTTGAATTTTTCCCATCTTTGGATTCAAAGCTTATGTCTTCTTGCTTTCTAGACTGTAAGTGTTGGGGAGAGCCAGATTCTGCTTTGTCTAACATACAACATGTATTGCCCCTCTCCCTGCTCCTCTCCCCCCTCCTCTCTCTGCTCTCTTCTTCCTTCTAGCCCTCCTGACCTGCTATCGGACTCTTGTCAGGTTGTTCCCCAGTCCCATGAAACTTAACTGTTTTGAATGCAAATATCTTTTAAAAAAAGACTCACAAACATGCACTTTCCATCATAAGAGCCAAGTTGCTTGTCAGGCGAAGATCCTAGCAAAGGAAAGTGAGTGATCAGGTATGGCCTATGCACAGTAACAGGTTTAGAGGGGGGTGTTTAATTTTAATAAACTGGTGGTGCAGAAGTAGGTGATTTTCATGAGGTACCTGGAAAGTTGCTCACAATGGGAACTCGAAGGTATGTGTGACAGCTTCAGTTTGTTCTGCTCCTGGGCCCTGTAAAGTAAAAGGGAAATGCTTATAATGCTTATTTCAACTTTGTTTTTTCCGCTTCTGCTTTTACTTGCAATTTAAGGTTGGGGGAGGGAGGATTTCTTTTTGCCTGTGTGTTTTAGTAGTCCAAAGGTATGCCATTGCCTTAAATTCCCAAATTTTGCAGATCACAGAGCTGAATAAAACCTGCCTCACCTGGGAGGTGCAGTAGGTCTTTGGAGCCTTATTGAGCAAGGCTGAGTCACACTGCCTGGTACGGTTTTGTTTGCCTTTGAGTCTAGGCCAGTGACATAAAGAAATTGTGGCGGCCTTGCTGTGTTTAAGCTATATATTGCTAGTGACCTACAGCTTGACCTAGTATTCAGTTTCACTGTTTCCCATGCATTTACTGTAATTATTTGATTTAAGAAAATATATCATATGTCTACTGCTTAGCCTTTTGGGAACTGGCATAGGAGGGATCAGCAGGAGCTGCTGTTCTTCAGTAGCCTCTGTACAATCCTCTGGCTTCAGTTGTTTGCTTAAAACTTGTTCCTCTTTGTGTTGTCATCCTTTCAGCCCTGGTGATTTTAGGGAACAATTATTTACCAAGGTGAATTTCCACAAAGCAGGAAGCAAAATGAGCTGAAAATTGGAAATGATTAGGGTTGCCAGGTGCAGACTTTAAGTTCTTTCTCCCTCTTCAGCAAAGAAAGCATTTCCCAAAGCTTGATTAAATCTCTTAAATCACAGTTTAGCCCAGCATAAGAAAAATAAGCTCAAATACAAGATGTGAACCAAGTGACTAAGCCACGTCCCGTTGTGTTAGAATTGAATTGGTTATAGTGCACAATAATCTACTTTATTGTCATCCCGGCCTTAACTGTAGCATAAGATGATTACATTGAATGTGTATAATAATAAGGCTTACACTTTGTATATACTGCTTTAAATATTTTGGCAGACCATAGAAAGAACCTTTACGTGCAAGGCTTGATTAATCCTTTTCCTCTGTGTATAGAACAAGTAGCTGCCAGAGCTCAAGGGTAAAACCTATTAATAATGTCTCTGGCAGTCCCCACCCTCCTTCGCAGTGTATTCTCTTCTGTTCACACCAAACTCCAGATTTATTATCATTTTGGTCTCTCTTTTGCTCTCCCAGTTTCTACATAGCCATTGGGGTATTCTAGCAAACTTGAATCTAGTATAAAAGTGTCTAGTATAAAATATTTGCATGAACTCCGTTTTTCCAGTGACAGGGAAAGAGAAGAGGGGCAGGGGTGTTGGGGAGCCCGGCCCCTGTGTTATTTCCTACAGCTGTTAGCACTCAGTATGGCAGAGAAGACCCTTAGAACCAAGTTTAGGGAAATGCGTTCCCCAGCAGCTGTGTCTGGCGTGCTCCCGGGGGGATGCACGTGCATCCAGCAACGTGGCCGTGCACCCCCCAGGGAGCGCTCCTCGGACTCAGGGTGGGTGAGGAGTTACTGTTGTTCTCGTTTTCATGGGGGGAAGCTGAAGTAGGGCGAAGAAAAGCATTTTATATAAGGTCATGGGATGTAGTTGGCTGTGCAGCCATCAGCACCCTTGCTGTTCAGCGTCGAAGTCAAGAGGGATGTTAACGTTAAAGCACGGTGTTGGTGCCAAGGTAATGACGCTTTCTACGGGAGGTCACGCTGGCTTATTGTAAACCATTACTGGCCTTGAACAAATACCAAGCCTGAGTTCTGACTGCTAACCTATACTCTTTATACTAGAGAAAATGATTTAATCTTTGGCTTTCAATGCGGGTTGGTTCTATTACCAAAAAGTTTTCAGCATGTTTTTGTCAGAAGTAGGTTCATAGTTTGTATTATAGTCTCAAGGGTATATTAATAATATAACACAACAAAGAAAAATGGCACGTGGTGAAGGTTTTAAATGAAAAATATTTATTATTCGGAAGGCTTTCAAGCAACTTAGGTCACTAGATCAATAAAACATTTTCATTTGGAAAGTACTTCCCATTCCTGACGCGCCGTTACGAGCTGCCTCCGGGCACTGACGCTAAGTTGCGAACGTAGCCTGTCCTCCCTTGCCAGGTCCTCGAGGGACCGGAGCGAGTCTTGCCCTCCTGTCTTTGCAAATAAGGTTGTTACAAAACAGGAGGAAGGGCAACGGGGGGGTGGGGTGGTGGTGTGTGCCTCTGAGCTGGGAAACAGAGGTCAGGGTCGCCCAGGGCCCACGGCACGTGTGTAAGACGCCTCGGAGCAGCCTACGCTGCCTTGAAATCTTGAGTGGCTGCTTTTCTGTGCCCCTTGCCTCGCTGTCGCGACCCCGAGGTATTGCTCGGAGCCAGAACTTGAACCAGTCGTTCCACCCGAGGGGCTGCATCCTCTCGTTAAGCTCTGCTCCCCCTCCCGTGAAGCCCGGCGGCAGAGGGGTGCCGGGCAGAGCGGTGCAGGAGGCCCCTGCGCAGCTACAGCTGCTGCGGTTCAGCCCAGAGGTGGCAGCATTTCACTGGTGGGCAAAGGAGACCTGGGATACAGTGGGGACATTCATTTGGCTAAGTGCTTTGGGATCTCTTTGGCCAAAAGCACTGTGTTAAAAAAAAAAAAAAAAAAAAAAATTAAGGTCATAAGGTGTCTGGGATTTTTGAAGAGCCAACGTAACAGTGGTCTCTTACTATTAGTGAGTTTACAGCCAAGTGCTGTCCCGTAAATGAGCAATGCGATTTAGGGATTTTTTTATTTTTTCTTTCCCTTTAAAAGTAGGAATGCTCCAGACATGAAAGGTGGTCTGGCAGCTTTTGCTGTGAGACTTCTCTTCGTTGATCTGTGCACTGGCTTTGCATCAACGCGAGAGCACCATCTCCATTGCAGACAGTGAGGGGTCAGCAGCGTGTGTTTGAACTGGAT
Source organism: Haliaeetus albicilla (assembly GCF_947461875.1). Classification (NCBI taxonomy): domain Eukaryota; kingdom Metazoa; phylum Chordata; class Aves; order Accipitriformes; family Accipitridae; genus Haliaeetus; species Haliaeetus albicilla. The sequence continues at coordinate 11,612,877 of NC_091490.1, forward strand.
GGCACGCTTCTTCACGCAAGAATACAGTACGCAGGGGATAGGAAGAATGCAGTAGACTGTTTGGCTACATGGACTATGTGAGCTACATGCAATTAATTAGAAAAGAAATGAGTGTGGAATGCATAGTTTGCGCTTAGCGCGCTGTTGTTTATTTACTTATTTTGGAGGGATGGGGAGGAAGATGAACTAATACCCCATAAGCCCATAGTGGATGCAGGAGCTAGGTTAATAGCAGGTATGATTGGATTTTTATTGTGTCATTGCTCGGATTAGTGTTAGAGTACGGACAGCCTCAGGTCCTTGAGCTTATTTCAAGACCTTCATATTTTCCGTCAACAGCTGCATGAAGTTAAAGGGAAAGAGGCCATGGGATTTCTCTTTCTCAGCTAGTTTATTTGTGAGGTGGTGAGGTTAATGTGGCAATATCCCATGCTTAGTAGAGAGGCTTTTTGGCTTTAAGCATTGTGTGTGCTCCCTTCAGATTTATGATTTTGACCCCAGCCTGGCATTATCACACTGTCAGTGGGAGTGCAGGGCTGATTTGAACCTCCAGCTCTTGGTGGTAATCTCTCTTAATTAGTTTACAGTTGAAACAATTGTCCCTCTTTTTGCCTTTAAACAAGGGAAGTTTGCTCTATCAGTGGTTGATTTCCCTGAGGGAGGAAATCCTGAGGGAGGTTATCAGGGAGAGAAAAGCTCCGGGCTCCACTTTCAAAGCAATGCCATGTACGAAGCATGCATCAATCCTGTTAGTACTGCTTATTATTTCACAATGGCGTGTCAGGAATTACGGGCACAGACCTTTCTAAGGAGTCTTGCAGACCTTTATGCACTCTCATCCCGAGTCAGGATTTTGTGGAATTATGTGCTAATAAAAGCTAATTTTACACATTAAATTGCATTCTTTGAAATTGCTCTTTTAATTGCTGTTCTTTCCCTGACTTCTCCACAGATCTCTCTGAGCTTCCTCATTGTCGACTTTCTGCCAGGGAGCCCTCCATGCCTCATCATTAGGGCTAAAATCTGCCATCACTTAACATAACACACAGAGCTTACAACTGGGAGCAGCCCCCTCCCTTGCACGGGAGCACAGACAATAATAGACACTATAGTGGCAGCGCCAATGGGAGTTTTACCATGTATTTTAATGACTTGTGCTTGATTACATTTGCTAGATTGAACTGAAGTTCATTTAGTAATTGGTATGATTCTTAGAGGGTTCACATTTGACATTCCTCGCTCATTAAAGAGCTCCAACAATGGCTGTTACAACTTTCATCTCAATGGTGACCCTCTCAGATATATATCCAGTCTTTTTCTTTTGATAAACCACCCAACCCGGCATTCATTAACACTTAACCATCTGCAGCCAGCCCCTCCTAGTACCTTCTCCCTTGCTTTGATGATATAATTAAAAGCCTTCTGTATTATCTCCCTCAGAGCGATAAGTCTAGGTGCGTCAGCTCTCAGCACATGCATTGTTTGTTATTTGATTCTCTCTGTATCAGCTGTTCCTTGCGACGGGGCTCATTTTTCATATGTTGTAAAGATTAGCTGATGGAGTGGGAGATCAGAGGCATGAGAAGGGAGTGTGGCTTTCAATATTAGCAACCAGATGCTCATTTGAAATGGTGATGGAGTTTGCTGTTATCTGTTAGATTATTTGGCTCCTTTGCTTTTACCTGAAGATAAACTGGTTTAAGCACTAGTCAATGAAAATTAGCATCATCTTTAGTGGCTTGTTATGATAGAGTGCTCTTATCAGTCTGGTTTAGTGTGGCTATTCTCTCCTTGAGTCTGGTTTACAGAAATCGCAGCTTTGTTTATGCATGTGCCCAAACTTGCCTGTTTGACCTTTGAAGTTGTGATTATAATATTAATCTATGGGACTATTCTGTTGCAAATCACTTAGGTGGTCTGTATTTCAGAGGATTTTTCATTGTGGGACCTCCCTCTTGTCCAGCATGATGTTTCATTATTGTTGGTATATTCTACACTGAAAGCTAACTCAGAGTGGCATTTCAGTACATCTTGTTGTCTGGATGGGTTTTTTGGGGGGGGGGGGGGGGCGGTGATGGGGCTGCAGCTAAGATAGCACTGTGCTGCTGTCTGTCTGCTTGCACTGATTTTGTTACAAAGTTGCTTAGCTACAGAAAAACTTGGTACAGTACTTGCATGCAGATACAAACTTCAGCTTGCATATCCTCAGTGTCCTGTGGTGTAGCTAAATAGTGTTCCAGTTTGCAGGTGGGGAGACTGTGTGAAAGCCGCACAGACACTGGCAACAGAACCAGCATTTATTGAGGAGTTCCTGTTTTACACTCTTCTGCTTGATGTCTAGCCGTTGCAGCCTTCCCCTGCATTGTGTTTAAGGGGGGTTGTGATAGATCTTGAATAGTGAGAGCAGAACTTGGCATTCTGGCACTAAAGAAACTGTGTCCTGTTTGTCATCTTCAAGTTAAGAATTGGATTTTTTTCCTCCCATTTTCCCCTCTCCTTCCCGTGTTGCATCCATTTCTATTTTTTTACATGTTTTTTGCCTTGTTCCATTGTTATGTTCATTTTTCCCAGCTTTCCTCCCTGCTCCATTTCTTTCCATTTGTCTCTTTCACCCATTTCAATAAACTATTATATTCATTATATAAATACAAGGGAGCCCTTTTTCTCAGAGAAGATATGAAAATTCTCCCTCTCATAAATACACAAAATGTGGAAACCATCCTCAGGATGCAGAGCAGGAGGGAGTCTACTGACTTCCAACTGCAAGACCTCATTAAAATTAGTGGATTCCCTATCCTCTTTGCATAAGGAACATTGCTATTTGGGCTGACTTCCACAGCAACATCTGGGCCACTGATAACATCAGTACTGGAGCATTGCTAGGTGAGCTCATGTTTTGTTAATGAAGTAATCTACTGAAAGTGCATATATCATTTTTAGTACCGCATACTTTACTGCAAAGTGTCATACTACTGTTATAGGAGCTTTCCTTTGCAAGTGGGACTTAAAGAATTTCATTATAGTTAATAATATGCTTAGCTTGAATTGAATGGCATGCTCGAGAAATGCCACCTAAATTACAAAATATTAAGACTTAAATACTTCAGTAGTTCAATACATTAATTGAGAAATACACTGAAAAATTACTTACTAGAACACCTGATGTTCTCCATAGCTTTTGTGTTACTAAATATTCGGTGTGCTAGTATTGGCTTACTACATATATATGTATACACACACACATATATATGCATGCCCGTGTTGAGTGATCCCTCTGCTGAGCTAACTAAATAATAAAAGTGGTCATGATCACAAACGTCTGACTTCAGAGTGTTCTGGAATAAGTGAACAAAGGTTGGATGGAATATACTGGTAAGATATGTTCATTCAAACTTCATTATGATATCCAGGCATCAGAGAAGGAAAAATGAAAAGAGAGACAATTTCATGTGTGGATTGAAATTTCTCGCCTAAATAGCCTCTGGACTGTGAGTGCAGTTACAGATCTCTTGAACTGCCCAGTGTGTTTTGTCTTTTTAAATTTGCAAGCTAAATATTTTTGTGGCTTTTCTGTCCTGAGAGCTAGTGGTGAGTGTTCAGACAGCCAGAACACTCTCAAATGAGGCTACAGGTGTGTGGAAGGGAAAGTAATATTGGCATAAAATATCTAGCTGCTTTGAGACAGGTTCCAGAAAGGGTTTCCACTATCTAAGAACAGAGAATGCATAAAGAGAAGTAACAGAAGTAATCAATGAGTCTTTATGATTTAAAACTTTGTTCTTAAAATATTGAAGCTTTTGGAGATTTCTGAGTTTCTGAAATACTAACCTGCCACTGGTCTGAAAGTGAAGACTTCTCTGTTTGCCATTGTTTGGCTAATGATAAGTGGGAGTTTTACTGATCTTTTCCACCTTGCTGGGCTGGATAGGCAAACAGTTCGTAATTGAGCTGTAGCAGTCAGTTGTAATGTGTAGTGTAGGAAAGGTGAGCAGACCCCATCTCCTTCCCCTATTCCCCTCCAGGAAGTGTTGGAAAAAATACAGTAGTGTTGTTGTGTTTGCTAGGAGAACATGCACAGCCTTGCATATTAAGGCAGGCACTTAGCCAGAAGCTTTGAATTATTGTACCCTGACATTACCCACTGTAACTTTTAGCACTGTGGGCCCATTACTTTGGCTTCCTGCCCAGTAATGTGCAATTTCCACTTACATAAGAAGATGTAGCAGGAGTAATGACTCCTTGGAGAAGGTGTTTTCTTTCACAGCAAATCAGCCCAGGGCCAGCAGGTGTAAGTTTATAGATGCAGTCCAATAATGGCAGCCTGCACTGTTCTCCTCTGTTAATCCAGCAGTAGATGGAAAGGAACAGATCTGCCTTTGCACACTTTTCACTATTCATTAACTTAATTGCAAAATCAAGCTCTTGTAAATGGCCATGCAAAGCTCCATGATTTTCCTTTTTTTCTTTTCCAGACACCCCAGAATGCACATCAGAACAGGGCTGATGGATGCCCATCTCTACTGTCTGAAGAAATATGTGGTAGACTTCCTTGTAGAAAACAGGTAAGAAACCAAGCAATACACAAGTAGTAGCAGGTATTTGCATTGACATGTGGTTCATACCAGAACTTTTAAAGGAAGATTTGTTTCATTAAATTGGCTAGCATAAAGTAGAAATGTAAAAGAAACCTATTTTCAAAATGCTTTAACCACACTAAAAGGAATGCCAAGCATTATGTCTGAGTTTCTTATTCAGACTTTTTTAAAAAAGAAGTTTAAAAAAATCTAGTAACAGCATAAGTGAAAGCTAGAATTTTTGCCTCTTTTCTGCATCCCTTATTTTCCTAATGTATCTGTGCTTTTTGGCTGCTCATTTCACCAGGGCTCCCCCATTGTTAGGGCTGTGAATACATTTCTGACCTTTGATTTTGCCCACCACAGTCTGTTTTGGCCTTTGCAATCACCTTTTCTCTCCCCCTTCACATCTACCACCACTGCAGGTGGGCTATCTCTGTAGCATCCTATGTTTTTAGCTTGTGATGTTCCTCTGTCAAAACTCTGAGACCACCCACTGAGAGTAAGAAAAACATCCATTTATGGAAGTGAAGAAGGATCTTAGCTATAATATTTCATGAAACAGACCAAAAAAACCCTGTTTATCTTTTAAAAAAACAAACAAATGAACAACCCTCCCCACAGTAAGTAGTTCAGTTTTGGAATGATGTCCTGTTCCTAGACTTTTTGTGGCACTCTCATGACCATTACATATATTGAATGCTCACTGAGTTCTCAAGAGTTTTTCTCCCCTTTGGAGTAAGATGAAAGATAAAGAGGCTAAGTGTTGTGTCCATAGTGCTTTTCCTTAGCACATAAACTGACATGTGAAAAAACATTGAGGGGCAGGGGGATTTGTGGTAGTCTTGACCATATACAAATCTGGTGATGCAGTTAGATACATGTTTGAGTGTATCTGTGAGTGAGTTAAAGTGGAAAATCTGTGTTATCCCCCAGGGCAATTTCTTGCCATGCATAAAAATAAAGCTTATCCAATGCTGTGACTGGCACATGGGGGCATTGTACAAGTCATTTTAGTTCCCATTTGTGTATGGTAACATGTCTGAAAGGTGAGAAAGCTTCAGGAGCAGCAGATGATTTAAATCTGTAATAAGCCATTTATTTAGTGTATTTTAGAAAGTCGGTGACAGTTTAGACTTCTTATATTTCCTGTGGTAGCAAGAAGCAGTGTTTATGCCTTTCTTTTGTCATAATACAACATGTAGAACTCATTTCTTGAAATCCTAACCATCCAGTTTTTCTGGGATTAGACATTTCTGGAATATTAGATATTTCACACATTTAGTTCTTTTTCCCTGGTATTTCATGCTGTTTTGAATTTAGATTATTAGGTCTGTGGGACAAGGACAGTCTTTGTCAGACATGCCTCAGTGCGTGACACAATGAGGCCTCTAAGCGTAAATAGTGGTAACTTCAGATTTCAAGGCTTTATGCTATTTCCATTGAAACTGCTAAGATCTTTGGCTTTGTCAGTAACAGGATTTTACCTTGTGTTACCCAAAGCCAGCAGAGTGAAATCCTGCTCTGAAGTCTTCCAGTTGCCCCCAGATCCCCCTACAACAAGTCTACTGGCTTTTTGCAAGTATGACCAGTTGGGTTTTTTTTGTTTTCTAGAGAGAGGTCATTCTCTGTCTTCACTATTTTATGAAGATGTGCTTCTTTTCTGTGACACTTCCACAACAAATCATAATTACGGCCGCTAGACAGCATTTCTGTGACCTGATAGTAACATCTGGCTTACTAATGGCAGGTAGCTGCTTCATTCTCTTTATTACACACATGCTGCTTATTCAGTCAATTGAGAGAGAGAGTCAATTGAGAGAGAGAGTCAATTGCGAGTAATGTGCTTAACTGGCAAATCTGAGGAATGGGACTTTTGCCATGAGGAATAACTTGGGCTTTCAGGCTTCTGGCATTGGTGGGCATTTGCAGCTTGTTTTTCTTCTCTGAGGAAGGGGAGGACAGTGCATACCCAAAGATCTTTCCATGTTTGGCAGCAATATGCCAGGACTTTTTAAAGACCCTGTGGAATATTTTTGCCTCAACAGTACTGACATCTACGTAATTGTTTGTGTTTAAAAATTCTTTTTAATACTTTGGGTTTTAGTCTAGAGAGAACCTACAGTAAGATTTTGCCTCTCTGCAATTCAACAGCAGGACTGGAGAAGATCAGATGCCTTGTTTAAGTTGTGCGTGTTTAAAACTAACAGCAGGGACTGAAGTGAACAGTGAAGCTCTTGTATGGTGCCAGGAAGTACTGACACAGTGTACTTCCTCAATATTACAATATTTACATTGTGTTAATATTTTAACAGCAGAGTTTGATGGCAGGCAGAACACCTTTTTTTCATTGTTTGTAGCTCAGTGAAGCATTTACATTTTTTTCAAATTTTATTTTGACATACAAAAGCAGAAAAGATGTTGCCCAGCAGTAAAAATTTCAGATCCTAGAACTGGCTATAGCTCACCCTTTTGCAGAGGAAAATTAGGATTACTTCCAGGTCAAAGAATTACATGAAAACTAATGTGGTTATGTATGTGGGATCTGTTGCTCCAAATGGGATAAAAGCCCAGTGTAGTCCCAGCTTAGCTGAAAAGATGTGGCAAGAACAAGCTCTCCCCAAGTGAATGTAGTTTGTATATAGCTGCACCTGTAAGGGTAAATTGCATTCCTCCACTTCAATTGGATTAATATATGTCATATGTAATCACTACCCACTAATATGAAAACAGGGAAAAAAAGAACATGAAATGGCTAAGCCTTTGTTTTGTCCAAGTATATGAATCTTGCTTTAGGAATTGGGACAACTTTGTTGTATGACACCTCTGGAAAAGGCTGAGTTTATTGTTCAGCTCCAAAATGGAGTCATGATACCAAGGTTTTGTTATCAGCTCAGTGACTGTCTTGCTTTGTGGTACTGGATAGATCCCTTAATTTTTCTGTGCGCTTGTTTCCTATTCTGGGTGCGATTGTTTGGAGAATAATTGTATTTGTTTGACAGCAGTGAGATTCTACTATGGAGGGTGTTAGCAGAGATCAAAATAGTGTTTGGTAGTCTGTAACTTAGTTCGTAGTCCTTTAATACATTTTTATGAGCTATTTTAAAAGGACTGAATAGTAGATTCTCCTGCCTGAAGTTTTATTGCACTATAGCAAACCAAACAAATTCTTGAGTTTTAAAAAGCAGAGATCACTAGTGCCTTTGAATGAAACTCAGAGGAAATGGTCTCTTTATAAGAACCCCCTCAAATATGGATGTCCAGACAAAAATAAAAAATAGCACGCCCCTAATGTTGTTTAAACCTGGGGAATTTCTTTTTTGGGGAATCAAACTTCTTTCTCTTTCCTCTCATAGGAGGAAAAAAATGCATTTTGGCAGTTGAAATCCCCATCTCCATCTATCTCCCATCCACTAGTTCAGCACTGGATCCTAGTGAAATTGACTCTTCAAGGGTACAAGAGTCCTACCCTGTCTGAATCTACCAATGTCAAACGCTCATAGTTCCACAGTGGCTTGGGGGACAGCTGAAGAAATTCTTGCCCCTAGCAGTTTGTTATTCCCTGCAGCTGGAATTTATTCCTTCCCTTCTCTCCACACTCCTGCATCACCAGGGCAGGTTGATTACTCAGTGCTCCATAATTAGCTCCAGTGCAGTGGCAGCTTCTGCCCAGGGGTGCCAGTAGGAGCACTCAGAGCTCTGCCCTGGGATGGACATCTTCATCCCTGCATCCACACTGGATACCCAGCGCTGACGACTTCTGCGTGTGTTCCCACTAGATTCACAACAGGTCACGGACCATACCCTGCTACCAGCCAGATCTATCTGTCTGAACAGGGACTGCGACCTCAATATGAACAAGCAGGAGCTTGTTCGGGCTGAATTTTCTGTTGATTATAAATGGAGGGGTTCTGCAGAGACCTTTGGTTCTTCCCCAGGTTACTTTCTGCATCAACAAAGTTAGAGTTGCTGAGGCTGGTCTTGGTTTGGCAGATGTACCGAGTCTGCCGAATTGTATCGCATCTTTGCACGGGAGGGAGGTCAGTTAAAAATCTGATCTCCCTGTATTTAGGCGAGAGCTTTTCTTTCCTAAACATGTCCTTTTTCAGAATAAAGCTAACCTGAGGATCTTATAAGTGCTGCACTTTGTGGCGGGGGGAAGACAGGCAAGCCCAGGCCATGTGCATGGAGGGAACTGCTCTGCCATACAGGGCAGGGATAGTTGAAGGTGAACACCTGCACCGCACGATGAACTGCACAATATTGCTATTCTTAAAACGATCTAGCCAGCAGGCTAGACAGAAGCAGAGGCTGTAGCTGGCTGGGGGCACGGCTCCACCCCACAGCTGGCGGGCCTCACACCCCGGGGGCCCTGGGGTGGCAGCCAGCACAGTAGCCAGTCCCTTTTTTGGCACTCTCCTGAGTGCTAGGTTGGAATCCTGCCTCGCTGCTGCATTCAGGGCAGATGGAAGAAGAGAGTCCTTATTCCCTTTCCTCTGTGAACTTCATCTGTAGTGGAGGGCAGGATCTAGGCCTGTGCTTTGTGAGCCCGGCGTGTTGCACAGTCATGCACTGGTATTTCTTTACTGTGTGCTGACAGTTTGCTTGCTAACAATCCTAGCAAAGCTGCTAGCAGAAGAAATGTAATCGAAGTGAAATTGCATGGTAACTTGTGTTCTGTTTTTTCTGTTTCTAAAGCTCTAGACTGGTAAAATAAGATACCTGATGTGGGGGAGGGCGAGGGGGGAGATATAAGATATAAAGCAACCCCTTCCCCTGTAAAGTTTTAACATGGAAAATTCAAACTTGCTTTGGAATTTTAAAGTGTTGAAGATGCATCTCTCTATATATCCTGTGCATATGCTTAAAAGTACATGTAATACGCATTTATAATATAGGTATGCACGAATGGCGTTGTGCCTATAGTCAGTTGCACAGGTACAGATGACAACATTTGCTATGCGTGTAAGGATTTCACCTTGCTCACAGCTGAAACCTGTAGACACATGGAGACTGCCATTCTTACCTCTCATTGAGGTAGAACAGAAAATCCGAAGCCAGATCAAGGCTGCCTAAAACAAAGCAGTATGTGGTCCTACTTAGTAAGTTACCTCCCCAAATCACTTTTGTCGAATTTCATTAGTGCAGACCTTGTCATGAATATGCTAATCAAACCTTAGTTACAGGTTGGGCACACGAAAAGCTACACTTGAAAATACTAACTTGGCAAAGTTAAGCACTTGGCAGTTAGGAAGTGCCACAGCTGAGGCTCCCTGTGCAACATTTTGCGTCTATGCCACATATATGGTACAGTCTCCAGTTACATGACTGTGCATTTTTTTTCCCTCTGTGACCATTGCTTCACTTGTTGCCTGAGGTGCTCACTGAAGGAGATACTGTTCAATATTGTACGTAACTTCTGTAGTTCAGGTGAAGGCCACCAGCCTTACTTGCTGCTCGCTGTTTAAACCCTGTTCTGAAGATAAAGTAAATACTTCCCTTTGGATTCTTGGTGCTCATCACTGATACTATAATGCTCTGCACACATTTCGTTAACTATTGTCTTTCCAGCACCCCTATTAGTGAAGTAGCGGTCTTTCCCCATTCCAAAGGGGGAAAACTAAGGCACACAAGAGCTGAAGTTTGAAGCATCTTTGTCTTAAGTATGCCATATTTCAGTCCTTAATGTTATACAGAGAGCTCTTAATGTTGAAAGAATCTTTTCCATTGATGATAGCTGTCACAGGGTGACACTGATCAAATCAAAAGCACACAATCAGTGGCAACCTGCAGAAATTAGATTTATGTTCTGCATTCAGCAGCATCTGTAAACTCCTCTGACAGAAGGCAATTAAAAAAAAATTAAAACATCAGTTCTTCAGACATCATTCATTTGCCTTAAATATTAGCAGTTCTTTTCTTCTCTCACAGCCCTCTGCCTTGTACATTTAACACACATGTTCTAACAAATGAGGCAGGCATTCTTCTGCCTCATTACACAACCTTGATTCATCCCCAGGGCATAGTCCATCTTTACATTGGGTGAAGAAGAGATTGAGATTGGGGAGAGAAGAAAAGTAGGTGAGTGTGTTTTTAAGGATTGTGTCATAATGTGTACACACGAGGTCTTAATTAAGGTTGTATAAGCAACATAGTTCTAGCTTTTCTTAATTTGAGTGCCCAAACTGTTACCCTGATGTTCTTTTAAGTGTGTGTGTATATATATATTTATATATGTGACACTTTTAGAATTAATCAGCGAGGCTACCGTGACTTTTGCTAATGGAGTAGCTGTTATCAACATAGATTTATCACCTTTCAGGTCAGCCACCAGAAGGAGATGGGATGCTCTAAACTTCAAAGAATATCCAGCTCAGCCTTTGTAACCTTGGCCTGGAGCATGCTCTGTTACTCTGTGGAGTAGTGCATGAGCAGTTCAGTTACCTTGCAAAAAAAGAGAATGGAGCATGCCCAACATAGAAGGACTCAAAAAAATTTAGCTGCAAAACAGGTCTCTTCCAAGCCTGTGCAAACAGTGGTTTTTCAGACTTAGCTTGATGTAGTGTGGGCACTTTTTATGTTTACAAATGTAACACCCTGATGAAAAGACAACCTTGTGCCAAATTGCAAGCGTGGAAGTGCAAAAGCTTTTCAGTGGAGCAGTTGAAATATTTTTAACATGGACAAAACAAAGGGTTTTTTCCATAATTTTGTTCTTGGAAATAGCTTGAGACATTTTTGATGAAGCTATCCAAAAAAAATCAGCTTGAAGCAAACACCTGGCCTGGGTAATTTCAGCCAAAACAGTTAAACTTTGGCAAAGTTTACAAACAGATGAAGACAGAACCTTGCAATAGGAAATGCTGGGCAATTTATAGGCACCCCTACTGCACCACCTCTGAAAGCTAGTCTTCTCAGTTTTTATGAAGGCAGATGCCACTGTGCGTTTGCTCAGATGTTATGGCTTCTCTGTTATGTACCAGAGGGGCAATTGCATTTTCTAACATAAGTTGATCTTCAGATTTCGTTTCAAAAGACTATGTCTGTATATCTAAAACTAGGTTAATAGCACGTCTTCCTCTTACACATTAGAACATTTCACATACTTTTGTGGTGTCCTTCCCTCCTTTTTCCCCCTCTTGCTCCTAAAAGCAAGGTAAAATTTTTATGGCGTTTAGTAATGTGTTTTGCAAATCACCATTTTGTCCTGAACCTAATACTTCTGAATTGCTGGGTGTAGAAAAAGCTGCTGTTTCCCTACAGTCACCTGGGAAGCAGGCAGCTTTGTTTGGGGCCAGAAGGAATGATGTGTGGCACTGGAAAGGCCAGAATGATAAACAGCAGCACTGTGGTCGCTTTGAAAGGTCTGAGTAAGCATTCGCAGTGCCTTGTCCTGGGAATGCTGAGTGCTAACATCTTGCTTGCCACCAGGGAAATCCACTTTCCCTGGGGAGCCCTTCTTTTGGGGTGCACCCTGTGAGAAGCTGAGCTGGAGCTAAGGAAACAAACCAGCTCTTCTTGCGATTCTTCCAGCGCTGGAGAGCTGCCTGCCAGAATTTGCCAGTAGAGAAACTCCTCTCTGAACTGAGCAAATTTGCAGTAAGCTTTATAGCCAAAGTCAGTATGATTTGTTTGCAAAGTTAAACACTGGGGGTTTTTTGGTTTTGTTTTTTTTTTTAACTGCTGAAATAAATAAGAGCAAATTGTATGAGGTCATAGCGCTCTGCCTTTCCAAACTGCTTCAGCTGCAATCCCAGAGCAAGCTTCTCTTCTCAGCTCCCCTCTGCTGTGTCCAGAAAGCCTCTGCTGGGCCAGCACTAGGAGGGGAGAGGAAGGTTTGCTGTCTCAGTGCTGTGTTCTGAGATCTGTGACTGTGAGAAGAGCTGCAGTGGAGCCACCCTTCTCCCCAGTAAATGGTAGAGGCAGTATGACATCTTTGAAAACTGGAGGTGCAAGTGACTGGCTCTGAAGCTCCTGCTTGGATAGCTGTGTGCTATGCTGTACACAAAGGCCCCTGCAGGTTTATATTAAGGTGCTGCCCAGACTAAACCAGTGCATTTTTTCTTTTTCCCCTCTAAATGCCTTTTTATCATTCAGGCTGTCACCTGTGTTTCCTGGCAAGGGCTGCTGGCTGGGGGAGGTCTGGCAGAGCTGAACACCCAGCTTTGGTGGTCTTTGTGTGGCTGCCTGAAAGATGGCTTAAAACAGAACCTGCTCTGTGAATACCTGCAAGTTAACATGTGTCAGCCGTGTGGCTGGAAGGTTTCTCCTTTGCTGTAAAGAGAGATTTTATAATGAATACTTTCCTTGTGATTAAAATGGGTAAATAAACAAATAGCTTCTACAGGAAGTATACTGTGTGAAGACAGAGCAAATAGATTGTAGCTTTCCAAACAAGGAAAAGAAAAAGGAAAAAAAAAAAAACAAACCCAAAAAACAACCAAACCCAAGCTCCTCCTTAGTGCATTTAATCTACTAGAATGTGAAATGGCAATTTATCTTTCCCATTTCCTTTCCTTGTCAAACATATCCAGCTGTTGTAGCTTTCTCTGCTGCCTATTAGAAATGCCAAGGCTTGAAATTTGTTGATGTCCTCCTCCTCCAGAGTATCATTACCATTATCATCTTTCCATGGTACCAATCAAGCTCACTCCTGAAACCTCAGAGGAAAAAACCCCAATGATCCAAACTAGAATTAAAAAAATTATGATTTTCAGCAGATCACTTCTGTAATAAATACAATTCCTTTTCCAGTTAGCGGACTACCTGGGAGCAGACATATCTTTGGATGTGCTGAATTGGAGCTTATTAACTTCGTGAATAACTGCAAATCTTTCTGTGAGACCACAATATGCCATAGTGGCCATGTACCTGAGATACTTGAAGCATGCTTGGTCACAGCACAGTATTCTGTGCATGCAAGCGGCTCCTAATGCAAGTATTTCTAAAGTGAATGTTAAAATCTGTTAATTTTGTCCTCTAACTGTGATTTACAGTATCAGATAATGACCCTTTGGATTCCCTATGAAAAGTGAATGTATGGAGGACATGAAAAAGGTCATTAACATGTCAATGCAAATATTATAGAATCAGACAAATTTAGGTTGGGGAGGGACCTCTAGCAGTCTTTAGTCCAACTTCCTGCTCAAGTAAGTCTAATTTTTGTGTTGCTCAGGGCTTTTCTTGCAGTTGAGTTTTGAAAATCTCCAAGGATGGAGACTGGGCCTTGTCCCAGGACTGTACCACTCACTTAGAAGTTGTTTTCTGTGCGTCCCAAATGGAATTTCCCTTGTGCAGCTTGCGTCTGTTGCCTCTTGCCCATTTACCGTGCACCTCTTGGAAAAGTCTGGCTGTCTTCTATGTTGCTTCACTTTTGGTAGTGGAAAACTGTAATCAGATCCCCCTGCAGCCTTCTCTTCTCCAGGCTGAACAAACCCAGCTCCCCCAGCTTCTCCTCCTGTGTCATGCTCCTGGCCCTCTTGGTGGCCTCAGCTGGGCTTGCTCTGATCTGATAATAAACATTAAAAATTGTTAACTATTTTTTCCACTGTTTCATGCAGTTGCAGTTTCCTTGGGTAGCCTTTAGTCAAATTGACTTTTGTCTTCATACGAGATGTGGATTTTGAACCAAGGAGAAATGATGTTCTTTTATCCATCTATATGTGCTTTTTTCTTTTTTTTTTTTCCTTAAATCATTGCCACTTGGTCAGTATCACCCTAAGCATTCTTTCATCAGTGCAGTACATTTTCTTCCACACAGCACTACTTGCATGTAAGATAATACTTGGGGTGAAATTATTATCTTACGTTGCTGGACATCTCCCTGTGAGGATAAAATCCTTATATGTAGTATCATGGTATATTTCTCTTACAGTGGAAAACATAATTCTCCTGTATTTTCTATTCAGATGATCTGATTGTACGACTTTCAAGAATTTTCAAGATACTCTTTTCCTTTCTTCCTCTCTCTGGTTTGCTTCTAAATCTCTTCCTCACCACCTCAGTCACTGACTGATGCTTCTGAAATGCTGAGTCCCCTTTTACTCACAAGTTGAATTTTTAGAAAAGAGAGAAAGTGATTGTTTCCCTATGATTCTGCTGCTCTTAGTTTTTATATTCTAGGTGTTAGTTCAATGTCAAATTTTATTGTGCCTTAGCCAGTCAAATTAAACATGAACAATAATAAAGTTGTCTATAACACTGTTGCTGACTTTATTATAGCATTGAATTATTGGGATGGGAGACTTTAAACTTCCTGCATATAGAAGGGAGAAAAAATGCTACTAATGATGATAGGGCACACATGCCTGAATAGAATAGCTAAGAGATATCTTCATTAAGGCAGTGAATCATCAATCAATCAATAACAATATTCAGAGTTCCATTTTGAATGTGATAAGTAGCTAGAGTATGAGGTAAGGCCTGATCTTAGAACAGTCTTGAATCAGAGGGGAGCTACTACAAATTTCTTCACTTAAAATAAAGTGAAAAAATAAAAAAAGGGAGTATAACATTTTACACAGCCACAGGACAGCCTATGGGAAATACCGAGTGCCATCTAGTTAAGTTACTGATTTTGAAGAAATCAAAGACCTGAATGGGGAGGAGGGCTGACATTTCCCTAAATCAAAGGTGCAGAGCTGAACTGGAGCACACACAGCATTTTACACCAAACTTTTCTGAATCAATGCCACCTGGAAGGAACATTATGAATAAAAGTAGGCTCGTGAAGAAGAGGAGATGGGATTCATTGGCCAAAAAGCTTCATCTTAAAGTTCTTCAGGAAAGGATAAAGTGACCAAAAAAGGCAGCTTAGTCTTATCACAGGACAGAAGATCATGTTGCAAATGCCACAGTAAAGAGAATGGAAGTTGTCCTACAGGAAGGGGTGCAGCAAGGATTAGTAATCAATAGTGAGGATAGGAATTAATTAAGGTAGAATGATTGCTGGGGAGAGGGGTGTAGAAATGGGACTTCTACAGATGGAAGCAGGACTGAATTACACACCAGAGATTCCAGTTTATCTCCCAGACTGCTGAAAGAATGGGCATTGTTAAGACAAACTGAGAATGGGTCCATTTGATTGCAGACCACCAAACAAAGTATCTGTGTGGAGATATAGAGCACAGTGATGGGGACATCTATGGTGCCTTTAATGTAGCCTCAGTGGAGCAGGGTGAAAGAGCTTACACATGTGAAGCTACAGCCATGTCTACGTTTTTTGACACATTTTATGCAGACAAGCCTGAAGTGTTTAAATCTATCTATCTAAATATATACTTATGCACCTTAAGTTTACATAGTTCAACAGTTTTAAGGATACACATCAACTTTATCAAGCGCATCATATGCATGTGTTTGTTTAGGCGTATTATCAGAATGCCTCTGTTCAGTGCACTTTTCTGAAAAGGAGCCTAATTTCAAAGGCATTTAGAAAAAAGTTGGTAGCTCAGACACAGATGGCTGCAAAGGCGGAGGTGGGAGAGAATGAGGAAAGATGAGTTCTGGCAAAGAATCATGTTTGGTGCAGGTGCGCTTGTTTTAGAAGAATGGGATGCTGTCTGGGAATGAATGAGATCCATTCCTCAGCAGCGTGTACAACCTGCCAAACACCCTGGGTGGGCTCCGACGGCCTTAGAGACTTTTGGTCAGAGAGAAGTTCTAAAAATGTCTAAACTTGCTGGCATTCCCTTGCAAAAGCTGTATTAGTCGGGAGCTGCAGGGCATTCCTGGCTGTTTGGTGAGTGGGCAGAGTTAAGGTTACTTAGATGACCCGAGCTGAGTGCACACACGCTTTCAAAGGATTTGAGTATGTAATTGAGGAGTTTTAATTTCTGTGGTCAATTTTTCAGAAAGCTGCCTTGTTTCCCAAAGGGTTTTTTGGCAGAAGTGGAAGTTAGATCCCTGCTCCTTTAAGTGCATCCAGACTTGGTGGAACTTGAGAACAGCTTTTTATGTGGTTTGCATCCATACCATCCCTTCCATACTTTGATCTGGATCCTCTCTGCATTATGGTGTCTATGATTGTCACTTGCATGTCTTCTTCTGCTTTCCCTCCATCATCCAGAATGCAGGGATTTCAGTGGTGATTCTGCAGTTTTGGGAAGTCATTCATAAACTTGAGCCTGCAAAGCAAAGCTGTGCAGTTATACCGGCTTGTTCTGCAATGGCTTTTGAAATATTGTCACTCATGCTCTTATGAACATTGGGAGTAGATTGCTGTCAGACTTGAAGGTATTGGTTAGAAAATAGTATGGAAAGACAAATGAATCACAAATACAGTCATGTGGAATTACCTTTTAGTAGAACATTTATCAAAGTTTCCTTGCCTTCTCCATAGGCTTTTAGCTCCAAAAATTATGAGAGACACTGATAAAGAAGTAATTAATATGAAATTGGGGGGGGGGGAGAAATACATTTACTCTTTTTGTGATAAAGAGTAGAGAGTAGAACAGGACAAACAGAACATAGCAAGAAATAACATCTGTTTGATGCTATGATTGGTGTTGCAGGTTATTGAATTAGGCACAAGTAATTGCCTGGTAGTTTATTGGCTTGCCTGGTTACTTTGGAGTTTTCCTTTATTATAATTGGTCTTGGGTACACCAAACAAAGGCAAAAAGATTATTGCAAGATATAAGGGCAGAATTAGCCTTCTGCAGGGATGTGACACACCCTATAAATTTATCATTTGATATTTTTTCCTTTTGTACATAGTCTTTCTCTGCTTTCTCCACATTCTTAGCATGTCTCAGAAATTCCAGCATTTTTAGCAGTGAATCAGTGAGAAGAAGGGGAAAAGGCCTGTAATTGCTTTTTCCATTGTGCTTGTTAAAACCGCATTGTGGGAAGTGGACCCAAACACTGTCTTTTAAGTGGTGTTGAGTCTGAGGCAGGTGGTATTAACTCAGGACTGCATTAACTCTTTTCAAATCTCTTTCCTGTTTCCTTGAGGAAACATGCCTGGTGTATATATGTGGCAAGGGCTGTTTGCCTGCCTCTTGCATTGACATTTTAATTTGGTCCATGATATAAATATCATTTCCCTAATCCCCCTTGCCCTGACCCTCTTTTGTCTTTTCTTCAAAGTGAGTTGACTTTTTTTTTCTTTAAGGAGGGGGGAGGAGATGGGAATGGTGGCTGGCTGCTCTAGTTTGGAGCATTAAATGCTTGGGGAAAAAATCTCAGAGTAACTGTTGTTTCTTTCTTTGTATTCACATGGAAATTTTTAATCTCCATCAAAGGATCAGGAGAAAATAACGTTGAGGTTCAACAAGAGAGCTCCCAGCTTACATGGAATTTTTAAATGTTATTTGGCTTTATCCTTTAAGCGATGAGAACCATGAACTATGTACCTACAGGGTTCAGAATTAACTTTTCTCTTTCTTCCAACACACCCTCTTTTCTTTTTTTTTTTTTCTTCCTCCTTCCCTTTTTCTTACATCTTTATTGTTCTGCATAAACATGCAACTTCTTTTTGGCCAAAACTGTAAGTGCCTTAGGATTTGTTTAGTTGTATTTATGTATTCATTTCTAACGTTAATTATGAGCACCAGTCTGAAATACGGCCTCATGTTCTCCTTTTGATGTGATCTGAAGAATCTCTGTTGAAGGCCATGGAGCTAAGATCAGAACCCAACCCACTGTATGCTTGCATAGTTGTACAAGAGCTAACATTAGCTTGTTAAAAAAAATAAAAGGCAAAACTAGGTATAAAAGGGCTAATAATCTGCTTGTTTATAGTGAGGAATCACAAACACTGTCTGCACCTGTACATGTAGCTGATTGTGCTAATAATGATAGCAAGGGAGACCCCCTGCAACTAGCCCATGGAGAGTAACAGCAGATTTCATAGGTGGGTGCTGACAGCAATGGTAGATTTCATGCTCCAACACAGATTAATACAACAGGGAGGATATTAAAATGCTAATACTCATTAATACCGTTTTATGGTGTTTAACATTAAACATGGAAAATGAAGATGAATGACAGCCGGTAAATGGAACTGACAGTTGTGTTCAGGGTGTCTGAAGCTGGTGAGAACTAGCTGCAGGAAACAAAAGCTGCAGATGCTCCCATTCCTGCTGTGGGTCAAGACAAACAGCACCTCCTGGTACCTAGACTTTTGCAAGGTCACCTAAACTTGGACTTAAATAGACTCTTCTATTATTATAAAATATTTGATGAGATTTTTTCTTTACCAGTGTTGGTCAGAACCATTATTTTCTGTGTCATATGAAAGACAGAGTCTCCAGCGATATGTATGTCTAAGAGCAGAAATCACAGCCCATTGAAGCATAATTGTGAAATACATCTTTTTTTTAAGTTAAAGTGGTCAGCATTTGGTTTTTTCCCCAAAACTAATTCTTGTGTTTCAGTTGGCTCCATTGTTCTTCATTTCTTGCTAAAGTTTCAATAAGCTTCCCTTCATCCCAGAGGCAGTTATATTTCAGCAACAAGTAAAAGTTGGCCCTCTGTGGGCCGTAATGTATGTAATGTAATGTAATATAATATAATATAATATACATAGACAAAAACTTAATTCTGCCATATCACAGACTCTTCTAATTTTATCTGTGGTTAAAACTCACTGAAAACTTCTGTGTAGCTGTGTTTAAATATGAAACTTAAAGATCTAGGGTATTTTCACCTAATGTTCTTCAGGAGTAAAAATTTTTAATTTAGCGTGAACCTTATCTCTGCCTTTGCTGTCATGCAAAAATCCCAGGAACACTAGTAAGACATCGTAGTGTGCAAGGGACCAGGGATAAAGAGATTCTAAAGGCATGATACTTATGTCTTTCTGGTAATGATAGTACTTGGTAAAATTACAGTTGTCTGACCAAGTACCCATTTTTGTACCTCAGCATTTTAGGTTTTAAATAAAATTAACCTTGAATATCCTAGCTTTATAATGCCTAGGTCTGAGTCTGCAGTCTGCATAGCTGACTGCAAATAACTGATATGTGCTGTGAGCTCTTAGGTACCTTTAATATAGACTTTTCCAGGGGATTCTTTTGCTTTTAGAAATTTCATCTTCTCTTGAATTCCTAGCTGTTTTTTGCACATGCACCATGCATTTCAACTGCCCCCGTTTCCTTAATTTCCCCCAAATATGCACTGTCTCTTGCCAACATCCCCCAGTGTTATGACCCACTGCGTGAATGGCAGATTCCATCTCAGAGATAGTTCTTTTTACATGCTTACAATGGGATCAATATCAACCCCTTTCAAAATTGCTGCCATCTCCTGTTGTTCCCATGGGACTGAAGCCACATAAGGTGCTTCAGGGATTAGTCCCATGTCCCACCCCCACTCCCCCCACCCCTCCTTCCTTTACAAGCAGCAATTTAATGGCACTCTCAATCTTTGGCAGCTTAATTGAAAACCTACTACTTTCTGTCTAGGTGAAAACAGACATATATAACTTCAAAAATCAAATTTTAGGGAATGAAAGATCACGAAAAAGGCTCATCTCTTGGGCTGGAATTTATGAAAGCATGTTTATTTTGGCAAGTGTTTCTCAAAAGCAGGTACATTTTTATCCTTTCTACCCTCTGGATTTTGCTGTGAGGTGTCAGAGCATGGTTACTCTGAGTTGGCTTAGAATTGGATTTCTGCCAAAATTTTGTGTGCCCTCCTCTCCTTCCACCCACCCTTCCACTTTCTTTCTCCTGGTTATAGTGGATTTTTCCTTATGTTGATCTCAGTGGGTATTTCATTCTTACTTCTTGGTGCTAAAGAAAATAACAAGCTTAGAAACCAGGGGGATGCCAAGTTTTAAAACCTGAAGAGAATAAAAAAGACTGCTTTCTTCAGCATATACAGTCTTACACTTATTTCTTCTTCATATATAGGCACATGTAGTTCAGGATTTGATTGTAAGAATTTTTAACACACTAGACCAGAAACCTTTTTGGTTTGTTTTCTCCTGAATCTAGGTTACAGGCTAGTTAATTCTTCCAAACTTCTGCTATTTTTTTTCTCTCTTGATGAAGGGTCTTCAGTCCCATCCCTCCTTTGATTTAGATTCCTTTCCTAGTCCCAGCCAGATGTTTGGTTTCCCCCGCTGTTGACAGTCAGATAATATTCTCACGCTATCACTTCGTATATCCACATTTGCAAGATCTGTCACAAAAAATTCCTAAATTTTTGTCACTGAGTGCCTTACTGCATATTTTTTAATACTTTCCAAAAGCAAATTCCTTTAATGTCACATATAAATTGCTTAAACAGCAAGCGAAGGCAAACCTTCCTGGTTTTCCTTTTCCAGTAAGAAGGGTGTGTTTCTGAGCCACATCTTATGGATGACCCAGAGATTTACTCCACCTTTGCCGAAGGAATGTGGCTAGCACTTCAGAGAATTGCAGGAAAGCTTCAGGAGTTTGTCCAAGAAAGAGTAAACCATCAAAAACCAGGCAAAACTTTGTCTTTCCCCCTTTCCACTGCTTTCATTTCCTACCATGTTGTGTTGTCCTCTGCATCAGACTATTTAAGACTGCCAAATACTTGGATATTTTATAGGTAATATATCTTATAAATGCCATGGCCAGCCTCTGAGGGAAACACAGGATTGTCGGTTTTGGATGGAGTATAAAACCCAAGCAGGAAATCATTGCTGAATGGCACAGCTGCAGGCAAACATTGTAAGCTAGTAAACTGCCCATCTGCACAGCCACACGTGTGTTGGAGCGCGGGGCCAGGGTGGCCGTGGCAGAGCGCGCCTGTAAGTGGTTAGCAGGGAGAAATTTGGTGATTAAAGAATGAAGTGTTTTGCTTCGTTAGTTCCTGAAATACAGCTATCTGAAGGTGATTATAATCTTATTTTCAAGAAGGAGGAGAGACTGAAGACTAGAGCTTTTCCTTGTCTATAATAAAAAATAAAAGCAGAATTTCAGACCTGGGATGGGTTAGATCATCCTACTGGAGGATGGAGCATGTGACACAGTCTACAGTTGAGGACTGAAGGAAAAGTTTGTCAAGAAAAAGGAAAACACTGTATTTGTTCATAGGCAATCACATCTGAATCTTCCCATCAAAGTTAGAGACAGGAAAGACTGTTTTGGTCCTTAGGTCTGCTTCACTATCATTGACCTGAACAGGCGCCTGGGCGGGTTAAGAGCTGCATGTTTCTTAAAGTTTGAACTGTTTAAGATCCCCCTTTGCTAGAGATTTTGCCAACTAAAATCACTTTCAGGATACTCATTCTAGTACTTTCCTTTTTAATTTAACCTATAGTTAGTTCCTAGTCTTACTGTCTTCCATTCTAAATAACTCCTCTTTCTTTGCAGGTTATCATTTGTTGAGTTCCTCTAGCTAAGCTCTCTGTGTTAGTTCTCCCAATCCTTCCTCTGAAGTTTAGCACTTCCTCTTAGACGTGCCAAGTTTGAGTTCATTTTCTGCATGATTTTCCCAAGCACTACTTTAAATAATCTACAATTCAGTAACTAAATGCAGATTGTTAAAATGATGAGACAACAACAATAAAGCTTTTTTAAGACTGCATCTCATGCACTCCAACTGTAAAAACTATTGAATTGGGTTTTTTTTTCCAAATACTTCATTGAAAAATAAAATTACCTTCTAATAGTCAAAATTAAATTACCACGGTTAAAATCCCATTGTACAGTAGATTTTCTACATTGATATTTGTCTGTTGGGGGGAGGTTTTTCTAGATTCATTGTAATGTATAAATCAGTGCAAGAGGAAAGATAATCTAGTGAGCAGGGTCCTTGTTTAAGGCATAGGTGGCTTGGGTTCAAGTCCATGCTTTATCACAAACCCCTCGTGATTTCTCTGCCTCCTAGTATTGGGATATCAAAATGAAGCTTTCTGCTCATTCATGTTATTTTGAATCAACGCACATGATCGAGAGCGTGAACCTCTTGGGACCTAAGCTTGTTAAAATGTGCTGATTTCTATTGGTTAAAGGACTGAGTCTTTAAAATGTTCTTGATGTTTCATGTGAGCAGGAGGACATCAATGACTGTCATAAATATTTTCATTTAAGGATCTGATATTTCATATATCCTTGAGCATTTCCATATTTTTATCACAAAGAAAAGGAGCTGCCTTGGGTTTTCCTCTATAGGCACTTTATTCTCTCTTTTCCCATCAGTTGATGCCATTTTTATAAGTCACATGAAGTGGATTTCAGTTGTTGTCATTACAGTGTTGGTACTTTCTGCATTCCATCTGCAGAGAAGCATGAATTGTAGGGTGATGCCATATTAAATTATAGGCATCTCTGTTAAAATATAGGGCAATTAGTCCTGAAGATGAAGCTTTTTCCTTATTTTGACTCTTCCTTTGTATTTTAATGCATTAAGGAAGCACGTGGCTAATGGACATTGTCTTAGTGCCAGATGTCTTGGAGTACCTGGCATTTTGATTCATCTTCATGAAAAATGTGCAAAATGTCTGATAATGTTATGCAAAGAAAATGAAGCATTCATGGACTTCATGAGTGCGTTGTCTTCCCCAGGACAATCACATCTCTCCGGAGTGAACTGATTCCACATCTGGTTAGGAGGCAGTTCTCTTCTCCTACTTCATTGCAGCAAGGACTAGACAACAAAGAAGAGGACCAAAAGAAAAAAGAACAAGCATCCCTAGGTCAGTACAAGTATCAAAGATTTTGTGAAGGTTTTAAAGGCCATATGCTACAGCAGAATTATTGAGCAGAGTACAGAATTAGCCTGAAACACTAGTTTGGGGATTTGTTTTTTTTCTCTTATACTTCATAATTGCAAAGATCCTAGTAGATTTCTTTTTCAAACAGTATTGTGCATTAAATAAATACTTTTGTCCTCCCTTATTTTGGTGTAAATCAAAAGTAAATGAGCTAGGTGCTCTATATTTTTTCTCCTGGAATGCAGTATAGGTAAATGCACTTTTGAAAATGTAATTTTAGGAGAGAGTTCCTAAAATTGCGTAGCTGTTGTGATCTAACCCTAGCTAGCAACTAAGCACCACACAGCCACTTGCTCTCTCCCCCCACCCAGTGGGATGGGGGAGAGAATCAAAAAAAACAAAACTTGTGGGTTGAGATAAAGACAGTTTAATAGGACAGAAAGGATGACAATAATAACAATAATAATAATAATAGTAGATACAAAACAAGTGATGCACAATGCAGTTGCTCACGACTGGCCGACCGATGCCTAGTTAGTTCCCAAGCAGTGATCTGCGCCCCCCTGGCCAATTGTCCCCAGTTTATATATTGGGCATATGGTATGGAATATCCCTTTGGCCAGTGTGGGTCAGCTGTCCTGGCTGTGTCCCCTCCCAGCTTCTTGTGGCCCTGCAGCCTTCTTGCTGGCTGGGCATGAGAAGCTGAAAAATCCTTGACTTAGTATAAAAATGACTTAACAACAACTGAAAACATCAGTGTGTTATCAACGTTATTCTCATACTAAATCCAAAACATAGCACTATACCAGCTACTAGGAAGAAAATTAACTCTATCCCAGCTGAAACCAGGACAGCAGAGCAACAGACTAAGACTTAACCACCCTGCACTGGTAACTGGACAGGATCTCAGATCTTGGAATTTATTTTTAGCATTTCCGCTGTCTCCTTCTGTGACCTTGGGCAAAACATTGCATCTGTCCTGATCCCTTGATTCCCACCTGCAGAATAAAAATAAGCACTTACTCACTACGTGTGATAAAATCTGTTGATGATTGCTAAGTATCTAGCTGTTCAGATGATGTGAGGCAAAGATTTCCCTTCACCAACAGTATTTTAATAGTGTTCCTCTTCAAAAAGTATTTCATTAAATCCTGTCTAACTTTATGCATGTGTGTGTTCTCCAGACATTTATAGTTTCATAAAGGAAGATAATAGCTTGCTGAAACCTGCTCCAGATAACTCTTGTTGGAATGATCATAGAGGAGATATGAATGAAACTCTCCATGAAGGCAAAGTGCGCTGCTATGTCCATATAATGAAAGAGGGACTGTGCTACCGAGTGAATACTCTTGGGCTGTATATTGAAGCTAACCGACAGGTGAGAAAAATACAGAACTGCCATGTGGGAATACACCAGTAGTTTATGGGACATTTTAGCCTCCAGGAGCGGCTCCCTGCGATACAGCTGAGGAGTATGTGGGAATTGAACCAGTGCCATGTTATCTAGGCACATCACCTTACTGGTTGCTGGATAGGGACATGAGGCCAGAAAACATTTCTGTCACTAATTTACTCCATAGGTTTGATTTAGCTAAGAAAACCCCCACCCCACCCACTCTTCTGTTTTTTGGGGGTGGCAAGACCTGCAGCCAAAGAGCCAAGAACTGTGGAACATAAGGCTGGAAGTAGCTTTGATAGCTCATCTAATCTATGTCCTCCATGTCCTAAAGGCAAGATCAGTTCTGACTGGACTCTTCCTAACAGATGTTTATCTAAGTTATAATGACAAAGGTTATTAATGATTTGCAGGAAGACTTAAACTACCCATACATTCAGATTGCCTAATGCTTTCCATTATGAAAGAATTATTTTATGAACAGGCTTCAATACAGTGGCACTCCAGGTAAACACAGAGGTGAAATGTTGATCTGTTGCAGCTTTTGCTTTCACAGTACTGAGAATTCATAAAATAAAAGATCACAGGGGAGGATTAGAGAAATCCTGTACTAGCTAATGAGCTGATGATTAAAAGCTTTTAATGATTTTTGGGCTTTTTTTTTTTACTACACTGGCTGATGCAATGTGCAAGTTCTCACTTCACTCTGCTAGTGATGAACTTTGTTGCTATCAGGAGTTGACAGTTTCCTCTAGTTTTGAAAGACCAATAGGGAGTGTAGTAGGGAAAAACTCAAGATTTCTGGAAGCAGGGCTGGGAGAGCGATCAAGTTGTATTGGGAGTCCTGGAATTGGTTGCTGCCTTGCTTTTGGTCTCAGATTGAGTTGATTTCTTTTTAATAAAATGAATGGATGAATTTATGCAAATTAGCGTTGCAGCATGGCAGAGTGAGTTCACACATTGGAGCTCGCTCTTCTTGGTGCCTGTAGAGGAGGACAGAAATAAAGTGATTTGTTTTGCGGCTAGGGACATGAAGAAGAGAGGAGGGAGGCAGCACTGCTGTCAGAAAGGGAAAACTTTCCCCAAGAATATCAGGAACAAGTGTGCCCAAAGGGTTAAGGGAGAACACCGCTTGCTAGGGGAAGTGTGCGTGTACATTTGGCAGCAGCCACTTCAGTAAAAAGTTATTGAGTTGAGCCAGTCAGACTCCATGTGGGGTTTTTTTGTGTTGTTTTTTTTTTGGTGGGGGGGAGGTTAACCTAAATATTCTACATTTTGGTCAGTTCAGGAAATGTGTTTGCTCCTGGGTGGTACATAGAATTAGTGTTTTGAAATCACATTGGGGCCTTCAACGTTGGAAAGGATTTTCTTTGAATTTTTAACTTTTCCAGAATGGTAAAATTTCTAAGGAAACTATGTGGAGGTAAAACATAAAATGGAGCTTAATGAGGGGTTGTGAGAAAGGAGTTCCTTTTTTCAGTGCCACTGCATTTTGTTTCTCTTGCTAATCCTCATAAAAGATACACATTTAATTTTATCGGCTTTTTTTACCTGTTTTGTTGGTCTCTAAGGAAGACTTTTGGTGTCTCCTTTGCTCTTGTCTTGGTCTTCACAAACCAGATTCTGACTCCCTGGCTGCAAAGCCAGGACCTATAGCTTTGCTGTCTGAGAGGACAGACTGCCGGAGCAGTAGCAGTCCAGTCCAGTAGCCGTGGGAAGGAATGGCATCCTAACCCATTGCCCTTCTGGTGAGGAAACACTTTACTCACATCATTTCACTTCCAGCTGGGTTTCTGGATGCCTGCAGCCTGTGTGTGGGCAGGTGGGTTCAGGAGGGAGTTATCTTCAATAGCAGGAAATAGTTTCTTTGTAAGATGAATTAAATCCAAACACATCTTAAACCTTCCCTTGACCCAGGCACTCCCTCTGACTCCTGCCCCCTATCTAACCTTCCTTTTCAGAGCAAAATGCTTGAGCTGGTAGCTTTCTTGGGTCACCCCTCAGGCTGCACTACCATTGACTGATTCTAATAAGGCCTTTGCTCTGGCCAGTAAAATCCTTTATTTATTTCACCATACCACCTTTCCTCTAAGGAGGGCAAGAGCCTCTCCTTGTTTCTTGCCTTTCCCACTGAGCAACACTGGATAGTAGGAGTCTTTCCAACCTATGCTGTAGGTATGCTTTGGTGTGTGTTCCTCTCTTGGATCTATCTGTTGTGGCTGCCCAGCTATGTGTCAGGTGAGGACAACATCCCTTCACCAAGCAAGCATCATCCCGGCGGATTGGCTTAGTTTGTGGTGTTCTCCTAAGCTGGGGGTTTTCTGTAGTGCCTGTACCTTGGACTGAAGGATCTAACTTACTCTTGTTTTTTAAAAAACAAAGAAAACACAAGTCTAGTGGGAAGGACCATCTTCAAGAAGTAAAGAGCTACAGATGTGAAAATGTCTACTGGGGACAACAGGCAGCCTGAAATGACAGCTCAGAGATGTGAGCTCATCTAAGCTCATCTCACTCATCTGAATGAAGCATCAACTGTGAAAATTCTTCTCATATGAAAAACAGCACTATTTATCCGTCCTTGCATGCTGGAAGGGAAACAGGCTGGTCATATTATGAATATCCAAACAATTTCCTGCAAGGATCGTCTCATTTGAGATCTTGAGGGTTTTTTTTCTCATCTGATCCCAACTTCTTCAGATCTGTGGGATCTGCTTCTTGAGGTTCACTCCCTAGCCATCAGCTCTTGTTATCCCAGCTTTCTAAGTCATTTTACACAATTATACGGTATGGTAGCTCCTTCACAGCAGCTTTGGAAATTGCTGGCAACTCTCAGCCAAATTTAACAGAGCAATAGAGATCTCAAAGATAAACTTTCCAAAGAGTTTTGTAAAAATAGGTGCCTAGGTAGAGAAAAGAGAGACTTAATGAGTGCCGCTTCCTCCCCTCAGGCAAACCCAGTTACACCATTACTGCGCTGAGACTCCAGTTGACTTCCCAGATGGACAGTCAGTGCACACATCCTGGTGGCCAAACAGCTTGTGCAGAGCTCCACACCAGCCCAGGCATGTGCTGCCTCTCACTCAGACATACGATTTGCCATGACACAGACCTCTTAGCCCTCATGCATCACTTTGCCACCCTCTGTATCCCCCGTGTTTCTTTCACTGCCATCTCTGTCCTACCAAGATGCATCATACACTGCATCACCACTGCAAGTAACTCTGTACAGCACTGTGACTGTGCATTGCCGTGAGACTCCCACCTCCCCTGAAATCCCCATCTGTGCTGTCATCGCCTCTTCTGTGGTGTGTGACCTTGGCCCCAGCCTGACGCCAGGAGATGCAGAACGCCTCGGGCTGCTCTTTCACCCAGAAAAGGAGGAATGATGGAGTGATAGCCCATCCTCCTACAATGCTGGCTCCCCTTTCTTTTCAGGAGCCAGTTCAGAATTGCTCTCCATGGATTTGTTCTTGGCTACCTCATGGGTCGTGTCTCTCTCTATTAGCATTGCTGCTTTGTCCACTTATCTAACACCTGCCTTCTCTCTGTCAAGAGCCTTTTCTTCTGCAGCTTTCTACCATCTGGAATACCCACTTGATCAACTTTAATTTCTTTCTCCTTAAACATCTGAAATACTTTTTTGTTGCCTGTACCTCAGCGTGCTACCTTATTGAGTGGGCTGAACATAGTAATCTATGTTTATGCCAGTTTACTGATTTATGTTTGATATTACTTGCTTCCCTCTCTTGCATTACTGAATAGTGTAAAACACGTTGAGCTGCATTTGAAATGGCAGATGCTGGACGTTGTAGTAATGTACAGGATGTCACTGTGTTCAGCTGGAGCCAGCTGGCTTGCTACTGATAATCCACTGCTTCTCCACAGGTGGGAAGCTGAGTTGAGAGGAGACATGCAGTGCACTGCAGTGGAAGTGTACCTGTCTCCTTTACAAAAGGGGAAGATGATGAATCACACATATCTGGTTGCAGATTTAAAATGCAGGGACTTAAGTTTTCCTTTAAGTTAAAATGTTTATGGTAAAAGCACTAGTGCAATGGAAACCAAAGCCATCTTTGAGCTGTTTATGTAACGTCCGGGTACAGCACTCTCATGTTAACTTGTGATGTGGGTTTTTCCATCCAGGTTCCCAAGCTATTGCTTAATCTGGGTCTTGAAGAGCCACTGGTTCATGGGTCTGCACAGATCATTGACAGAGGCATGGTAAGTGTTCCCTTTCCCTGTCTCTGCTCTTTCAATACAGTCTGCATGCCCATTGCTTCAAGAACTGCTTCCTAAAATTCAGTCCCATGGTTGGAAGTGAAGCTGAGTTCTGAAGTGTGGAATTAGAATGTAGGTGATGCAGCCCAGAGTCTCCTCGTAGGCTCACCCATGCGTTTGAGACTGAAAGCAGTCTGTCTTTCAAAATGTTTGCTAAAAATCCTTTCCTACTCCCAAGTCTGCAGCTCTTGTTCCCTAATGGCAGTTCATGGCAATTGAGCAGTTTGCCTCCCAAAGGACACCAAACTCAGAAAGGGTCAGTATTTTAGCTCTGCTTCTTGCTGAAGCATTTTAGTTGAATACCTGCTTCAAGCCTCCTTTTCACAGGTCTCACTAGGCAAACCCTAGTGACACCAGTGAGTACCAGCAGGACTGTTCTTACTGTGCTTACCTACTGCGTGAGCCCTACAGAGCTGGAGGAGCTAATGGAGTTTTACCAAGCTAATGGACCTTGGGAAGGCTGTCCAACTGTCTGCCTATGCCCCCAAAATTTCTAGGTCTTTCCTCTGCCAAGGGTCCCTAAGGGTGGAGCAGGGTACACTTTGTTGATGAGTGCTTGAGACGTGCTCTTTGGAAGAGGTGTATGGAGAACACGTTGGAGAGCTCCAGGTGCCAATTTCTGCTTTTCCTCCCCAGGTTGGATCGGACAGCATCATTGGGTCATCCACGCAAGTGGGGGAGAAGACATCCATTAAACACTCCATCATTGGCAGCATGTGTACCATAAAAGACAAAGTTAAGATAACAAACTGCATCATCATGAATTCTGTTACAATTGAGGAAGGGTATGTCACCTCTTTGTATCTTGGTCCCCTAAATTTGCGGTTTCTTTTTCTAGATAGATTCTGAGTCAGTAATTTTTGTCCTGTAAGCAGTCCTCAGCCAGAACAGTTGATACCAGTGGTGTGTTTCTAAAGATGGAGTCAGAAATAAGTCTCTATAAACAGGCTACAAATGCAGAAGTGAAATGAATTAATGAGAGGGCTGCAGTCTTAGAACATAAATTTCTTCTTTTTAGAGAAGATCATATCATCTTCAGAATGTGTAAGTAAGTTAAGTGGATGTATCTGTATGAGCTTGTGCGTCATCCTTCCAAGCTTTATTTTAGTGGCTGGGTTTATGAGTATACCTAAAATATTTGAGACACAAAGCATATTTTAAAGTGGTACATTTACCAACTAGAAATGTTCTTACCGCCTTTGAACATTACAGTTTCACCTAAAATGTCATTTTCTTTGGCCCTTTTTTGTCATCTTTGCAGCTTTACTTTCCTAATGCGTATGCTGAGTAATAGAAAAAATGAATAATTTTTTAAAAGAGAAAATCTGCCAGCTAGCAGAGATTTCCCATGAATTAAAGACACTAACTAAATAGGTAGCCTTGAGCTGTACATTTCCAAATGTGGGAAAAGTGGCCTATCTGTAATTGTTGATGTCTGCATGCCCCCATCTTTCCATACATGCTGGCTTCCTGTGGATGTCAGTGGAAAGGAAACTGCTGATTGAGTCTGTGCAGGCCTGTATAAATTCCCTGCTCCTTCATGGCTTGAGGTTTGCTTAGGGCCTCAGGAAAAAGGCCAAACTCTTAAAAAATGCCAAGTTGGCTCTGAAAGTTGCATATCTGAAAAACAAAAAACCCCAAAGGATGTGGGGTCTATGGAGGATACTACTGTTACATAACTAAATTACAGGTAAGTATGGTACCTTACTGCCAAGTGTTTGTCTTTAATAGAAATCCACAGTAATTTCAAGCACATCATAAATCAGAATTCCGTTGAGTATAGAAAATAGCTGGTTTCCAGTTCAATCGCAAATGGATCCAGTATGGCTGTATCACAAGCACTGCTGTCATAAGAAGTACTGGAACCTCTCTCGTTAGATCATGAGACCCTCTGTCATTTTGATTAATGAATTGATGCCACAGTCATAATGGTATGGTTTTGCATATGAGGTGAGTGGCTCTACCATTAAATCACAGAAGCAACTAAGTGTATAAGTAGTGCTATTTTTATGAAGAGTCCCAAATCAGCTTGAGTTTGTCTGCACTGGTATATAGTATTATTTTCTTCTAAATCCTAAATTGAGCTCGTTATCTTAAGTATTCCACAAAATTCCACAAGCATCATAAAGATGGTGATATATTATTTTTTTAAGAGGGATAAACTAACTTTCGGGGTAACATTTTGGTGATTTTCTGGAAAACAATGTCATCCCTAGTCACTCTCAGTGAAAACAATACAGCCACCACTGAGTGAAAAACCTAATAGTCCCAGGGGTTTACCCCCTTTAGCTGCTCTATGTTACTGCACACTGATGCACTGGAGTCAAATTTGTAATTATTCCTCTTCAGCCAGAATTAAGACTATAGACTGTGGAGCTTTATTTCAAAGCATACTGTAATTCATATTGTGTAGATCTGCACAGATACGGAGCTGATATAAAGTATTTCTTACTGCATCATGGTAAGTCTTAAGATTAGAGGGGTATGAAGTCATTTATATGCAGGTAGTGAGATACAGAAGTATTCTAGCTACTGAGTTTTGTTGAAAGAAGTCTTGCTTGTAACTTAGTGAAGAATTTTTATGTATTTTGACTATATTAATGCCCTAGTCAAATGTGAGTGGTAACTGAAGGCTACTGCCAGCAGTGTTCATTGCAATAATACCAACTTGAAGCAGTAGGCTGAGAACACTGCAGTAAGGCATATATTATGGAAAAGACAAAGCTGTTTAGATAACCCAGAGAAGAAAGAAAGATCAGGTAAATAATTTCTGGAAGTTGGGAGACTGGGGACAACCAAATGCAAAAATTGTTCCGCATTCTAAGTTCATTTATCAAGAGCTATGATTATACATGGTACTGCCTTGGTAATTCCATTACCACTTACATCACCTCTAGCTTCTCTGGGTTGAATCCTACCCTTCTTTTTTTTTTTTCCATCTCAACTGCAAAAGTGATCAGCAGCTTCAATTCACTATGTCAATATGGAAAAAAAAACCCAAACAAAACAAGAATAAAAAAATAGGTGAAAAAGTTTTATCTCTTGATGGTTTTCCTGTAATGTGATTTGAGGATCCTGTACCATAGTTCCTGCGGCTTCAAGATCCACAAATTACATCCCCTAATCAGAAAAAGGCTTTGAATAGCCTCACCACATTTGATACCAGCTTCTGAAATGGATAAATAGATTCTTTCTGGGCAGATGGGAACACCACAAGGTGCTTAGAACAAAACGAGGTTCCTATTGTTAGGCTGTGGTTGGCTCATTATTGGAGAAACAGAGGTTATGACCTAAATGATGATGGTCTTCCCAACTGAATGGGTCCAGGAACTGGGGTTAGCTCGGACAGTGCCATTGCATACTGTTTGCAAATTATGGTCCGTTCTCCAGCAATGGGTGGTGTGTTTGATACTCTGGAGGACCAGTAGCAGGGTTTTTTGTTTTCCCTGATGTGTAGGACTTCTGTTACGTTATATATGTCTCCTTGTGAAGTGATTTGAGTAGATATGAATCCCCCCTTAGAAGAGATTACAGGGGATTAAAGAAGTTAGTAACATGGGCAAAATAATTGGTAGTCCTTTCTTAATGTGCTTCCCGCTGTGCAGCTAATTCTTCCATCAATGAGACAATAAAATAGCGAAGATTACATACGTGCTGAGTGATGGACATACTTGACCAAGCTGGGAGGGATGTAATTTATACAACAGCACAAGTGCTGAGAGATGCTGACTGCCCAGGTGACAGGCTGCAGCAGGGAAACAGTTCTTGTTTCCCTCTGGATGGCTCCCCAGAGCTCAGTGACAAATGACTGCACTGAGTTACATAGTTGGAGAAAATCTACTAATCGAGCCGAAATTATAGGTCACTTGAAAACTTTGTATATCTGAATGCTCCTGCAGTAGCTGTACATGTCCTCAGTCTGTATAGTAGCTTGGGGATGCCCCTTCTGTTTTTTCTGTTTGCATTAGAGGTGGTAGATAGAGTACAACAGGGTCCCCGGATTGCTATGTCTTTGGTGCAGGAGGCCCCTAATTATAGCTCGCTTGCAAAGGAGCAATCTGCAACACTGGCAGACTGACTGAAGCTGGTTAGGAGAATTAGGGAGACTGTGCCATTTGCAAATGAAAAGTGATGTCTCTGATAGATTTACCCCCCTGATGAGCAAGACTGGCAAACTGGTAACGACAGACAAGGAGCAGGCTGAGGGACTCAACGTTTTTGCCTCAGTCTTCACTGGCAGTCTCTCTTGCAACACCTCTCAAGTGGATGGACTGCAAGACGGGGACTGGGGGAGCAAAGTCCCTCTCACTGTCAGAGAAGATCAGGTTCATGACCACCTGAGGAACCTGAACATACATAAGTTTATGGGACCTGATGAGATTCATGCCGGAGTCCTGAGGGAATTGGCTGATGTAGTTGCCAAGCCACTCTCCATGATACTTGAAAAGTCATGGCAGCCAGGTGAAGTCCCTGGTGACTGGAAAAAGGGAAACATTGCACCCATTTTTAAAAAGGATAGAAAGGAGGACCCTGGGAACTACTGACCTGTCAACCTCACCTCTGTGCCTGGAAAGATCATGGAACAGATCCTCCTAGAAGCTATGCTAAAGCATGTGGAGGACAGGGAGGTGATTCGAGACAGCCAGCATGGCTTCACCAAAGGCAAGTCCTGCCTGACCAACCTAGTGGCATTCTGTGATGAGTGACTACATCAGTGGACAAGGGAAGAGCTGCAGATGTCATCTATCTGGACTTCTGTAAGGCCTTTGACACGTTCCCCCACAACATCCTTCTCTCTAAATTGAAGAGATATGGATTTGATGGGTGGACTGTTCACTGGTGGATGAGGAATTGGTTTGATGGTTACATCCAGAGGGTAGTGGTCAATTGGCTCAGTGCTCACATGGAGATCGGTGACAAGTGGTGTCCCTCAGGGGTCCATATTGAGACCAGTACTGTTTAATATCTTCATCAGTGACATGGACAGTGGGATTGAGTGCACCGTCAGCGAGTTTGCAGACATCACCAATCTGAGTGGTGTGGCTGACATGCCTGATGGATGGGATGCCATCCAGAGGGACCTGGACAAGCTTGAGAAGTGGGCCCATGTGAACCTCATGAGGTTCAACAAGGCCAAGTGCAAGGTCCTGCACCTGGGTCGGGGCAACCCCTGGTATCAAGACAGGCTGTGGGATGAAGGGATTGACAGCAGCCCTGCCGAGAAGGACTTGGGGTACTGGTAGATGAAAAGCTGGACGTGAGCCAGCAATGTGTGCTTGTGGCCCAGAATGCCAATGGTATCCTGGGCGGCATAAAAAGAAACGTGGCCAGCAGGTCGAGGGAGGTGATTCTCCCCCTCTACTCCTCTCTCGTGAGACCCCACCTGGAGTACTACGTTCAGTTCTGGGGGCCCCCACATAAGAAGGACATGGACCTGTTGGAGTAGGTCCAGAGGAGGGCCACAAAAATGATCAGAGGGATGGAAGGGAAGAAAGGCTGAGAGTTGGGGTTGTTCAGCCTGGAGAAGAGAAGGCTCTGGGGAGACCTTATTGCAGCCTTTCACTACTTAAAGGGGGCTTATAAGAAAGATGGGGACAAACATTTTAGCAGGACCTGTTGTGATAGGACAAGGGGTAATGGTTTTAAACTAAAAGAGGGTAGATTTAGACTAGATATAAGGAAGAAATTCTTTACAATGAGGGTGGCGAAACACTGGAACAGGTTGCACAGGGAGGTGGTAGATGCCCCATGCCTGGAAACGTTCAAGGTCAGGTTGGATGGGGCTCTGAGCAACCTGATCTAGTTGAAGATGTCCCTGCTCATTGCAGGGGGTTTGGACTAGGTGACCTTTAAAGGTCCCTTCCAACCCAAATTATTCTATGATTCTATGATTTTCTGATTCTAACTCCACGCTGACCTCTTCATAGAACAGCAATTACTGCTGTTGGGGCTTGCAGACAATCTCGCAATGAATTATGCTGACCTGAGCGTGATAACTGTGTTTCATTTGGTATACTTAGGCATGCTTAGCTTCCTTGAAATGAGACATAGATATGGATGAATTTAGTTTCAGGTTCTTGTTTTGGCTTTTGTTTTGGCAGTTGGTGGTTGGTTTGTTGGGGTTTCTTTTTTCAAACATTGGCTTTATTTTTACCAGTCTTGTAGTTTTACTTAGTTTGTTAGCTTCTGGCAGCAGGAACATCTAATTGCTCTGGTCATACAGGACCTTGTGCTGAAGTACTCTGAGCATTACAAGTAATATTAACAGGAAAAGCAGTTGAATCCTTTATTCCAACCCTGGAGATAAAGATTTTGAAACCTCTTGTTTGTTAGTTATCTCATTGTATACGCTTACTGAAAGGAGCTTGGCCATTTTGTCATGTGCACAGTATATCCTTCTTCCTTGATCATTGAAAATGAACGTATCCCTGGGAAAGATTCAACAGATGGGACTATAGTAGGGAAAAATATCTGATCTTTGGACTACTTAGAGGTTAGTTAAGGAGGCAAGCATGAAAAGCTCAGATAAATATCGAGTCCACAGTAAGGCATGCTTTGAAGTGGTCTTGTTGACATGCTGGTAGTCAGTACCATAGGGGCTCTGTGGCAGATTTAGTCTCTGAAATGAAGTATTTTGCTGATTTTCTTTTTTCAAGGAAATACAGGAAAGCATTCTGCTTCAAATGATGTTTTTATGGAAATCATAAATAGGCGGCTGTGATTATCAGAGGGAGTGACAGCAAGATGCAAACGGCCCAAGATTTGCATCAAGATTTCACCTCCACAGCTAGGAAGTGCCAGATCTTCACAGAGTAACCAAGGAAGCTCAACCTGTCTCACCTATAATTTTATCAGAAAAACTGCTCATCGGGGATGATTGGTTTTGGACAATGGAAAAGATAAATGAAATGTATGGTCGTCTGCCTGGCACAGGCCAGAGAATTTTAGGCATTACCTGCTGAGTTGAACTCAGCAGCTGTTGGCTTTAGATGTCAGTCTTCATTTGAAAGTCAGGAACAATTCAAGGTCTACTGACCACCTTGGGAAGCTGTTCCAATGTTCATTTTAGCTTCCCTGTTTCCACTTGTAATGCACAGAGACACATCTCTCCTCCCGAGTGTTTCACAGTCTCTGGTCAAAGATGCTTTGTGTGGCACAGGGGCTTGCCAGCACAGGTGTAATTTGTGGGATGTAGAATTGCAAGCTCTGACGGGCAGGTACTGCCTTCCTCTGGTATTTACATTGCTGACATTTAACAGTTCTCTGGCTGGAACCTGCAAGGCTCCCCCTTCAACTGTACAACAGTGTCTTTATCCTGGTGTCCGTCATGTAGATACACTTTGATGCGATGTCTCAAAAGATTCCTCCTCAAGCTGTATCCCAAACTGGGAGTAGCAGTGGGAGAAGGAGAGGGTTCCTTCCACAAAGGAGTTTGCAGCAGACAGTTGCCAGGTAGCCTGATGCCGTGGGCAGTCTCAGTTCAGGAACTGTAAGACTGGGATTGCAGATGTGACTGAGGTTATTGTGTGTGTGCGTGCAAGGGCAGGAACTACTGAATGATAAACTCATCCCCTTGTTGTGTTTGTAAAGCTTACAGCGTGTTGTTGGAACTACATAAAAACATACTACCCAAAAAGAACTGCTGAAATTCCCCATACGACACACTGCTAAGGTTACCTTTTGGAAAGGGAAGGGGTTAAAAGACAAGCAGATATGTTTCGGGTCAGGCTGCACATGATGGCAGCAAACTGCAGAGCATTGCAGCATCAGGGAATTTGGAATGCAAGAGAGGTGATGCCGAACACTGCAGGTTACTAAAACTGCAGGGAGGTGATGTGAATATTGAAGACAGAGGGAAAGTTAGATAAGTCCCGCAAGGAGATGTGGTAAACCTTGGGCAGTTCTGACTCCCTGGGCAGAAAGGATAGGCTGGATTAAAAATTTATATGAAGAACTGAAGTACCCAGATTTGTGGAGGAAGATCTGGCACCGAAAATGTTATGTCAGCCAAAACCAGCATCTTCCTTATTCAGTCATATGAAGACAGTCAGTTATGTGTTGGATTTTGTTAAAGGTGTTCTAGCTACCTGTGTGAAAGTAGATGGCACAGATGCTGTAGTGTTACTCAGTGAGGGGACTGGAGAGAGACCGTATGTGACTGGTTAAAGGCTACTCTAGTTTACCACATGTCTCCAATTTATTGCTACTTTCTATGAGAAAATGTACAAAGGAAGAAAACAACAAGCAAGCCGAGCTGGATTGACTACTAACTGCAGATTGATTGTGAAGTTTATTGGTTGTTTCCTCAATAGTGCCAAATCAGCACCTGATGTAGAAACAGTCAGCAGTTTGAAGAAAGTTCTAATTAAAACCAGGATGGAATTGAGCGTTTATAGGGGTTCAGCGCATAAGTAGTCTTTTTCCCCTTGGATAATGGCAGTACAAAGGAATGATCCTATTGCCAAGGCAACATTTGTTGAAATTGTAAAATATATTTTACAGTACATTCCCTCATGAGAAGGAATGAAGACATGAAGTTGTTTCCAGCACCATAGCTTGCAAAGCTGGAAGTAAAGATTTGCTTATGCTGGGATTTCCACACATTTTGTATCTTGAACCATTTGTTAAGATGGCTGTTGTCTTCTGGACACTTGTCTCACACCACCGATTGCCCCCCCTGCCCTATGCTAGCCCGGGAAAGAAGAATGAGTTTAGAATAGATATTGCAGAAAGCACGTGAAAAGTGAGAACTTGATTCAGAAAAAGCACGTGATCAGCTTAAATATGTATGGACAAAGCGTATATATGGATAAAGTATGTCATGGATATGGATAAACATGAATGTATGAAGAAAGCTAGGTGTAGTCCTTGCCTGTAAAAAGGGCTCTTACTTCTCTTGATTATGTAGCAATTATGTTCTGTCCTTTCTGTCACACCTCTTGGTTTTAAACTGTAAACATTTTTGGTCAGGAACTGTAATTTTCATTCTACGGTTTAATTCAATGCATATGCTGTGTAAGATACTGAATAGAGACAATGTCTGGCTGGCGGAGTTTGCTTTCAGGAAGATAAATTGAAGAAGAGAGGGCAAACTAGGAAACTATTGAGCAGGAAGCGGGAGCAGGAAGCAGCTGAGCTACTTGCAGGGCTAGTTTTCAGTTACTTTCAACTGAAGTAAAATTCTGCTCTATCTAATGTATTTAGGATATTTCTCATATAGTACCTGTTATGTTGTCTGAACCGTTATTACTAGCAGCTCCTCAAAAAAAAAGTTTTCTTCTGGCTAGCTTCCTGGTACATGAATGTGTCTTAGATAAATCACCTGTTCTTTAATCTCAAATGCAGATGTTTCCTTGATAGTGCAGGGAGCTCTTCCCAATTTTCCAAACATCTTGTACATCAAATGTGGAACTTAAAGCACAGATCAGCTCTGAAGAGTGGCATTTTAAAACATCTCCTCTCATTCTGCTGATATGCTTCTTCAGGTGGCCAAGGTTATGCCTGACTTCAAAGCTATAAATAAGCTTCTGCCTTCTGCTAGCCACATGGGTCTAATCAAAGAGCATGGAGATTTTTCACAAGCAGCTGATGCCTGTTGGGTTTTGGTGAGAATCTGGGTGTGAGTGTCTCTGGTGCTCTTGAAAATCTTCCCCATCCTGGGTATGGAAAAGGAAGAAATTATCAGATTGTGCCAGAATCATGCCTGTAAGTTCCTAAGGGGACTGTGGTGTTGAACAAGTTCAGCTTGGCTCTGTGAAGCCAGGGTCAGTTTGTAAGGGTGACATTAGAAAATACTTTTCCTTGTCAACCTAGCCCATATGATACAGAAGCTGATTTAACCAGTAATGTCCTATGGAGGGCTATAGCTCTCAACCCAGAATTGCTCTCAACCCAAACCCCAGAGAAAGTGTATTTCTACTGTGCCAGCTACTTTCTAGCGTGCCAGGTACCCCGCTCAGTCTGACTGTGCCAGCTAGTGAGAAAGTAAAGCAAGCCCAGAGACGGGAGTGAACATATAATTTTTCTGCTTCGTTACCTTCACACAGACATTGATAGCTTTTCCTGGGCATCCGCTGAGTGTCTGTAAAATCACGCAGGACATGGCCCTCCCACTCTGCAAAAGAGAATCCAGAGGGAGGTCAGTTTTCCTGTGTGTGGGGGTTTCCTGGTGTAAAACTCCTTGCAGCATACTTTCGCTGAAGTGTGCAAAACCGAGCTTGCAGCTACATAAAAGGCCACCAATTTGTTTGTTCCAAGATCAGCTGGATTTAACTGAAGTTTCAGAGGTGAGGCACAACCTTCCAGGCGACCTCCCCCAGCAGCCTAAGTTTCACTTAATAAAACACATTAAGGTAGGTTTGAGGCAATCCTTTAAGGTCAGTTGAACTTTCACTGGAAAATACGAGTGCTGGCAAGTATATGCAATATGTAATGCAAAATGTTTAGGGTGTGGGGAAGAAGTGTAAAGGAGCCATACCACAGTGATGAGCTTGGCTAGAAGAGAGACATGAAACAAGTTCCTTAGTGAAAACACCCTCAGAGATGGGTGAAGAATTTAGGGGGGTTGGTAGAATGATTTTGTTACCCCCAAGGGGAAAAACAGAAGATCAAAGCCTAAATTCACTTAAGAATGCTTGCTTTGAAATGTATCTATAAATTATAGCACGTAGTGCTGGCATCTATTGTAGTCTTTGGTATTTACTTGAGCATATAACATGAGATTCACAGTGCCCTGAGTTTGTTAGTGTGTAAAAGCGTGTTGGTGTAAAAATGTGTTGGTCTGTAAAGTGTGTTGGTGAAGGCAATATTTCGGGTTCTCAAGTTTCCTAGTAGTGTTTTTGCCTCTTCCCTGTTTTCCCATGGTCTTTGTGCCTCACCCCTGTGATACGTGTCCCAGCCACCGACTCACCGGCTAACGGGGGATTCCTTGAGGGGTTGCTGGTAGGTTTTAGAGCTCTACCCGCCTCCTTGCCACCTCTCAGTGTTACTAAGGTGCCTGTTGTGGCTGTTATCTTCTCGGTCAGGGCAGAATGGGACGTTGCTCCCAGGGGAATCCACAGCTGTTACCCCTCAGTCAGCAAAGTAGTTGCCGAGGCATGTCACCCTTTGCTTTTAACTCCTGAATCAGTCTTTCCGTTTCATAGCTCATCTGGAGGAGCAAGAGACCCAACTTCTTGGCATGGCGGAGCAGTACCAACAGGCTGTCCTAAGCTTTGTGCTCCAGGCTCTTTCTTCCTCGTGAGTGTATAGTTTTAAGCATTGCATTTTAGACACCTCATTTGCTTTGCTGCCCAACAGAGATTATGTTGGGTTTTTGGCACAATTGGATTAAACTAGCAGACCTGGATAACTTCCATTGGCATTTCAGGAGATTTGCTGTAAGGCAAACCTGTGACATTCATACCTTCCTAAGCTTGCACAACTAGGGTGAGAGCTGCAGTTGAGGTCTTGACCTCCGTTACTTAAGCCCCTTTCTCCCAGGAGCGTTCATCACTTTAATCACAGAGTCCTAAATAATCAGTGGGTAGCCTGTAATTAGGGGGTTGTGTCTTGGACTCCTGCAGCCTGCTCCCGATGTGCTGAGCGCTGCGTATTTTGATTTCCCATTCCCCCCAAGGATGTTTGATCTCAGATTTACACTTTAGAAAATTAAGAAGGGTACGGCACCTCAGTCCCCTGGCAATCTTCCTGCTTTCAGTGGTAGGTGCCTTGCTTTTCCTAAGTATCGTAGTGCTGCAGCAATTGACACACTTGATTTAAGAGTTTGATTTATAGACTGATACTCAGGCTGAAAGTCAGCAGTTCCAGGGCTGTGTAAATCAGCCTGTCTCTGGGACTAATACTTCCTTATTTATAATTTCGACAGGAGATGGAATTCTTTCTCAATTCTTTACATTTCTTTCAGATGTAATCGACCACCCTGTCCTTTGGTTTAAAGCTATGTGAGTTTGCCACAAATAGAGGGAGGGGAAAGTAAGCTGAGTCCAGGAATTGCTATGCTATAAAAGCTCCATGTTGTATGCTCTTGGACTTTGCTTTCTCCCAGCTTCCTTCAAGCCCACACAAGAGATGGACTTGAGGTTTTTTGGCTTTCTTCCCCTCCCCCCTCCCTCCATACATACGCTGACCTTTTAGAAAAATAAATAAAAGATAAAGAAGGACCTG
Source organism: Haliaeetus albicilla (assembly GCF_947461875.1). Classification (NCBI taxonomy): domain Eukaryota; kingdom Metazoa; phylum Chordata; class Aves; order Accipitriformes; family Accipitridae; genus Haliaeetus; species Haliaeetus albicilla. The sequence continues at coordinate 11,653,924 of NC_091490.1, forward strand.
GAATGTTGCAGAATGTGTGTACATTTTGCTCTCTGTTGTTTTCTGCTGGGATTAGTTGTTTACAATGGGGGAGAGAGGGAGGGCAGAGGAAGGGAGGTCTGTGGCCTTAACTGAAATTAGTGGCATTTCAGAGTGATCTTGTTAGGTGGTCTGCAGTTTAAAGACCTAAATCCTTGTAATCCCCCCATGCCTCCTTGGCCACTACTCCTTTTGCTCTTGTTCTCTCACTTTCAAAAAAAACCACCCTGAAGTCAGCCTCTGTGTCTCTCAGATACAGGCACGTAACATACACACGTGCACGCGTGCACAGACACAGACGTACATGCACACTCTCTCGTATGCTTCCATTCGCACGTTGTACCTGTACAACAAATTAATGTCTTAGCTACATCTGTTCCCACTACAGGACTGGGCTTGTAAAATGCTCTCTCTAGAATGCAGACGCACACTGAATATTTTTATTTATTTTCTGAAAAACACCCAGCTGCCAGACTTTCAGTTTGTGATTACACTTAAAACAAATTCAAATTGAAATTTCAGCCATAAATCAAATGCCCCAAATTAGTTCCTCTTGTGGGTTTGAACATGCTCTTTGGATTTTAAGGTCAGAAGATATCCGTTTTCACTGTGCTGAAAAGTTTAAAAATATACTACATTTTCGGGGAAAAAAAAATAAATATGGTTTGCATTATAAACCAGTACATCAAATGTGCATGTATGCGCACACACAACCGTGTTGATGAAGCTGGATGCTGTCAGAGCACCTTTGAGGACTAATAGCACCTAATTGTCAAGCAAGGCAGGAACCGCAGCGGCTGTTTAGCCAAGAAGAATACAGCAGAGTGCCCTGAGATGTGATATTTACCCTGTAAGAGAATAAAAGTTTATTCCTTACTCTTCAACTTAAAAAAATAGTAAGAATTAAATAAACACACAAAATACTTCTCTTGGCAGGCTTTATAACGTAGGGTTTTTTTTTTAAAAGGCATTTACAAGTGGTTTCAAAATAGCTGTGTTACATCTGTCAGCGGGTGAAGGGAACACCCACAAATTGTGTTTTTATCTCTTGAAGTTTTGTTCCACTTGAGCAATAAAAGCCGGATTCGCTGCTGGTTTGTGTGATTGGGGTAATCTGAGCATTGAGTATGGTTTTTTAAAACTTCTGCAGTTGGTTGGGTTTATAAGTTTTAAGAAACTCCCGGGGTGGCGGAGTTCTTGGGTTTTGTTTTACCCTGGCACCAGGGAAGGGTTGGTTTGTGAGCACCTGGCACAGACAAGTTCATCTTGGTTCCCTGGCCTGTCCCTCCCAACAAATGGTTTGGCAGGAACCCCCCTTATCTTTGATGTTAATGTCATCAGCATTTTCTTGCTTACAATGCTATTCTTTCTCTGGGAGTTGAAAAACTATCCCCAAGTAGGCTCTGAACACACATCCAGTATTCTCCAGCCTGAACTCCAGACCGACAGCTTAAATCCCCTCTCTGTTGGGGAATACCCTCCTGTGGGACGATAATGCCGAGAGGTGTAGTGTATTCACGGCTGCTCTCGTGCTCAGAAGAAGTGATAGATGGTGGGAACCTAAAAGTTTGCAGGGGAAGGCTCTCATCTGACTGGCTCGAAGCGATGGAGGGGGAGGTATTTTGGAGTGTGCATTTTGGATGGGAGCCATTTCAGTGGGAAATGAGCAACTTCTCCCATCGCCTTCACTAGTCCTGTTGAAAGCCAAGTCAGGATGGCAGTGGTGGGCAGTCCTCCCTCCACTGATTCATTGCCTAGCCTGGCTGCAAATGCAGAGTTGCTCTCGCTCTCAGTGACTGCTGTTGTGCAAGATGATGGCCTGAGCCGCTGCACGGACACACAAAGCTATTGGAAAGGAAGCAGATCGTGACAGTGTGAGAGCAAAGGCAGGCAGGGGTCTGCTGTGTATCTTTGCCGCTTTTATCTTATTAACATGTTAGTAAAAACCTTGCCAAGGCAACCTGAGCTGGTTACTTGTAGCATAATTGCTCATATTGCCTCCTTATAGGTCAGAGGAGGGGGAGTTTAAGCAAGTTAAAAGAATAATTGTTCAGAGGGGACAGTCTGTTCAAGGGGGGTCGTAACTGCTAACCACTACAGCTGAGGTCCGGTGTTATTGCTTTTACTCCTGCAGAATTAACGCTGGTTTTGTGGGGCAGATGGTTTCTGCGCTCATACAAGCAACAGAATTGTAATATGTTTAATGGCAAATTCTGTATACTGTGTACTAGATAATAGTGATGTGTGAGCAGGAAAATACTAGGAATTAATTTTAGGATCGGCAGTCTGGAGTGAGGATTGATGTTTCTGTCTTCTCCTAAGGACCATGGCTGGCTAGCTCTCCATTCAATACAGAATGGAGGCTCAGGGCTTTGACCTGATACCAAAACCCCTCTATGCTGCTCGTTCAGACTCCAGGGTAACAATTCTGACCACGAGCCAGCCGGATGGTGCAGTGCAGCTGTGTTTCACTGGTGCAATGAGTAGTGGTGATGCCTGTGACCAAGGTGCGGAATGGCTGCAGGTCCTTCAACTGTGAAACTTGCCATGCAGAAAGTCACTGAAGCCAAAAACCTCAGACAGTGATCAGCTGTTCGACTGAGGATAGCAAGAATATCCACAATTGTTGTAATTAATATTAGCAGAAGTACTGGGGAGAAGATATGAAATGCCATGGTTCACAGCAGGATTAATATGGGGGAGCAGATTACCTGCATCTCTCTGGGGTTACATGTATCTCACTTATACCTTCCTCCCAATCAGTTGGTTTAGGTAGGTGTTAGACTTTGTATTTTTAGACATTTCTTAGCTGGGCACCTTCAAATTTTTCTGTCCTTCAATGACTTCTACCTATCTTTGCACATGTGAAAATAAGGAAACAAATAATTTGCACTGTAGCTGTTTTTTTCTCTGTGGCTTTGAAAGAAATTACATTTAATACCATATAGCACTACTCATGATGCTAAGTGAACAGCATTTCAGGACACATCACGGATATTAGTAAAGATTCACAACTTCATTTTACTGCACAGAGGGGCTCGGACCAATGCAGTAAGTCACTCAGCATCTCTCAGCAGAGGAGTTATGAAGCCAGCACTTGGACTCTGAACTTCTTTCCTATCTGGACAATCAGATCAGCAGATTTGAAAGCTGGTTATCACAGATTCAAACACGTTTTGGAAGAAGGTGGCTTTTGCTAAAGTTCCATCCTATGTAGCATTTCGGATTTCGTGATGTCAAAGGCTACGTGAGTGTGACATTACCCAAGACAGGCAGAGCAGGTCCAGTGTGGGTTTCATTGGTTTAGTACTGCAGAGTAATCATGTTTGGGTGCTTGAACGTAACATGAACAAAGCCAACCAGCTGAGGTATCGATCTGCCTCTTCTTGCCACCCTTTCTTAGTGCCTGGCAAGCCGGAACATATGAAACTTCTCAGCAAAATTCACAGGGAAAGACTGGGCTGTTGCTCCTCTTTTTAACTGGGGAGCTGAGCAGAGAAGCCACCCCTGCAGTTACCCAGACTGTCTGTGGAAAATACAAGACTTGATCCAGGTCCCAAGTTCCAGGCCAGTGTCCTGTCTATGAAATCCTCTGGCAGTATTTATTCTGTTAAGAAAACGTGGAGGAAAGCTGTTCTAACAGGAGGTAAAACTGGAAACCCTTTTTTGAAAACCCATTCTGACAGCTGGCATTTCAGTTTTTCCAGCAACAGGGTGTGAGGATCGGGAGAAAAATAGTGGAGTTTTTGAGAAAAGAGCAGAACAGGCTCATTAGATATTCTGGTGGATACCTTTGTTTTGTACCTGTCATTTTAAATTATTTTCTTGCTTTACTTTGTGTTTATGTTGTAGGTGCTGTCTTCAGGGCAGTGTTATTTGTCATAACGCTGTGATAGAGAAGGGTGCAGACATCAAAGACTGTTTGATTGGAAGCGATCAGAGGCTGGAAACCAAAGGTAAGTAGAGGAGCTGTATTTACAGTGCATTTGTAATAATTTTTAGAATTTCTTCCTCAAGATTTTACTCCTGCTTCTTCATGAAGTGCCAGTAAACTGTGGTAGTTCTACAGTGTGGTGTCCTATAATACTAGGATTTGTTTTTCATGGAAAGTACAGCTTCTTGGCATAAGAATAGTTCAGGGACTTGCTCCTCTGAAGTTGGCAGAAAAGCTCTGTTGTTGTTGTTATAAAGAACAAGATTGGGTGCTGAGACAGTCTTTTCCCAGAGACCACAATTAGGTCAGCCTGAAGTTGTCCTCAGCAGAAGGAGCCATTATTTTGACTAGGAATCTTTGTCAGTGTCAGGGGTGATGCAGTCAAATTATTGATCATGCAGACATCCTTCTCTTTGTAGATGCTACCAACCCACGGTGCCAGTGTGCTCCCATTCACCTTGCTCCAAGCAAAAGCTCGAGGTGGATTATCATACTAGGAGCTGCTTTGCTCAGAACTAAATACAAGGGCAGCTACGTTCAGATCTGCTTTACTGCTATGAAATGCTATTTTGGGGCTTCAGAGAGGTTACAACTACATGGCCCTCATTTGGGCAAAGTTAAGCCATCCAGTGGAAGTGTGCGTGGCGAGGGCTCGGTGGTAACCGCCTGAGTGGAACTGTTGATTTCCTGCCCTAAGAGATAATGGGCAGGAAATGGCTGTCTCAGTGACTGCATCCCAAGCAGAGGGCTTTTTAATGAATATTTATAGTTGGGGTTTGGCAGATCCCTGCTCTAGGGTGTGGACCGAGGACAAAAGTGAGTTCCTTTGCAGGCTCCATGTGAAGTTATTTAGTCAGATCAGGATTTGTTTGCTGGCTTTGTCTTGATGGGTGGATTCCCAGTTGTAAGTGTCCTGATACAGAGCAGGATTTGCACTTAACATAGTATAGCATAACCTATTGTCAGCTATGCATATGACAAATTTTCCTTTAAATTGAAACTAAAAGTAAAAAAGACTCATGAAAACAAAGTATTGATCTTGCAGTCGCAAGTCTCCGATACTGCAGGAAACACCCAGTGAGTGTTCTGTGCACTGTGCACTTGGTCCCTGTATGCCAGAGTCTGTGCCTACTCATGGCTTTGCCCGTCACATCAGTCTGAATCAGTGGCCCTTGCAGGGTTCATTGCCCCCTATCACTGAAGATCTGCGCTATTCATGATGTCCTTCCCTGAGCATAGAATCATAGAATCATTTAGGTTGGAAAAGACCTTTAAGATCATCGAGTCCAACCGTTTAACCTAGCACTGCCAAGTCCACCACTAAACCACGTCCCTAAGTGCCACATCTACACATCTGCATGAATCACTAGGAGAACTGAATCAGGTCACGTTTGGTTGTTAACCTGCAACATGAACTATGAGGAGGTGGGGTGTAGATTTAGCTAATATTTTAGGAACTAGGAATATGTTTGAATTCTTTAGTAGATTATATCAAACAGAAATATCACCCTTTGACCTCACTGACATCTGCTTCAGTAGTCTCTTCCAGGGTTCAGATCCTAGTCTGGTTGATTTTAGTATGGAACCCGTTCTTTCTGCTTGATTGTCCTTGTCATCCTTGTCTGAATATTTCTCAGGGTCTGTAGATATATTTGCAGGGAGAGTAACGGAGCTGTAACCTGTGGTTCATTTGCCTATTCTTGTAGAGTCTACTGCTCACCTCTCCAAAGCTTAAATCCACTTCTTAATGAGTCTGTGGGCCCTCTAGTTAAACTGTTCAGAAACGTATGATTGATGTTAGCAAAGACACATTCAGGTAGATTATGAATACACCATTATGCTGAGCAAGAAAAAATAATAAAGCCTCAGTTCATTTCCCTGCCTCAGTTTCCTAACCATTTTGGAATTTCTTTAGGCTGGGGGTCAGGTTCTCTTCGGTGGTCTGGGATCTGTCTGCGAAGTTCATGACTTATTTCCTGAACTGTGGAGTCTTTCCAGCCCAGCATGTCTCTTCTGACCTTGGCTGGTCCCGTAGTAAACTGGCCCCTCTCTTTTTTGCTGTGAAAGCATGCCATGACTTCCTTTCCCCTGCCCAAGACTTCCTGTATCTTGTGCCAAGCTTTTGGTGTGGCCCTGTAAGTCTGTTTCCATATTCCCCCTTTCATCAGCGCTTTGGCTGTGTTGTTCTGTTTGGTAACTTTTCCTTCTTCAGACTCAAGCTTCCATGGCCAGGTTAGAAAAAAAACTAGTTCTCTTGGGTTGAAGCCACCTTTTGTTGCAAGCTGATCACACTTCAGCAGGCGTAAGTGGTAGCAGCTGGCTCTTGACCCTAGTCTGGGAGTTACATGCTAGAAACCTCCTCAGCAAAGCTGCATACACCTTCCCAGAAACATTAAAAAAAATACAGCAATCCCTTATTCCAAAGCATCAGCCAGGATTCATCAAAGGTAGAAATATCCCTGAATCATCCTACACAGCCCCAAGCAAATCCCACAGTTGACTTTGCTGCATAACTGGCTGTGTGCTCCCTGCTCTGCTAGATGAGTCCTGGCCACACTGCCCAGGCGGCTCAGGGTACAAGAGCTCTTTGAGCCAGTGGTGCACTGACCTCCTTTCATAAAATGAACTCCAGTCTCATGCAAGGAGGATGGCAGGAGAACAGCTACCACAAATGATAGACAAACGTAACTCAAACCAGCTCTCATCCTTTTCCTTCTGCGGAATAATATGGGCATATTTAGGGTGGTCCAAATGGTACAGCTGGGAGTAATGGGATTGAATTAAACACAATTTAGGTTGGCTATCTGGAACGTTTTCCTAACGATGTGGTCTGGTAGGCTGTGGGATAATCTCCCTGGGGACATGGTGGGAGACCTCATCACTTAATAATGGGCTTGGCAAAGCTCTGGACACCTAAATAGAGGGAACACTCCAACACTGGTTACTGGGGTAGATCAGATGCAGCCTAGTACTTTCAAACTGAAAAGAAAGTTAGGGACACAGGAGGGGGCACGTAACTGTCAGCAATGATGTCCCAGTCCTGTGTTGACTTCAGCCTTATCACAGCACTGGCCAGAGATGGTACTTTTAAGTGCCTCTGTTAAAGTCAAGGTATGGAGTTTTATTAAACTTCTGAATTTGCAAGCCATGCCTCCTGAGAGCCATACTGTTCTCTTCCTACTGCTTTTATTACCATGCTTAGGAAGCATCCACTTCCCTTCCTCTTTGATACTTTAATTTAAGGAATTTGCTAGCAGAGAATTAACAGATGGGCTTTGTGAAAGCTACCTCACGCAGGTAGCAGTTTGAAAAACATGTCGGTACCTAAGAAAAAGGAGGTAATTATTAAAGGGATAGGAAATGGCAGGCAGCAGTTCTGAAAGAACTTAATTGCACAGAGCATTCAATCACTGTTTTGAAGACAGTTATTAGGATCATGCTCCAGCCTTTTTGATGAACCTATTTTTAAAGAGGAACTCAAAAGCAGCATGCAGTTATTGAAGCAGGACTAGAGAGAGGGAGTGCTGGTGATGGGCCAGTCGAGGAGTCAGATGAGCCCCAGAGTCAGTGACTACTCCCAAAGGAGTCTCTAGGCCAGATTCAGCAGGGAGTACATTATACATCTGGTATAGGTTAGCCAGGAAGAGGCATACACAGTAAAGCGGCCTAACCTTTCTTCAAAGCAACACCAAGAACAGAGATGGTAAAGACACACACATAGGACAGAACTAGCAAAATTGAGATAAAACTCACCACCTTATCCCTCGCCTTCATCTCTGTTGACATTGGGGCAAGGATGTTTTATGTGCATTGGGAATTATGTTGTTTGGGGACAGCTTGAATCATTGCACACCCAAAAAGAGCGTTACATCAGGATGCTGATGTAATCTTAGCTTCGTATCCTGGTACATACTTAGTAGTAGCAGTACCTCCATGATCAGACTGTAGACTAAAACTTCACTGTGCTTGTTCCTGTGCAGTTTTTATGCCACCTTACATTTTTATTTTCCTTGGTGCCCTGACACAGTCAACACCCAGAATGAGCACTGCTAGCTGAATGCGGCGGTTTTCCATATTCCTCATTTTCCTATCTTTTTTCAGTTTGTGTCTGAAACCTTAATTACTGTACACTATGGAAGAGACAAGGTCCTTCCTTCCTATGGCTTTTCTGCAACATTTGTCATCTTAATGCTTCACAAGTGTTAACAACCTCATTTTTGCCTCCTTCACTATGAACATGGTTGGGTTTTCCTCCTGTTTCACAGAGATCTGAGAGACAGGGAGATTCCAATCATGTGCCCATTCATTTGGACTGGCCAGCTTAAGTGCTGAAGTTGCATGTTACATGTGGCATTTCCTAGCTATTACAGACTTGACATTTTAGCCTTAGCATTTCCTTTGTAAATGTTGGGAGGGAAGGTTCAGTCCACTGAAAAAAAATGAGTTTTACTATATGGGATGATGCTGGCCCTTGCATGGATCATTAGCAGTGTCAGAAACTTGAGCTCCATTGTACAGCTTTCTGCTGCTTCAGCTGATGGGAACTGATAGTAGTGGGTCATCTTCCTTAAGAGGAGCTGGATCTGCAATGGGACAAGAGAAACTCTTTGCCAGGAGGTTTCACAGATGCCCATGGGTGTCAGCAGCCCTGAGATCCACTCCTGGTGCTGGGAGCAGAAGGCTGTAGTTACTATAGGCTTTACTGCACCTGCCCCCAGCATCAGCCATTGGGCCCCAACTACATCACCTGTGTCCTACCTGATCCTGACTCCTGCTTCACAGCTCCCCACTATGGCTTTGTCCCAGGACCAGACTCATACCATTCCTAGCCTTCTCTTTGGTTTTTCCTCTAGTCTTTCTCTAATGGAGATTCTTGTTCTTCTCTCTTACTTGGTTATTCCCAGACACCCACCTGACTCCTCCTCTGGTGTGACCGTAGCTGCTATTTCCAGTCCCCTTGCCTAACAGTCCCATGCTCCATTTCCCATCTGGCACTCGCTACCTGACTGCTTTGAGTCAGACTGCATCCCCTTCCGTACTGCCGTCATGCCCAGGCAGGATCATTCTGGGCACAGGAGGGAAACAGTTCTGTGTGGAGTGCTGCACTGGTCCATAGAGCAGGGATACAAGCATGGAGGAAGCCCTGCCTTCCTCCTGTGCTTCCATGGTTGAGAATGCTTACTGCAGACAGAGTCTCTGGAGCTTTTAGCTGCCCTCCTGAGAACATGTGCAAACTGAGATTTTTTTTTCCAGAGGCTTATCACATAGCCAAAACTGTGTGGTTTCTCACAAGAACAGAAAAAGGCACATATCCAGTAAGGACTGGCTCCCATTTCCAATCATTTTCCAAGTCCTGTTCCAAGCTTGGAGTGCTAGGACTTCTCAATGAAACAGAGTAAGATTGTTTTATTTTAATGAGGGCCAAAGAGCACATTTTTCTCTAAAGTCATCCTCTGAAGGCAGGTACAGTTTATGAAACCTCCACATATGAATGGGTGACTGCTTGTGAGGATGCTTTGCCCCAGCCAAGATTTAGCAGGATAGGGACAGGAAGGAACTGAGGGACTTTCTGATGCTCTTGCTGCATTCAAGTAGGGGCGAGCATCTGCTCTTGCAAGATGCTGAGTACCTCCTGGTGAAGCCTTCAGGAACTGAAAACACTTAGCACGACACAAGGTCGGGATCAGAAAGCATGCTGCAGTGCAGATGGGAGTTACGAAAGCTCACAAAGAACAGACACAGACTGAACAGTGAACACATATATATTGTGCACTGGGGTGCAAGATGAGCTGGAGATGATGTAGGAATGGTGCAAATTCACAGCAAAACGGAGAGGTCCACATGATTTATTCCCTGAAGTAGTTTAACTACTGAGTGTCCCTGACAAAGATATTAGTTCTCTGGTAAAACAGGCATGTCTTAAATAGTTGTCATTTTTGTTTCAGTGACTATGCAGTGACTACATTTCTAATTGATCCTAATAAGCCTCTTTTCCAAGTTGTATAAAAATGGTTTATGAGTTCTGGCCTTAGCAGTGGCATAAAACTTCCCTAGAATATCCCATCCAGCGATGCTTTGTCCTCCCCTCTGCCACTGGGGACTGTCATACTTGTGCATACTGTCATTCCCGGGCAGGGAAGTTCAGGCTTCCTCAGTGAGTGGGTTCAATGAGCTGCCACATTCGCAGCATGTTGATTGTGAAGTCTACCCATAAGGCAGCAGTTCGTAACCTTGTGGAAATATTTTTACATGCTCCACGCAGAGAAAATAACCACTTGTGCTCTGCTAGAGCTCAGCCACATGAAAGAGCCAGGAAGAACACCTCAATGGATGCTGAGAAAGGAACGTCTACTTGTATCCAGTGCAGCAGGCAACAGTGTCCAGGCAACTATGGCATCTCTGCCATCTTAGCAGGAAGTGTGGACAGTCTTTCAGACTGACGTTTCTGAGATCCCTGCTTGCATTTGCTGTGAGGTGGTGATACCCCATGGGAGCACATTGATCTGTACAATCCAGTCCCTTTCTTAAACACTTTGCTAGGACTCTGCCCCAGTACTAGGACCCCAAATGTGTGTCACCCTCCCCAAGGAACTTGCTATCTTATGCACATCCCCAGTTCTTGGTCTCCTTTTCCCTTGACTAACCTTTCTCCTAAGACCTGACTGATGACTTTCCTATACACCTCTTTCCAGTTCCTTCACTCCCCTGAGCCATCTGCTTTAAGCCACAGTAAATTCATCTCTCTTCAGGCACTGAATTCAGTGTTGCCTTTACCTTTATGCTTCGAAGACATGTCTATTCCCCAGATGGGTTTGAGGGCGGAGGGGCCAATACTGGTTGAACTACGAGAAAAGCCTCAGCTGAACCAGGTGAGCACCGGCACTGTGCACTGGTGGTTGCTGGGAATGGGTGTGAGGCAGGAGTGAGATCTACACTGCCCGCCCGTTCAGTGGGCTGGAGACCCCAGCTCTGGGCCGGAGCTGATCTGCCTGAAGCTACCGCCAGCCCCATTCCCAGTGCCCCTGGGGTGAGTTGCACATCCCACCCCTGGGAGCAGCTGGGGCACCCAGCTCCTGGGGAGCATCGCTCCGGGGACCCGCGGGCTCGGCTGACGGCTGCATAGCGGGGCTGACGTGGCACTTGGGAGGAATCCACGAGACATTCCTGGCCTTTGGGGCCACAGTGTGGTCACCCCTGATCTCCAGCGATCGCCTAAGTAAAGGGTGGCTGGGGAGAGAGCAGGCCTTGACTGGAAAGCCCCGCTGCTCTGTAAACACAAACAAATCAGCCCCCATCACCTGCTTCCCTTCTTTATCCCTACATGTAATTTAAAACACCCTCCAGCCTCCCAAAGTCAAGCTTCAGCTGCTTCCCATCCCCTTAAGCCCCTTTAGTTCCTCTCCCCCCCCTCAACCTGGCTGCTTTTCCAGGGCCAACCATCACTGCAGAGACAAGTTGCTCTTCTCTCCCACTCTCTGATCCTTTCTGTCCTGGGTGAATGTGGTAGGAACCACCCACAGCGTGTTTTCGTGCATGCGTTTGTGCAGCCACCCCTCCCCCCCGCCTAGTTTTTTAAGTTAAACTATCTCTTGCTTTAAAGAGAGCAAATACACAGCAGTGGCTTTCATCACTGCTGTATAATAGAGCAGTAATTCTGTGCCAGGGACTGTTTTCTATTTTATTTTAAAGGGTTTATAAAACAGTGTATGTAATTGAGTGAGTAAACTGAACGTTTTCTGGAGCCCCTGAGGGCTGGAACTTCGTGGTGGTCCTGGGCCTAGGCCCTAACCCTTTTTTTTTCCTCTCTCTTTTTTTTTTTTCCTCCCTTTCCCCTCCTTCCCCTCCTCCTTTACAACCCAGCGTTGCCACCAGCAGCAGCAGCAGCAATCTGTCTGGGGCTAATTGAGCAAACAACAAGGAGATGCTTTCACATGGCTTTTAAAGGAATGCTCCGGCATCCCCTTTCTGTGAGCAGTGAGCAGCTTGGCAGGAACCTGCCAGGAAGGCTGGGGAGCGCTGGGTCCCCGGCCTGCTGGTGGGGTTTGTGCTGGGCTGCACAGTCATTTCCGCCCCTCTGTTTATTTGCATTACAATTTGTTTTTAGCCAAGCACCAAAAGCTGCCCAGCTCCCCAGCTCTCTAGCTCGCCTTGCCTTGTGCATATGTTTTTAAGGGGCTAGTGTGCAGTATATGTAAACAAATGTCTTCCAAAGCAGGAACGCATATATAACGAGTGACAGGTTTTTGATTTACACTTGGTAAAGTCTCTGTGGACGCTCGGTTCAAGCACCCAGGCTGACTTCAGGCTGGGCTGCGTCAGCAAGTTGAAGCAAAGTGCTAATCAGGAGGTTGAATGTGTTGATCAGCTCTGGATTTCCTTAGCACCAGATGCTCCCAATCTGAGAAGATCTAGTTGAACATGATTTAAGGTTGCAGAGTCCAACTCTAAGGCTTTCTGAAAGTCCTTTCTCTAATCCCTCTTCATTCTCTGTGGGCTGAATGCATCTGTAACCCTGCCAGTGTCAGATAAAAGGCAGCCTGGTAAGAAATCCCTAATGGGGTGCTGGGGAAGGAGAAGGGAGCTGAACAGCTAAGCATGTGAGGTACTTCCCCCTCCTCCCCCAGAGTTTCAGGCAGAGTTTCTGCATGAACTGAGCTTGCTGGTACCAGCCAGAGCCACTGGCAACTGGCAGCCGTGGCTGATAATGAAACGCTATCCGCAGCTCTACTCTCTGGCACACACAGTGGAGTCTGAATTCCCTTCCCTCTGCAAGGAGGGCTTTGGGAAGGGAAGAGGGAAGCAGGGTGAATCCTTATCTGCCTATCGCATCCCCTCGGGGTGTGGAATCGGGCTTTGTTTCTAGCAAAACCATTCCCTTTATCGCTTAAAAACTTTCTTGCCGATTTGAGGCAGGCACATTCATGTGTTTTCTTTTAGCCTGTACAAGGAGAAATGAGTTTGGGGATTTCATGTGAGTCTCTGAGGTAGCAGTGACATACTGGGCCACACCAATCAAGGAGGAGATGAAACAGACAGAGGGATGGGAGACGAGGGAATGCGTGCGCTGATATCCCGTGTGGCTTTGGCTACTTAAACTCTCTAAACTCTCTGCTGCCTCAGTTTCCCCATCTGTGAAATGGGAATGCTCTTATTTGCCCACTCCTGAAAAGCATTTTGAACTCATCAGGTGTAAAATGCAAGACAGCATAAGGCAGCTACAAGCATGTCAGTGCAAAATACAAATAGCTGGTACCACCTCTGCAACAAAGTATGTGACAGGACCCATCCCAGCTCTGCACATTTAGGACAGTGCAGGATGCTGTCTGAAATGAAGCATGAAGTTCCTTATTAAAAAGTATTGCTACAGATAACCTATATATAGAACCATAAATTGACATGGCTCTTTATAAGCCTAGATGAAGGCATGTTTAATCTGCAGAGGCATAACGTAATTACTCTCACTGGATGGTAGCCAGGGTCTTATTCACATCATAGAAATCAACATGATAGGTAGTCTGCTTGGAGGAGGTTCAGGAATGGAGTCACAGGAGTTGCTACAGGGCCTGTTTGAGATATATTGGGAAAGTTGTTGGGGGTGAGGAATGTTATAGCAAGAAGTGCTGCGGGTTGGATTTGAGGTACCTTGGCAAAGCTGTGTGGGGTCCAGGACGGGAGGAGAGAGGCGCTGAGGGCTGGACTTGGGGCTATTGGCAGAACTGTGCTGGAGAGGTTGTGTGGTGCTACCTACATCACACTTGCACCTGGCACTTGTAACAGTCAGTCCCTCATTTTCCTGAGCACTGCATCCACCTCTGCTCGTCCTGCCCAAAGTGCTGGAGGTTGGGCTCCGTGTTCCAACTTCTAGCTCCAAGATGTTAGCATGAGGCTCCAGGATTAATTATCAGTTGTCGCTAAATACCCTAAGCAATGAACTAAATGACTTGCTCTGATGCTGAAGGTGAGAAGCAGTTCCTTGATCTCCTATTTTTGCCTCCGTGAAGGGTCTCTGAAAGGCAGTTGCGTGGCTAACCCAACTCTGTCACCCAGGCTGAGGAGACAGCAGGATCCATATGGTTGTGGGGTCGGGCTTGTAGTGGGAAATTATCTTGCCACAGTCCAAAACTCCTTGAAGTTTATAGAGCAGGTTTTGATCAAACGTTTTCTGGAGCAATGGTTTGCATGGTGCAAAGGTAATGTCTTGAATTTTAAATGAAGAGAAGCATCGTGTTGGCCCGGCCAGTTTGGGGATTGCCAGGAATTTCTTCATTTAGCCAAAGGTGGCATGTTTGTTGTTTTGCAGCAGTCTTGCAAAATCCACTCCCCTGAGGGGAGGAGTTTTAGGTGGGTAAATAAAACACAACTCATTATTTCCATCATCCTTGGCTATCCACCCCCACTGCTGTGTAAGGTGTGGGAGACAAGAGCCTCCATCAGTGGATCGCAGCACCTCACAGGCCTTGATGCTTTATCCCAGGCTCCAGAGCCAATTGTTATTCCTAGTGTGCAGAAGGGGAGATGGAGAGCCTAGGGGCATGGGTCGAACCACCTGAGCTCCACCTGAATAGGTGTCCAGCTCCCAGAGAGCAATTTAAATTCACTGCCTCCCCCCACGGTACCCTGAGGACACCCACTTTGAGCACACCGGCTTTGTGTCACACTCTGAGGCCGCATGCTTGGGGTTTTTAGGCACTGGGCTTTCAGTTGCGTGTTTTTATTATTTTGGCTTTAGATCACATTTTTGCAGTCCTTCCCTGACAAGCTGCTTTTGCATTTTAAAGGGAAGGCTCATTCAGTACAGTGCCTTAACAGTGCTGGGGCAGGGACTGGCACGTTAATGTGTCCACTGGGGCTGTGCAGAGCTCCTGGAAACAGGCAGAGTGACCTCGTAGAAATTGCACCTCCAACAAATTAGCTCCACAGGAGTCTGAGGAGGGCTGTCCACTGTTATCCTCAGAGATGATAACTCTGCTCAGAGACCTTGCTTCAAGTGGATACTTTTGGAGAGGCTCCATCCAGAGCTCAATCCAGAAGGGAGAAGTCAGGTTTAAATTAAAAAAAAAAAAAGCCCTTCTTTTTAAGCTGCCAGGGTTGAGTAGGGATTGCTGAGAGGATCTCACGCTGCCTCTGTGATGGCCCCCAAGTGCTGAGCAGCCCCTCTCCTCCCCAACCTCCGTGCAGTTTGAGGGCACACAGGGCTCTTTAGGACCAGGGTGGATTACTGATCTTTAATTTTATGTCAGATCTCCATGTTGGATGCTGATGGTTCTTTGCCTCAACCTAGGTGTACACCTGTCAGTAGCAGCTGTGACTTCCATCGGGCCTCTCTTGTTTAGTAGTGACACATACATGTGAAAACTCTCATTAGAGAAACCTCCTGATGTTTAGTCAGTTGTTTAGGCTTTTGCTGTGTGTGTGGGATGCTGTCGGAGAGACGCTGGAGTCCAAAGAAAGGCAGCAAATCCGTGTTTGAGTTCCCCAGAATCTGCTTTTCTCATTTGTTTTAAAGTTGCAGATTTGAAAAATGCAAGGTCTGAAGCACTGCTGCAAAACTCAATTCCTCTTCTTTTCCTCCCTCTCTCTTTTCAGCCAAACATGTTAATGAAGTCATTGTGGGCACCGAACAGCTGATGGAGATATAACCCGAGTAGGTTTTAAAGATGATTTTATGGAAGCCAGCAGCAGAACCAGATGTTCAAGCATCGTAAGATCATCCGTACAGATCAGTACTGGCACGGTTTATGCTGTCATTGCTCCTTTCCCGTTCAGCTTTATATTTATGTCTTAATAAAGAAGTATTTACAGAGCGGTGTGTCCGTCAGCCCCTCCCCCCTCATTGGGATGCACACGGGTTTGTGCAGGGTAATATCGGTTCCTGCGCGCGCGGTGAACGCACTGTACTTTTCCAGCAGAAGGGAGAGCGGGGACCACACAGGCTGTGCCCACTCCAAAGAATGACTTAGCTGCCCTCCCTGCGATGTAAACCGCATCGCTGCAGTCCTGCACCACCGTCCCCGAGCCTGGGAGAAACCACTCGGGGGATGCTGCTTGTGCATCTCATCAACGCAGCAGGCGGGCAGCGAAACACAGTGGTAATGCGGGCTGCTCTTTGCAGCCCGGCAGCTTCACCAGCCTCCTCCTTCTCTCTCTCTCTTTCTCTCTCAGGATGCTGCCCCATAAGCACAGAAGCATTTAAGCTGCGCTTCTTCTCTTCTGTAATGCAGTTGAGGAGTTTGGCACCCATTTCCATCAGGGCTGAGTTTGGTCCGTTACTTTGAAATCCTGCCCAAGAGCGAGTATGTGAGAGGGCTGGAGAGATGGGGGAGTGTGGAGGGGAAGTAGGGCATAAGCAGTGGGTATTCTCTGCCTTATTTTGATGGTTCTTTTGCTTGTCGGTCGGCTGTTCCTAATCCCAGACAAGAGTTCCCTCCCCACATCTAGATGATCTGTGGATGACTGCACCCACGTCGTTGAGATGAGTCGAGTGCGCTAATGTGAAACGCGTAGCCTTGTGGTCAGGGGTTGTGCCAGGATTGTAAAGCACCTGGATGGGATTGAAACACAAGCTGTTCTTTAACGTTTATAAATTGGACACAAGTTCCTACCTAAAAGCTGTTTATTAGAATCTAGTAGGATTCAACGGGACATTTATCTGCCCCTGGCAGTTTGACATCCAGAGGTGCTTACAGCAACTGGCTGGGATGATAATTCATTAACTGAAGCGATAAATTTTAAATGTGAGTTTCATGGGCACCAGTGTCCCCTGAGGAAAATTACCGTTTCCTAGCTAATTTGACAGGAGAGAGATTATAATCCAGACATTCCCTGAGTTTCACAAACAAAATCCCTCCTCTAAAGGACCAGATTGGAACAGAAAGTATGGGTAAAGGATGAGCTTCAAGGCCTTTGACAAGCTGCAGAAAGAAGAAACGCGCTGCAGTTCAGCTCCGGCTTTGTGCTAGAGGTTTTGCCTTGCGTATGTGCGCAAACATGTTCCTAAGGTACGAAGCCTTTTTCATCCAAGGATCGCAGAGGCTTTACAAAGGTTAATTAAAGAGAGTTCTTGTCTCTGTGTGCGGCAAGGGAGCGAGGCATCCATTTTGGGTGTGTAGAAACAGAAGCAAAGCGGAGCATAATTACCTGGCTTTGCATTTTACCAGAAGGCTGTGGCAAAGCTGAGAGGTCCGCAGGGACTTTGACTCCCAGTCCTTTTGCTTAAACACAAAGTCTTCTCCCTCTCTGTTTTTAGGATACTTCGTAACTTCTGAAAAATCCACATCCCCTTACTTAACAGCTACAGCTTTACCTCCTTGTGCCTTAATTATATGTTGAAGTCTCAGTCCTTTTGTTTAGCTAATTTAAGAAGAGGGTGGGGGGCTCTTTACTGTGTCGGTTAGAATTTAGCATTAATTTAGTGTTCTCTGACACTTGAAAACCTGGCCGGGATTTGAGGCGTTTTCTTTTCCTTTTTGCCTTTTACGACCTGCAGGTGTTTGGTGTGAGATAAAAGTAGATCCCAAAGTGAGATTTCACAGCACAAATTATCAAAGTGAAGATTCACTCTTGATGTAGTCTACGTGTGTGGCAGTAATTATGAAAAATAATTCGGGATAATAGGGCCTTCAGGAATCCCAAGGCGGGCACTGGGAGGTTAACCCTTCCTCATCTAACCTGGTCTCCACGCCACTGTCATCATCAGGTGCACAGATGATGGGTTGAGTCAGGCAGCTTAACAAACCAAGTGATAAACGTTACGGTCTTCAAGAAAATCGGGGAGGTGACCGAGGAAATGAAGTTTTGTTCCCAAGTAGCTTTGGACGTGACTGGGTCCTAGATCATACAGACCTTCAGGAAGGTGTTACTGGTACGGGCTGCTTACCAGCTTTGAGGAACGGGTCACCTCTCAGATAGCAAGTAAGTCTCCTCACTTTGCTGCTCTGTCACACCCAGGCAGCTGAGCATTACAGCCCATGCCCATCACGATGCTATTAGCACCGAGGTGGTTCTTTGTAGGCAACATTTCTCTGAAAAGGTTGAACTTCCCGGCTCTCTAGATGCTGGCACTTCCCGGACAGGCTTGTCCTGAACACTTCCTTGGCAGATGTACAGCTGGTGTTGATGTGAGAAGGTTCTTGCAGTGGCACATCACATGCTGCATCTGCGCGTGGTAAAGCGGAGGCTTGCCGTGATGCCCAGCGAGGTCCCCAGCCAGCAGCTCCTAAAAGGCTTTTTTCTGCGACCAGGGCAGCAGGTCGGTATGAGCGCCGAGCCCAGCGGCAGTGTGTGCGCACACCCGGCCCGTACTTCTTCCTGTGGGTCCTGCACCCCAGCACACCGTGACAGGGGCACCTGAAGCTCTGCCCCCTTGCCCTGGCTCCTGTGAGAGGTGGGCACCACCTGCAGCAGCTCTGCAGCGAGGTCCTTCCCAGGATGTTTGCAGCCAAGCCTGTTTGCAAGACACAGAGGTGGCAAAAGCATTTGTTGGGCTTACAGATACCCAGAGCCGTACCTCTCCTCCCTCAGCCGTTCGCGTTTGCTTTTGTAGGTGACCGTTGTGATCTTTCAGAAAGCAGCAGCTCATCTGATCCCTTCTGCTGTCAAATCAAAGTGGATGGCTCCCATCTTCCTGGCAGTCTTGGAGCAGAGCCATGCAAGAGGGAGGCGAGCAGCTAGCTGTTTGGGGGACAGTGGGCTTCCCGCTCTGGCATTGTCAAAGGGACATAAAACCTTTGCACCAGGCTTTGGTTTTGCTTTTGGGATGCTTTTTGGTCTTGTGGGCAGGAAGGGGAGAGGAACGCCAGGCTAAGTGGTCATATGGCCTCAGGTCCACAGCTCTGGCTCCCCCATCATCTATCAAGTTGACGCTGTGTCTGCAGCCCTAGCAGTAGGACTCTCCTGAACCTCTTGGAGCTGGGGATCCTGAGGACTCACCAGTCTTTTACTGCCTCTGGCCTCCAAGGTTTATCGTGCAGAGCCGTGTTGTTCCTGCTGGCTTCCTGGCTGGCTTCTGCACACACTTTCCTTCCTCTGGCTGCCTCGAAAGATTGGTTTTCACCATACCCTGCCCTTCCTTTGGACTTTGCTGGTGGGACCTTCTCATCCCAGGAGACCAGAATTTTCCTTATAAAACCCTACAGGTCTGGGGAACGTCAGTGTTTTCATGAGGTGCCTTGCTGCCTCTGCGCCGGTCCAAATCTGCAGCAAGGGTGAGTGGCTGCTCTGGTTCCTGCCCCAGCATCAGGCTAGGGGCAGGGTTGGATCAAGCCCCATGTGGGGCTCACAGAGGAATCGCCTGCACCGGCAGCAACGCCGTGACGACCACACATTGCACAGCGCGTGGTGTAACCCACTCCCCAGGTACCACCGGTCCTGGGACACCGCAGTGGCCATCAGTGCTGCCCTCCTGTCACACGCAGCCACTCTTGTGACCTTTGGTCACCTATTTTAAAGGACTGAAGATTGCAGCGGGCAATTGGGGCTGGGTCCCTTGGCATTACAGGCTGCCCACCATGCCCCATCCCAGCCCCCCCCTCCCTGTGCAATGCAGGGAGCGCAGGCAACCTGCAGGGTTAATTTGGGTACGTGGAGGTTCCCTCACTGGAGTCCAGTGCCCAGCAAACCCCCCGAGCACCTCTGCAGCAGCCTGCCCGCGGAGGCTCGCTCGTTCTCAGCCGGGCGGCTCATTTCTGGATCCTGTCGGTTTTCACTCCATCTCCCGGGAGCCAAGGTCCACAGCCGCGCCTGTGCCTCCCAGACGGGCCGGCAGACGAGAACTTCCTTCCAGGCCCTATAGACAGACATTTTATATACGTTAAAATACGTGTGTATATAAATATGGAAAGCAAGAGCTTGGGAGACCTTGAGTCTAAATAAACTTGTATATTTAAGGCTTTTAAAATGCTAATGTTGAATTTCAGGGGAGGGGGCACACAAGGGGATTGTTGGACTGAGCACCAAGACAGCTGATGAGCTTGGATCGGTGCCTTTACAATTCAAGGAAAAATGGGATAGTTTGGGAAGGAAAAAGGGATTTTCTTGTTTTTGTTTTTAGTAGAAAATAAAAGAAGCTGCCTTCTTATTTGCCTCCCTCCCCCAGCGCCAGAGCAGCGAGCGAGCGACTGGTGTTGTATGCATAAGCTATTCCTTTGTGCAACATCTAAATGGTTAATTGTGTTTGAGGAAGATGTACGGGCGAATGGAGAGACCACCCAGCAAGAGACAGACAAGAAAGAGCGATCTCTGAAATGTTTAACCAGAGAGAGAGCAAAGTTGTTTAAAAATATTTAATTTACAACATTCCACACTGCTGATTATAAATTGGCCGTCCAAAAACACTGCTGCGTGCGGGGAGGGATCCAGGCAGCATGAAACAAATTCTTGTGATTGTTTTTCCTATCTTCCTCCCTCTTTTCCTTGGGGAGTTTAACCCCATGGCGGGATGTGGGTCGCCCCAGGCAGGGAAGGCACGACCGCCATCCCCCGGGACCACGGGCTTCCGTCAGTGCAAACACCTGCGCCCGGGGCTGGGGCACAGCCGCCTGCTGGCACTGGGAGAACTGGAAGGGATGCTGGGGAACGACTGACCGGCAGTGCCGGTGGCGGTGACGGGCACATTTGAGATGGCTGGCGGGTAAAGGTCCCGCAGCCCCTTCCTTCTGATTTTCACCCCAGCACCAGGATTCCCCCAAAAGAGCCAGCCGTGCTCCTGGGCAAGGAAAGCCGGGAATCCCCTGGCGATGGGTTGGGAGACTTGGGGAGCCAAACCCAGCCGGGCTGTGCTGTCCATGAGAGGTCCCTCGCCACGGTGATGGCGCCCGCTCTTCGGGTCGGCAGCGCTCGGCTGTGTCGCCCAACCATTCCCAGTGGTGCCGGGAAGGAGCTGGGACCTGGGCCCTTGCAGGGTTGTTGAGCAACAGCGGCGGCTCCCCCCGCTTGGGCCTTTCTGCAAAGAGGGTGGTTGGTGCCGGATGCCGGGAAGAAGGGATTTGGCTGCGCTCTGCTCACGGTCGCCGCTGATCCCCGGCTGGCTTCGACCCACCCAGCGGCCCCGGCTCGGCTCCCCCCGCGCGAGGGGCTGGGGCTGCTCTGCGAGGAGGGATGGTTCCCTCTGGGTGGTGGCCAGGCCATCTCCCCCATCACCTGGGAGTGGCTCCTGCTCCCACCATGATGTCCTTTCCAACCTTTGTAGCCCCTGTTCCCCCTGTGGCGAGGGAGGTCTGGGAGAGGAGGCTCTTGGGCTCCTTTCTGTGCTGCCCCCAGCAGACAGGGCAGGCGAAAGATGCAAGTGGTGGGGGTCAGCCCCGTCTTCTCCAGCCAGCACCAACCCTGCCACCATCCACTCTCACGGATGTCAGTTGAGGGGTTGGAGAGCCACCATGCCCGGAGGGTGCCAGGAAGGGGGGAGATGCACAGCCCTGTGGCTGGTGACCCCGCACTGCAGAGGGGATCTGAGCACAGCTGAGGGACGGGGATGCAAGAGGAGCCAGGATCCGAAAGTGGTGGCCGCTCTCGCTGCAGATCCCTCCGTGGCATCTCCTTGCAGCTCCTGCCTTGAAGAGCGAAAGCCCAGGTGCTTTCACACCCCTGCTGCCCCAGGACCCTGGCCATGCAGCCAGCCCCCCAGGAGCCCTGGGGACCCCCAGCCAGCAGGGAGGCAGGGGTCTCGCCGGCTCCTGCTAGCTCTCCTGGCAAGAAGGGGGCACAGGGAGGGCTGCGGCGCTCTTTGCCGGGGATTGCCGCAAGTTTCCTAACCCCTAATCAGCCAGGAAGCCTTGCCGGCCACCTGGGTGCTTCCTCGCGTGCAGCAAAGGCCTGTGACAGCCCGAGGAGCCGGGGTGGGTTTGGCTGCTTGCCGCGGTGGCGAGCTCGGCTCTCGGTGGCTGAACCACTCCGGGCCCTGCCAGCCCCAGCCGGTGTCGGGAGCGAGAGCGGAGACAAAAGAGCTTGTGTCCGCCTGCCAGCAGCCGGCCCCGCCGAGCGGCCGCCCGCCCAATTAAACCGTGCCCGCTTCCCATGCGGCAGGAGCACCCGGCGGGCTCTCTGGCCCCCTCCCACCACCCACCAGCCCTGGGGGACCCCCACCCTGTGGGGCCTCCCCTGGCTCCCCGCAGGCGCCGGCGCTTCGGCAGCCCTTGCCAGGCACAGATACGCTCCCTTGGTCCCAAAGCGAGGACATCTCCAGCAGCTCCTGCTGGGGATGGCTCACCCCATCCCCAAGCATCTCCTGTTCCTCCCGCTTTCCTCGCACCCTGGGGCTCACAGCACCCGCCAGCGCAGGCAGCGGGGTGCTGAGCATCCCTCCCCGCTCCCGCTCCCCCCAAGGGCCGCATCAGGATGAGACCCGGCAGCAGCAGCAGCAGCAGCCGCCGCAGTGGGAGCATCCCCACGCCCTGTCCCGACCCGCGGGGCCGGTGTCACATCCACTTAGCTGGCTCCAAAAATCCCTCACCCTGACACCTTGTTAAATACCCACCAGGGGTCACAGTTCCTGGGTTTCTTTTTCCTGCTTTTCCTTTACCCCACTGAGACGTTTCGGTTGGCAGGAGCTCCCCCCCACTATTAGGTATCTTTCGGGGAACAAGAAACCTAGATCACTTACAAATTAATTTGGAGTTAAACCTACAGAAAATGAGAAACATGCTGCTTTGCAGGAGAGAGCGCTTGGCCAGCGATCAAGAAAAATACATCCAAATACATCCAAACCACCCGATGCGGCGTGCTCGGCGGCGGCCGGGCTTGGGGGCTGTGCGCTCAAGGTAGCCGTCGGCCGCATTTGGGCGCGTTTTAATGGGGCCGCGGCCTTTCCTCCCAATTAAAACCGTAGCAAATGAACAAAAGGGAGAACCTGCTCCCCGGCGTGCGGGGGGACGCACAAGGCGACATGGGGAAGGCCGGGGTGGGGAGGGAGGAGGTGTGGGGTGCAGCGCCGTGGCATGGGGGTCTGCTGGCCCCGGTGCCTTTGCCGGCGGGGATGGGGACCAGCCACAGGCACCGCTTGTCCCACAGTGTATGGACACCTTTGCACCGGTGTTTCCCCATTTCCACGTCCCTGGGGCCACGGCAGCTTGTATCAGGGCTGGTCCCCAAGGGGGGACCCCACATCCCATTGCCCCACAGCGCCTTGTTGGCCGGAGGGGCCGCTCTGCACCAACAAGGCGCTGTGGGGCGATGGGACACGGGGTGATACAGGGGACCCCAAGCCCCCTGGCAGGCGGGTGGGTGGGTGGGAGCAGCCCCCCGTGCCGGGTGCTCCCAGAGGGTCTTGGGCGCAGGGCTGGCCGCCGCCGCGCATTGTGTCTGCGGCGTGAGCGGCTGTGCTGGGAGGGGGCCGCGCGGGGGAGGCCGGGGCGGCGGAAGAGCAGTGATAAGATAAAAGGTCTGCTTTCCCATGCCGAGGAGCCGGGGGGGGGGGGACGACGCGGGGCGAGCGCCGAGGCCACCCAGGTTTCAAGCGCTCGGCCTCGGCGCCTGACCCCGGCACATTCAGAGAGCACTTCCTAAATTTGTCTCCTGTGTTCCTGACTCACAAGCAATTTCCTCACCCATAAAACGGCGTCGGCATGAAAGGACTGGCCGGGACACCAATTACTTGTCACCGTTTTACCACCCCGCTGCTCACCAGTTTGCAGCCCCCGGCGGTGCCCGGCCAGGATCTGCCCCCTCCCCGTGGAGCCCCTCTGCCCTGCACAGCCAGGGGTACGGGGCGGTCGGGGTCCCCTGTGCCATGGGGAAGGTACCGTGGGGCAGAGAGATCCCCAGTGCCCAGCGCCTGGCGATGCCCCCAGGCAGAACCATCTTCTGTCTCCAGCGCTGTTGGGCATCCTGAAGGCATCTCCCAGCCCAGCCTGCAATCAGGGAGATGTTGACCATCCCCAGGTCCCTCGGTCCCATGCTGGTGTTGTCCCCGTGGTATTAAAGATGCTCCTATGTGGCTGCATGGGAGCAAGGAAGGCTCCATCATCACCACCATGGTGCCACGGGGCTCATTGCTGAGCACGGCCAACGGCCCTGCCATGGGGCACACGGACCCCTGCTGACACAGGGCTTTGCCACCCGGGTGCCTCCATGCCCTGCCTTGTCCCCGCTCTCTGTGCCACCTCATCTGTCCACCCCTGGTCCCCAGTGCCGTCCCCAGCGCTGGCACATCCCCAGCTGCTCCCCTGCTCAGGGGATGAGGATGGGGACAGGCTGGTGCAGAGGGGCAGGGATTTGTGGGGGTCTCGAGAGGGTCTGAGCATAGTCGGGACCCCCGAGAAGCCCCCATCCGCCTCCCGGGAGTGGGGAGACGCTGTGCAGCTGTGGCCGCAGCCTGACCTTCCCCAGCAGCGATTACCCACCCTCCCCGCAGCAAATTGCTCCCGGCTTCGTGCTGGCAGCGGGCGAGGTTTGCCCAGGGCCCGGCGAGCGCCACGGCGGCTGCTAAACGGGTTTTATGGTGGGATTTAGGGACTTTTCTGCTGGGTAATTGATTTGCCCAGGCAGTAAAAGATCAAGGCAGGGGCTCAGACGGTGGCTCCCAGCATCTGCCCACTGAGCGGTCCGGGGAGCGGGCGGCTCAGGGCATGGCCGGGGCCAGCAGTCCCCGATGCCACGATGCACGGCGTGGGGTGCCACGGCCCCGCAGAGATGGGGTGAGCACTACGGTTCGGTCCAGGAGCCCCCTTGCAGCCCCCCCCCCCCCCCCCCGCATCCTCGCATCCCCCTCCCCAACCCCACCACAAAACAGCCCCCAAAGGAGACAAAAGGGGCTGTTTGGGGACCTGCCACCTGCTAGTCCCCATCCTACAATACCGCAGTAAAGAGGCACCAAACAAAGGCCTTAAAATCCTAAAGGGGCCCATTCATTAGGGTGACAAAGGGGGAAAGAACTACATTATCATAATTAATCCCGGTGCTGGCGGTGGGTGGCAGGGCCCTCTGTCTTCCAAGGTGGTGTGGGGACGGCCGGTGTCACCACGTCCACACGCTATTGTGCGCCGTGGCCTTGCGGGGCTTAGGCGGTTTTTAAGCTCTGTAAACACCGCGGGACCCCCCCACGGCTGCCGGGGATGCCGTCCTCCCCCCCCGGCCCCTCCCCAGCCCTGTCTGTTCGTCTGCTTGCTGCAGACCCCCCCAAAGTCCCAGGGCTGGGATAGGTCTGTCCGTGCTCCCTAGGTGCACCTGCCCCCAGAACCGCTGGGGACTGGGGAAGAGCCCAGACCCCCGGGTCCTGCTGGCGGTGCTGGGACAGGGGCTCGCTGGCCATGTCCTCTGTGCCATGTCCCATGGAGAATTAGCCCAGGTGGGATGTGGCCGGGACCCCTCTGATCCCTCCTTGTCACTTTCCCTGGCCGCGGAGATGGGGCTTTATGCCTTCCCTGCTATCTCAGCCTTATTCTGGGGGGACCAGGTGGACTCTGACTTGGGGACCAGCTTCTCTCCCCCTGCATCAGCCTCCTGCTGTTGGGGAGGCGCAGGGAAACTGAGGCACAGAGTGGCACAGAGATGCAGGGAGGTTTTAAGGGATGTTAATGCCCCATCTCTAATCCCCTCTGGGGGATGCTGCCTGCCTTCTCCATCCCTTGGAACACAGCATCCCTTGGGACACACCCGGTGCTAGCTGGGGCAAGCGATGCGGCAGGGGACACCCTGACACTGCCCGTCCATTCGGGAGGCCCTCCCTGCACCCCCAGCTCTCCGGCCACCCCGATGGGGTCCCAGCCACTGGGTGCTGCGCAGCCCCGGGGTCCCTGGGAGCCTGCGCCTGGCTCAGGGCCGCAGCCGGGCGAGCTGCGCCGGTGCTTGGGAGAGCACCATCTGGTTTCCAACTAACAAACGCCCAGTGCTGGCTCCCGGCAGAGGAGTTGCTGCGGCGGTGGCGGCTGTTTACAGCGTGCCGAGGCTCTGGCACATCCCTGCCAAGTCCCCTCTGCTTTCCCTCAAGGCCGCAGGGCTCTGGGGCTGCATCGTGGCCGTGCAAAGCCCAGCTCCACACCCCAGCCCCTGCCCGGCCTCCGCTTGCCCAGAGGATGCCGCTGCCCACCGAGGCCGTTGTCCCGGGCTGCCCGTCCCCGAGGGGTGCCCGCTGCGGCATGGCTCCTGCCCGCTGGGATTTTCCCATCCCCTTTGCTCAACAGGGTGGGACGCGCAGTACGGGGACAGGGGACAGGGTGGACTCCCCGGCCGCGGCGTCCCCTCTCTGGGTGCTCGGTGGGTGCGGTGCCCTGCGCTCCCTGGCCCTCGCCACATCCCGCCGGCGCACCCCGGCATCTCCCCGCGGCGGGGGCGACGGGCGAGAGTGGGCAGGACCCCCGGGTGGCCCTGGCGTGGGGGGCAAAGCCCCGGGCTCCCGCCTCGCACCCGCGGCTCTCGCAACCACCGGTGCCGCAGAGACACTGCGCAGGGTGGGGGCTGCGCGGAGCCATTTGCCTTTAATTGAATTTATTTGTTACAACCCCAAACAATGTAAAGCAGGCTTCTCCCAGGCTCCAGCTGCCTGCCTGCCCATTAAAATACCATCTAGAACAGCAAATCCCCCCTCCCGCCTTGATATAAAACAGCCGGTCAGCAAGAAGCGGCAAGCGAAGTCTCCCTGCACACGAGCCGATCCCCCGCATCCCATCCCACTCCCCCAAGGCCGGTGGCCCGCAGGGCTCCGAGTCCCCTCCAGGGTGGCTTCAGGGGAAATAAGGGTCCTGCAGGGAGACCCAAAGCCCCCAGCTTAGAGCAGACCCACTGTCTGGGAGCCCATCTCCGCGGTGTCAGGGCAGGGGCAGGCTGAACCCCGTCCTGTCCACAGGCTTTTTCCAGTTGGGTTTTCAATCCCCGTTGGCGTGGCAGGGTCTGGCCCTGTCGCTGGGGTTGTGACCCCCCCGCAAAGCTTGGGATCCCCAAACCGGCCGCCCGCCTGCCAAGACCTACGCCCTCTCGCTTGGGGTGCAAGTCACTGTGGTGTCTGCGATGGTGCCAGCTGCTGCTGGGGCCACACGGGTCCTGGGGGGGCAGCTGGTCCCCAGGGACCATGGAGGCAGCGGGTGGGCAGCAGGACAGGGGTGTGTGGCGCAGAGCAGGCAGGAGCGCCAGGGATGATCCTGCCAAAGCCAGTCCTGCGTGGTGCTCGTTGCGGCACAGGAGCCCAGTGCTGGCGTGGGTGAACCAGGATGGGTCGGGGAAGCTGGTCCTGCAGCACCGGGAGCCCAGGTCCCAGGGAAACCCGTAGTGCCCTGGGATGGGGCAAATCCAGCTCAGTCCCGGGCCCTGGCAGACGCCAAGCAGGTCTCCGTTGGCCATCCCACGACTTTTCCAAGGACATTGATGCCATTTCCCTATCTGCAGGGCACCGGTGGGAGAGCCCCAGGTGGAAACCAATGGTGACAGACAGGAAGCGGATGGAGAATGTGGGTCGGGGGAACCGGCGGTGCTGGAGAGGAGGATGACAACTTAGTTTTTAAAAATCAAGTTTATGAAAAGCAGCAGCTGCCCGGCGGTAGTGCGGGTCTACCGAGAAAGAGGAATGGTGGAGCTGTTAATAGCAATCAGGCAGCAGAAGTGCTGAATAGCCGTTTCCCTTCTGTATTTGGGGACACGCCAGATGCTACAGGCCTATCACCGGACGACGGAGAAACCCTTTACGTGCCGCTAAGGCCCTGGAGAGCTCAGTGGCAGCAGGTCGGGCTGGCAGGGGCCATGGCCGGGGGGGCACAGAGGAGCCGCCTGAGGAACTCAGTTTGTTTATTGGGGTTTTCCCCGTTTTTGGCTAGTAAGGAGACACCAGGACGAGCATCACCATCATTGCTCCAGGGGCCCGGGGTGGGCAGCAGGGATGGGGATGCATGTGGGGTGGGTGCTGCTCTGTGTGGGTTTACCGACCCCCCCCGGGTGCCCTCAGCAGCTCCTCAAGGTGCCATTCCCGGTGGGAGCAGAACCAGGTCTGTCCAATAAAGACCTGAGAAGGGTGTAAAATGAGCAGAGAAATAATTACCCCACAAATTATTGGTGGCATTTACCCCTTGCCCTTTTGCCAGCCCCCTGGCCCATGGATGGGGGTTCTGTGCCCCCCTGCCTCCAGCCCTGGGGTTTTGGGCTTGGCTGCCCATGGCAGGAGATGGGCAGCACTTTCGGGGCACACCCAAAGACTGGGGTGTCTTTCTGTGTCGTCGTGTCCCCCCCCATGGCCCTGGGGGGAATATTTGGCCCTTGGGAAGGGCAACTGGCACTGGGGGTGGGGGGACACCCTGCTCTTGGTGGTGGTGGGGAGTTGTTCTTGGGAAAAAGCATCGACGGGGGATACCTGGTCTTTTGGGGGAGGACACGGGGCCCTTGAAAGGGGGGTGCCCTTCCCTTGGGGTGGCTATAGGGGAGATGCGCAGCCTCTGGGAGGGGGCTGCCTATCCCTTGGGATGGCTATGGGGGGGCTGCCCAGCCCTTGGGGGCTGGACAGAGCCCTTAGGAGGGCTGCCTATGCCTTGGGAAGTGGTTGTGGGAAGATGCCTGGCCCTGGAGGGGATACCCGGCCCTTGGGGTGGCTATGGGGGGGGTCTGCCCAGCAGCAGGGGGGGGCCTGTGGGGGAATGCCTGGAGCGAGGAGGGTAGCTATGGGGGGATGCCCATCCTCGGGGAGAGGCTACGGGGGCATGCCCTGCCCTTGGGATGCCCTTGGGAGGGATGTCCGTCCCTCGGGGCAGCTCCAGGGGGCTGCCGACCCTTGCGGGGTAGCTGTGGGAGAAGGGGTGGCTCCGGGGGGATGCCCTGCTTATGGGGTGCCCATCCTTGGGGAATAGCTGGGGGGGGGCTGCCTACCTTTGTTGGGGGTAGTTACAGGGGGATGCCCATCCTTGGGGGTGGCTGTGGGGGGATGCCCAGCAGGTGGGGTTTGCTACGGGGGGGGGTGCCCATCCCTTGGGGGTTGCTGCGGGGGATGCCCACCCCCGGGGGTGACAGCGTGGGGGTGCCCACCCCTGCGGTGCGGCTGGGAGTGGGGGGGACCTGCCCGTCCCTGGTGTTGTCTCGGGGGGGCGCTGCCGTTCCCGGGGCGAGAGTGGGGGGGGGAGCAGCCCCGGGCGCGGGGGGGTGCGGGCAGGGCGGGCCGGACCGGGCCGGGCCGCCGCCGCCGCGCTCCCCCCCGCGGCGGAGCCGGGCCGGGCCGGGCCGTGCGGGGCGGGGGGGCGGGCGGGGAAGGAGAAGAGGGGGGGTGAACGGGGGGGGGGGGGGAGCGCCGCCGTGTGTGGCCGCCGGCGGCGGGCGCGCCGTTGCCTAGCAGCGGCGATGGGCGCTGCCGCGGCGGCGGCGGCCAATGGGAGCGGCGGCGGCGGCGCGGCCCCGGCGCCCCCCGCCCCCGCCTCCCCTTTAGAGGCGCGGCGGGCGGCCGGCGGCACACAGCCCTCCGCACCGGCACCGCGCTGCACCGCCACCGGCCCCGCTACCGGCACCGCCCGCCCCGCCCCGCCGCGCGCATGGGGGCCGCCGCGCTCGGCCCCACATAACGGGGGGTGCCCAGCCCCGCCAGTCGCCCCGCCATGCCGGCCGAGCCCCCCCGCTCCGCGCCGCCGCCGCCGCTCCCGCTCCGAGCCGCCCGCCGCAAGCCGCTGCCCGAGGTAAGGGGCGAGCATCGCCCGCTCCCGCGGGGGGTTCCCGGCCGGGGGGGGTGGGGGGCTCGGAGAGCGCGGAGGAGCCGGGGGGGGGTTGGCGGCGCGGAGCGGGTGTGTGGAGCCCCGTGTCCCCCGGCTCGGGGACTCGCTCTCTCCCCGGCTGGGGACCCGCAGCATCGCGGGTGCCGGAGGGGTCCCGGCCTCGCGCCGCAAGCCCACGGAGCGTGGCTGCTGCGGGATCCCCCCCCGCCCCCGCCTCCCCTCCCCGGGCAGGGTCTCCCCTTCTCCGCTCCCGGGCTGATCCTTGCCCTCTCCCCAGGGCAGGGCCGTGGGCCAAAGGGCCCCGCTGTGGCTGCGGGCCCGCTTTCAGGCGCTGCTCTTCGCCCTGGGCTGCCGGATCCAGCGGCACTGCGGGAAGGTGCTCTTCGTGGGGCTGCTGGTGTTCGGGGCGCTGGCCGTGGGGCTGCGGGTGGCCTCCATCGAGACCGACATCGAGCACCTCTGGGTGGAAGGTAAGCGCGGCCCCACGCGTTCAGCCGCCCGTGGGAACCGGCCCGGTCCCGCTCCCGGCCGCGGCTTTGTCCGTGTGTCCCCCCCCCCCGCCCCACGCGGGGCGCGGAGGTGCGGGGCCGGCGCGGAGGCAGGTGACAGCGCGGGAGCGGGGCGGGAGGAGGAGGATGCCGGCCGGGCGTCCCGCGAGCGGGGCCGCGGAGGACCGGGCCGTGGGTGCCCGCGAGCGGGGGTCCCGGCCGCGTGGTGCCGAGTTGTAAAGGGACACCCCCCCCCCACCGACCCACCCACCCACGCGTGTCCCGGCGGGGGTCTCCGCGCGAAGGTGCGGTCGCGTCCCCGCACGAGCGGACACGTGCGGCGGGGGTGGCGCTCGGCGCCGGCTGAGCGTGCGTCTCCCCACGCGTGGGCACCCCCTTTCCCGCGGTGCCGCTCTCCCGCCGCCGGGCCCCTTCCCCGTGGGAAGAGGCCCCCGGGGCCGGTTGCAGCCCCGTAGCGTGGCAAAGCCGGCAGCCGCGGGGCTGCCGGTCCTGGCTCGGGACCCCCGCCCGGAGGGGACAGAGGAGCGGGCAGGGTCGGGCAGGAGCAAATCCCCGTTTCCGAGTGGAAGCGGCTGATCCCCCTCCTTTGTTATTAATAACTCCAGCGTGGATTTTTCTCTCCCCTCTCCCTGCAGCTCCGCTCCCCAGTGCTGGGATTTGCTTTCCCTGCGCCTCTCTCCTGCTTTGGGGGTCCCGGGGGAGGAAGGGGGGGGCAGCACCCCGCATCGCACCCCCCCTGCCCCATCCTTGCCAGGCCCTGGCCGGGGGGGGGGGTCTCCCAGCCTGGGGTCCCCGGCGGGGTGCTGTGCAGGGGCAGATGTTGCTCAGCGGAGGGGTGTCAGCCATCTTTGTGCGGGAGTGCTGCCTCCTCCCCCACGCCCCGCTCCCTGTGTGGTCCTCAGCTACTCTTGGATTTGGTTCAACAATAGAAGCAACTTTGCTCTCCCACCCCCTTTTTTTTTTTTAAAAAAAAAAAAAAAAAGGCCCTGTGCTCCCTCACTGCTGCTCACACACAGATGCACGCACGCACCCCTGCCCAGGAATCCCCAGCTTTCCCACCTGCTCCCCACTCCCAAGGGGTGTTTGTGTGTGTGTGTCCCCCAATCTTGTCTCCATCACCCCTTTCCTCTGCAACACGTAGCAGAGAAATCCAGTGATACCTCCCCGTCCGGCTGGCATCTGAGCGGTGGCTGCTGGAGGAGGGACGCGTGCCCTCCGTGGTTCCCTTGCTCCGGTTTGTGGCTCTGGCTCCATCGGATTTTTTTTTATTGTGCTTTTGGGGTTGCGAGGAGTCAGCGTTTCGTGCAACCACGGCCAGAGCCAGGGAAGTGGCTGTGGTTCTTCCCACTGGGGGGGAACGGGACTTGTGGCACATCGGGGTGGAGAGCGGGATGGGGAAGGGGCCGAGCCTGGGGATGGCTGGAAGTGCCCAGAAACCCAGCTTTTCGTGCACACCCGCTCTGCGCCCCACCGTGCTTCCTTGCTCGCGTGGGTACGGCCAGGAGGGACTGCAGCTGTTGGGGCATATTTCCCCCACACTGTGGTGTGGCTATAACGTGGGTGCCGGGGGCCTCTTTGAGGAACTGGCTCTTTCTCATGGCCGGGGCATCTTCTTCAGTGTTGGGAGCTGGTTTTTTTTTGTTTGGTTGGGTTTTTTTACCCCATGGTGAAACACTGCTGACCTGGGGTGTCCCACCCCTTCCTGGGCGATGGGTGGGTATACTGGGGTCTGCACACAGCCTCTGCTCTGGATCTGTAGCACCTGGGGTGGGGATGGTCTGCAGTGCTGGGGTGCTGCTCGGGGGGGGTCCCCCCTTGGCCTTCCTGGGAGGGCTCTTCCCCCAGGAGTGTACACCTAGGGCAGACCCCTCTGTGCCTTGCTCCTGGGTGGCACGGCCCCAGCGTGCTCGGGGAGGCCGTCTTTGGGCGTTGGCACCGTCTGCGACCACCAAGGACGATGTGGCCAGGGTGGCTTTAGTCCTGCGGGGTCCCTGACGCGCATGCGTGGGTCAGGATGTGGAAGGAAGGTTTGCAGCGGCTCTTTCAGTCTCGTGTTATCAGCTGTGGGGCTGCCTCCCTTCCCCATAACCGTGCGTGGGTCCTTGCCTCTCTGCTGGCCACCACTTCTGTGTTTTTCTGGCGAGATCAAAGCATCCCTTGGTGTCCTCAGGTGTACCCAGCCCTCCCTGATCTCTGGACCCTCTCCTGCTGGTGTGGGGATGTGCATTATTGGGGGCAGGAGGGCCTGGGCTGCCCCTGAGGAGCAGGACACAATTTCTCAGACTGTGCGGTTGGATCCTGACCACTTGAAGCTGCTTGGGGATTTTCTCAGCCGCCACTTTCTCCCATCCCTGGGTGTGCGGCAGGGTTGCTGGTGTGCCTGTCCATCCCTCTGCAGCAACCCTGGTACTGTCATGCCAGGTTGAGGCAGTGCAGCTCTTGCCACTGGGCTGGCAAAGCTGGTGCTCCATCAGCCTGGCCCCAAAGCTTTGGGATCCCCAGGGTGCCAGGGGACCCTGGGTCCTGTCCTCTCTGGGTATGTGTGAGGAGAAGTTTGCAGGAGCGTGGCCCATCCTGGCCCTGAGGCAGCGCCGTGGGGCGTCTAGGAGCAGGGCATGTGTGCAGGGAGTCCCGGTCATGTTGTCCTAGGCCAGTAGGTCCTGGCTCAGAGGCAGGGTGGTTGAGGGTTCTGGGAAGCCTCTGATGAGCCTCTGAAGCTGGTCTGTACCTGATCACCTGCCTCTGCCTAGCCAGGCTGAGGGATGTGGGTTGGTGATGCTCCAACCCAAACCACCTCACCCAGGTGAGGTCCCGCAGGAGTGGAGTGTGACTCTGTGCTGGGCTGTCCCCGCTGCAGGCTGAACACAGCCCTCCGGGAGCTGGGGACCTGGTGGGCAGGAGAGGGAAGGGAGCTGCTTCCCGGGGGGGCACCGCGCTGCTGCTCACCCACCCCCTACTCCCAGGGGAATAGGGCGGGCAGCCCTGCTTTGGCCTCCTGGCTGGGGTCAGTGTTGGGGCCACGCTGATGGCAGGTGCCCCAATGGGTCCCCCGAGCCTGGGTTGTGACCCTGGCTGCTGTGGGGAAAGTGCAGGGTCTCCGGCCCCAATTTGGGGGGGAGGGTGTGTTCACAGCCACGCAGGCTGGGGGGTGCTTGCGGTATCCTGGGGTTATGCCTGACCTGCATCCCTGTTTGGGAGATGGAAGGAGGCCATGTCACCCCATAAATTGGACTTGACTGTGGAAATGTTCAATTAGGCTCCTCCGAAGCAATTAGCCACTCGGAGGCTTTGAAATCCCGGCTAGCGGCGAGTGTTGAGTTACCTCTAGACACCTGGCAGCTGTTCCCGGCTCTCCCAGGGCGTCTGTAGGGCCAAGGGGCCGGGGCAGAGAGCTCCGGGCAGGCAGAGCCCTGGGTGGTGAATGGGTCTGCCTGATTTATAGCACCGAGGGCTGGTTCAAAGGAAGGCCGGGTTAATTCCTAACCGGAACAGCCGAGCACCCTGCACAGCCATCGCGCTCTCAAAGAGCTGCTGAGTCTCCCCGGAGAAGACCCCGTCCCTTTCCTGGAGGGGTCAGGGACATCGTGAATGTGCCAGTGGGATGAAATGGGATGTGTGGGATGGGGGTGAGGGGAGTTTGCGGCCTTGTTCCCAGCTTGGGGGAAGAAGCTGAGTCACCCCCCAACCTCCTCGGCAATAGCTTTTGTCCGTCCTTGACCTCCGCGACAGGACTTGGCACAGGGCGTCCCCTCCCTGGCACCCGGGGCAGGGCTGGGGTGCAGTCAGGGGCTCTCCCTACAGCAGGGACAAGCGGGAGAGCAGATGCTGGCTGGCTCCGTCTTTGCAGAGAGAGGGGCATTGGGGATGGGAAAGCCAAGGATGGGGATCGAACACCCTCCCCACCTTGCCTCCACCCTGGGGAGACCATCCGTGTGGCCCCTCTTCCCAGCCCCTGTCCCCACTGTGCTTGGTGGGACCCACAGGGGGTGGGGGGGTTGGGAGGGGCAGCTGCTGTGGTGGGGAGTGGGGTGCCGTGGCCATTCCTGGGTGGGCACGGGGAGAGGTGGGTGGTCTCGTTGCTGCTGGCGGGTGGGTTTTGTGGGGTGAGGCGTTGGTGCAGGGGCTGAGAAAAGAGGAGGCGAAGCCAGGGTGTGGGGCTGGGGGGCTGTGTGGGGCTGGTGCTGGCAGCATGGGGGGCTCTGATGGCAGCTTGTCCCTGCAGCCGGGGCAGTGAGACGCCTGCCGGGATCCGGCCTGGTGCCCAAGGGGCGGCTCCCGGGCTGCCACGTCCCCGCTTTGTCCCCAGATGGGCGTCCTGTGGGGTCAGGGTCCCCACTTCTCTTGGGGTGCGATGATGCAGGTATCGCCCCGCAGGGAGGGAAGGGGCAGCCGGGGGTCCCCAGCGCTGCCCTGGGGACCCTCCTGCCTGGCCTGGCAAGATTTTTCTTTGGGACCCTGCGGTCTTCTCTGTTCACAGGGGCTGAGCATCCTTGGGGACCCTGTGTCCCCATCCTCGGGGGCTCGGAGGAGCGAGGGGCAGCTGGGGCGATTGCTGCCGTGGAGTGCCAAGGTCCCCGTTATCCCCCAAACCCACCTGCCTGGCTCTGCCCTCTGCTCCAAAACACCTTCTCCCTCGCAGCCTTGGCTGGCTCTGAAAGGACCTTTCTTCTTGGGGGGGCTCATCCAGCAGTCCCCTGCCTGCCCAAAGATGGGGCGCAGGCAGTTCGCCTTTATTTATCTTCAGGAGGCGAGTGCGAAACCTCTTGCTTTTCCCTTTCCCTTCCTTGACAGCTCGGTCAGCTTTTTTGGGCTGGAAAATTTTGCTAATTAACCCAGAGAGACTGGGAGACTCTTTACAGATGGCTGTGGCTTATCTGCCCCTATCCATTTTGCTTTGCTTTTCAACTTATATATTTTTTTATTTCCTAGAAAGTGGTGGGGTTTTTTATTTGTTGTTTTTTTGTTGTTTTTTTTTTTTAACTTAGACATGTCCATGGACTTAGGGAGGGGGCTCTTTTTTTGCGTTTTAAATGTTATTTGGCGGCTGGGAGGGGGCAGCGCCAGGGCCCGAGAAGAGGGTTTTATTATCTGCCTCTCCCTCGGGCCTGGAAAAGTGGTCTGAGTTCAAAAAATTCATTTCTTGCCTGAATGAAGCCAGCAATGTGGAAAAATTTCACCATTCAGAGGGGGATGAATGTATGTTTCAACCACACATTAAGTGACATTAGCAAGCAGTGGAGTGCCTAATGTGGCCATTTTTCACAGCAGCCAACAGAGGGGGTGATTAGCATAATTAGTACAGGCAGCCCTATACATATGGAAATGGCAAATGCCTAAATGCCAACACCAGTGGAAATTTATGTCAATGCTGACAGGAGTCTTAGCGGTGAATAGTTCCCAACTGAATCCCTCTCCCCCCCCTTTTTTTTTTTTCTCTTTTTCGGGGGTCGCGCTGTCCCCTCGGTGCCGGCCGGGGCGGTGCGAGCTCCTGGCTGCCCCCCTCCCCGCGCTGGGAACCGCCGCCCGTGATTTGGGGTAATAAAGACATTAATTTAGCTTTGCCGTTAAACAAAAGGGTTTGGCCGGGGCTGACGGCTGGGGAGCTGGCCCCAAACCGGCCCTTTCAGCCCCTCCGCTGCTGGCTTTTTGAAGGCATCCCCCTCTTCTGCCGCCCCTCTTGACTCAGCCGGGCGGCGGGAGCCCCTTTGGTGGGGCCGGCTTTGGTCAGAGGTGCTGGGGCAGCCGCGAGCCCTCGTTCATCCCTCGGCGCTGCCGAGGACACCCATCTGCCACCCACCTACTCCCCCTTCCCCGGGGCCGGCCCCACGCCACGGGGTGAATGGGGCCGGGAGGACGTGTTTTGACAGGACGGGGCCACGGGGCTTTTGGCGAGGCCGGCGGTAGCGGCCGGGACAGGTAAAAATGGCTCTTTCAGCGTGCCCTGGGCGAGACTTCCTCCGGAGCAGCATGGGTCCTTTCACTGCCTCCCTAATCCAGCTAATCCGCCCCACAACACTTTGAAGGTGGCCTCCGGCTTGCGCGCCGCTCGGCACGGGGAAGCGGTCGGTGGAGGGATGCTCGGGGCGGTGCCTCGGGACCCCTTCTCACCGCGATGCGGGATGGCGCGCGGGATGCGGGACGGTGCCGGCGTCTCTCCGATGCCCGTGGGGGCTTTAATCACCCAGGGGTGGGCATGTCTGCCAGCGGGATGCGCTCAGTCTGTGTCACTGGGATAGCTCGACAGTCCAGCGTTTGCCCCCGCGGGTGCCCCTTGTTGTGGCGGGGGGGGGGCTGCTGCAGAGGGGGGTCCCCCTGGGGATGGCTTTTCCCAGGGGATCTCAGCACGACCTTGCCCTCCTTCCAGCTGTGGACTTGAGCCAGGGTTTCTAGCCCTGGTATCGGGATGTTGTGCTGTGGAAAGGGGGCTGCTCCCCAGGGCGGCCCCCCCTTACTGCCCCCAGCTCTTCCCTTGGTGGGGGGCATGGCTGGAGCTGGGGTCAGGGCTGGCCTGGCCCTGGGACAGGACTGCAGCATCCCCCGAGTACCAGCCAAATCTGGGACTCGCCACATTTGTTACCACATCCCCATTACATCAGGAGGACAGGGCCTGATTTTTGGAGGCCGAGCGAGGATGTGTACCCCGGTGTGCTCCCTCCCTGCCACCCTCTCCCACCCGGGTCACCCAAGCGGTGGTGACAGCTGCTGGCAGTGCCCAGGTCCCATCTGCAGAGTGGTGGCACTGCTGTTGACCACAGCCTCCACCTACCCTGGGGGACACAGAGCAGTCCTTGCAGCAGCATGCATCTCCTGGGGGGGTCACCAGTGCCTTTCCATGGCCCCCAGCCCCTCCCATGGCCCTCCCTCACCTCCGGCCCCTTTGCCCTTACCAGGCAGGGAGGGCTCGGTGTGGGGCTGGCAGCCTGCCCCAACCCACTACCCTCCTGGTGCCGGCCCGGGCACGCTGCCCTGGCGTGCTCAGCCTGCTGCCCCCCACCCGTGGGTACTTGGGGACAGGGCTCCCGTGGGGTTTGTCCACCTCCCGCCCTGGGTGAGCACTGCAGGAGGTCCCCTTGCTGTCATGCCAGGCAGTGTGGCTGCATCGGGGTGAGCCCTGTGCCAGGGGGCTTGCGGCTGTGCCGGGGGCAGTGGGACCCGACATGGGCTCCTCTGATCCCAAACCCTCTGAGCTGAGTCTGGGGGGTGCTGGCAGCCCCCGTGGGGATGTGGGGTGAGCTTGGGTCAGACCCCTTCCTGGGCAGGGGGCAACACAGGGGCTCTGTCCTGGCTGAGAGCAGGAGCAATCCCTTTCCCTCCCCGCCAGCCTGGGGCTGCCTGTGGCTGGAGGGGGGGGGGAGGCTGGCACCGGGCAGGGTGTGCTGTGGTCCCAGCACCCACCGGGGCAGCCGAGGGCACAAGCTGGTCTCACTGGGCGAGGATGAGCCGGCTGCAGCCCCGGCGCTGCAGCCGTGGATCCTGTGCCAGGAGGGTTTGGGGAGCGGTGGTGGGGGTGGGGGGTGGCTCAGGCAGGGTGGCCGGGAAGGGGGTAGGGAGGCTCCCGCCCTGCTCTGTAATTTTGCGGCGGATGCTGTAATTATGGGGAGGGCTCCCCCGGCGTGGCCCGCAGGCGGGAGGCAGCCGCACACGCAGCCGCCCTCGCTGCCGGGGACCCTGTCCCCTCCCTGCCACCCCTGCCCTCCCTGTTTGGGCATGGTGGGAGCCCGCTCTGCACCCCGGGTGTATGGGGTGCGGGTGGGCATGGGGTCCCATCCACCCTCCAACCCACGCTGCTGTGTGCCTGCACCCTGTGACACCCACCCCACCCCAGCATGAAACCCCCAGCCAGTGGTATCCACAAGTGGTGCCCACCCCAGGGAGGATGCTTGCTCAAGGCACGGCTGCCACTTGGGACCACCCTGCCCCAAGGCTCCGGCATGGGGTTTTAGGGGGGTGTGGGGTTCACTTTGCCCAGCATGGGGGTCCAGGGGTGGTGGTGAAGCCAAACCCTGCCGGGGAGCGGAACGGGCTGTTAATAAGCAGGACCAGGGCGCCTGATTGGAACCAGAGGGCCCTTTGCATGAAAAAGCCAAGGGCTCCCTTTGTTAATTGGAATAAAAAAAAAAAAAAAAAAAAGAGAGAGAAGAAGAATTTACATACAGTTCCTCATTAATGTGCTCATTGTTGGTATCGGGGCGCCCCCCCAGCCCCCTCCCCGGGCCGGGGGGCTGCGTGCGGCGTGGGGCGTCTCTCCCCGCTCCCGGCCCCGGGCCGGCCGGCGGGCGCGCGCCCGTTTGAAGTGTCCTTGGCAGCCCTGTGTGCGCTGCCTTGTCTTTTCATGTTGCTCTTTGGTTAATTAGGGTGTTGGAATTTGAGGCTTCCTCACAGCCTTTGAAGCTTGCTGACGGCTCGCAGTGCCCTGTTCCAAATTAACACTAATTACAAGGGACGGCTTTTTATTTTCTCTTTTTTTTTCTTTAATTTTTTGGGGTGCTCCCCCCGCACTCCACACTTGCAGATGTGCAGCTCCTCCCGCAGCCGTGCTGGGCGGAGATGCCCACGGGGCGCAGCAGGATGCGTCCCCCGGGAGCGGTGGTGATGCTGGGCACCCCCCCCCATCGCCGTGTCCCACCGCCCACCCGGGTTCGGCGTGGGTGGCATGGCTGAGATCAGAGCAGCTCGGTGCACCTCCTGCCCGACCTCCCAGCCTGCTGGGAAGGGGACGGGTGTCCCGTCCCCCATGACACCCACCCTCCCTGTGTCCTTGTCCCCTCGCCCCGGGCACTGCCATCCCCTCTGACACACACACAAAGGCTGAGGCTGTGTCCCCCCCCTCCCCAGCCCTGGCACAACCTCCATCCCAACTGGCATCTGATGGACACCAGCTGCTCCCCAGCCCAGCCAGGAACAATAAAGACACTTCCCCCTCCCCGTTCCCAAAAAGCAGGGGAAAAAAACAAAACCAAAAAACACCAACCCATATAATAAGTCATTAAAAGGGAAGATTCTGCTCCTTATTTGCGGTCTCGCTCCGGCCTCCTCGGTGCTGGCAGGGGGCCAGGCCCGCCGGGGCCCCCGCCTCTTGCTGAGGGAGCATCCCGGTGCGGATGAATCCTGACCCCCCCCCTTCTTCCCCAGCACCCGGGGCTGGGCAGGAGCTGGCCTCCCCCCTGCCAGCAGTGCAGGGGTATCCCTGGTGGGTGGCACTGGGCACTGCAGCATCCCCCCACCCCAGGCAGGGGGCTGGGAGCAGGGCGGCTGGGTGTTGTACTTGGCGGGGGTCTCAGGATCATCCTCCCACCCTCCTCTGGGCTGTGTCGTCCCCCCTTGTCGCTGTGCCAGGAGGGTTGGGAGCCCCTTGTTCGACGGGGATGGGGACGGCTGTCCCTGGGATGGTGCTCTGCCACGCAAAAGGCCACGCGGGGTTTGATCTCAGCCCCAGCCGTGCTGGCCGGGAGGGGATTTTTTCTTCTGTGCCAAGGCGGTTGCAAATGAAGTCGGCAACTTCTCCCGGAAACCTCAGCCCTGCCGCGCTTGGAGCTCTCCTGCTGCCTTCAAGGACAGATCTCAGAGCCTCGGCAGGAGGAGAAGGGTCCTGCAGAGCTCCCCAGTGTCGTGTCCCTCCCCTGTGCCCAAACCCTTCCCGGGGTAGCCTGCACCTGTGGGGGCTTGGGGGTGCCCGCCTCTCCCTACACCCATTTCCTGGCCAAAATGCTGCCCGCCTTGGGGTGCCAGGGAGCAGCTGGGCAGGGATGGGGTGGGGTGTCCTCAGTTTTGCTCTCTGCGTCGGGGGCCGGTTGTGTTGGGCTTGGGTGGGAGTGGGCAGGATTTGTCCCATCCGCTTCACCAGCTGTCCGTCTGTGGGGTTTTTCCAGGGAAAGCAAAGCCAATGAGCCACTCTGGTGCTGGAAATATCCATGTCGGTGGGAAGGGGGATGCCCGGTCCGGTGTGGGCTGGGGTGCTCCCTGCTTGGGTCCCCTGGGTGCGAGCACCCAGAGCATGGAGCAGTTGGGGAACCCCATGGCAAGAAGCCCCCCCACGGGTTAACGTGGCACCATCTGATGCTGCGGGGGGCCTCGCTCGTGCCAGTCCCTTTCCCTGGGCATCCTGATGGGCAGGACAGGTTGGTGGGATGGGACCTGTGCCAGCCTTGGCACTGACGGGACACATCGTGGTTCCCTCCACAGCAGGCAGCCGGGTGAGCCAGGAGCTGCGCTACACCAAGGAGAAGCTGGGCGAGGAGTCCGTCTACACCTCCCAAATGTTGATCCAGACGCCGAAGAGGGATGGGGAGAACATCCTGACGCAGGAGGCCCTGCAGCTCCACCTCGAGGCGGCCCTGGCCGCCAGCAAAGTCCAAGTCTCGCTGTACGGAAAGTGAGTCCGGCTCCAGACGGGGGGTGATGGGGACCCCCGCCGTGTCCTGTGTGTGTCCCCCCACTACCCCTTGCCATGTCCCATGCGGGATGATGCTTGTCCTCAGCTCCTCCTTCTGCCTTTCCAGATCGTGGGATTTGAACAAGATCTGCTACAAGTCGGGTGTCCCCATCATTGAGAATGGCATGATCGAGAGGGTGAGTGGCGGGCATGGCATGGCCCCCAGGGAGCCCCCCCCCCATGGGGGATCGGTCCCCCAAGGAACGGGTAGTGGATGGGCTGTGGTGGGGATGGGGCTTGGCAGCCCCAGGTGCTGCAAAGGCACCGCCAGCTCCGTGCGGGAGGGTGCAGGTTTGGGCAGCCCAGCGGGGTTGAGGGGGGAGCAAGGGGGGCCTGATCCATCCCTGCTGAAACCCTCCCATCTCTTCCTCCCACAGATGATAGAGAAGCTGTTCCCCTGCGTGATCCTGACGCCGCTGGACTGCTTCTGGGAAGGCGCCAAGCTGCAGGGAGGCTCAGCCTACCTCCCGTGAGTGTGGGGGGCCGTCCCGGGGTGCAGGGGGCCACGGGTGGGAGCAGGGGCTGAGGGGGCTGCCAAGGGACTGCGCTTGACCTCCCCAGGCGGCTTGGTCCCACTGCCCTCAGGTCCCTCAGTGCTGCCTCAGGTCCCTTGGTGCTGCTGCTTGTCCTGCTCGCCCCCAGGATGGTCCCACCACCATTGCTGGTCCTGCTGGGTCAACACCCTGGGGACAGGTCCCTGTCCTTGTCCTCCTGGCCTCGGTGGCACAGGCAGGGCTGCACCGCTGCGGGAGGAGGGGGGGCTGCACCCCACGGGCAGGAGCTGCCCGTCCCTGCCGTGCCGTGCCATCACACCAGCCAAGGATGGGGATGCAGGGACAGAGGCCGTGCTGCAGGCAGGTCCCTGGGGGCTGCTGCCCCCCAACAGCGCTTTGTGGGTGCCACGATGACGAGGAGGCACCCACACTCCTGAGCCATGCCCAGGGACACAGAGGGCGCAGAGTCCCCCAGGGTGGGTGGCAGGTGACTCCCAGCCAGCTCCCTGCACCGCGGTGGTGGGGCTGGGGACCCCGGGCTGGGCGGGGGGAGCCCCCCCCCACATTCCTTCTGTTTACGCGTGTGTTTGTCCGGGAGAGCCGGGGCGGCTTGTGCATTGTCAGCAAACGCAGCCCCGCGCTTTCTCATGCTAATGCTGCTCTGAAAGCTGCCCCTTGCCAAACAGATGAAATAGTGGCCTTATTCAGGCTGCTGCCGGACGGGAGGAGGGGGAAGGGGCCACAGCATCCCCAGCCAGGACTGGGGGACCAGCTTTGCCCCACCAAGACCTCAGGTTCTCCCCATCCCAGCCTGGGGAGCAGCCGGGAGTGGGAACGAATGGGGCTGGGGTGGCCGTGCCAAGTGGGATGGCATTGTCCGCCGGGGTGGGCATCATCCTGATGCCGGCCAGGGTATGTGGCAGGCAGAGTGGCACCCGCAGCAGCAGTGGGACCCATGTCTCCTCGGAGCCGGGTGAGCAGGTGCCCAGGCGGGCACCCCGGCTGAGTGCCGGCCAGCCCATGGGGACTCGTCCCCCTTTTTAACGCCGAGGGGTGAGCGGGGCGGGAGCTGGAAGAACAAAGAGCAGCAATCTATGGAAAGACAAAAGGATTTGCCCTGGCTCAGTGAAGCAAGCGAAAGCAGATAAAAGGGGCTCTCTTTGGAAGCAGCAGCAGCTCCGGTTGGTATGTGGGAATCTCGAGCGGCCGGCTCCGGCCCAGCCAGACTTCATGAATTATTAGGCTGCGTTTCTCCCCAGAGCCCACACTCGCTCGGGGCTTTTTCTTCCCCTCTTTGGAGCGCTGGGCTGGGTTATTGGCTTTTTTGTGTGTCCTTTCTGTCTTAAAAAAGAAGCCGAGTGAGGCTGGGAGCTGGCCCCCAGCACCCCAGGCTGGGATGAAGGGAGTAGAGCATCCTCAGGCAATGGAAAAGCCCCTTTTCCTGGGTACCCAAGTCCCATGGGGTCCCGCTGGACCTTCAAGGACCTGGTCTGCACCCAGCTCCCAGCACCGTCCTGAGCCCCCAGAACCTCTGCTGAGCCCCAAAACCTCCAGCTTGGGGGGAGGTGGCAGGAAGGGCGGGAGGGGATGCTGGGAGCCCTTGCCTGCCTGCTCCCCTCTATCAAGATGTTAGCCCGCAGGCAGTAATCAGCCTGACTGCTCGCACAAAGCGAGGCCGGGCGGTGGGGCCGGCTCCCCCCGCTTTGTCCCAGCCTAACAGGATCAGGCATGCTACTTGACTTGGGCACGGCCCGCTGCGCGGTGCGGGGCACGGGGGATGCTGCAGGCGGCTCGGGGAAGGGGTAAGGGATGCGCTGGGGACTGATGCTGCTCCTCTGCATCCTCACACCCTGCCTTCGAGGGCACCCCCAGGACCCATGGGATGAGGTGGCAGTGGTGGTGGTGGTACCGCATGTGGATTTCGGCATCCCCATCACCCTAGTCCTGCTCTCTCCCCAGGGGCCGCCCGGACATCCAGTGGAGCAACCTGGACCCTCTGCAGCTGATGGAGGAGCTGGGGCAGTTCACGTCCCTGGAAGGCTTCAAAGAGCTGTTGGACAAGGCAGAGGTGGGGCAAGCTTACATGGAGCGGCCCTGCCTGGACCCCCGGGACCCCCAGTGCCCCCCCAGTGCCCCCAACAAGCAGAGCCAGCAGGTGGGTCACAGCCCGTGGTGACTGGGAGGGGTGTGGGGGCTTGCTGCTCTCCTGCCTGCCCCATGGTCCTGCATCCCTGACGCCACCCCTCCACCCGCAGAGCCCCGACATCCCAGCTGAACTCTCAGGGGGCTGCCACGGCTTCTCCAGGAAGTTCATGCGCTGGCAGCAGGAGCTGATTTTAGGCGGCACGACCAAAGACTCCCAGGGCAAGCTGCTACGGTGAGAGCTGCTGCGGTGCGGGTGTCCCCAGGCATGGCGCAGGGGCCCAGCCGCAGCACTCACCCCCGGGACGGTTTGGGGCAGGGTTCCCTTATCCTCATCCTCATCTTCATCCTCGTCCTCATCTGGTGCCCATGGGAACCCACTCTGGCTGCAACAGGGGCTGCGGGGCTGTCTGGGAGAGCATGTGAGGCTGGCGAGTGTATGGGGCTGGTGAGCAGGGCAGTGCTTCTGAGCAAGGAGGGGGACTGGGGCCAGGATGCCTGGGTCCTCTCCCGGTTGTCCACGGTGGGCCTGGGAGCCGAGGGG
Organism: Haliaeetus albicilla; assembly: GCF_947461875.1. NCBI lineage: Eukaryota > Metazoa > Chordata > Aves > Accipitriformes > Accipitridae > Haliaeetus > Haliaeetus albicilla. The sequence continues at coordinate 11,697,601 of NC_091490.1, forward strand.
TGGGGGATGGACCCAGTCCTGCATCCCGGGGCGCTGCAGCCGGTCCCAGCGAGGTGTGTGCCTGTCCCCCAGTGCCGAGGCCCTGCAGACCATGTTCCTCCTCATGAGCCCCCGGCAGCTCTTTGAGCACTTCAAGGATGACTATGAGATCCATGACATCAGCTGGAGCGAGGAGAAGGCGGGCGCCATCCTGGAGGCCTGGCAGAGGAAATTCGTGGAGGTGGGCACCGGGAACAGCCCCCACATGGGGCTGTGCATGGCATCCCCCTGCGCCCTGGCCACAGGTCCCGGCACCACTCTCTTGTGGTCTGGTGGGTCCCTTGGGACCCTCAGTGGCGATGCTGACACCCTGGGTGGCTCTGGGGCAGATGTACTGGGGAGTGGGGGGGTCCTGACTCCTCTAATGGGGTGCACCTCTGGCAGCTGGCACAGGACTCCATCCCGCCCAACGCTACGCAGAGCGTCCACGCTTTTTCCACCACCACGCTCAATGACATCATGAAGTCCTTCTCCGATGTCAGCGCCATCCGGGTGGCTGGGGGCTACCTCCTCATGGTGGGTGTGCCTCCTCTCTGTGTCCCCCGCCGTCCCTCCATCACCGCCCCTGACCCCGCTAACCCTCTGTGCTCTTCCAGCTGGCCTATGCCTGCGTCACCATGCTGCGGTGGGACTGCTCCAAATCCCAAGGGGCCGTGGGCCTGGCCGGAGTCCTGCTCGTGGCTCTCTCCGTGGCCTCTGGCCTGGGGCTTTGCTCACTGCTGGGCATCTCCTTCAATGCAGCCACCACCCAGGTATGTGCTGGGGGAAGAGCGGGTTACTGTGGGGCTGGTGGGACCCTGGGGGCTGCAGGGTGGCCGGGTCCCCTCCCAGGCAGTGGCTGTGTCCCCCCACTGACGCTGGCTGCTCTCCGGCAGGTCCTACCCTTCCTGGCCCTCGGCATCGGTGTGGACGACATGTTCCTCTTGGCTCACGCCTTCACTGAGACCAGCCAGCACATCCCCTTCAAGGTGAGCACCAGGCCCTGCCCAGGGGCTCCCTGGCCCCCTCCCGTCTCCCCATGGCCCCTCTCGTCATCCCCTCCCTCTGTCCTCACAGGAGCGAACAGGCGAGTGCCTGAAGCGCACGGGGACCAGCGTGGCTCTCACTTCTGTCAGCAACATGATCGCCTTCTTCATGGCAGCCCTGGTGCCCATCCCTGCCCTGCGCGCCTTCTCCCTCCAGGTAGGGCCAAGGTCCCTCTCTGGGAGGGGCAGGAAGGGACGGCCAGACCCTGCTCTGACGTGTCCCCCCTACCCACAGGCTGCGGTGGTTGTGGTGTTCAACTTCGCCATGGTGCTCTTTGTCTTCCCCGCCATCTTGAGCCTGGACCTGCACCGCCGGGAGAAACGCCGGCTCGACATCCTCTGCTGCTTCTACAGGTACCGCCGGACTGGCCAGAATGGGGCTGACCCTGTGTGTCCCCGCCAGAAGCGTGGGGTGACTCTGTTCCTCAACATCTCCTCCTCCTTCCCTCTCTCCTCCTTTCCTCTCTCCCTGCAGCCCTTGCTCCTCACGGGTCATCCAGATCCAACCCCAGGAACTCGCCGATGCCAACGACAACCACGCCTGCCACCCGTCCCCTTACGGGCACCCCGGCGTGGCCACCAGTACCCAGATCACCACCACCGTGCAAGCCTTCACCCGGTGCGACCCCTCGGGCCACCACGTCGTCACCGTCCTGCCGCCCACCTCCCAGGTGTGCACCTCGCCCGCCGTCCTCCTGCCTCCCACCGATCCCCTGGGCTCGCAGGTCTTCGCCCCGTCCAGCTCCACCCGGGACCTGCTGGCCCAGCTGGATGAGGCCAAGGGTGGGCGGGAGTGTGTCCCGCTGCCCTTCTGCCGCTGGAGCCTCGCCGACTTTGCCCGGGAGAAGTATGCCCCGCTCCTCCTGCGGACCCGGACCAAGGTGAGGTGGGGACGGCCCTGGCAGTGCCACCCGAGGCGGGTGGGTGGCAGGGGACCCTGCCTGACCCCTCGCTGTCCCCACAGGCGGTGGTGGCGGTGCTGTTCCTGGCACTGCTGGGGCTGAGCCTCTATGGCACCACCATGGTGCACGACGGGCTCTACCTGACGGACATCGTGCCACGGGACACCAAGGCGCATGCCTTCATCTCGGCCCAGTTCAAGTACTTCTCCTTCTACAACATGTTCATCGTCACCAAGGGCGGCTTCCACTACCCGGGTGCCCAAGCAGCCCTGCTCAGCCTGCACCAGGCCTTCAGCACCGTCAAGTACGTGGTGCGGGAGGGCAACCGCGACCTGCCCAAGATGTGGCTCCATTACTTCCAGGACTGGCTGCGAGGTGAGGGACACCCCTCTTCTCTTGACCTCCCCTGCCTAAGAACCCTCTCCCCAGCCCGCACCCTCCCCGTTGCCCTGGCAATGCCTTCTCTGGTGTGTGGCACCCTGGGGAGGGTGGTCCCGTGGTGTCCCCAGGGTGCCCAGCAATGCCAGGCTGAGCCCTGGGGTTTCTGCTTACCCGTCCCACTGGCACGACACTCCCTGGGGCACACAGGGTGCCATGCAGGGGTGCCCCAAGGGATGCTCACCCCCCACACTGTGTCCCCAGGGCTCCAGGCCACCTTTGACAGGGACTGGCAAGCTGGGCGCATCACCCACGACAGCTACCGCAACGGCTCCGAGGACGGGGCGCTGGCGTACAAGCTCCTAATCCAGACCGGCAACAAGAAGGAGCCCTTCAACTTCAATCAGGTGCGTGGGGACGGGGCTGGGGCAACTGGGCTGGGGACAATGCTGTGCCCGCTGCCCGACTCACGCCCAGTCCTGCTCTCTCCCCGTAGCTGACCACGCGGCGGCTGGTGGATGAGAACGGCATCATCCCCCCTGACACCTTCTACATCTGCCTGACGGTGTGGGCCAGCAACGACCCCCTGGGCTTCGCCGCCTCCCAGGCCAACTTCTACCCCCCGCCGCCCGAGTGGATCCATGACAAGTACGACACCACGGGCGAGAACCTGCGAAGTGAGTGAGCGCGGTGGGCTCCCCACAGCCTCCTCCTGCCCCCCGACATCCCCCTGCAGAGGACCCTGCTCCCTGCACCTTTCCTGCCCTGCAAGCATCCCCCCAAACTGAAACTCCCCACATCCCTCATCCCATCGACATCCTCTGGTAGAGAAACTGCCCTGCTTCCCTGTGCCCCATGCTTGTCCCCCTGCACCCTACACCCTGAGCACCCCACTGTGCATTCCCTGGGCCCTTAATGTGCAGCAGCACACCCCTGCTCCCGCACATCAGCATTTCGCTGCAAAGAAGTCCCTCCACTCTGTTCCCTCTCTGCCCCACAAACATTCCTCTGCAGCAGAACCCCCTGCTCCCCATGACTCCCCACCTCACAAGCATCCTGCTGGCAGAGAAACCCCCTCCTCCTTGCCCCCAGTCTGCTCCCTGCACACTCCCCAGCCCCGTGGTACCCAGCCAGGCATTGTGCTGCCTGGGCTGCACTCAGGCTGGTGTGGCTGGGGTGCCCCCGTGGTGCCTTCACTCCCGTGCTGCCCGTAGCCCCATACTGCCCGTGCTCTCCTCTCCAGTCCCGGCAGCCCAGCCACTGGAGTTCGCCCAGTTCCCTTTCTACCTGAGCGGACTGCGTCGCACGGCTGACTTCGTGGAGGCGATTGAGAGCGTGCGGGCTATCTGCCGGGAGGCTGCCCAGCGCCACGGGGTGCTGAGCTACCCCAGCGGCTACCCCTTCCTCTTCTGGGAGCAGTACATCGGCCTGCGCCACTGGTTCCTGCTGGCCATCAGCATCCTGCTGGCCTGCACCTTCCTCGTCTGTGCCCTGCTGCTGCTCAATCCCTGGACGGCCGGCATCATCGTGAGTACGCACCCCGATGCGTGGGGACTGGGGGGTGACCAGCTGTGTTGCCCTCCTGACGGCTGGGTAAGGGGACATCCAGCCCTGCTCCCATCCTGCTGGGTGGCCCTGGGTATCTGCTTCATGGGGATGGGGTGATGGGGGTGGCCAGGGGCACCCTGGGTGGAAGGGACACCCGTATGGAGGTGGCAGTGGGTGGGTGATCCATACGAGGGATCAGGGACGCCCATTATGAAGGGAACATGTGTAGTGGGCAGGGGTTTGGGGACATCCATGCAGAGGAGGGTGAAGGCTACCCCCGATAGATGGGACAGAGGGGTACCCCAAATAGAGGGAAAAGGGGCAATGGGGTGAGGCTGTCCTACATGGAGGGGTAGGATCGGGCATGCCAGACAGAGGGGCAGAGGGGACAGCCGGTCAGAGCCACCCCTCAGTGACCCCACCCCCCTCCCCAGGTGTCCATCCTGGCCATGATGGCAGTGGAGCTGTTTGGCATCATGGGGCTGATGGGCATCAAGCTGAGTGCCATCCCCGTGGTCATCCTCATCGCCTCGGTGGGCATCGGTGTGGAGTTCACCGTCCATGTGGCCCTGGTAAGCACAGGCAGACCCCTGCCCGGCTGTGGGGCACCCCAGTTCCCACTCTCCGGCACCCTCAGCCCCCCTTCGCCCCATGTGCCGATGAGTGGCCATGTCATGAGTGGCACAAGGGGACGAGCCCCGCGTGACATCCCCATCCCATGCAGGGCTTCCTGACGGCTGCAGGGAGCAGGAACGTGCGCTCCGCCGCAGCACTGGAGCACACCTTCGCCCCCGTGATGGACGGTGCTGTCTCCACCCTCCTGGGCGTCCTCATGTTGGCTGGCTCCGAGTTTGACTTCATCATGAGGTGAGTGCCAGAGGGGGCTAAACCAGCTGCTTGCTGCCCCCCAAAAGTTTTGGCAATGGGAGCTGGTGAGTGTGGCAGCCCCCTGGCTGGTGGTGGGGATGTAGGGCAGCTGGCGAGGACGTGTCTTGCTGGGGGTGGCAGCTTGCACGGAGGCCGGGGAGTCATGATGGGGCTAGGGTGTGTGGTGTGGGAAGCTGTGTTTGGGGTGGGACAGGGTTCATGGCGGCTGTGCCCGCTTACCCCCTCTGCCTGTGCCCCCCCCCAGGTACTTCTTTGCGGTGCTCACCATCCTGACGCTGCTGGGGCTGCTCAATGGGCTGGTGCTGCTGCCAGTCCTGCTCTCCGTCATCGGGCCACCCCCTGAGGTACAAGACCTCCATCCCACCTCTCCCTGTCCCAACCCTGTATCTACATCTCCTCATCCCCCATTGCCCCTCACCCTGTCCCCTCTTCACCCCATACCCATCCTTGCCTTGTCCAGTCCCAACCTCGCCTCATACCCACCTTGGCCCATCCCTCACCCGGTACCATCCCTGCTTTCCCCCATCCTTTCTCTGCCCCATATCCAACTTGCCCCATTTCTACTTGACCCCATTCCTGCCTCACGCCACACTCGACTCCCCCTATCCCTCCCTCACCCATTTGACCCCATCCCTGCTTCACCCTGTATCTCCCTCACCCCACATAGCCCTCACCCCATCCTCACATCACCCCATACTCCCTGCCACCCCACACTTCTCCATCCCTGTATGTCCCTGGTCCCTCTGACGCTGTCCCCTCTCTCCCCAGGCATCCCTGGTGGATAACGGCCCCCACCTGCCCCCGCCGGCACCGGTGCCCCCGTGCCTGGGCCCTGGGGGGCTCTATGTACGTCGCGCCCCAGCCTGGCCCGCCGCCTTCCCGGACCCCTCGGACACGGAGTGCTACACGGAGGGCAGAGGGCCGGGCAGCCCCCGGGGGCCCTTCATTGTGCCCCCCGCTCCGGCACACATCCTGCTGGAGGCTGGCAAGGACCCCAGCTTCCCACGCATCACCGTGAGTGCCTGCCTGCTGTGGCATCGCTGGGTCCCCAGCAGCCCCTCAGAGAGGGTCACAGATAGAACTGGGGGACAGGGGCTCCTGGGGCTCCTGTGGTGCTGGTGGGGTTGCCAGCGGGATGCTCGGCATGGCTGGGGGCCCTCATGCTCCATATCCCCCCTCCAGGTGCTGAAGCCCTACAAGGACAGCCCGGAGGTCCAGGGGAAGAAGGAGGGTCCTGGCCTGCAGCCCACAACCCCCCTGCCCTTTGAGGAGCCGTGCCCCGCGCCGCCCCGAGACTACCCGCAGCCCTGTCCGCCGGGCGCCCGGCCAGCACCCACCGCAGCCCTGCCCACCTACAGCACCCACCTGCAGGGTCCCGTGGGCAGCTACGCCACCGTCACGGCCACCGCTTCGGTGACGGTGGCCCTGCACCCCACGCTGCCTGGCTCCTACCCCAATTTCGGTCCCAAGGGCTTCGCCGGTGGTGAGCAGGACTGCCTGGAGGAGCCCAGCATGCCCAGCACCGGTGGCGCCGCCGTGCCCGATGCCTTTGAGATGCAGAGCATGGGACGCCGCGGGGCAGGCACCCGGCGCTAGGTGAGCTTGGGGACATGGGCACCTTAACCTGGGGCTCGTGCACGGCAGCATGGGGATGCAGGTTTGGAGGAACCCGGCTGACCCCCTCCCCGTTCTCCCCGCAGGTTGCTGGCTCCTGGGCAGAGCATCTCCCCAGCGCCTGGCAGGCACAGGAGGGTACACAGCGGGGTCGCCCGCATCGTGCTGCTAATCGCCGGAGCGGTGATGCCACCCGGTCTTGGCCGAGGAGGACTGGCCCCCCCGCACCCCCCCCCCCGCAAAGGGGCTCGGCAGAGCGGGCTGGCACTTCTATGCAAGCTGTGTGCAGGCCATGCCCTGCCCGCGTGTTCCCCCACCCGGGGCTGTGCTGATGGTGCCGTGTCCCCTCACCCAGGGTTTAGGGTTACCCTGCCCCAGGCTTGTTGCCCCCCCAGAAATGGAAGCACTAACTCCCCCCTCTGTTTCTGGAGCTGCTGACAAGGTGGGCTCGGTGCCCTGCCAGCTCCCCCTCTGTGGGGTCACTGCCTGCTCCCTGTCACCTCCTCCTGGGAGCCCCCACCCAGGCCACAAGCTGGGGTGCCCCAACAGGGTGACCTGATGCCCCCCCGTCCCAATAAGGGGCAGCCCCACAGCTAGCCATGCCCTGGGGTGCCATGGGCAAGGCCTGGGGCGGACACCCCCCACCTTTATTTATTGCAAAGGGAAACTATCTATAGAGAGATATATATTTTTAAGCTTATTTTAAAAGATTTATTTCTCAGCCTACGGCCTCGCCCGGCTGCCCAGGGTGCAGGCAGGGAGGGGGCAGACCCTTGGCCGGTGCAGGGCTGCCTGCCGGAGGCTGCAGGAGTCTGGGGCAGGGGTGCAGACCTGATTCACGCCCCCGCTTCATGGGGTGCTGGGTGGCCACGGGCAGCTCACCCCCTCTGACATGCTGCTCGGTGCCTCAGTTTCCCCACCGGCGAGCACGGGAGGGCTGGAGATTGGGGACGTGCCACGGCAGAGCCAGGGAGCCTGTTGCTCCCACTGCACAGGCAGGGTTTTGGGGTGGGGTCCTTGCTGTGCCGAGCCTCTGAGCTGCCCCACGGTCACAGCCCCTCGTGCCATACTTGTGCTCTGCCTTGGTGACAGCACGTGCTGGTGCACACATAGGGCAGTGCACACTCATGTGGGCACCCGTGGTACCACCGGGCACATCTCACTGGGAAAACATTTCTCACCGTGTCCCCGTGCAACGGGGCTGTCCCTGAGGTCAGCCCCTGTCCCCTGTCCCCCGTCCCCATCCCGGGCACCATCCGCACCATTACCCAGCACTTTAACTCCAGCGGTGTTTGCCGTGCCCGTGGCCCCGGCCCCCCCTGGCCCCCAGACACTGCCGCTGAGCTGGGGTGGCCTTGGGGACCCCGTGCCAGGCGTGGGCACGGCGGGCAGCCCCCCCCCCCCCCCAACACGCCATCTAAGTTATTTATATCAAAGAGAGCAAAGGTTTATTTTTGTAGTTTGTACAGGCGGTAGTGGGGACGGAAGGTTTATTTTTAAAGAGTAAATATATATATATTATATATAAATTACCTGCTGTGTCTGGCCCTTTCTCCTGGGGGGGGCACAGCTCAGGGGGGAGGGTGCTTGAGACAGACCCAGCTGTGTGCGCACACGCAATGGGGTGGGCAATGGGGGGGGGTGCACGCTGTGGAGAGGTGTGTAAGAGTGTGTGTGGTACGGGGGGGGGGGCTGGCAGCCTATTGTCCCCCCCTGGGGCTATCAGGGGCTGGGGGATGCTGGCAGGGCTTGGGGGGGGGGTGTCACTGGCGTTGGTGCAGGGTGCAGAGATGCCGGGCTCTCCCCTCCCACTTGCCCCCCCCTTACCCTCAAGCCCCAGGCTCCCCATCCTGCTCAGCCCCTTCCCCACCGCTGCCATGGCGGGGAGGGGGGGGGGGCGTTGTGCCCCTCCCCAGGCCGGTGCCAGTGCTCGCTGCCCGCTGCAGCACAGCCCCGCTGCCGGGGGAGGGCAGCACGGCCCTGGGGAAGGGCCCCAGCACAGGGCCGGCTTGGGGCGGGGGGGGGGCAGCAGTGGCGCTGGGAAAGGGGCAACTCATCCTGTGTCCCCCATCCCGCAAGGGACCCCTGCAGCCCCGCCACCCCCGGGGTCACTGCCCGGGCTGCGTGCGGCCACCGCAGCGCCTGGATGTCCTCACAGCCACCCCATGGACCAGCTCCGACCCCCCCCCGTAGTCCCTGCACCGTTTCTTGGGGTGACCTGGGCATCCTGCCCTGACCCCGAAGCCGTGGCGTGGGGCAAAGCGTTTGATTGATGCTCTTGGCCACGGCAGCACCTCCGGCAGTGCCCAGCCCCACAGGCTGCCCCACTGCGGAGCATCTGACCAGGGGGCACTGCCGCTGCCCGAGCCCCTGGGTTGAGCTGGGGGGGAGACACCTCGGCTCTTGGCCCCTACTTGGCATGTGGGTCCAGGTGACGGTGGTGGTCGCGGGGCCTCGTGCCACGCCGGGGCCGGCAGAGGCGGGAGGGCACCCCGCTGCCCTTCCTCAGCGCGTGGGACCGCCAGGCTGCCGCGATGCTCTCCGCCTATGGGGTTGGGGAGAGGGATGGGGGCATCAACATGGCCACAGCGTGGTGTGTCCCCCCAAACCCGGCCCTGCAGCATCCTCCAGCCCCAGAGGTCAGCCAGGGCACCCCAAGAAGAGGCAGCAGCTCACCGGGATGAGCAGATCCCGCTGGTTGTGGCTCTCCAGCGTCACCAGCTCGCTGGGTGCCAGCAAGGGCAGGCGCAGCTCCCGCACGGGCAGGGCAGCCACCTCGGGCACCGGGCGCTCCAGGACAGCCTGCCAGCCAGCGAGATATGAAGGATGGGGCTGCTGACGTCCTGGGCACCGGGGGGTGTTTGGAGGGGGGTGAAACAGCCTCTGTGCCCATCACACAGCCCTGGGCTCAGGGACAGGGCGCCTGGGTTCCCTGCCTGGGCTGGTGGGGGTCCAGGCACCCCTGGGTGGTTCTGTCTGGGGCCCAGCCAGGACCACCCCCCCACCCTGTCACCGCTGTGTTGCACTTACCGAGCTGACGTGCGCCCACTCCCGCACAGCCTGCACCAGGTCCAGCTCGTCCACGGCCAGGCGGTCGCTGCGCAGCACCCGTGCCAGCACCACATCAGAGAGCTCGTGGAAGCCCTGTGTCCGCACCACCGCCTGCCAGCACACCGCAGCACCAGGACTCTGGTACCAGGACCCCACACCAGCCCCACCCCACCCCTATGGGCCATCAGACCCATCCTGGCACCATCCCTGCCTGGTACCCCAGCATCCCCCCACCCATACCCCATCAGCTGGCACCCCAGTACCCCCCTGCCAGCCTCTACTTGGCACCCAGCATCTTCTCCCCAAACACCATTTGCTCCCTTTCCTCCCCTGCCCAGCCTCCAGCCACCCCATTCTTAGGGGCCCTGCTCCCCTGCCTCATGCTGTGTCCCCCAGTGTTCCCCATGCCACGTGCCCCCGGTGCTCCCCATGCCCTGGGGTACCCAGTGCCATGCTCCCCCATTGCCCGCAGCCGTACCGCGGTGCAGCCCTCAATGAAGGCCAGGCAGTGCTGCTGGAGATCTGCCTGCCCATAGGTCACCGCAGCCTGTGGGACAACACAGACACCTGCAAAAGGGTCCGTGGCAGGAGGGACCTCCCCTGCCAAAGCCTTACAGGGACATGGGCACTCTCAGGGATCCAGGTGAGGTGAGCATCCCCACGCGTGGGTGCCACGGTGCGGGTATGGTGGGGAAGGGGCACCAAGGTCCCCTTCTTTCCTGGCCTGCCCCACGGCAAAGGGTTTGGTGGCTTTACCACCCACAACGTTCACCCAGCCCCACCGTCAGCAGGAAACACCCAATTTTCCGCTGCTGCTCAGGGGCATCACCCAGCCCTGGGTGGATGAGGGGCCCCGGCATTGCTCTCACAAGGCCACACTACAGGCACATGGGGCCACCCATCCCCAGGTCTCCTTGTGTGGGCACAGGGTCTGCTTAGGGCCCCCCCCACATGTGCCCCATGCGCCCCATGCCCTGATGACAGCCCCATGGCTGCCAACCCCATTGCAGCAGGAATTTAGGGTGGTCTCATCCTCCCTCAACTCTACCCAGCAATGCTCGTCCAAGGGCTCACACTGCCCATCTAGGCACCAGGAGGACACGTCCCTGTCCCCCCGTGGTGGCAGCCCCTGCGTGGGGGTTACTCGGGACCAGCACAGGCAGGGCCAGCGTCCCCTCCCCCTCCGTCACGGCAGGGGACTGGTGTTGACGCAAGCAGGGAGGGAAGGCGAGATGTTTTCTTCAGGTTTGTTTTGTTCTGGGGTTTTGGGGTTTTCTGTTTGTTTCCTCTGGGCCAGTTTTAGCTCTGTTTACGCCACGGTGGTCTGGCACCACGTCTGGCGGGAGCTTCTGTGCTCTGGGGCCAGCATCTCGCCTCGAGAGCATCGCTTCGGCCTGAGATGGAACAAATCCCCCTTCTCTGTGGAGCAGCCTTGGTCCCACCAAGCAGCATGGCAGAGCCATTGGGACACCCCCAAGGCTATTTTTAGGTGTCCCAACCCTCAGCAGGGTTTTTGGGACTGGACTCAAAACCATGAGAGCTCCCAGAAACCCAGTGCCTCCCTGTTTCAGACAGATGATGGCAAGGTCCTGGCACTGGGGAGTTCTGGCCAGCCCTGCTCAGGGCAGCGTGAGGACATTTCCCTGCCAGGCTGTGGTGGCCCTAGGGTCCTTTGCAGCCCTGGTACAATGTGCCCAGGAGTTGGCAGGGCACCTGCTGGGCCACGGGTGGGTAGGAAATCCTGCCCCACTGAGCAGGAGGGTCAGGCCAGCTCCTGCCCCAAAATCGGATGGGTTATTTTTAAGCCTCTGTGACCCCACTGGGGTCAGACTTACCTGCAGGGCCTCGCAGACCTGCTCCACGCTCAGTGTGTCTTTGATGAACTTGACGCAGAGCTGGAAGACAGACAGGGAGAGGATGGGCAGAGGGGGGACTCAGACCTGCCATCCCCTCCTGCAACTCTCAGCATCCCCTGAGCCCCCAGGACATGGGATATGGGACAAGGGACATGGGGTGGAGGCACCTCCAGCCCCCCAGGGTTTCATAAGGCAGTGACGGACTCTCAGCACGGCCTGTGGGCAGCCAGCCCGGGCACTGATTCAGCCAGGGACCGAGCTTGATGTGACCAAACCCCAGCCCCTGGTGGGTCACCTAACCCTGGCCACAGTCATCAGCCATGTTCTGCCATGGGGAACGGCCCTGGTGCCAGCTGCAGTGCACTGGGTGACCCCAGCTTTGCCCAGCCCTGCCTGCCAGCTGGTCTCTGCCTGTGACTGCCCACACGCGGGCGATGCAAGCGGGATGCAGCCAGACGGGTACTTCTACTGGAGAGCAGGACCTCTCTCCTGCCCGTCTCAGCTGCCTCTCACGAAAAGGGGTCAGAACCCCTGGGAAACCCAAGAGGATGTGACATGCAGGGAGGAGCTGTCAGCTGGAGGAGAAGGGCCCTGAGTCATTGGCAGGAGAGACATGAGGTCACCCGGCAGCTGGGGACACCGCCACGGGCTTCCCCAGCTGTCCTTGGTCAGCCCCTTCCCCTCCACCCCTCCTCTACGCCTCTGCCCGCTGCAGGTCATCCTCCCGTGGATGCGTTTGCTGGATGGTGGGGGTGGACTTGTGTGGCTGGGACACTGTGTCACCCTTTTTTGCAACACCTCTTATGTCCCTTCGCTGCCCAGCCAGCTGTTTCACAGCCTCGTGTCACATCTGGGGTTGGGCTAAACTTGTCCCCATGGGGTGATAGGGCAGGTCCCGTCCCACCGCCCCAGCACACAGCAGCCCGCGGTTCCTCAGCTCCTCAGTGAGGTCCTTCCTCAGCGCAGTGGGAAGGGAGGGGAAGTCCGGGCATGAGATGGCAGGTCACGCGATCAGCCTGGCCGTAATTCAGGAATCACTCTGATGACATGGCCCGGCCAGCCGCCCCCCCCAACACCAGGCTGCTCCAGCTCCCTGTCCCCTCCTTGTCTGGCTCCTACCCCTCCTTTTTGGTGCCTTCCCAAGACCTTCCTGCCTGAAGCAGCACCCCCTTGGCAGCACCTTGGCTGGGGTGCTGAGCGCTCCCCAGGACTGGGGCTTTCCCTACGGCATCATCCTGCCAGATGACCAGAGAGCACCCGTGGGCAACGGCATAGGGGCTTTCCTGCTGCCCTTTGCCATGTGGGAGACGTGAGGCCCCATGCTCTTCCCTGGGATTCCCCAGCCCCTGCGCGGCTCCCAGCTGGTGCTGCACCCCCTCAAGGGGGATCCCACCAGAGATACCCTCTGGGATCAAGAAGCAGGGGCTGAGCCTGCATTGGACCTGAGTGATGCACCACGGTGCCATCCTCAGAGCCACCTCCAGCCACCAGCCACACAGGGACCATCTTGGGGTGCTCCTCAGCACAGGGGCACTTGGGGACCACCACCCCCAGTCTAAGCAGGGCCGTACCTTGCACAGGTCCTGCAGGCCATACTCCACCGATGAGGTCAGCACCTCCAGCGCCTGCAGGCAAGACAGCCCTTGTGAGCATCGACAGGCAGGGCCACAGATGGGCATGGCAGCCCAGGGGCCAAGGGCGTGTATGCTCCTGCCTCCGTGGGAGCTCCCAGGTAGGGCATGAGGGGGGAAGGGGCTGCCACATGGGGACACATGAAGGTGTCCTGCTGTAATGTCCCCATTCCCAGCATCCAAGGTCTGCACAGCCAGCTGGGGCAGACACGTGTGGAACAGGGTGCTCTGGACACTGTGCTGGGCTGAGACCCCACACACTCATTGCACTGTTAGCCAGCCAGAAAGCATCATGCAGAGCATCCCCTCCACCTTCGGCACCCCAGGAGCTGCAGAGCACCCCCTAACTCTCCATCCCCCCCTTGTCCCTCCCATGCCCATGGTCCCTGCCAGCCCCAGCCCCACTTACAATGTGGCTGTTGAGGGTGACACTGTTGGTGTAGAGGAACTCGATGACGGCCAGGAAGACCTCGGGCTGCACATTGCCCAGGATGAAGGGGCCCTGGGGTGGGATGCTGCTAGGAGAGTCCTCGCTGCCTGCTGGCCCCTGGCCAAGCATCCCCTGGAAAGCCTGGCAGCGGCACGCCAGAACGCAGCGGTGCGCAAACACCTTCTGCTGCTCCTGGCCCACCACGAATGTCACGTCGCTGTGGGAGAGAGAAGACAGTGAGGGAGGGGGTGCCTGGAAAGCCAGGGCACGGGATGCCCTGGAGCTGGGACAGGGCACACAGGCAGGCACCAGCTGGGTACCCATCCCAGCCGGGCAGTGCCTTTTAGTTTTAACCCAGGGGCTTTTCCCAGCAGAGGCATGGAGGAGTCTTTGCTGATGGCTCCTTGCGGCTATATGAATGCTGCAGGCGGGGTGAGTAAGACGGGTCCTCTGGAAAGCACAGCCAGCTATGGTGCTGGTACAGATAGCCCTGGGTGCTGGCACAGAGCAGAGCAGAGAAAGGCCAGGGACAGCTGGAGAAAGTGGCTTTCTCTTTTGGCACAGCAGAGCTGGAGAAAGCACGGCTGCCACCAGGCTCAGCCTCCTTGACTCACGGGAACTGACTCATGGGCTCAGGGATGCGAAGCCTCCAGCATTGCTGCCAGCAGGGCTAGCACTGGCCCTCCTCAGGCCTCTGGGACAGGGCAGCCTGTGGTGCACACTGGGGCATGGGGTCCATCCCGCTGCCCTGGTCCCCCACAGCCCCCCAGCATGGTTCCCCAGCCCCGTGGCCCCAGGAAAGGGAGGCAAGATCGGGGGAAAAGGAGTGGGCAAAGGGCAAGGAGTCTCCAGCCTGTGTGCACCACGCAGCCATGGCCCATCCATCCCCTCATCCCCTCCTCCTCTCTTCCTCCATTCCAGCAGGGCAAAGAGCACCCAAACTCTAGCTGCCATGAGGCTGTGCACAAACCCATGGCCTGACCCTCATGGTGTCCCACAGGGAGATGGATGTACCCACCAGAGGGAAGGACACCTGGGTCATCCCACATGTATATCAGGATACACATGGCTGGGGCTTGCTGGGTCGTGTGAGCTGAGCCTGACAGGTCTTCCATGACTGCTACTGTAAGGGGGCCGAAATAAACCGTTCCATAGCTATGGTCCACAGGCCAAGTGGGGGAAGCAGGGTGAAGGCTGTGGGATGCAGGCTGTCGTTATGGGGTGTAAGGTCTGGGAAGCAGGATACAGGATGCAGGCTGCAAGATGCAGGATAAAGGTTGAAGGATGCAAGATGCAGAATGAAGGCTGCAGGGTGCAGGCTGCGGGATGCAGGCTGCAGGAGGAAGGATGTGGGATGAAGGACGCGGGACGAAGGTTGATGGATGCAGAGTGCAGATTTCAGGTTGCAGATTGAAGGCTGCAGGATGCGGGATGAAGGGTGTGGGATGCAAGATGAGAGCAGCAGGATATGGGCTGGGGATGACCAGGTGCTGGCAGCCACTTCCCCACTGCCTGGCACTGTGGCTGGGGAGTTTTCACTGGGATTTCTCTTCTGGGTGGCCAAAATTTCATCAGGGACAGGGATTTCCTCAGATAGCACTGGCTTTTGTGCCAGGCCTCAGCATGAAGCAGGCAAAGAGGACCACACAGCGAGACCGCTACCAGGCAGGCTGTGCCATGTCGTGTAGGTGGGGGGCAGCCGAAGCAGCGGCTCTCCATCTCCACTCCCTGCTCTGCAAGGAGATGGTAGGGATGCCAGGCGCTGTGACGGGGGCTGGCTGGGCTGCCGCTTGCCCTCTGGGGTGCAGGGAGGTTGGAGATGTCGAAGAAAAGCACCGGTGAAGCCGAGCATGGGTGGCTGCCCCTGGGGAGCACGGCAGCTGCAGTACCCCCACTCCTGGCAAGGGCGGGAGCCCCAGCACGGGATTTAGCCTGGGACGCTGCCTTGTCCTGCTGGCACCATGCCCAGGGACAGAGGGGGTCTGGGCGCACCCAGGGACCTTCCCTCCTCCAGAGAGGGGGTGGCTGTCCCGGCGGGGATGCAGCCGAGCAGCCATGCGGATGGCGGGGCGGGGGGGGGGGGGAGGGGCAGTGCTGCAAAAGCACCGCGGGGTGCCCCAGGGTGTCCACAAGCCATGCCTGCCCCGCCAGCTGCCCTGGGCTCCCCACATCGCCCAGGGGCCCCAAACCACCCTCCCCCCCCCCCCCCCCAGCAGGGCTCAGGCTGACGGGAAAGCAGCACGGAGCAGGCGCCGGGGGCTTCGGCATGGTTGGGGGGGGGGGGGTTGGCGGCCCCTCGGCCCCTCACCTGAACTGGGGGTTGTTGACCAGGGTGCGGAGGGCGGCGGTGAAGGCGGCCGCTTCGCCCTGCAGCCGCGCCGAGCAGGGTCCGGCCATGGGCTGCCTTGGGGAGGGCGGCGGAGGAAGGCGGCGCAGGCGGGAGGCAGGCCGGCCGGCCTGGGGAGGCCGCAGGGAGGAGGCCGCTGCGCCGTACGGCATGGCGCATTGCTAGGGAAACCTGGCAGGCAGCACCGGGACCAGGCCGCCCGGCTGTCAGGGAGGCAGCGGGAGGGAGAAAGGGGGGGGCGGCGAAGCCCACCCTTGCTGCCGAGGCGGCTCTGGCTGGGCGTTTGCCAGATGGGATCGGAACGGGGAAGCAGGCCTGCATCTCGGTCTGAGTGGCGTATCGCTGCCGTGGCTCGCAGCATGGCCCCGGCACCACCGGCACGGGGCTTGCCCCCCAGCCGGTTGCTTTGCTGCGGAGGAGCCTGTGGATGGGGCAGTTGGGGGTGAAGGGAGGCAGGCGGCTGGGATTTTTGGAAAAGGCAACACATGCACAGGTTAAACAAGCAAAGATCACCCCCACCTCCGCATGCACAGCCCCCACGGAAAGCCGCTGGGCATGGCTGGGTCCCCAGCACTGGCAGTGGAGCAAACTCGAGCCCAGTGGGGAGATCTGCCTCCTGAAACGGCAAAAGCCTTCTCTCCTGCCGATGCTCCAGGCCAAAGCCCTGCAGCTCTCGTGTCTGCTTAGGACACAAGCGATCACAGGCAAGAAAAAGCATAACCAGCCTTGCCCAAGCCCAAACCAAGTGCTGTGCCAGGGGATGCCCCATCCCTTTTTTTCACAAGCCTGGCTGACTCTGAGCAGCCCACAGACAGCGACGCAGGGAGGATGCCCACGGAGGATGCCCACAGAGGGACCCACTTCGCTTGCCAGTGGCAGTAGGAGGGAAAGGGAGGAGCAGGACCTGCAGCCGATGGCAGCACCCTGAGGGAGCGGGGTCCAGCTGCCAGCGCGCTTGGCAGCACTAGTCAGCGGCAGGCTATAAATACCTTTGACGGGAGATAGAAACACAAAAGCCGTCTCCACTTTCCTCAAATAGCTCAGCAGCTGGACTAGACAAAGGCACATTGACGGGGCAGCCGTGGCGTACCAGCTGGGCTGGGCTCCGCCATCGGAGAGAAACCCCGCTTGGGGTCAGGAGCCCCCAGCAAACCTGCCCTTGGGCCAGGGCATTGCGGCAGCAGGGTCCCCAGCACGTGGCAGGGCTGTGTTCAGTGGGTGCCCACCTGTCAACGCTCTCCCTTGGTGCAGGGGGGATAAGTACCTGAAGGATGCAAACCTATGGGTAAAATCAAGCTGTTGGAGGTCCCAGGTCTGGTGCAGCCTATGGTTGGGGTGCAAAGCGGTGATCACAGCGTCTGTTCTCCACCCCCCTGCTCTTCCTTTCAACACCAGCAAGCATTTTTCAGGGCTAGCAGGGAGCAGCTGAGGTTGGAGGACACATGCTCTGAGCGACCATGTCCCTGTGCTGGCACAGCTGGAAATGCAGACAGGGCAGGAGTGGAAGGGGACAGGGATGTCCAGGGACCAGGAAACAAGGAGTTACAGGAGCCATGCCGCAGAGCAGCCCTGGAGAGCTACAGTGTCACGTAGCAACACTTCATGCTTCAGGAACACAACAGGTTTAGCCCTGCTCACTGTGACTTGTGGGACCAAGGTTGGTTCTGGCTAGCTGGGAACACAACATCAGCTGGAGACAAGTCCCCTGGGTTTACCCCAGCAGGGCAGGAGTGAGGCTGGGGTAAGTGTGGGACCAGATGCAGGCAGGAGGGCTGGGGAGGCTGGAGGGGAAGGAGCCGCTCACCCATAGCAGGGGGAAAGGCTGGAGAGGGGAGAGCAGGGGGTTGGATGGACCATGTGTGGCTGAGCTGGAACAGCCCCAACTGGCCAAGGCTGCTGGGGATGGAGGTGCTGGAGAAGGGAAGGCAGCTGCTGCAGTCCCCCCAGCCCTTCTGCATCCAGCCCCACAGAGACCCGCATGCCAGGAGGCATGGGATTTGCAGGGGACAGGGAGAAGCAAAGCAGAGAGGCAGTGTGATAGAGAGACTGGGGGACAAGCCACCTCCCCCTGACATTCAAAGCCACATCTCCTTTCCAGGCCACCCATATGGCTGAGCAGCTGTCCCCAGAGATGGCCCTGCCAGCCCAGGTGACAGCTGCAGACAACACTGAAGCCCCTCTGCTCCGGGCCACCCGCCGTGGCTCCCAGCCCCCAGCCCCAGCCCGGAGCACCGAGGAGGGCAAACCACCACCCCTGCTCTCCCGCCGCAGCTCCATCCTCAGCACCCTCCCGGCACCCCTGGCCAGCCGCCGCAGCTCGCTCGGGGCAGCCCCAGGGGGCAGGCGCCCCTCCATCGGCCCCTGGATGCTCCACAGCCGCGTGAGCTTCTCCGGGCTCCCCCTTTTCCAGCCCATCCTCAAGACCCGCCTCGAAAACACTTACAGGATGGGGCCAGACGAAGGCTGCAAGTTCAACGCGGGGCGGGTGCAGTGGGTGCTGGAGGGGGCCCTGGCCAGTGCCCTGGGGACCATGGTTTACAGCCCCCAGGGCAGCGCCCTGCTAGCCCAGAGCCTGGCTGAGCTGCTGCAGAACCAGGTGAAGGAAGTAGTGCCACCCCGCTACAAGCTGGTCTGCCATGTGCTGCTGGGTCAGCAGGGCCAGCAGAGCCTGCTGGTGGCCAGCCGGGCACTGTGGGACCCTGAGAGTGACAGCTTTGCCTCTGCCAACTTCTCCAATGCCTCCCTCTTTGCTGTGGTCACAGTGCATGGGGTCTACTTTGAGTAACACCTGCCTCTCCCTCCACCCAGCCTTGTAGAGCTACAGGGGGAAAACAGCTGAAATAAAGAGGCTTGCTCTAGCTGTGGCTCATACCTGGAGTCTTTAGCCATGGTACACACACAGAGCAAGGCATGGACACACCTCAGTGCCCTGATGCTTGCTACAGCCCCCAGCCTGGGCTCACACCCATGCTGTAGCTTCCAGTACCACAATCTGCAAGCAGAGCCAAGCTGCAGCAAATGCAAGCCAAAAGGCTGCATTACCCTGGAGCAGGCAGCTGCCCAAGGCCATGCTACAGGGAGCAGCTCAGCCTACTTCCCACAGCACAAGCTGCTCACAGGCAGATTGATTACACCAGCACTGGGGAAGGAGGTGACAGATCACCTTCAAAGCAAGCTCATGGAGCAGATTAAAGTCCCTCCTCTTTCCTGGCTTCATCCCCAGCTCCTATCCCATCACACCAGGTGTCATAGTGCAAGGACCCAGGCACCCCATCCACCCCCTGGGCCACAGCCCCTGCCTTCTCCAGCTCAGCAGAAGCATGAGAGCAACTGGGTTTGGTCTAAATGCAGAGACACTTGGGAATGAGAGTTTGGCAGCAGCAAGGAAAAGCTGAAGCAGCCCCAGGGCTCCACAGGCATCAGCAAGAGCTAACTCTGCCCCTACTGCTAGCCCCAGGAAGGGCAGTAGAGGTACCACATGGGCTCCTCACCTCCATCCTGCCTTCCTGACCCTGTCCCCCAGCAACAGCCAGTGTCAAGAGGGATCTTGCCTGGCAGGCAGAAGCAGCCCTGGAGCAAGGATGATGGGGAAGCTGAAATCCTTTTGTGACCCCAGCTCCAAGCAAGGCAGACCGTTTGCCCTTATACAAATAAATTTTATTTTGAGGTGAGTCAGGGACAGGGGAGCTGCACATGGACAGACCAACAGGAAAATAAATAATTCCATATAAATAAGATACATAAATAGTCCCACACAGCAGACTGCCTTGAAACAAGAAACCTCCCTGGGTCCCAGTGAGACAAGGGCTTCCTCAGGCAAGCCCTCAGATCCCTCCCCCCCCTTATCAAACCTCAACTTGTACCAGACAATTCACAATTTGGGAGCATACAGGGCCCAGCTGGGCCCAGCACAGCCCCCTCCTTAGTGTAGCAGTTGCGGAGTGGCATACACCAGCCCACACAGCCCCTGGCAGGGCAGGCAGTGCCCTTCACCCCTGTCCACTCCTGGGAAGGAGTTTTTCCTACCCACAGCAGCCAAGCCTTGAGGTCAAGGCTATGCCAGTCCTCTCCAGGCTATAGAGAGGGTCTGTGCAGCTGGTGCATCACCTTGGGCAAGACAGCCCAAGCACCCACTGCAAGCAGCTGCCAGCCAGGGCAGGCTGAAGCACCAGGCTACAAACGAGGCACAGCCAGCCCCAAACCTGGCTGCAGGGCACTCACCCATCACCTCCCTGTGCCACCCCAGTCCACTCCACCAAGACCAGGAGCTGTCAGTGGGAAGACAGTGATTGCCCAGAGCCAGGGAGCAGCAAGGATGTCCAGACCTGCTGCTGTAACCACATCCACATGTCAGTCCAGAGTCCAGCTGAGCACTGGGATACAGGGTGCCCAGGTGGGCAGCCAGCACCACAACATACCTCCCATCCTGTGGGAGGGCAGGGGGAGACCTCTACATCCAGAGAAGGTCTCCCCAAGGTCCCATGCTAGGCCTCAGCCCGTTCTTGGAGGAGCTTGAGGATGTATCTGAGGCGGCGGTGGAGCTCAGGAGAGCAGCCCAGCTCCTGGATGCTGCACAGCTTGTAGGTGTAGGAGTTGCGTTCCCGGTTGATGTAGGTGACAAGGCAGGAATGGTCAGGCTTGCTAATGATGACCTTGGTGTGGTCATTGTAGAAGTTCACCTAGGAGACAGGTTGGGCTTGGTTTAACTCACGCTTCCCGCGGCATGTCGGGAGCCAGGATGGAGCCACGCTTCCTGCCTCAACCCGTTCCTCCTCCCTGACCTGCCCAGGAGCATCCCTGCTCCACGCCCCATGGCAGGAACGCACCAGCCCCAGCACCAGGGCAGACAGGAGCGGCCGACTGAAGTGTCATGTCCCCCATGAGCTGGACAAGCTGCACCAGCAGCTCTGGGCACTAGAGCAGCATCCTGCACCCACAGCTGTTTTTCACAGCTGAACCTTGCATTTGGGCTGTGGCAGACGATATCTGACACAGGCCAGGAGTCCCCCCCCACTGGCCTCCTCCTCACAGGGGTCTGGGCATCTCCACTGTGCCCCACACGTACCTGGAGGGTGCCACTGCTGAAGAGCATGAGCAAGGCTTGGTCTGTCTTCACCCACTGCAGGAGGAGCAGAGCCGGCTGCCCGAGGTCATCTGTGCTGGGCAAGTCACCTCCCTTGGAGAGAAGGGTCTGCATAAGCCACTGGTCCCATACATGGGAGCACTGCCACCAGCATACACACAGCCAAACCTGGACACACCCCCAGGGGGGTCCCCACTCCGAGGACACGGCTCTCTGGGTGTCCACCTGACCACAGCCTGTGAGCTGGGAGTCCCACAGGCCCAAGCAGTGTGGTCAAGCCATGACCCAACATTCAACCCACCCATGATCCCAACCCACCCCAGGGCCCCAGCACCCACCTTCATGAGATGCTGCTCCATGTAGGATGCAAAGTAGCGCAAGACACTCATCTGTCCCTGCAGCTGCTCGGGGATGGCGGCCACAGAGAAGACAAGGTGTTTGCTGTTGGTCGGGTTGTAATGCACAGTCCTGGGAGGGAGCAGAGCATGAGCTTTGGGGCCACCCAACACCAAACTCACCCCTAGCACAGCCTCCTTTTGCCCCTTCCCACCCGAGGGGCTTCCCCAAGGACACCAGCCCCTTCCCCACCGCTTACCTGTGGTTGGGGGAAAGAGTCATGTGCGTGCCGTTGTTGAAGAGGACCCCAATGCTGCGGTTGGAGAGCTGGTAGCCAAAGCCATACTTGTTGGAGTAATCCACCCACTTGCTCACCCAGACAAAGTGCTCGTGGCGGGCCAGGGAAGCTGGGTTTTTCTCCGCTGGTGGAGAGGAGAGGGGGTGAGCAGAGCAGACAGTCAGCCCCTGCCCACCTCACCTCCCCGGGGAGGGGAGCGGACTCCCCACAGCAGGCTCTGGGCAGCATTTAAGGTACACCAAATAGCAGCCATGCCTTCATCCCATGGGGAAGGGGATGCACAGCACCCTGTCCCATCCCAGAGCAGTCCAACTGGTTTACCTAGGGGCATGGAGGAGAGGCAGGTCCGCAGGAGCTGGACAGCCGATTCGATGATGGCAGAGGCGGTGATGCAGTCTTCAAAGGCTGCAGAGAGAAGATGACAGGCTGAGTCAGCCGGCCCCACTATCAGCCAGGGCAGGATGGGAAGCTCGGGGCAGGCTGGGGTGGCCTGGGCAGGTATTGCTCACCCTCACAGCTGCTGGCCATCGTCCCCCGGATGGAGGGGGACACAGACTTGTGAGATGTCTCCTCCACCACTGTCTCCACGGGGCTGGAGCTGGCGCTGCGGCATGATACAGGGGTGGCCTGCAGAGATACCTGGCTTTATCACCTTCCTGCCTGCTCCCCTAAGGAGGGGTGCACACAGGCTCAGGGACATTCTCACCTCATTCCCTTCCACGGTTTTATAGCTCATCTGCCGGCAGATAGAGGTCTTCATCAGCCCAGTGACCAGCTTGGAGATGTCATCCTTGTCCTCCAAAGAGCCCTTCTTGGCTGAGGAGAAAGCAAGCGATGAGCACGCTGCTGAGCGCAGGGGGGTGGGGACATCTGGGCCACCTCTCCCAGAAGCTCAGCTCTCCCTCATCTGCTCCCATGCCCACAGTGGTGAGGATGGTGTCAAGCAGCTGCCTCCTGCTTTCACTTCCCAGTTCTCATGCAACACAGGGCTTCCAGGAGGAACTGCCCCCATGGGTTGCAGCACAGCATCCGCTCTCCAGGCGCACACCCATGCCAGGCCACCAGCAGCCAGAAGGGCAGGGGCACACCCAGCTTGTGCTGGCCCTGGGCAGGGGGTCCACAAAGACCCATCAGGACATCTCTCCAGGAGATAGGACCCACTTCTCCTTGGAAGAAGGGTCACCCAGAGGCTCCTGGGCAAGTACATGGACTCACCCTTGGGTTTCTTCTTCCCAAAGAGTGTCTTGGTGACTTTAGCAAACAGACTCTTTGCTGGGTTGGGGGGACTCAGCTCTGGAGCCATCACACAGCTGCTGGGAGGGAGCTTCTCAGGCGTGTAGCCCTGCAGAGAGGTCAAGGCAGAGGTTTGGTTTCCACAGCCCACGAGCTCCAGGCAGAGCAGCTGCCTCGGGCTGACCGCAGTCCCTCACAGCCCTCCTGACAGCCAGCTTGCATTTCCATCAAGCTTTGGCCCCACGACTGGAATTAATATGGGCAATTGTCCATGTTATAGGGACAGGGCAGCAAGAGCACACCGGATCCCTCAGTTCCTCTGGCTGGCATTTGGGCAGGACAGCGGCTGCTTGCTTTGAAGGACGGAGACTTGGGCTCCAAGGACCACATCCTGCACACCCCCAAAAGCCTCATCCCACCCAGAGAAAGGTCAACACCAGACTCCCACCCACTCACCTTGAAGAACTCATGATCCAAGATCTCCTCGAGGGTGAGGCGGTCCTGGGGGTTGCGTCTGAGGATGCCAGCGATGAGGTGCTTGGCAGGCAGGGAGAGGAAGGCAGGGAGGGTGTACTCCACCTGCTTGATACACCTGTAGGTCTCCTTGAGGTCAGAGGTCTCAAAGGGAGGGTTCCCACACAGCAGGGTGTACCTGGGAGGGGACACACGTGCCACCGTCACATCCCTGCCAGGCTTGTGACTCAGCAGCACTTAAAGCAAGGAAGTTGTTGGCATTTGGCCGGCCACACCTGGCCGGGAGCACCACTTCCAGCCCGGGCAGCCGCGCTCACATCCGGCCACGCTTCCTCCTAGAAACTGTTTAGAGCAACAGCAGAGGAGCCCTGGGGAAGGGGAGAGAGCTGCCAGGCGAAGGCCACCCTCTGCCACCGCCGCTCTCACCCCTGCACGGCCACCAGGGCGGAAAATGGGACAGGAAGCTTGCGGGCAGCGGCCGGGCAAGGGGCTGGATGCACCGAAGCAGCACAGCGATCGCTCCCCCAACAGAGCGGCAGCAACCGCCAGCCACTGAGATTTTCCGTTGTTTATCAGGTTTGCGAGGTGGTCGAGCCTGCTTTGAACCGGAGCTGAGCGTGGCACGAGAGCGCCTGCCCTTCGCAGCTCCCGCAGCCCTCGGGAGCAGCGTCCCGGGTTGGCGGGCAGCACCCACTCCAAAGCGGGGCTGGGCAGGATCCAGCCGCTCGTTCCCTTCCCTCTGCTTTTTGGCATGCGCTGCAAAGCCACGAGGCAAAGCGCAAGAGGACTTCCTCATCGGGGCTGCTCCACAGCCCGGCTCTCCCCCAGCCCACGCAGGCAGGGCTGCCTGGACCCCTCCCCACCCAGCAGCACAGACTTACATGACACAGCCCAGAGACCACACGTCCGACTCTGGCCCATGGCCCTGCCTCAGCAGCACTTCTGGGGCCAGGTAGTTGGGGGTCCCACATATTGTCCTGTGGGGCAGAGCGCCAGGTCAGCGCATGCTCTGTATTCCCTCACAGACAACCTCCCCCCGCTCCGAGCCCTGGGATTTAGATTGCAGCCTGTCCTCCTCCCCCCTCCATTTTGCTCTTTGTGGCCCAAAGCCCCCCTCCATCTGCAAGGAGCCCCACACAGACTCCCCCCCTCTCCAGCTCCTGGGGGTCAGTAGCAGCTGCTCCTGGGGAGCCATTGGGAAGAGCTTGTCCTAGAGCTGGGGAGGAACAGAGCCTTTGTGTCCCAGCCCGTGCAGCCGGCAGGGCAGCCGGGCAGGCACAATAGCAATAGTCAGCACATTGTTCTCCCCCACGGCTGCGAGCTCACTCCTGAAGGAGCCACAAAGCCCCCAGCCCCCTCGCCTTGCCTGCAGCTGGGGCAGGAATCCCTCCCCCACCCCAGGAAGGGGCCCTAAGGCTTGCCCTCACCAGGCCAAGAGGGACCACTCACCCCTCCACCCTCCCGGGAAGCTGCAGGAGGAAGAAGAGTGAAACCTCAGAGGGCCCTGGACTAGGGAAACCTCAAACTCACTTTTTCTTCTGGTCAGAGGTATCCTGGCAAGCAGCTAGCCCAAAGTCCCCCACTTTCAGCTCCATGTTTTCATTGATGAAGAAGTTGCCTGCAAGTCAAGGGAGATGTGTCACCACAAGTCCCTCTGGGGCAGCTCGTTCCCTGCCTCGACCACAGCACTCACCAAGCTTGAGGTCTCTGTGCAGGATGCCCTTGAGGTGAAGGTATTTCAAGCCTGAGATGATCTGTTTGAGGTAATAGCGCACTTCGGGCTCCAGCAGAGTATGGCGGGCCTTCCAGATATGGGCCAGGGACTGCAGAGGGAGAAAAGGAAGCTTAGTGATGGCAGGCAGGGAGAACAGGCAGTCCTGCTGACTAGGCATGGGGCAGGCAGGGTCAAAGCCAGTTCTTCCAGAAGCTGCACATCCACAAATAATCCTCCTTCCACAGCCATGACCTCAGCAGACTCCTCACACAAGGCTGGAGGTTGCTCAGCACAACCAGGGCAACCACTGGATTTATGGTGGCCTCACCAGGAGCTAAAGATGCCAACAAGAGCAGGCAGCCCGAGTAGGACAGGCAGCCAGCGCTGTCCCCAGCGCCATGCGAAACCGCACAGCTTGTGACTGACCTCAGAGGGTGTGACAGGGCAGGCAGCAAGGCAGCCCAGGAGAAGGAGCATGCTAACAAAGCACCTCAGATAAGACCTGCTCCAGTCAGCCACGGCTCTGTTTAGGAGATCCTTTGGCAGGGAGGCCACACCAGCGCTCACCTTCCTACTGCAGTGTTCCAGGAAGATGTAGATGCTCTCTGTGTCCTCGAAGTAGTGGGAGAACTTGACGATGTGCTTGTGGTGCAAGTCCCGGTGCAGCTCGATCTCGTTGGTGATCTGAAAGGGAGCAGCGGTCCTGGGTGAGCACAGGACCCCTGCTGCACCCTGCCAGCCCAGCGCCCCACCAGCCCCACAGCACCCACCTTCTCCCGCTGGTGGGGTTTAGCCACCCGACTGTGAGGAATGACCTTCACGGCATAGGTTTTGTTGCTGGAGAGGTCCGTCATTTCATAACATCGTGCAAACCCACCCTGCAAGGGAAGAGGTGGTTACAGATGGGTGAGAGACAGCTCTTCGCCCCTGCCTACAGCCTCCTCCTCCTCCTCCTCCATTCCCTTGCAGCGCAGCCCGGCGAGCGTCACACGCTCCCTCCTGCTGCGTCGCCCACTAAGATCTGAACTGCGATGCTCTCGACCAGGGATTTTCTTCACCCAGTTCCTGTAAAACCTCCAGGGTGTTTTTCCTCCCCTCTTGGCCAGACTCCGCATCTTTCCACATGACAGATCAACCTGGAAAGTCCTGCGCCGGGCAGGGAGCCCGGGGACCGAAGGCCACCGAAAGGCCGCCCCACGGAGACAGGTTTTTCCTGCCATGATGTCAGCCTCCAATCTGCACACTCAGCCGCCGAGCCCGCTCGGGCCAGGCTGGGAACCGGCACCCGCCTCCCACACACGCCGCTGGCAGCGGGAGGAAAAGTTGCGTGTGGCGGAGCGGCGCGGGCCGGCACCCCTGGGAACCGGGGCACCCGCCGGCCCACGCACGCCCCGCGGGGCGCCCCGAAACCGATGCGTCTCCGATAGCCGGCAAGGCATGCAGCCAGCCCGGGTGATTCACAGCTTCCAGCGCTGTTGCGGACCCGCCGGGAGAGGCGGGGAGGGCGGAGGCGGCGTGCGGCGGCCGAGGGGCCGCATCCAGCCCCGGAGCCACGCCGGGGAGGCGGAGGGGGTGCGGAGGGGGGGTGTCGGGCAGCCCCCCACCCCTCCCAGCCCCGCTCAATCTGGCACGCCGCGACCGGTGCCCCCCCCGCGGCGGCTCCCCCTCCCCCCAATTCCCCGGTACCTTTCCCAGCAGGCGGCCCTTGCAGTAGGAGCGACCGGAGACCGGGTCGGTGATGATGCGGGTGGTCTCGGCCGCGCGGGGCGGGGGCGCGGGCGCCGGGGCGGGCTGTGCGGGGAGGCAGGCGGCGGGGAAGGGAGGGAAGAGGCCGGCGGGCTCCATGGCGGGCGCGGGAGGAGAAGGAGGAGGGAGGAGGAGGCGGCGGCTCCGCGGGGCTGATCCGCCGCCACCGCCGGGCCCCGCGCACGTGGCCCCGCCGCCGCACGCTACCGCTGCCGCCCCGGGAATCCCGCCGGCTTTATCAATAGGCGCGCTGACGTCATCCCCGTAGCCCCGCCCCCCAGGGCAGCCCCACCTCCCAGGGCGGCCCCGCCCTGCCCTTAAAGCGACCGCCGCACGGGGATAGGCGGGGGAGAGGGGGCGGGCGTGGGAAGGGGCGGGCGTGGGAAGGGGCGGTGGGGTCTTACGCGCCGCCGGCAGCCCTTTGCCTGCCGTGACCCGGGAGGGGAGCCCAGCCACGGCCCTGCTGCCTCCACCGCACAGGCCCCCCCCATACGCACACAGCACCCTCCCCTAGACACAGTGACGCCCACAGACGGGGATCCCCCTGGACACAGGGATCCCCCATAGACACGCAGAGACCCCTCCTCAGCTGCCTCCCCTCTCTCCCGGGACATGCAGAGCCCCTCCCCACACACATTCCTAAATACACACACCCACTCACATGACACCTCCCCTCACAGAGGTGACCAGCTTGTGTCACACGACCTTCCCCGGGGACTGGGGACCCCCCACCCACACCTCACGGAAAGGCTGTGACCAGGGTGGGATTTCAAAGCCCAAGTGTTTGCTGTGTGCCCTGCCCCCCCCCATGCCAAACCTGGATGCAGACAGACACCCCCCTGGAGCCCCTCACTCTGTACCAGGGGCTGGGGAGGGGGGTCACAGCCCACCCCAGGCGGGGTGCTGGGGACGTAGGGGACAGTGGAAGATGCAGGTGAGCTCCATGGCCGGACTGTCCCCTGGGTAGGTGTCCCTTGGCCACGCTTTGCCCCAGCTCCATCCCAGCCCTGTGCCCCAGTGACCCTCAAACAGCCCCCAAAGGTCAGTCCCCTGCGGCTGCCCACAGTGGCCAGTCCAGGACTGGGGACCCGCAGGACTGTCCCACTGAGGACCTCCATCCTTGCCACTCGGCACCTGGGCAGCCCGTTCTGGGCTTCCTGGGGGCTCTGGTGGTGCAGGGTGGGCCTGGCTGTGCTGGCCGGGGTGTGCGGTGGTGTCCGGGCAGTGTGCCATAGCGGTGCTGCTCTCTAATGGCCATGAGGAGGACATGTCTCTGGGTCACCCGAAACAGGTCACACGGGGCATCTCTCTCTCCCCACGGGCGTAGGATCCGGCAGAAGTGGCTGCAAACCCACAGCCCCCATGAGCCTGGAGCAGCAGCATTGCAAAAGCCCCTCGAAAGCAGATCCTGCTGCCCTTCCCCTGCTCCATACTTGCACACAGCGTAACTGTGTGTACATCCCTCGCTCTGTGCCTCAGTTTCCCCACTCTGCACTCCACCTCTGCTTCCCTGGGAGAGCTCAGAGCTCTGGTCACAGATGATGGATTTGCTCCTGAATATGCTGAAGTTTTTGCATGAGTACTCCCAGCCAAACAGCCCTGTGCTTCACAGCACAGCCCCTGTGGGGGGAATTAACCCCCTTTTTTTTGCTGCAGGAAAGCTGAGCACAAAAAAAAAAAAGCTGAGCTGCAGGGAGAGAGGAAACGAGCCGGATCCGTTGACTTTTTTCTCAGGTTTCCAGCTTTTGCAGAGGAAATACGTGCAAACCCACCACCCAGCAGCAAACACGCTGCAGGAGCAGGCAGGGAGGCTGCTGCCTCTTGGGGGAACGCTGCCTGTTTCCACCAGGGCCCCAGGGGCTCCCCGGGGCACGGGTGGCGTCATGGGGCAGCACTGGTTTTCCGACAGAGGCCCCAGCTTGGGGCTGTGGGGAGCTCCCAGGGCAGAGCTGAGTCAGCGTCTGGAGTCAGCGTGTAGGTGGAGGCACCCAGGGGTGTGGGGAGGCCCTGGGGCACCTGCCTGGGGGTGGTGGGATGACCTGCGTGGGGCTTGCCCCGGGGTCCCCCGCAGAGGCACAGCGGGGACCAACCAGGGCTGAGAGCTGCCGGCTCGACTCCTGCTCCCCGCTGGCTCCAGGCGAGTCCTTGGGCTGGGTTCGGGGGCATGGATGGACCCCACAGCCCATGTCCCACCAAGGCTGAGGAACCTCCTCTCCGAGAGGGATGGAGCCTGGGAGCAGCCCCCCTTCCACCTGCAGCTGGGGTCTGTGGTGATGCAGAGCATCGCAGCTGGGGTTTTTCCCATCACCGAGCTGGGGCAGTGGGAGGAAGCGTGGTTTAACATCAACAACCTGCCCAGCCTGGGGAAGGGGAGGCTCTGGCATGAGCTCCTGTCTGCCTGCAGCTATTTAGATGGAGTTACAGTAAAAGGGAGCCAGACTCTTTGGGGAGGCGTACAGCGAAACCAGGGCAGGCACCCGATGCCAGTTGCATCAAGGGAAATTCCATCTAGATACTGGGAAACATTTTTTCCCCTGTGAGCATGGTAAAATATTACAGGAGCCCAGAGAGGCTGCAGGATCTCTGTCCTCCACGATACTCACACCTGACCTGGTGCCCCCCAAGGTCTCCCCACCCTCACAGTACTCAGTGATGCTCAGCTGCATCAGGAGCAGTGAAGCTGAACCCAGTTGCCAGCTTGCCTCTGTGGTGGGGCTGCCTTCTACGGGGCAGCTGCACGGCGTTGCTGTGTGCTCTGCACACAGCGACTGGGCAGCAAAAGCAATGCCAGCCAAGCACCTGCATCTCCAACAGTCTGGGGTGCAGGTGAGCTCCCCACGACTGAGGTGACAGCCCTGATCCCCTCGGGAGCGGGGTTTCCCCTCCCTCGGCACTCTCACCTGGTAAGCTCCTGCAAAGCACGGGGCTGCAGCCACCAAGGAGGAGGAGGAGGAGGAGGAGGAGGAGGGAGAGGGTGGCTGGTCCCTTGGGTGAGCCGGGGAAGGAAGCACCAGCGCCAGCACCAGTACCAGCACCGGTACCAGCACCAGCAGGGACCAACCCACCCCAGGAGCTGGCTGGGGATGTGCAGAAGGGAAGGTGCAAATCTGGGTGAAACTGCCTGGAGAGAGAGATAAAAGCACCTGGATCCTTCTGGATTAAGGACATACTTGGATCTGGGGTGGTATGTAAAATGCTGGTGCTGGAAGGTACCCCCTGGGATACAGGATCCGGCCCAGGGAGGTTCAGGCAGCCCTCTGAAATCTCCTGCAATGGGGTTTTGGCTCAGCTACTGCTCTGGAACAGGGGAAGCAGGGGAGGCTTTACCCCAATTGGGGTGTTAGCAGGCTCTGGCCCATTGATGCCAGCTCGGGGCTGTGTGACTGTGCCCAGGGCACCCCGGGAGGCAACTCTCGTCCCCCCAGGCCAGTGCGCTGCCGGCACCTCCCTTCCCGCAAGGGCCCAAATGGCCGTTTCCTGCGTCCCACCCCAGCAGCCGGGATCTGGCCAGCCCTGCTTCCCTCCCTGCTCCATCTCATCCCATCCCTGCTTCCCAGCAGAAATCCCTGGTGCAGCATTCGTTGCTGCGGCATTTGCTGCACAGCGCAAGGTGCTGGCACCCCAAACCCGCTGCACACATGGCAATGCCCGCAGCAGGATGGGGCAGGTCCCACTGCCAGAAACCCACCCCTCTGTCAGGGTTGTGGGTCTGGGAGAGCCCCAAGCAGGGTGAACGGGACATGGGTGATGGGTCTGTGCCCAAGGGGAGCTGCTGCTCTCCCACTGGGGGCTGGAGTGTCCCTGAGCTGAGGCGTGAAAGCGGCACCTGAGGTGCTAGTTTTGAGCCATGAGCAAGGGGTGAAATCAAGGGAAGAAACTCTTGAGGCCTGTTGCCTTCGCAAACATCGCTGCATCCCTCAGGATAGCACTGGTGGCCCAAGGCAGCCTGAAACAACCCAGTGCTTTTATTACTCGTGTGCTCAGCTTGCCAGGCCTCTGAGGCACCCCAGATATGCAGCATGTAGGGTGCCCTGGCACTCTGCACCCCGAGCCAGGACAAAGAGTGGCCACCAGAGCCTGTCCCCGCTGCGATCACCCCACTGGGCTCCGGCACCACAGCACTGCACACGTGCTCAGGCCAGGTCCCATCTCACCCACCTCCCCCCAGTACCGAAGTGCTGTCAGTACCACACCATGTGCCTCGGTTTACCTGGTTCACACCACAGTGAGTGCACATGCACTTTCAGGGTGTGGAAATACAGCTCCCCTCTCCAGTGCTGCTTTTCCCATGGGCTGTAGTGCTCGTGTCTGACTCTGCTCCTCCTTCACAGCCTGGGACTTGCGCAGGATGGAAGGAAATTGTAGGGGGTCCAGTGATGGAGAGAGAAGCTGGCCCCTTTGGTCCCCATCCTACAAGCATGTCCACTCCGCATCTGCTCCCCAGTGGGGCTGGGAGTTGCACCGTGCACAGAGGTGGGGGCCAGCCGGGCAGAGCCTTCTCCCCATCCCAGGAGGGAGGGGAACTCAGCAGAGCCCAGCCTGGCCCCTCTCCAGGAGCTCAGGGGGCTGGTGCTGGAAGGACATATGGCTTGTGGAGGGGGCAGAGGGGACCGGAGATTGGGGGAAGCTGGAAAGGGACCTCGCTTCTGGGGGATGGAGAGGGGAGGGATGGGGAGGGGATGGGGGGGCTGTAGGGGCCATGGTTTATGGGGGTGGGAGGTGCAGAGGAAGGTGGACCAGAGGGCGGATTGAATGTAGGGGCTGGGGACAAGCGTATTTTGGGGGGTGGCAGCGCACAGCGCGGCTGGAGGGCCCGTGGCTGGTGGCAGCCCAGCGAGGGGACGGCGCACCGGGGGCTGAAGGGAGACCGTGGCCCGCGGCGTGGGCAGCGGCCGCGGGGCGAGGCGGGCCCGGGCCGGGGCCGGGACCAGGGCGGGCTGCGGCGGGGCCGCCCCGCAGCGAGGCGGAGCCGGCGGCCGCGCCCGGCGGGGAGCGCGGCGGGGCGGCGGAGCGGGCCCGGACGATGGGGCGTGCGGTGGCAGGTGAGGCCGGGCAGGGCAGCCCGGGCCGGGGGGGGCGAGCACAGCTCCGGGGGTCTCTCCCTGCCCGCCGGCACTCGGCGAGCGGCAGCGGGACGTCGGGTGTGAGGCAGCCCCGGGCTGGCGGGGGGCGGTAGCCCTGGGAGGGGGGGGCTGCGGGGAGCCGGGTTCCTTCCCTGGGGCGGGGGGGGAGAAGCGGGGTTCACCCCTCCGCCGTGGCGGGCTGGAGCAAGGGGGGAGCTGGTCCCGCCGTGGGGGTCACCCGTCCCCTCTGCTCTCCCCGCAGGCGCCGGGCTGGGGACCGTGTCCCTCTGGGGCAGCCTCCTGCTCGCTGCCGGCCTTGCCCTCGACGCAGCACCGCAAAGCTGCAACTGCACGGAGCGCATGGACTTCCAGGCTTTCCAGGAGGCTCCGCTCCCCGAGAGCTGCTGCCTCAACTTCACCAGCTCCAACATCACCCGCCTGGACTGGGGCACGCTGGTAGGGGTGCGGGGGCTGCGGGAGCTCTACCTCTCGCACTGCAGCATCACGGATATCAGCAACGCGCAGGGAGTCCCCCCTGCCTTGGAGATCTTGCACTTAAGTCACAACCTGCTGGAAAGTCTCCCTGGAAGCTTTCTGGAAGATGCCCCTAATTTGAGGGTCCTTTATCTGGACAGCAACCAGCTCCAGGAGCTGCCCAATTCCTTCCTGAAAGCATCGACCCAGGTCCAGGAGGTCTACCTGGGCTTCAACGCCCTGACCTTCCTTCCCGCCAGCCTCCTGAAACCATCTCTGCTCCAGCTCCAGCTCTCCAACAACAGCTGGGACTGCAGCTGTGCTTTGCTCAGCAACCTGGAGGGTTGGCCCAGCCTGGCTGCTGAGGTCATCTGCCACACACCGGAGCAGTACCATGGCGTGGACCTCCAGAGCATCCCTCGTGAGGAGCTGTGCCGCTCGCACAGCCTCACCGCCCTCTTCATCTGCCTGCCCTCTCTCCTCATCCTCGCCAGCATCACCTGGTGCTTCTGCAGGCGGAAGAGAAAGACCAACTACAGCCTCCAGAGCAGGTCCCAGAGCCACCCGGCCACGGCAGAGAGGGGCAATGCGCCGGTGCCTGCAGAGCCCCACCACTACGTCCCCTACGAGCTGCCTGCTGCCCCACCTGAGACTGAGAAGAAGGTGCTGCTGGGGAGCCAGGTCCTGCTCCAGCCCTCTGCGGACCTGCTGGAGAGTGGCAGAGACCTCTACGAGGAGGTGGAGATTCAGGTGGGATCCCCCAGCAGTTCCCAGGTGCCAACCCATAAAGGGCAGTGGGCCACGGGGCTGGGCCAGCAGGAGGACACCGCGGCACCGAGGGCAGAGGAGCTGGGGGGTAGCGAGCCAGAGGTGGACACTGTCAGCGTGAGCGAAGTCCTGAAGGACTCTGCTGACCGGGAAAAGATCTACATGAGTCAGTCGACCGACTATTACAACCTGGTACCTGGCATCGAGCTGGAGGACTCAGACAATCTGGAGTATGAGAACATCGACCTGCACTGATGGCAGGACTCAGGCTGTGTCTGGGACACACCGGGAGGATGGCAGGGGCTGGGCAGTAGTGAAAGCCAGCAGAGCAGGAGAGGCATGAGCTGTCCTGCCATGGCTTACAGTGGATGCTTGCAAAGCTGCACCCCCAAATTCCCATCCCTTCCCCTGCGCTACCAGTGCACCCCTTGCTGGGCATGGGGTGCCATGTGCAACAGCTGGGCATGGGGTGCGAGGGTGCTTCAGGCACTGAGGACCCTGCCACAGGCTGGCGGCATTTGGGGACACGAGGGCCGGCAGTGCCCGAGGAAGGACATGGAGAGGAGGTGGGAGCTGGTTTTGGGGACCAGGTGACAATACTGTGTGTGCCAGACCCACTGACTGGGGACTCCATCCTCTCTTGCTGGAGCCAGATGGCATCTGGCACGGACCTGCTGCTCCCCAGCCTGCAGAGAAGAGGGTCTGGGGACATGAAAAGGGACTGGCTCTGCCTACGTGGTCTATGGGGGGTGTCACACGTGGACGGGGTGCCCTGGGCACCCTGGGCTTGGCAGCAGGAGCCTGGGGTGGCCCTGCCTGCTGCCCACCCCACATCCCGCCATGTCCCACCATGTGGCACAGAGGCTTGAAACAGCTGGTGCACATGTGCTGCTGCACACCCTGGGGGCGCGAGTGGGTGTGCGAGGTGCACACACACACACACACACGCAGGGAGGCACTGGAGGGGGCCCCTTGCAGATTCCCCTGCCTGATGTACCGCCAAGCCCCGTAGGATCCAGCTCTCAATAAGAAATAAATCATTTTACTCCTGGCAGTGTGGCTCCCTCCCTGTGTCTGTATGGTGTGGGGTGGTGGGGAGCTGACCGATGGGACGTTGGGGAGCGCAGCGATGGGGGGCTTCACTTCTACCCCATCTCCCTTCCCATGCCCTGGGTGATGCCCCAGCATGGCTCTTGTCCAGCAGCCCCGGGGCTGCTTTGCCTGCCCGGTGGCGCAGAGCTGGGCACTGGCTGAGGGTGAGCAAAGCCTCTGCCTTGCACCGTGATTTACAGCCTGGCTGGGGAAGGTGTCAACCTGCTGTAAACTCCGAGGTTCCCAGCCAGGTCAGGGACTCGCGGGGTTCCTGGCAACGGGGCAAAGGCTGGGGGTGCTGTAAATCACTGCCCCTGCACAGGCACCCCCCCAGCGAGTCTCACCCATGGGTGCTCCAGCCCTTCTCCAGGGATGGCGGGATACAGGCATCCTTGAGCCTTGTTCCCCCTGCCCAGGAAGATATTTCCCAGGCTGGAAGCCCCAGCAGCCACCCCGCTCCACACTGGAGCCGTCCTGGGCCTGGCCTAGGCACTGTGCCCGGGCAGGAAGGGAGGGAGCCAGGCAGGGCAGGACGCGGCGCTCCGGCCGGCAAAGGAAGCGGCGTTTCCTGTGGAGCGCGGTGTGGCCTCCGGCAGCCCACGGTGGGACGAGCCACGGGCCCCGGCAGTGCTCAGTCCCAGCCCCAGCGTGGGTCGGGGACAAGGACGGGATGATGTCTCGCTGTCACTCACAGATGTTTCCCACTGATTTATGTCCTGCTGGAACTTTTCCCTTCCTGCTCCCTCCCAGGCCCTGAGAAAGTGGCCCGGTGCCAGCCTTTAATATGCCTCCATCACTCCCTGCCAGGTATTGCAGCCAGGACATCCCGGTGTGCCCCAGCTCATGCCATCCCCGAGTCCCCCCCCGGGGACACGGAGGGACCAGGACCTCCCACAGTGCCAAGGCAGGACAGGCAGGGGTCAGCCAGCCGTCCCCAGGAGCTGCCACCTGACCCACGGCCGCAGGCGCTGCCTGGCGCTGGCAGCGAGGACTTGGGCAGCGACAGGCGCCTTTTTTCACCCGTGCTCCAGAAATATCCCGCAGCCCGCCCTGTGTGCCGGCTCTGCCCACGCACCCTGGGGTCCCGTTCCCAGGAGCAATGAAACTCTTAGTCCTTCCCCCTCTTTCTCACGGACCCTAAATTCAGCTGCCGTGACTGCAAAGGGTAACAACCCAAACCGCCCTGCTGGGTCCTGCCCAGCTCCAGCACTTGCAGTCCCCACCAAAATCTCCAGCCGTGGCCAGTGGCAGGGAGGTGTGACTGACCTGGAGTTCCCTGTTCCTTGCCTCTGACAGCCCCAATCCATCACGGGGAGGGCTTGGCCGTGTGGACCCATGCTGGGGTATTTAGGTGGAAGAGGCACCAGCAGGAGAGGAAGGTGCAGGCAGGGAGCAGGCAGCGGCTGCAGCAGGCGTGGGAAGGGCAGGGCGGCTGTGTGGGCGATCCTGTTGATGGGCCATAGTGCCTGGCGTGGGAGTGAGCGTGCGTCCCCAGGCCCTGCAGCCTGGACAGCAGTGGGAACCCCAGTCGTCCCCAGTTTAGCTGGAAGCCAGCGAGAGAAGGATTCTTCTGCTGAGGCGTGGGGCTGAGCCACGATGACCATCTCCTACACGCTGAAAGTCGCCAACTCCCGTTTCGGGGGTTTCTCCAAGCTGCTGTTCCGCTGGAAAGGCAGCATCTACAAGCTGTTGTACAAGGAGTTCATCGTCTTCGTGGTGCTGTACGCCCTGCTCAGCCTCATCTACCGGTGAGTAGGGTTGGTGTGTTGCCACTGGTTGTGTCCCTCCCTGCTGAGCCACTGGGACATGTAGAGATGCCCCATTGCCCAGGGGACTCCCCCAGGGAGGGTGGGTGTGGGCAGGGGAGGGCAAGGAGAAGGGGATTGAGGCCATGGCTTTTTGTGGAGGTCCGAGGCAGCACTCCAGTCCCACCACTTGCCCCTGACCCCATTGCACATCCATTGCAGGCAGCTGCTGACCGAGGAGCAGAAGCGCCTCTATACCAAAGTAGCTCAATACTGCAACCGCTCCACGGATCTCATCCCCATGTCGTTCGTCCTAGGTATGGGTCCCTCCCCTGAACTTGGGAGTTGGGTTCCCCTGCTCGCCCCAGTGCTGGCAGCTTGAGGATGCCCCCACTACCCATCCTGGCCCCATGTCAAAACATCCCTTGGTCACCATCAGATGGGGAATGGAGGAGCCTGGTGCCCCAGGGGTGGCACTTGGCTCCCAGACCCACCGAGTGCAGCTCCATGGCCCTGGGGATGCCAGCAGGAGGCTGTGATTTCCCCTGGCCCGCTCTGCACCCTCCTCCCCGTGCCCAGGAAAGGGGCACCTTATCTACAAGAGATGGCTGTCCTGCCCTGTGCCACCCGTGCCCAGGACAGGGAAGAGCTGGGGACATCCTCACCTCCATCCCTGGGGAGGGCAGCCTGAAGGGAAGCACAATTTCCCAGCCACAGAGAAATCTGTCACCCCTGGAAACGTGGCCACTTTCCTGGCACAGGCTCATCCTTGCCCCAACCCACCACCCGGTTGCGCTGAGCCCCCCACGTGCTATCTGTTGGTGCAGGTTTTTATGTCACCCTGATCGTGAACCGGTGGTGGGCCCAGTACACCAGCATCCCCCTGCCCGACCAGCTCATGTGCGTCATCTCCAGCAATGTCCACGGCAAGGACGAGAGGGGCCGGATCCTGCGGCGCACCCTCATCCGCTACGCCAACCTGTCAGCAGTCCTCATCCTGCGCTCCGTCAGCACCAGGGTGCTCAAGCGCTTCCCCACCATGGACCACGTGGTGGAAGCGGGTGAGGAGCTAAGCCCTGGGAATGATGGCTTGCAATGTGGGGTGAGAGTTGGGGGCCACAGACATGTCATCGTCACCAGGAGGGTGTGCTGGGGGCCAGGGATCCTTGCAAGCATCCCTGCCCCAAACTGCCCTGCACACGGGGTGGCATCCTTTCACAGATGTTCGCCCCCAAAGACCCCCATGTCCCCTCTGTCCAGAGCCCGTCTGGGGCTGCAGTTTCACCTGGAAAACCCTGCGTTCCCACTGGGGACAGTCCCCAAAAGGGCTCTCCCCCACTGACACTGGGGCTGTGGCACTGAGTCTCTGCCCCACTGCAGGCTTCATGACACAGGACGAATGCAAGAAGTTTGAGAGCCTCCACTCTGACTTCAACAAGTACTGGATCCCCTGCGTGTGGTTCACCAACCTGGCGGCCCAGGCCAGGCGGGATGGCCGCATCCGTGACGACGTGGCCCTCCGCCTGCTCATGGATGTGAGTCGGTGCTGGGTGTGCGGGGGGGACCAGGCACCACAGGGGGGCTCGTGCAAAGCCTGGGTCACCCGTCCTTGTCCTCTGTGCCCAGGAGCTGAATCTCTACCGGGCCAAGTGCAGCATGTTGTTCCATTACGACTGGATCAGCATCCCGCTGGTGTACACGCAGGTGGGTATCCATGCACCCCATGGGCTCCCCTGAGCCCAGATCCCAGCTCCTTCCACTCCACAATGGCAGAGGAGCCCCACAGCCTCCTCCCTGCACCCCAACGGGGAGCACTTTATCCCCCTTCCTAAAAGCACTTTACTCCCTCATTGAATTTGGTGCCAGAGCCGGTATGGCCGCTGGTTCACAGCCCTGCAGGGATGTGCAGGAGCACAGGGCAGTGGGGCAGCAGGGTTTAGCCTCAAGCCCATGAGAGCATCAGCGACCAGCAGAGCCTCTCGCATCCTCACTGCTCCTGTACCGAGTATCATCCTTGGCTGCCACCCTCACCGCCAGCTGACCCCTGCTCCCGGCAGGTGGTCACCATTGCCGTCTACTCCTTCTTCGCCTTCTGCCTCATTGGGCGGCAGTTCCTGGAGCCGCTGGAGCCCGGGCAGGAGGGGGACCTGGATATGTACGTCCCCCTCTCCACCCTCCTCCAGTTCTTCTTCTATGCCGGCTGGCTGAAGGTGAGACATGGCCAGGCAGCTGGGCTTTGCTTGATGGGCTGGGGATGGCCAGCTGGCCCTGACCACCCCCCTGGGCTGTGGGGATGGCTGGTCCAGGGCATGACACCAGCCACGTCACTGCTAGCTGCCCCTGGGGACATGTCCTTTGGGCCCAGCCATCACACCAGGGCACCACAGAGCTCCAGGTCTGCACATTTCATGTGCCACATGGGTGGACCAAGGGATGGAGAGCCCTGTGGGAAGGTGTCCCTGTCCCTGCTCCCTTGTCTTACCTGGTCCCCTCCCTCCCCAGGTTGCAGAGCAGATCATTAACCCCTTTGGAGAAGACGACGATGACTTTGAGACCAACAAGCTGATAGACAGGAACTTGCAGGTGGGTCCTGCCCCAGGCTGACGTTGTGTGGGGCTGCTGCCATTGGGGCACAGGGACATCCCTGCCCCTTGGCAGTGGGACCTGTGCCCTGCTGGTCCCCTGCCCTGCTCCTGCCCACGCAGGTCCTTGTCCAAAATATATTCCCACGCAGGGAAGCAGGGCTGCACCTTGTCCCTCCATATGTCTGCTCCCCACGGCAGGGTCAGCACCCCCCCAAGGGACACTCAGTAACCTTGCACCACTGCTTAGACCCTCACCTTCAAGAAAAGCGTTCAAAAGGGGGAAACCCCAAATGCAGCCAGGAGCCAGGCCCAGAGCCTCCCTGGCCCCTTGAAGATCACAGCCCTCCCCCTGCCAGGTTGGCACCGGGAGCAGCATCTGCAGCCACTGGTCCTGCTCATGTCCTTGCAAAGCCACCCCTGTCCCCTGCTTTTGCCATGGCCAGGTGTCCCTGCTCTCCGTGGATGACATGTACCAGAACCTGCCCCCCGCTGTGAAGGACAAATACTGGAACGAGTCCACAGCTCAGCCGCCCTACACCATGGCCACAGCTGCTGAGACCTTGAAGCCCTCGTTCCTGGGCTCCACCTTTGACATGCGGTGAGTGCACGGCACAGCCCTGGGGCTGGAGAAAAAGAGGGTGAGCGCTTTAGGGTAGCAATAGCACAAGTAGGCTTGTCCCCCCCTGGGCCCAATTACAGTGAGCAAACGGCAAATCCCCTCTGGGAGTGCATTGACCTGCCCCTGTGGGGCTTGGGGGCTGCACTGGGTGATGGATGAGCCGCAGGGGCAGGGATGTGGCCTCCCGGAGCGGCTCCCTGCTTGCAAATGCATTGGGATGGAGGCGGTGAGTGGTCCTGGGCATCCCTGGGGAGGATGGCAGCCTGACCCATCACCCTGCCGTGCTCCCCCAGCATGTGCGAGGATGCGGAGCAGAGCCAGCCGGCAGAGGCCTCGCCGAGCTTACCGCGCATCCAGACGCCTCTGCTCAGCCGCTTCTTCGCTGCTGCGTCCCCCGCCATCAGCATCAAAAACTTCGGCCGGGGCAGCCGAGGTCACCCCCACCTGCGGTGTCCCCGGGCGGATGGCAGCTTCCCCTCCCCTTACCCCAACCGCTCCGAGGACCCCGAGTCGGTGGCCCGCATCGAGGAGGAAGAGACAGAGGATGAGGAGAGACGGGCCAGTGAGCCCACCATGCCTGGCAGTTGCCCGGGGGGGACGTGGCCACCCGAGGCCTCTGAAACACAGAGAAAGGATCTGCTGCTGATCCAGGTGAAGGCACCGTCCAGCGACAGCATTGGGGCTGACCCACCAGAGTCCTGGAAGCCCTGAGGCTGCCCCAAAAGCACCCCTTTCCTGGGGGCAGAAGAGCTGCCCTCACCCCAAAGCACCACCACTGCCAGCCACAAAGCTCCCTGTCCCCAGCCACCCCCCTCAGACCCCCTGTCCAGAAGCAGGACATTGCCAGGTGTTTTGCCACCAGCCCCAAGCCAAGATGTGTCCCCAGGTTGATGGGAAGATGCGGGTGGGTTTGGGATTGGGCAGACAGCCTTCAACACTAGCTGTTCACCCCAAACCTGCAGGATTTAGCTCATCTGTGTGATGATGCTGCCAACTTGCAGCTGGCCAGGCTCACTCCCTGCTCCCATGGCCCAGCACATGGGACAGGGGACAGCCCAGACCACAAGCAAGGGAGGGGATGAGGGCATTAGTCTTGCAGAAAACCAACACCATGATGGGGATGTCCCCTCAAGCTATTGCCAACCTCAGCTTTGAGGTTATTCCTTCTCAGAGTGAATCATCCCCAGCAGTGAGACAGCAGGGACATCACATTTATTCAAAAAGTGGGTGAATTCAGATATTTTTCAAGGAATGCCCACGTTCTCCTAGGGCAAAAAGGACACAGACCCAGGGACTGACACCAGTGATGGTTGTGAGGTATTAAACCAAGTGATGCAGCCAGAAAAAAAACAGAAAGATGCTTTCAGCCCCTGTAGAAGAATTCCTGCACTCAGACAAACATGTTTCCCCTGACAATATTAGCAGAACTGTTAAAAAATTCCCTTTCCTGCAAGCCCCTCTTTCCCAAAGCCATCTTTCCTTTAAAGCTCCCATCTGCCCCCAGCAAGCCAGCCCCACTCCTCCTCCGCTACCCTCCGGGCCACTGCTGGACCTGTTAAAGTGTGACCACGAGGTCATTTTCTGGGTTGGACCATGTCCTGTGAAAACACTCCAAAGTTAATACCGCATGGAGCTGAGAGAGCCACTCAACAGCAAGGAGCTGCACTCAGAATGAGTGACCTCACTTGGGTTTCGCTGCTGACTGCTCATGGTATGAAAAGTAACTTTTTTAAAATTCAGCCCTCACACCTATGTGCAGAGGTGGGTAAGGTCTTTAGACTATGCTTTGGCACCTCAAAAACGTAGCCAGACTAAAGCTGTGCTTAACCCCAGCCCCTGCCCATCTCTTTCTGGCTCAGTGCCTGGCAGGCTTGCCTCCTCCCAGACAGGTAAATCCCTGTGCACACCCACGGGGCTATGCCAAGGCCAGACCAGAGATGAGACATCCTGCGGCCAAGCTCCACGAGGTCCCGCAGGCTGGGCCACCGTGGGAGCCAGGTGCCACACGCCCCTGGCCAGCTGCCACCGTCCCATTCCCATGTCACACCTACAGCGCGGCTGCGGTGGGCGATAGGTGCCACTTTCGTTCCCACGGGCTATTGCCCTTGGCAGCTGCGTTTTTCAGAGCAGTAACTTTATAAGCAGCGTGCATTGATGAATTGGCCATAACCCTGCTCATCAGGGGCCAGGTTTACAGCTCCTGCTCTGACACCAAGTTGGCACTTGCTCCACAAGCCTTGGTTTCTCCATCTGTACAAAGTCCCCCAGAAACACCCTGAATCCTGTTTGAGCTCTGCGGAGGGCGAGGGGAAAGAAGAAATATGCAGAGGAAGCAGCCATGACGCATCCCTCCCAAGTGCCCTTTATCGCCTCTGCCCCACCTCTCTGGAAAGCAGGCGTTGCTGGAGAGCAGGGAAAGTTTACCCCAGATCACTATGGAGAAGGAACGAGATCACTATGGAGAAGGAACGTGCTTGTGCAAACATTCCGCCCAGCCAGGGACTCCCAGTTGCACTAGGTGGGCACGGCTCTGTTCGCAGTGCCCACACGAGCGGAGACCCAAGCTGCAAGGCAGTGCCAACGCCTGCCCACCACGGCGTAACCGTGCTGCTGCAGCCATCCGGGCAACAGGTACCATTTCCTGATGGGGTTGCTGTGTCTCACCCACCCTCAGCTCCCTGCCAGCAAGGCAGGATGAACCCACGCTGCCCAGGACACCGCTAGCACCTCCTGCTGCCACACAGGGCAGCCGGGGCAGAGTGCCACAGGAAAAACACAAAAACCCACCAAGCACAAGCTCTTTGTGGGGCAGAGAGTCTGCATTTTAAGGCACTAGAGACATGGGTCTCACCATAGCTCTGCTTGGTGATTACGGACCATCTCCTTCAGTTCAGAGCTAAAAATGAACTGGAATTCAGTGAAGCTGGGGCTGCAGGTAGCCTGCCTCGCAGCAGAGTGCACCTATGGATAAATGAGGCTTTCGTAAAAATATAAAAGTGGGGTGAAACATGCAGTGTGTCCACATGGCAGATGTAAGATGTGCGAGTCTGGCCTGTGCCCACAGCGCCAGGACCAGCCCTTAGATGGGCTCCCAGCTTCACCCTAGTTACCTGCTGTCCTGGTTTTGGGTGGGATAGAGTTAATTGTCTTCCGACTAGCTGGTATTGTGCTGTGGTTTTGAGTTAGGTATGAGAAGAATGTTGATAACACACTGATGTTTTCCATTGTTGCTAAGTAATGTTTAGTCCAAAGTCAAGGACTTTTCAGCTTCTCATGCCCAGCCAGCAAGAAGGCTGGAGGGGAACAAGAAGTTGGGAGGGGACACAGCCAGGACGGCTGACCCAAACTGGCCAAAGGGGTATTCCATACCATGTGATGTCATGGCCAGGATATAAACTGGGGGGACTGGAGCTGGGAAGGGGGGAAATCACTGCTTGGGAACTGACTGGGCATCAGCTGGCAAGTGGTGAGCAATTGCATTGTGCATTACTTGTTTTGTATATTCCAATCCTTTTATTATTAGTAATTTTATTATTATTAGTTTCTTCTGTTCTATTAAACTGTTCTTATCTCAACCCACAAGTTTTACCTTTTCTTTTCTAATTCTCTCCCCTATCCCACTGGGTGGGAGGGGAAGTGAGTGAGCAGCTGCACGGTGCTTAGTTGCTGACTGCGGTTAAACCATGACACCTGCACAAAGTATTTGGCAACTAGATGCAGAGATCCATCACGCCAGCTTTCTTAAAAGACATCAGCCCCAAGGAATGACATCACATGCCCCACAACATCCGGAAAAGCTTTTGTTCACCACAGCTTTCCAATCCCACCACAAGTGACAGGGCAGAAAGCTGGAGTTTGTACCCAGCTTTCGAAAGGGACAGACCATGATGAGAGACTGGCCCTTCTGCTAGAAGGAATTTATCTTGCACTGGAATGAGACCAAGGAGGTCAGGGGAAGACCAGCTGGTCATTGAGCAGTGCAGCCAAGTTCAGTTAAAAGAAGATACCGGATCCTGAAGGCAATCGTACAGCCAGGCAGGAAACACCAAGCGATGGCAAAAGGGGCTGCTGGCTCAAACCACAGGATGTGAGCATGTGTGATCTGCAAAGAGGAGGCAGGAGGTACCAGCTGCAGAGGCCAAAGGTGTAAGAAACCATTTTTCAGCCAAATGTAGCACAAACGCAGTCTAAGACACAAACCGCTGCAGCTGCAGAGCTGCTCCCCGGACAGCCCTCTCCTGAAGCAGTGGGACCTCTTTCCCCACTGACCTCACTCCGACACCCCAAATGCGGCGTGTGCTGACCTAACACACCACAGAAGAAGGGGGACGCGTGCCCAGCCAGACTCTGGCAGTTCCCAGAAAGCCAGAACTCTCAATGGAGGTGGGCATTTGCACCTTCCTCCTGCTCGCAGGTTTCCAGTACTGGAAATTCTCCACTTGAGCCAAGTCTGACAACACTTTTCCACACCCACTTGGTCCGTTAAGTCACTGTCCTAGAACCCAGGGAGATGTTTTAGTCGAGAGCATGTAGGATCAGAGCTTGTCTGAAGACAAAAAGCGCTCAGGATTCCAGGAGAGATCCTTCTTCCTTCATATTTTACAGGCAGCAGGAGCTACGCAAGCCCCCTCCACCCTGCACACACAAATGAGCACACAACCCCTTTACTGTAGTAGACTCTTGGTTTTATTCGTTCTCTCAGCAGAATAGTTTTTATTCATTTGCCTTTTCTGGCCTTGATCTTCCTCAAGTAGAACTCTAATTCTTTGCCTTCCAACACGTAGCCATCGGCTCGGCCACACTGTCCAGGTCTGGAGGCAATGCAGGCTGCAACAAGAAGTCATCCAATTAAAGAAGTTTAATAATTCACCTCCCCAGTATATACACAAAATGAAATAAACGCTGTAGGCAGTCTCTCTGCAAAAGCAGAGACGAGCAAGTTATCAGTAATAGACACACCAGTTTATGTGCTGGCTTCAGTACCTCCCCCTAAGGTACCGTGCTCTTGAACCTGCTCTGCTGGACTGAGTCCCTAATGAAGTCCTCTTCAGATCTCCAAACTGTCATCGCTCAAGTTCAGTAGCAGAACTGGACAAAGATCTCATCACCAGAAGACTTCAGAACACTGAACTATTCCTCAGAACTTGAAACTGGTCAAAGCTGTTACAAGTTTGTGGGACATTTTCCTGACACACAGTGCAGACCACAGGTCTTTGCTCATTTTGCAAGTTTTGAGGGCCACTATTTTTCTCAAAGGCCAACCAGGAATGATCAACTCCAGGAGCCTGGCTGGGACATGTACCAGTTCAAGCTCCAGCAACAGATTTCCTCTTCCTGCCAGAAGTGGTGTGACTCCAGAGAAGATAAAAGAACAAGTTACGTTTAAGACCCAGAAGATACCCCTGCAGATATGGAGAACACCCCATCACTTTCACCCTGCAGCTAGCTCTGCTCTGGCACACTGTTCGTGCCCCAACTCCCTTATCCTCACCCACATGAGTGCTGCCAGGGACTCACCAAGCAGCTTTCCTTGCTGGAACTGCTCCTCAAGAATACTTGCTATCTTGGCATTCTTCTTTCGCTCATCATATTTTTTCTGGATCTTCTTTGAACGCTTCTTGTTCAAGATTTCCTCCTCTTCAGGAGTCTAAAAACAAGACCGTAAGTTTAAGACAAGATTAAGCACATGGCCGCCTTCTCCTAGAGCAGGTGGTCTCCACTAACATCAAGGAGACCCTTGTATTCTCAGTGCTGTACTGT
The DNA here is from genome assembly GCF_947461875.1 of Haliaeetus albicilla. NCBI lineage: Eukaryota > Metazoa > Chordata > Aves > Accipitriformes > Accipitridae > Haliaeetus > Haliaeetus albicilla. The sequence goes on from NC_091490.1 coordinate 11,742,300, forward strand.
GTTTCCCAAGTCAAACCTTCTAGAAGTACAAATATGTCCACCTCACAGAACCAGGTGCTGTTTCACTTTGGAGGCCAAGAAATGCCATGTTGCTAACTAGTCACTGCTGACAACAAAGCACAGTGCCCTAGGGAAGGGTGCTCTTCGACAAATGATATTGCAAAGGTTTCCCTGATGAATTAATCCTCCTCCAGAAAAGTGAATACTCTCCCTCTCCAGACATGACAGCACTTGGGTGTGGTGCAAGTCCTGGCAGACAGGTTTACGAGCTCTCCCCGTGCTTCTGAACTGCACAGCGCTCAGCTAAAAGTGCTCTGTTTTTAATGCAAGACGACCTAAAGCTGAGTGCTACACATAAGGGTTTAAATACCTTCTAGCAGTCTGGGGTTTGGATCTTAACAAAATTAAAAGGCAATGGGTCTGGATAGTTTAAAGGCACTTAAAAGCAAGCTGAAGTTTAGTTTGCAATCTACAAGCTTATCATCAAAGCAATCATTCCCCAGCACTAGGACCTGACCTGCAAAGTCCTCCTCAGCACCATAAAGTGTCATCGTTCTCCCTTCAGTAGCAGAACTGGACAAAAGTATCATCATTAGAAGACCAAAGGGATCGATAGGCAGGTCCTTGTGTACAAACAGGTGCAATGCCTCAGAGAGAGCTCCATGGTACTGAACATTCCATTAACAGAGCCAGACTTATCCTGGGAACTGACAGGAATGTCACCCAGACAACCAACGTTATCACTGGTGGGTACTCAACCCTATTCTGGCAGGCACTGTCCACTCCCAATGGCTAACTGCCTCTAGCAGGGCAGACTCTACTTTTGACAAGGTGTCAAAATGACAACATCAATCCCAGACACACCAGTTTGGCGCCCTTCTTGCGTCCAAGGGGCAAGGCATAGTGGGCTTCGTACCACTGCCGGTACGGGGTGCTGTCAATGAGAACGATGCAATTCTTCACCAGGGTCTTTGTCCGCACCAGTTCATTGTTTGAAGCATTGTAGACAACATCGATGATTCTGGTCTTGCGAGTGCAGCCTTTCAAAAGAAGAGTATGAATTCAAACCTACAGGGATCAGACAACTGAGAAGACAAGTCCACAGCATTTCACGCACCCCCTCAAACCATCTCACACTCATCACCCCCTCAAATGTCCTGCAGCTTCCCTGGCATCAAATTAAATTTAACTGAGAGATCATCTAATTTTCATCAGTCCAACTTTCTGTTGCTAGGACAGAAGCCTACAACTGGAAACCAATTCACCCCAAGTGAAAAAAATGGGATCTGTGGTCAAGCTGGAACTCATCTCAAATAAGACTAAGCAATGCTAATAAACTTCTGAAAGATACCTCAGCAGATGTGTATTGGGTTTGCGTGGCAAGGTTTTGGTAGCAGGGGGGCTACAGGGGTGGCTTCTGTGAGAAGCTGCTAGAAGCTTCCCCTATGTCCGATAGAGCCAATGTCAGGCGGCTCCAAGACAGATCCGCTGCCAGCCAAGGCTGAGCCCATCAGTGATGATGGTAGTGCCTCTGTAATAACATATTTAAGAAGGCAAAATAAGTTGCTGTGGCACAGAAACTGCAGCTGGAGAGAGGAGTAAGGACATGTAAGACAAACAACCCTGCAGACCCCAAGGTCAGTGTAGAAGGAGGGGGAGGAGATGCTCCAGGCACCAGAGCAGAGATTCCCCTGCAGCCTGTGGGGAAGACCATGGTGAGGCAGGCTGTCCCCCTGCAGCCCAGGGAGGTCCATGGTGGAGCAGATATCCACCTGCAGCCCAGGGAGGACCCCATGCCGGAGCAGGTGGATGCCTGAAGGAGGCTGTGACCCCATGGGAAGCCTGTGCTGGAGCAGGCTCCTGGCAGGACCTGCAGATCTGTGGAGAAAGGAGCCCACAGAGCAGGTTTTCTGGCAGGTGTGACCCCGTGGAGGACCCACATTGGAGCAGTGTGCTTCTGAAGGACTGCACGCTGTGGAAGGGACCCACGCTGGAGCAGTTTGTGAAGAACTGCAGCCCGTGGGAAGGACCCACATTGGAGAAGTTCATGGAGGACTGTCTCCTGTGGGAGGGACCACATGCTGGAGCAGGGGAAGAGTGTGATGAGTTCTGCCCCTGAGGAGGGTGAAGCGGCAGAAATAATGTGTGATGAACTGACCGTAAACCCCATTCCCCGTCCCCCTGCGCCACTGGGGGGGGTAGGTAGAGAATTCGGGACTGAAGTTGTGCCTGGGAAGAAGGGCGGGGTGGGGGGAAGATGTTTTAAGATTTGGTTTTATTTCTCATTACCCTACTCTGGTTTGATTGGTTATAAATTAGTTAATTTTCCCCAAGTCGAGTCTGTTTTGCCCATGACAGTCATTAGTTGAGTGATCTCTCCCTGTCCTCATCTCAACCCACAAGCCTTTTGTTCTATTTTCTCTCCCCTGTCCAGCTGAGGGGGGAAGCGATAGAGCAGCTGCGTGGTGCTTAGTTGCTGGTTGGGGTTAAACCATGACAAGATGCCAACTAACATTGCACACAAGGATCAACCCCACATGTAGAGTTACTGAATTAAGCCGTGTTGAACAGGACTGCTCTGCAACACATACTAGAAATTATTTTTATAGGATGAGGGTTTATGAGTAAATTGAGCGGGGAAGCTGGTGTTTTCACCCTTCCAAGACCCACCTGAAGCATTCAGTCTCAGCTACTAGATTTGACTGTTAGCAGTTGCCTGCTCTGGAGACACAGCCCTCCAAGTATGCAAAGGCCAGGCACAAGATGGGTTTTCTCCTCTTTGCTCATGCACCTCATCCTTGTTCTGCAAGGTAGGCTCAGTCCCTTCACTTCTGTAATAACGCCTATAAATGACAGCACTTATCACAGCATGGACAACACTTTGTGATCACTGAGGAGAAAGCATATCCTTTCTCCCTCACACCACGCTGCCCACTGAAACACCACCTCACTGCTGACTTTACCATCGCACTGAGTAACACTGAACAGGCCCAGGCTCGAGTCATATGGTTTTCAGTTCGTAATTCAGAGAAACCCCACCTTGCTCAGGGGAAACACTGTAGACTCTCCTCTCACTTCTGTGCTTCCCGCTTTTGCTTAGCGAAACAAGAGTATGAAGTAAAGTGCACCTGCTAGGATTTTTCTGAGAAGGCACGGCCCTAGGACAAAATCCTCAACACCTTTCTCTCTTGTACAAGACCGCCTTTTAGTTAAGTGTTCATTCATAAACAGAACAAGTTGCATTTATGAAGAACTACCCATGTTTAGGTTTTCTGCCCCTCTGTAGTACTCCCCCAGTAGAAAGGTAAGATGAGCACATCACTCAGTGTAACTACGACACTCCAATCACTGTGAACTTAGCAGACATCCAAGTCTCCTAAGGCCATGTAAGGTCAAAGTTATCATCACGATGCATGCTGCTTCAGACCCAGTACTGCAAGCTCTGTGATTTTCAAACCCAGCCTACAAATCCACACTTGCATCATCATCATCCCTCTACTCTGCAGCAGTAGCAGAGACCAGCACAGCTGTAACAGAATTTTCCCTTCCAACACATCAGGCTTACGATACACTTACATTCCGATCCCCAGGAGAAGTTGCCAACATCCAACCGAAGGGCACGGTACTTCTTATTTCCACCACGAACCCTCACTGTATGAATTCGGCGTGGGCCAATCTACAACCAGAAACAAACACCAGGGTGTCGTTGGTGCTGGAATGCTGCACAGCTCACACAGGAGCCCAGCCAAGTCCTAAGCTCAAAGGCAATGTGGTCAGTGTAACTATGACAAACCCCAGCATCGGCAGATACGGTAAGTGACCAGAACGGTCTGTTGCATCTACCTAAGGTGAAAATTTCATCACTCCAATTGCCTCTTACTGCAAAAACGTATCACTGCTTTCCATAGGCATAAAGAAAAGTACCACATCTTAAAGAAGCAGTGACAGATACTTAACCACTCACAAAACACAACACATATTTAAGCCTCCAACAGCGCACAACCAGCAACCTGGGTGTCTGTAAACACAACTACTGACCACCCTCCCCAAATCACCCACCTTAGTGTTGGCAGGAGGTCGCCCCAACTCATACTTCCTCTTCTTGTGGTAAGGCTTCCTCTTGCCCCCAGTCTTGCGACGCTTATGCCAGTTGTCCCTGGAGATACCTGAATGGAGAGCAGTGTGGTCAGAGGATTGCACAGAGTCCACCTGGCCACGGCACGGGGAAACGGTTCTGAGTCCTCAGCTCTCCAAGGTTGGTATCCGCACAGTGCACTCAGCCTTATGCAGCAGTTAGAGAAGCTTCATCATTGATACTCAGACCCACCTCAACCTCCTCCCTTCCAGCAGGACCGTGCAAGGCAGATAGACTCCCTCCACTCTGTCTGACGGGTGTCCCTTTGGGAAGCAGCCTCTCAACCTACCTCATGTGCTGGGCACGCTATGGCAAGTGCCCCATCCCAAGCCACGAGGCACACTACAGCAGACACCCTACGCTATCGGCGGGGTCTGGTAGGTCCTCCATGGGAAGGGACCCCCATCCCACCTGCACGCTGAGCCCTTACGAGAGGCACCCCAACAAAACCCTGCTTCTGCCCAGCCCACTGGGTCCCCCACAGGGACCATCTCCCCAGCGCACCCCGCCAAGCCCCCGCCAACCAGCTCCTTCACAAAGTCACCCCCCACCCCTCCTGCTCGGTCCCCTAGAAAGGCGTCTCACCTCATCCGCAGGGTTCCCTGCGGAAAACGCCGAGAGCGAGCTCAGCGCTCGGGGCCCGCAGCAAGGCAGGGCAAAGCAAGGCCGTCCGCCTCCACCCCCACCCCCCCACCGTCGCCATGTTGGGCCTGGGCACCCTCCCCCCACCAGCAGCTCGGCGCCGTCGCGGCCGCCCCCAATAGCGGGCGGTGCGGGCTGGCGGCACCCCCCGCTGTTACCCGGTAAGGGACAGGGACGGGCAGCGGCGGCGCGGCGAGCAGATGGCGGCGGATGGCGGCCGGGCCCCGCGGCGGCCGAACTCACCCATGGTGCCGCACCGGCGCAAAGAGGAGGGGCGGAGCCTCACGGGGCGGCTTGGCGGGGCGAGCTCTCGCGAGGCAGTGACGTCACCGCGGCGGCACCGCGGGGCGCGCGCCGTTGCCTGGCGACGCGGCGGCGGTGAGGGGAGACGGTGGGGGTCGGCGGCGGCCGGTGCCGAGTCTCAGCCTGTGTCATCAGCGCCGGGGCTGCTCCGCCGGGGCACCAGCGGCCCCGGGCTCCAGTCCGCGGCCCCGGGAGGGAAGGGAGCGTTGTCGGGGGTTTGTCTGTCGCAGGTCCGGCCCTCCTGCCCCGCGGGTCACCTCACCAACGCCTCCGGGCTGGGCCCGGGGCCGGCATCCCGCGGCGGGGCTGGACGGGGGCAGCAGGGCCCCCCCCGGAGCTCCCCGCCCCCCCGGACTACGGCCGTGCTCGGCGCTCACGGGCTTGTGAACGTCTCATTAGCATGCGGCTCATTAGCATTCCTCTTATTTGCATACCCAGGGTGCACCGCGCACCGGCGGCGCGGCTCCGGTAATGTTGTCCGCATCCGCAGCTCCCGCCGGGCCGCTGGGGTCCGGGCGCGGGGCTGTGCCCGTGTGCGCCGCCGAGAAGGAGGGGGGCGAACCGGGGCGGCGGGGACCGGGCAGGGGTCGCCGTGTCCTACAGAGGGACAACCGGGGGTGGCGTGTCCGTGGGGAGGAAGATGGGTATACTCTGGTTTCTCTTCAGATCGCATAAATCTTTCGCCTTTTACTAAAGATTTCCGTGGAGAGGAACAGGCACGAGTGTCGAGGAATTTTTTGAGGCTCCATTTCGGTGGAGCTGCTCTTTTTGTGGTTAAAAATAGAGCAAAGGAAGGGGGGTACAAAAACTCCCGAGGCTGTTTTGGAAGTGGAACGCAAACGAGCTGCCGAGGCTTCCTCCCGTGCGCCCGCTGGAGCTGGCTGGGGCCCAGCCCGGCTGACGGCAGCGGCGGGTCCGCTGCTCGGGCCTGCTCGCACCGACCCCAACCCCGCCGGGGGCGGCCGCCTCGCTACCCGTGTCCGGTCAAAACAGGAGCGGGCGGGGGGGCCTCGGGCCGCCCCTTGTCCCGGGCCGGGCGGTGCAGCGGGGCCGCTGCCGGGCGGCGGTTCGGGCTCCGGGAGAAGCGGTTCGCTGGGGCCCGGCCCCGCAGCGCTGTCCCCGGCGCTCCAGCCCCGCCCGGGCCGCCGCTCTTGGCGCCGCGGGGCTCCTGGGCGGGCCCGGCCGCTACCGCCCGGGGCTCAGCGCCGTGCGCGGGGCTCGGCCGCCTCCCCGTCGCCGCCGAGCTCCGGTCCGCAGCGGCGCGGGGAGCGTACGGCCGCCTCTCCCCGAGCCGAGCCGAGCCGAGCCGAGCCGAGCCGAGCCGAGCCGAGCCGGGCGCCGCGGGGTCGCCGGCCGCCCCGCCCCGGCTCGGCCCGGCCACCCGGTTCCCTACCGGGCCCCGCCCCGGCCCCGCCCCCGCCCCGCGCTGCCTCCCCTCCGCCCCCTCCCGCCGGGGCGGGGCGGGCTGCCTCGTTAGCATGTGGCTCATCAGCGCGGCTCGATTAGCATACCCGTGGTGCAGCGCGGGTGGGCGCCGTGCCGGCCCCGCTGGACGCCGCCGCCCCGAGCCGGCGTGGCCGGCGGGCTCGGGCCGAGCCGGGGGTGCCGGTAGCCGCGGGGGCTGGTGTCGGGCCGGGTGGTGCGGCGAGGTTCGGGTTCGGGTTCGGGTTCGGGTTCGGGTCGGCGTGTGCTGTGGGGCGGCAGCCGGCGGAGGGCAGGTGGGCGGGGGGAAGGCGGGGATTATACTCTGGTTTCTCTTCAGATCGCATAAATCTTTCGCCTTTTACTAAAGATTTCCGTGGAGAGGAACAGGCACGAGTGTCGAGGAATTTTTTGAGGCTCCATTTCGGTGGAGCTGCCCTTTACCTGGTCAAAAACAGAATAAAGGTTTTTTTTAGAAGTGGTAGGGCCACACGAGCGCGGAGGGGTTCTCCACCCCTCACTCCCTGCTCTCCAATCCCCCTCACAGCCCCCCCAGGCCCGCCGCAGCAGCGGCTGTACCGCCGGACTCGGACTGCGCCCCGGCCCCGATCGCGGAGCGGGGTCTCCGTCCGCCCCCGCCCTGCCCCAGGACGCCGTCAAGCAGCGGGGCCGACTGCGCAGGCGCGCCGAGCGCCGCCCGCGGGGGCCGCCGCGGGCCTTCTCCGGCCTCCTGGGAGCCGTAGTCCTGGCCCGGGGCACGCCGGGAGCTGTAGGCGGCCGTGCGCGCAGAGCATGCTGGGAGCCGTAGTCCAGCCCCCCCTCCCCGGCGGTGTTTCCCGGTAGGCCCCGCGGCACGCCGACGCGCGGGGTTTAAATCGGCGGCGGTTGCCTGGGCCTGGGTTTCGCTGCCGGGACCGGAGGTGACGCCGCCGCTGCTCTCCTTGTGCCCGCGCCATGGACTCGCGCCTCTACCGCCTCGTCTGCCCCGGCCGCGTCATTAACATCCAGAGGAGCAACGGTGAGGGGCGGGGAGGGGACCGGGATGTTGGCGAGGGGGTCCCGGCCGCCGCCTCTCCCCCCGGAGCGCCCCTCGGCAGCCGCGGGGCTCGGGGGGGGCGGCGCGGCCGGGCCGGGGCTCAACGCCGGCCTCTTCCAGGCTTGATCCACAAGGCGACGGTGAAGACGGTGAACCCGGACCGGTCCTCCGTGTCCGTGGAGTGGTGCGAGGGCGGCACCGTCAAGGGCAAGGAGGTGAGTGACGGCCTGACCTTAAGGTTCTGCGCAATTACGGCGACGCGATGGACGCGCCCGGGTAAGGCGCGAACGCGGCAGCGGAGCGGTGCCGAGGCCGGGCTCTTCCCGCTCAGGGCGAGCTGCCGGCCGCTCGGTCGGAACGCCCCGGAGTCCCGGTTTTCCCGGCTCTGGGGCTGTTCGTGTCTCTGGCAATGGCCTTCAGGCTTTCCCCAGGACATGGTGTGCCGCGTTAAGAGGGCTCCCTTTGATTTCCCGAGTCTCTGCGCTGGCGTGAAATACACCCTGTGTGAGGTGGGGGCGGGGAGAGTCTGGGGCACATGAAGTTGGTGCGGCTGAAATCCTGCCACTTAACAAAATCTCCTTTGGTAATGAGCAAACATGCTTGTCCTGCTGGTTTCTCTGGAAACATATATACTCTACAGTTTAGTTAAAATCTTAAAGTTGCTATTGGCTGGTTCTTTGAAACGGGATCTTGTACTGCCTATGTGTATGCTGGGTTCATATATGCAAAATGTGCAGATTCAGATGTCATTGCTGGCTAAATTGCGTGCATGTGTTACAATACTAAATCTTTATGAAGATGCTTCAAAGTTCAGCAATCTTCTTATACGTTTACACATACACTGTGTATATACACTTACGTACACTTATATATTATACTGTCTACATATACCTGTTTCTGAGCTAATTCACTTTCCAGTTAGATACTTACAGATTCCATATAAATGAAATTTTAAAGATTACTTTTCTTACGTTAGAATGTAGTATCTCCACATTTTACAGGGGTTCATGTCCTTGTTTTTGCTATTTTTATGGACTCTTATTTCATTTAAGTAACTTAAAAGTGAATTGAGAACTCAAGAACTTCCTGGAGTGGTGCTTGTGTTGCTTTGTTAGGTGAATTCCAGTGCCAGCTGCTGTGATACTGGAGTTTTTGTGTACATGTGCTTTCAACCTCTTCTGGGGGGTTAGGTTTGAAAAACTGAACCGAGAAAGTTGCTGTCTTTTGTGTTCAAGCCTGCCCTTGGCCACCTGCCCCCACTTCATTCTCGCTGCCCTGTGGTTGCCTGCGCCAGGGCGCTGCAGAATGTGGTGAAGGCAGGATTATGACTTCACTGGAGGGTCAGGCAGGAGGCAGTAGCTGGCCCTAGGTGAAATCACTTGCAACAGCAAGTGAAAATGCAGGTGAATTGACTTGTGGATTAAATGCTGAATCCTTAATTTCCTAAAGTCTAAGCAGCTCTTTGAAGTTTATTTCAGTAAGCACAATCACACAGTAAATACTTAATGCTTTCCTAGCACAGAAGTCACAGAGCAGCTGAGATTTACTAAGATTAGCAGTAAGAGATTAAAGCAGTTGATGCCAAATGTGCTTTGCCCATCTCTTCAGAAGTGTTCTATGGCACCTGCAGAGCTGCGTGGTATTTGGCAGATGAGGGTAAATGGCTTAACTAGCACATTTCTTCCAGCATATTTGGATGTATGAGATTATTCAAATGGAATATGAACTACTGTGTTGCCCTTCCAGGCAATTTTAACCTAATATTTGGCAGGCAGTGGGTCAGGTTTGTTTGCCTGTACTGAAAGTCAAGGTTAAAAAAGAAAAATGCCGTAAGCGGTAGCAGCAATATTCCACTCTGTAAAATCCTGTCTTTGCTCTTGTAGATTGAGATTGATGATGTGATAACAATAAATCCTGAGTTATCAGAAGAACTGCTTGCTGCAGATGTGAAAGAGAACCTTCCTTTGCAAGAGAATGTAACTGTACAGGTAAGTGCTTTAAAGTGATTTAGTCTCTCCTAAGGTACTAAAGCATCAACAGCGTAGGTCGTTATAAGCAATACCCTCAGTCTTCAAGTTTGAGGTCTCTAACTTGTCTTTTTTGTCTCTTAGTTAAGACTTTGGTCAGAAATTCTTGTCCTTGTGAAGAAGTTGTCTTGAAGTGCTGTGCTAGGTGTTTGCAGCTTACTCTGATTACTTACAGCATTCATTGTTTTTCAGAAACAGAAGCGTAGAACAACCCTTTCAAAAATTCCTGCTCCACGGGAAGGTGAGAAAATGTTCTCTTGTCTGTTATACCCCTGTGAAACTGTGGTGGTCTTTCATTGTAGACATAATATTCTACTTTTGTGCATCATAAGGCTGCTCATTCAGGCAATGCTAATCAAGAGCATATCGTTTCATACCAACATTTTGCACTCCGGAGTGCAGAAACTTTGCTAACAGATTGCTGTCCTGTTCCTGTGAGCTGGGGTTTGTTGATGTGTTGCCCTTTTCTGCAGCATTGCTGTAGTTATTCCTTGATACTGCTTTAAATGTCACTAGGCAGTTACTGTTGCAGTGAGTTTTAAAGTTTCCTATGGAGTTTTGCAGATGCCACAAACAATAAGAGGTAAGTGGCACTTATTAGGATTAAAAGTGTCCAAATGAGAGTGGAAAGGGCAAGAAAGAAATAGCGGTGACAAATGGATGTCTCCCCTTCAAGCAGTCCCCCTAGACAATAACTAGAGCTTTATCCTTGGAGACATTTCAGACCAGGCAGGCAAAGTGCCAGCTGGTGCGCCATAGCTCAGTGACTCTATGTCAGAACAATGTTTTGAGCAAAGCCAGAAGGAAAAGATAGAGATGTCACAGTGTGGGATTGTTAAGGAATTGTTTTTCCTGAGGTGTCAGGAGTTAGAAAACTCCCATGTTTTCTACCTTCTTTTAGCTTATTCATTGACTCTTTTGACTTTTTGAATTGCAAGTGGCAGCATTACAGGTCTATTTGTAATACACTTGTGTGATGCTGAGGTTGAATGGTTGCTAGTTTAATTATTATCCTAAAGTGCATAGTTAGCCAAAATTTGTGCTTTTCCATGTAATTGAGCTGTAAACAAAACATCTGGGCTTGTCTGGCCTCTTTTGTTGTATGCAATGCAAGAGAGGGAAGCCGGTACCAGAAGACAACAATACAAATCCCCTTGCATCAGAAAGGCAGGAGTAGTCCGAGAAACTTGAAGTGTAAAAAGCTGTTCTGTACTAGAGCATCCTGATCTTCCTCAAATCCAGAAAACTCTCCATAAATTTTGTGAACTGGCAAGCAAAATGAAGTGGTAAAAGTTATGACTGTCTCTAGACAGGTCATTTAATGGAGCTGGATAGCCAGCTAGAAAAAAAAAAGGTGTGTTAATCCAGTCACTGATTGATGGAAAAATGTCCTCACAGAGGTCATGGCTTTCCTGACATATAGAATCTAATGGCAAATCTGAAATTCTGTTGTCTTTCCTACTGGCACAGTCTTGTCCCTGAAGACCTGCTCAGAGTACAGGAAAGAATCAGTGTTTTCAGTATTCCTCAAATATTATTATCTGTTATTAGAGCTAGCTAAACCCCGTGAGTTAGTGAGTATCTGTCCTGTTGCAAACTCTGCACTGCACCAATTAGCTAACATTGGCTTCAAGTTTTGGTTCTTGGGCTAAACAAATTAGAGAAGATCAGGAGGTGTCTGTCTCCATCTCATTCAGGAAAGTGAGAGAAGCAGAAGCAGTGCTTTCAGAATGAATTAAGAAACAATATTGCCACAGTCCTCGGAATCAACAAGAATTTTGGAGGATGCTGAATAGCCTCGTGTACAAGAATCACTTGAATCAAGCCCATTTAGATGCAGCAAATCCTCCAGTTGGTATGCCTGTCCAGGAGCACTAGCATTTACAGAAAAAGTGCTGCTGAGTTTGGTGAGACCTGGTGTGGGCATGTGTGACAAAAGTAAATGGAATAAAATGCTATCTCTGAGCATAATGAAACTGATGCTTTTTGTTCCTAAAGTTGTGGCAGTGACACCCAATGTCTCTGCACCTGAGCAAAAGATTCCAGGTAAAGAGTTAACAGATATGAAGACTGAATTTTGTGGGTACAGTTGTAAGGAATTTGTTCCATAATTGAAATCAACCATTGGGCTGAAACAAATCTAATGTCCTTTAAAGTCATAGCCATTAATTCTGGATAAATTCTTGTGATTGCTAGAAGTGAAGGTAGTTCTAGTTTTCATATCACACTTCTAATTTTTTCCTATCAGATTTGTTTTCTTTACAAATCTATTGAGGTATATGTTCCAATCCCTTCCCCAGGCAGCTTTGTGAGAGACTTGGACTCAGTGAAAGAAATATACCTTGAGATGTGACAATGGAGACTGCCTACAAAAGGACCCTTTCCAAAGATTTGCTGTTGTGATTATATAGAGTCTTTTAGCTGAATTTAGTGTTATCAAGCTCCCACTCCACTGTGCACCATGCACACTGTCTGTGTGTGGGTGCTGTGATGGTGGGCGTGATGCTGCCCATGACCAGTTGCCAGACTGCAATACTACTGCCACAATCAAACAGTTAATTCACACAGGCCTGCAAGTGTGAAGCTTCAGAGGATTTCCCAGCTCCCTGACCTTTAACTTCCTCCTTCCTAGGTATTAAGGTTCTGGAACTGCCATATTAGTGAATCCTTAGTGGTATCTGAAAGAAATTCACTGGAACCGCAAATCTGGAATGAACTGTTCGCTTTTTTTGTAGTGCTGTATTTCATAATCACTTTTCACCCACCTACATTGTTTTGTCCTGCACTTGGCTAAAGCATCAGAGATCTGGAAATGGTCCTTTTAACCACACCTTGTTCCCCACTGTTCTGCATTTTGTGAGCATTTGATTACTTGTAAATGTCCGAGTGTCTGAGGCATGATGCTGACCTTGAATTTGTGTTTCCAAAGCTGTTCGTGGCCGTTCCAGGATGTCTGTTATCACAGAATCTCAGTGCAGCCTCCAGGAAAATGAGATGGGGGTGGATTCTTGTACTTCTACACAAACCAGAAACAATTTATCAGTTCCTGGTGAGTGGAGAAAGCCCAGTGAATTCTTACTATGAAACAAGATGCTTTGTATGCATTTCATTAGGTAAACTGCAAATCCCGGTGGGGAGGAGCAACCTCTGTGCCTTCATCTATGAAACAAGAGAGACCTAGAGGTCTGCCACTCTGTAAATATCCAGGGGCCCTACCTGAAGGGGTTCTCAAAGGACTTTGGAAACAATGTTGTTGAATAATGATGTGCTTTGTTAGCCAGAGAGCTGTGGTTGTGCATGTGGGTGGATGTGGTATCTGCTTGACAGCATAAAGTGGTATTCACAGGGCTAGAGTGGGAAGAGAGGTACCTTAATACTGCTGACAATGTGCTCTGTAACTAGACTGGTAGTAGTTTTACCTATACTGGTTGAGTAAGGCAAGAACTTGAGTCTACTTGAATTATGAAATTGTAGTTATTTATCTTTACCAGACCTACCCTACGAATAGCTGAGGGCATCCTTTGTCTATTATGTTCTGCAAAGACATTGAAATAAGAGGCTTGATACTAAATTCTTGTCTAGTCAGCATGGCCTTGATCTGTAGCTTTGAATAAAAGTTGGTGATTGGCACAGGATTTAAAAAATTATTTGAACACTTACCACAGGTTTTAGCTAGTTCTCTCTACTGATCCAGAATCAGAGCTGAGGAATGCCTGTGGTCTGTGAGGCTTTAGAAATTACAAAATTATTCTTGATCTTTGGGATCTAATTATTGGTTTTGGTCTGGCTTCTTTCTGCAGCTGGCCGAACCAGGACTAGCAGGCTGCACTGTGCTCCAGAAGCCTCACTGACAAATGTAAATGGAAATACAGAGGATCATCTGCCTGCTGCTAGAATGAGCTCTTCAGGCAGCCCAGGTACCAGGGAGCAGTGGGTAAGAACTGACTGAGCAAGTCAGCAGTGCATCGCTATGTGATTGCTGCTTTGTATAGTCTGAGACTAAAGCTTTGAAAAGGTGGCTTTGGCAGTAAGACTGAATATCCTGAGTATTTGTTATTACAAATGTGTAATTCTGTTATAGTGCTATTGCCTCAAATGCTGCCTTTAGAGTGGTACTGTGACTTCCTAGGCAGTTTCTGTGATGGGTAGATCTAGTTTGGGAAGGAAGTGCTGCAAAATTCATGACCATCCTTCTGAAGAGGATTGTTTCCTGTACAAGTTATTCTGTCAGCAACCTGGAAAAGTTGAAATATTTGTATTGTGCTTAAAACCTGGTATGAAAATTTATCCAATGAAATGTTTTTATTTTACCTAGTTCGGAGAAGATCTAACATTGTGAAAGAGATGGAGAAAATGAAAAACAAGAGAGAAGAAAAGAGAGCTCAAATTAGTGAAATCAGGACAAAACGTGCACAGGTGGAGTACTCTGCAATACATCAGTAAGGGGAAATTCTATAGGACAGTGTATCACAATAGTTGAAACTAAACCATATTTTGGACAGGCTTTGTTCTTACAAAGCTGTACATAAGGATGGATTGATTCTAGTTTCAGAAAGCTCTGGATCTTGTGAAATATTTCTAATTGTGTACAGCTGATTGTTTAGTATGCTCTGGGGATTTTTTTTGCTGTAACAGGTTAATTACCTTCACATCCGTGGCTTTTTCCATGCAGGAATTTGACAGCAGCTGTCCAAACTGGGAGTTTGCACAGATGATCAAGGAATTCAGAGCAACTTTAGACTGCCAGCCAATATCTATAACTGACCCAGTAAGTAAATACTGAGGCTACTAACTGCAGCTGGTAAACAGACTTCTTTATTTTGTACTGAAGATTTTAGCATATGAGCAATTTAGTGCATCACTGCACCTTGGAAATCCTCTGAGCATATTGTGTGCTTGAGGCACCTGGTGGTATATGTGAGGTCACTTACCTTCCCTATTTAGGGCTAAGCTAAGCTGCCTTGCATTACTTTGCATATGTCACTAGTGAAGAGCTTGCACTTTAACAATTATCATGCAATGATTTGTGTGGTAACATCAGTACTTTTCAGAGCTTGTAAATGGCAGAGCCTATTACATAGCAGCTTAGCTTATTGTAGGTATAGGTATAATTTAAAATGGACTATTGCCCTATTACAGAAAGTGTTATTGTATGTAAGTCACATATGAAGTAATTTTAAACTAGGTCAAAAAGCAGAGGAACAAAAGTAGAGGTCAAAAACTAGAAAAACCAGGCTCGGTCAATGTCTTCAGCAATTATGGAGGTAGCATTGTTTAATACCTGAGAACAAGTAGTCCCTGTCTAGCAAAACTTTGTTATGGTCACTGAAAAATGACAGCATTTAAGTTCAAACAAAAAAGCAGGTGTGGACTAGCTTAGAACGCTAGGTGGTTTGTGTGCCTGCATCCTATGGGGCTGGGAACCAGCTGTTTGTGTGCGTATCACTGCATGACAGAAGAAGAGTTTGTCATCATCTCCTTTCTGCCTCACCCAAACTCAGCTGATCTGTAGCTATGCTGCACAAATAGCTAAACTTACTGCATTAGTAAAGAACTCAGGTCAAAAAATACCTTTAGTTTAGGGTAAACTAAAATAATAATTTGCCTGGATTTGACCATAATTGCAGTATTGATATCACAGATTTTGCTGGAAAGCTGGCCAAGGACTAAACTTTTTACTAATTCTCATACAGAATATTTGGGGCACTTTCTATAGCATAGCAGCATTTCCACCTGATATGTTGGAGCATGCTACATAAAGGTCACTTGTTTTTAGTGTTTCTTTTGCACTGAACAGACTTTGACTTACATCCCTGCATGAGTGGCTCTGATCAGTAGCAGAGACAACTCTGACCAGTATATAGAAAAGTAGATGTGAGGGAGCATCAGATCCTTCTCTCTGTAATAATAAGTAGGTGTGGGTGTCATTGGGAAATAATTCTTGTTTTCTTACTTTCCTTTTAGATAGAAGAACATAGGATTTGTGTCTGTGTGAGGAAGCGCCCTCTCAATAAACAAGGTGAGTGTACTGACAAAGCAGTTGTGTCTTGGAGCAGTTTGACATTGCTTATTCTTGTTAACACTGAGGGTCTTTTCTGTCAACAGAACTTCTAAAAAAGGAATGTGATGTGATTACTGTTCCGAGCAAGAGTGTCCTGCTGGTGCATGAGCCAAAGCAGAAAGTGGACCTAACAAAATACCTTGATACCCAAGCATTTAGATTTGACTTTTCATTTGATGAATCCTCATCTAATGAAATGGTATACAGGTAATGCTTTCTTCTCACTGGTAACAACTCTCAAGATTAACAGCATGGAGCTATGGCTAGATGGCATCCTGGCTTAAAGAAACTGCTACCCGAAATAAATATTAAAATCCTTTTTGGAGGAAACCAAAGGACTGAGAGGTCTAAAGGTTATTTTTGGCATGGCCCTGCTGATTTCCTAAGGATTTGCTTTTATTTGCCCCCCCCTTTTTTTTTTTTTTTTTTTTTTTTTTTAGGAAAACTGATGAAGCAGGGTGTGAAATGCTTGCCTTAACTGTCTTTTACCTTCTGAATATCCAGGTTTACTGCTAGACCTCTTGTGGAGACCATCTTTGAGGGTGGGAAGGCGACGTGCTTTGCATATGGCCAGACAGGCAGTGGCAAGACACATGTAAGTTTTTCTCCAAGGTCTTGAATTTTCTAGCTTTCAAGTATTTTAAAGGTCCTTGATGTTGATAATTAGTAGGATTGTATAAGGAGTTTGGATCCTGGTTTTATTGTCTTAAAGCTAATGCTTTGTCAGTTGTTAATGCACTTTTTCTGTAGTTTTACATATTGGTGGGTTTCCTTTAAGGTTGTGAGGAAAATCATACTAAAATCCCCCCCATAGCTGGGATTTTAAAGACTTAAGATGTCCTGACATGTTAGTCATGGCTATACCTTGCCTCAGATGGCTGTCTCTGACTAACTCCAGTCTGCAAAGTGGGGCTATTAGCCTACATCTGAGACAAAGGCTATTGTCTGTACTGTGTTTTGAGCTTAGAGGCATTCCAAAGACTTTATCGATTATGGAAGAATAAGCCTCTTGTTGCAGATAAACATTTAAGTGATATGGTATTGTTTGTGAAGTGGGCAAATTAGTGTATTCACTTTCTAACCACTCCTTCTGGTCTACCAGTTGCAGTTTCAAGAGACCTAAAGATTGTGTTTTCTGCCTCAGAGGTGATCTTCTCTAAATTTTCAACAAGGGTGTTGTCTTTTTAACTTTCTTCTTCTGGAAACTACAGGGAAGGAAAGTGGGAAACTATCTTCCCTCACAGCATGATAGTGGAGTCAAATCTGCTGTCTTGTTCTGCAAGAAGCCTTTGCCTCAAACCACAGTGATCTCAACTAGGCTAGCCTGCCAGTTTGAGTAATCAGACAGTTGCTGTCATTACAGTGTTAGAGGCAAGTTTTGGGCTAGGTTCTCCTATCATTAGTGCTACCTAGCGAGCTGTAGATCTTTTCCAGTAATCCAGAAGGAAATTTGGAAGTTTATAGAAGCTTGGACATAGGCTGCCTCCATTGCAGCTCATTTGTGCATCGTTACAGGAGTACAACTGTGAGGCACTAAAATCATAGGCAATGAAGTTACTTTCCTAATCCCAGGATGCAGAACTAGTGCAAGGACATTAGCTGTACCTTGAGACTGGAGTGCTGCATATTAAATGCCGGTAGATTGAGAATGTGTCATGATACTGAGTTGTGTTTTAAATAATGGCTGTTGCATATAAAAGTGGTAGAGCAAGTCACCAGGATAGCACCAACGGAAAGTTTTGTTGAGATTAAAGGTACCTTGGTCAAAGGAGTTAAAGGTATTGTTTACACTAGAAGTTTGATGTGTTTTGATATCACGTGAGCTTTTGCAGGTAGCATTGAAAATGTTACTCAACCTACGTCCTAACAAATGAAGCTTTGTTTCTTCTGACCAGAGGCTATTTGGTTGCACTGTCAAGGCCACGCATTTCCCCTTGAAGGAACAACTACTTTGATTCTGCACTGCAGAGCCTTACAGGCATTCAGCTGTTGTTTTGCATAGTCCAGATCTTCTTTCTGTACTGATAGGGAAGCAGCAAGCTAATTTTATCCTGAATTGCACTGTGTTCTAATCATCTCACTGACTTTGGAGCGTATATGTATATATGGTAACTTCCTAGTATGTTCTTGGGACTAAAATCAGGTTGCCTGACTTGTTTGGACCACACCTTACCTCTGGTCTTTTGTCTTCACAGACTATGGGTGGAGACTTCTCCGGGAGAGCACAGAATGCCTCAAAGGGCATATATGCTTTTGCATGTAAGTTGATTCTTCTTTAGATACGAAAATCAAATTAATGCTTGTTTTCCTTAAAAAGATAAGATCTGGTTTTGTATGGCTATTTAAAATGTTTCCAGTAAAAGATATATGAAGTATTTGTGTTTTCAGTAATAAGTAGTGGTGTTTGTTGCAGGAGGTATGATTATTTTTTCAGTTTCACAAAATATTTTCCATCCAGCCTGTAAGTTTCTAGATCCACACTTAACTCACCAGAAGATATTTGTTTTTGAGGCAAAGAGATGACATATTTTCTAGTTTGGCATTTGCTGGGCTGAACAATTTAACTTTGATTCTTCTGCTTTGCTTTTGTCTCAGATAAGGATGGTGTTTGGAGATACCCAACTTGAATGCAACGCAACCCTACCCATTTTTGATATAAAGCTTGTTATACAGAAAGCATATGAATGTATGTGTTATATTTCTTCCTGTAAGCATTAGATGCAAAAAAGCCTAGCACATACAAAATTATTTCAGAAAACAGATGCTTAAAGCCCCTCCTTGATACAATGCCTAGAACACACCATGAACCCTGACCTCCTCTACTTTCCCTTTAGAAAGGTATATTGTGAAACTAGTCTGTCTAGCAAGGCAGTTGAAACAAGAGCAACTGTTTGCTAGTCTCTGAAAATTAGTTATGACTGGCTGTGAAGGAGAGCCTTTGCTTTTCAGATCAATTTCAAAGTCTGAAGCCTAATTGTGAAAAGCAGCACTGGATCCAGCCAAAGGGTCAAATAATCTTGTACATTGTCTCCAAACAGCAGCAACTGCAGATGCTCAGGGATGTATGTTTTCTAGGCTTTACACAAGATGCTCTTGAAATATAAATACCTGACTTTTTCAGGCTTGTCCAAAACAATAGAGGATCCCAGTGTTCCCCAAAGGTCAGTAAGGATTGCTGTCTGCCAGTGACATTAACAGTAGAAACTTCCGTAGCCCCAGTGTGTTTTCAGTCCCTGGATGAGGATGCTGCTGAAACTGTTCTCCACATGGTAGCACAGCACTAGTTTTTTCACTAGCATTTAAGATGACTGTCATTCAGCTGCTAGACATGGTCTTATGGCTGCACAATATTTGAAAGCAGATCAAGTAGCAACTAGAACATGCTTTAAGCTAGTTAACTAAACTTCTGCTTTTCCTCAATAGCACAAGATGTCTTCCTCCTCCTAAACCAGCCCAGGTACAGGAGTCAGGACCTGGAAGTCTATGTGACTTTCTTTGAAATATACAATGGAAAGGTAAGACTCTCTCTTTTTCTTTCTTTCTTTTTTTTTTTTTTAAATCTTGACTTGACTTCTTTGACTGTTTCATAAGTAGCTGAGTGAAACTTACCGGTTTCTATAGTTCTATATAGTCTATTGTTCTTGGTGTGTTTGGAATTGAATTGGAAGGCTGTGTTAAAGGTGCTGTTTCTATACAGCTTTCTATAAAGACAGTGCAAAATGCTTCCAAGGAGACTTTGTTCAGATTTGCCTCAATCTTGTTGCCTGAATATAGGTGTTTGACCTCTTGAATAAGAAGGCAAAGCTTCGAGTCCTGGAGGATGGCAAGCAGCAGGTCCAGGTTGTTGGTCTCCAAGAGAGACAAGTCAGCTGCGCTGAGGATGTCATCAGAATGATTGAGATGGGCAGTGCCTGCAGGTTTGGTGCTTTAAAACCAATAAGAAGAGTCATGTCCTGTTGTATCTCCATGTCTAGAAAAAATATATAATGTCTGTAGCTGGTGCTTTGAGACTTAAACAGAAGCTTGTTGTACCCAGTCATAGGCAGGCACTGAACAGCACCTCTGCATGAGTACAAGATGATGGCTACAGAATAAAGGGCTAGCAGGGATGGGTTTAGCCTGCCTTCCATAGAGAAGCTCAGAGTTCATGGTTCATATGCCCTCATGTAACTCCAAGAAGAGAGAAACTATTCACATGAGGAGATTGCTGCCCTGGTGCCACAGCCAAACTGAGCAGTCTGGCTGCTTTCTAGAAGTATCAGCTAGTTTACAGGAGCACAAGTAGCTCCTTCTGGGCTTGCAAGATCAAGGAAGAGCAGCTGGCATCAACCTACAGTTGCAAAAATGCTTTGGCTTAACTGCAGGCCAGACAAGGTATTCCAGTGGCAATAAAAATGCTACATGTCATTCAGGGATCTTGTCTAAAGAATCCTTGAGAGCAGGTGCCAAGGGACAGCCATAGGCTTGGCTCATCATCCTGGCAGGAAGGCTGTGGTTGGGCCAACACTACCATCATACTGGTGTATTTAATCAGGAGCCAAAATCTGTATTACCATGTCTTATCTGTCTCGGTTAAGTTGCAACTGCTATGGAAACATTACTAGGCAAATGAGAACTCCTTAGCTTCTGTATTACACTGCATGTGCAGATATGCACATACTGAAAGCTCATTCAGCACTCTGCTCTGCATGCTTTTTTGGCTGACAGTTCAGCCAAGAACTGTTTAACATTTCAGACTCCTGCCTCACTTTAGGACAACCTCCCTCCCTTTCCCGCAGCAGTAGGGACACAGGTGGGACAGCGAGCCTGCCAGCCTTCTCAGAGAATAACTGACAGCGAAGGTCACAGAGAGGTTTATGGTAACTTATAAGACTCCAGTCTGTGCCTTGCAGTGATGGGGCAGGTGCAGTTGCACAGCAGAAGTAAAGTGCCAAGCTAGCTTGGCTAGAGAAGAGGATTTAACATGACTGTAATGTGCTAGCACAGCTAAAGCTGTTTAGTGGGGAGCTTGGCTGAGCTTACTGTGTAATGGCAGTTGCATTAAGGAGAATGACATGTGGCCTGCTCTGAGGCAGGTAGATGCAGTGCTAAAGGTATGTCTTCCAGCTCCAAATGCATGCAAGGCATTAGCAGTCAGAAAGGCATTCCTGTGTAGGCTGGCTGAGTTGAGCCAGGCAGATTAAATAGTCTTAAACCTTTATAACTGGAGTGCAGGTTCATATTCTTCACACTAGTCCTTCTGTGCTCTCATATCAGAGGTAATTCCATAATTCATACAAGCTTGAGGTATTAATGTGTGGGATAAAACTGAGGAGGTTAAACAACTTAATGGCTGCAGGTCTTGTCTAGTGCTGTTGGGACCTCTTGTGTCTTCTGTGACACAGTTCTAAGGCTTGTTTTCATCTTTGCTGTAGGACATCTGGGCAGACTTTTGCAAACGCTAGCTCTTCACGGTCACACGCCTGCTTCCAAATCATACTACGCCAAAGAGGGAAACTGCTTGGCAAATTTTCCTTGGTGGACCTGGCAGGAAATGAGAGGGGTGCAGACACATCTAGCGCTGATCGGCAGACGCGAATGGAAGGTGCAGAAATCAATAAGAGCTTGCTGGCTTTGAAGGTGAGCTATAGCTCTGGGAGCAAACAGTGCTAATTAACACATGGATTCTGTTCAACTCTGGGGTTATCTGTTTTGTTTCTTTCCAGTGCAAGGGAAAAGAACAGCCAAATAGATCCTAGTTTGGTATGTTAACAACCCTGAAAGTGGTGTATACTTCCATTTAGAATGTTTCCAGGAAAGCAGTGCAGTCTTGTCAGGCCAGGTGCTGGTACAGCCATTTCAAGCTTCAGGTTCTCTTTTTTTTTCTTTACATATGATGGATATACCAGCTGTCCTGTGACACTCAAATACCTGGAGTATATTTAAAAGGCTATGAAGTACTTTCAGAGCAAGAGATGACGATTCTCCAGACTGTTGGGTTTACCAGCAATTGGTGGTTGATAGCTTGCAGAGCTGTTAGAGAAGAGATGCAGATATTGCATTTACAAGACTTGTCTTTTCTTAGGAATGTATCCGAGCTTTAGGGCAGAACAAATCTCATACCCCTTTCCGGGAAAGCAAGCTGACCCAGGTGCTAAGAGACTCTTTCATAGGAACAAACTCAAGGACCTGTATGGTGAGTATGTGCATGACACAAACATACACACTGCTTATGGGTTCTGCAATTTGACCAAACAGCTGCATGCTCCTCTTCTAGTGTGAGGGGACTTTGAAGTCAGAAATCTTCAGTTCTCAGCAAAAAAGTCTTACAGTTTCCTCCTCCACTCACCCATGGTGACTGAGATCAAAAACTGGTGAGCTATGCCCAGCCCCAGTAGAAGCAGGGCTGCGGAAGTCACTTTCATACAGTGAATCTACAGTAGAGCCTGGTGTGCTCCCAAAGGGCTTTGCTGACTGTGGAGGGTCCAGCACAGTGAGTGTACACAAAGCCAGTGGAAAGCTGGATGCAGGGCCACTGGCATGTCCCACAGAAGCTATAAAGAAAAATGGCCTTGACAGAATGTCTCAACTCTGACCCTTTGCTCTAACATGTCCTAGCTGCCTGGTGAGACCTGTAGGACCATTAACATAAGCAAAAGTCAGATGTGGGAGTCACTGAGGTATTTTGTTCTGTTTGCAGATAGCAATGATTTCTCCAGGCATGAGTTCATGTGAATACACCTTAAACACACTGAGATACGCTGACAGGTAACGGCCTTTCTGACCTGGGGATTCTACTCTTGTTGCAGAAGGTGTTTTGGCTGCTTTTACTCTGACCAAAAGTTTTCTTGTCATTGCCTGTAACGGCAATCTGGAGGTTGGTTGTTAGGAACACGTTATCTTAGAGCTGTCTTATGAAACTAGCCTGGGTGTTCTCTGTGTGAGACATAATAGAGATTAAACACTGTGATTAATGTTCTTTCCTCAGAGGAGTCTCTCATGCTAGACTTCAAGCTGCCCTGTTTTGTGTGGTGTTTTGGTTTTGTTTTTTTTTTTTTTTTGTAGGGAGTTTACTCTGTCCTGAATGATTACCCCTGTGCCTTTTACTTTTTGTAGTACTTTGGGTCTCATTTGTAGTACTTTGGGTCTCATTTGTAAGTGGTGTGCCAAGAATGTGTCCCTGACATGGCCCTACAGATGACACAAAACACTTGGTGTTCTTGATGGACTTTGATATGAACTAATTAGGGTATGGCACCTTGGAGACTTTGTGCAAAATCTGAAGGACCTGGAGAACTCAAATGCCTCGAAGCAGAGGGTGGGAGTGTGTGTTTTGAGTGCCCCATGGCTGACCTTGGGTACCTGCAGGGTAAGGTAGATTTGCAGGAACTGAGTCCCAGGTTTCCCTGGGGGTTTTGCTGATACCTGGAACCCCTGTGACAGAGCAGTGAGTGCCTCCTGGTCTCTGCTTTACATGCTTCTACATCTCTCCAATGAGGTGACAAGTAAAAAGATGACTGACTTTTGCCATAGGTTAACAAGATGACAATTGCACATGTCAGGTTTGGTAGCTTTCCTTCATTTAGTTCACAAAAGGCTGCTTGGTTCCTTCCTGGAAAGCACTCCGCTCTCTGAAAGGATGTATGGTAATTCATGTCATAAGCATTTGGGAACACTGAATCTTGACAGATTCCCAGCTTTGGTTTGGATTGAAGTTACATTTTTTTTTTCTTCGGGTGGAAGTCATTCCTGCTCACCTGAAAGTACAGGACAAAATGCAACATCTGACTTACTGTGCTTCAGTAAGATTCCAGTCCTGAGTTGGGCCTATTGGGTTCTTAGCCAGTGCACAAGGAAAGTTCAAGCTATAAGAAAGTAGGTATTAGGCTGAAACTCACTGGAAATATGAAGCTGATGCTAGTAACTGCAATGAACTGCCCAGCTGGTATCTGACATCTACCTCTAGTACCATGTCATCAGCCATGGCTTTTATCCTTATAGACCTATTCTGGCACAGTGGGTCTCTGAGAAAAATAAGTTTTACTTCTTTTCTTTCCATACTAAATTCTCCTAGTTGGTCATGACAGACCAAGCTGACATGTGGAAGACAGCTTCTGTGAAAGGCATTGCTGGCAATTAGCATTGTGTACTTGGACATTTCCCTCCAGGAGAGGTCCTAGATTGGGCATGGAGACAAACATCTCTCAGCTTTCCTTCCCACAGCTCTCTGGGGTTTCTGCCCCTGTGAGCTTGTTCTGGGGGTGGTAATGTGCAACTTTTTAAGTGTAGATGAATGTTTCTTGCTGAGCACTGATTGTTTTGTGATGCTGTAGCCTAAAAACGGCTGGAAGAAGAGTTTGAGTGACAATTCTTCTTGTTGCAGAGTGAAAGAGCTCAGCCCTCATAATGGAGGTGGTGAAACACAGAATCAGATGGAGACTGAGAATGAGGAAACAGAGACCAGTGGAGAAGGCTCAGGTCACAATGTATGTGTGTGTCGTGGACTGAACAGATCTTAAAGCTGGGAACAACTTGCTGTTCTTACTTGGGCTGTTTCTTGCAGCTCTCCAAGGATGAGGAGGAAGATATCTCTCCCCACATGTTCAACTTTCGTGAGGCTATGACTCAAATTAGTGAACGGGAGGAGAAGGTTGTAGAACAGCTTAGAGAACTGAGACAGGTATGTGAAAGAGGCAAGCCCAGCCCAGGCTGCCTTCTACATGTTGATAGCACCTTGACTTGTCTGAGCCAAGTGCTGCTGGGTAGGCTGTGGGCTGTACTGCAAGATGCTGTCAGTGGTGTTTATCCTCACTGCCAACTTTTTCCTGTTGTTTCCTGCCCTGCTGGTTAAACTGGGCATTTCAGTGCTTGTGGCCAGCTGGTCCCCCTTCCCCTCCAGCTAGCAACCTCTACTTGCTGCTAATGAGCACTGACTGGTACTGGTCTGTAGAAGCTTAGCTCTAAGTGCCAGATTTGAAGAAACTAATTGAATTTCCAGAAAGTCAATTTCTCATCACTGTTATCCTTGTAAATATAGAGAATGATGACTGAACTTGACTACCTCTTGGGAATCACGGAGCAACCAGACTATGATATTGAGACCTTTGTGAGCAGCGCTAACCTCTTTGTAGAGGCAAGCTCAAGAAAATTTCTTGGTGTCAGAGGTATGTTAGTGCCTGTCTCTGACTAGCACTGTCGCTAATGTTTTTTTCAAAGACCTGAAAGTAACACCAGCATACCTGTGGGGGTTTGAGCACCCAGTTCTTCTGCATAGCTTACAGTTTGGATCACTTTCCTAGGTGATCATAGGGACAGATCTGAGATGTCCTATTGTCTGCACTTTCCAAAGTAAAATTTTGGCTAGTAACTTCCACTTGCTTTGCACCTGCCATATAAAACTGCCTTCCCTTGAGCAGAATGCAACATCCACCAAGAGCAGATGAGCTGAAGTATGTTTGGCTAGTTGGTTATATAGTTTACCTTTTGCCTTGGCCAAAAACCAGAATTTGAGAAACAGGTCCCAGTGCCACATTCTAGGGATTCTTAGGGGTGTGCCCACTGTTTCCACTCCTGTTTTCATGGATATCAGGCCTTAATACCTATCCACTTATAACAAGGGTCTGCCAGATATATACTCAGATGCCATGTCTGCCAGCACCTGCATTTGGCATGCCTTTGCCTTAGTATAGGGTATTACTGTATGTGCAACAAAATCCCTCCAGCTGTTCAGTTCTGGCCCAGTTTGGAGACTTCCCAGCTCTGTACAGGAGGATGTGGGCTGCCTGTTCCCTGAGCACTGCCTGCCTGCCTTTGGACCATGCTGGTTGAAGTGGTGGTAGAGAGGCAGCAAGGCAGATGTAGGAACTTGGCTGACACATGGCAACAGAGTGCTGGGTAGGTAGACTGCCTGACTAGGACAGGGGAAGCTACACTGGTAACTTTTCTGCCACTGTTGCAATAACTTGGGCTTTGATTGCTACTTGAGCCATTACAGCTGGCATAGTCTTTGCCTCAAAAACAGGGCTGTGAGGCTTTATTTTAATGAGGCTGAAAACTGTGGCATCAAAATGAACTGTTAACATGAAACAGTGACTTTTTTCTTAAACAGCCCTGACTGTCCTCCCACCTCAAATGCAGCCTGATAGCTGTACCCCTCCATTCACCATGGAGGGGTGGTGACAAGACAGTAAGAGTAAATGCCCTGCTACCCTCTCTGCCTTATAGGCCAGGGAAATCTGGCCCTCTGGGATGGTTGGATTAGTGGTATCTCATTTGAACTGCAAACTGCAAGCTTCAAGCTGTTGATGAGTAGAAATGAACAAGTACAGCTGAAGAGCTTTGTGGGACCCAGCAGGATTTGATGTTGGCTGAGCAGTTCTTGCCCAGTTCACTTTCCTCTGTAGCCCTTGCAGAGCCCTGCTGAGGGGGACAGCTGGGCTGGGGAGTTCAGTTTCCAGGTCAGTCACCCTCTCACTGTCTTCCTTCACAGAAACGTTGGATGCCCTGGGGGCTGCCATGCAACTGGAGGAGCAAGCCAGCAAGCAGATGAGGCGGCAGAGGCCTTAGTAAATACAGCAAAACCTGGTTCACAAGCAGTCTTCTGTATGTCTTGCATGTTTGTCAGTGGTTTGTCCAACTCCTATTTTAAATGTGGTAGAGCGTCTGCAGATCACGTGTGCCTGAGGGCAGTGAACATGGCAACTTCTCTCTCTTCATGGCCTGGTATCAGGGTACTCAGCAGAGCGATAGAAACACACCCCCTCCAAGGCTTGGGGAGGGGGACCCGAGAGTCTGCTAGATGTGTCTAGCATCTGGCCCTTTGCTAATGACAATGGTCTCCTCTAATAGAACTAGATACACATGTATAGTTTTCTAGTGTACATATAACCTTTCCAGATGTGCTTGCAACATCGCAAAACTGTTGCGAGTCTGGCTTTTCTAGAAAGAAAGCGGACTATATGTAACTGTAAAAAAACCCAGTATTTTAAGGAGTTTGATAAATAAATGTTCCTGGATTTAATTATCTTCTATCTCTAAAAAATATATTTCTTGCTGATATTGGTAAAGTCTAACAGCCCCTAAAGACTGGCTGGTGTTGTAGAGATAGGCTGATTTCTTGGATGAAGTTTCTTTTTAAAGTCTTTCCACTTGTAATGTGTCCATAAAAATCACTCAGAATAAATTGTTTCTTAATTTTGAGATCCTGCTGGCTAGAACTTGCCTGCCATGGGGGAAGCTGGTTTAGAGGGTACCTACCCTGCACCTGAGCAAAGCTCAGCATGTAGCGAGTAGTTCAGCTCTTATGATATCAGGTAAGTAGGAGGGGCCCTGTGAGACTCCCTTGTACCATAGGGGTTTACTTAGGCTTTGAAGGTAGCCCAGGATGTTGCTTCACATTTTTTCACATATATTTCCTGTGGCTAACATGCCACATTAAAATACACGTTCAGTAGCCCAGCAAGATCTGTATTTGAGGGCAGAAGTGCAAAGCTGGCCGTGGCTCAGGTGCAGCAAGGTGCTGCCATGGCCCTTGTGTGCAACCTTGGTCCAGGTGGCCCCATGCAACCTGTCCTCTGGGAAGGAGCAGGCAGAGGGGCAGGGTGGGGGAAGATAGATAGGAAGCATGTGTTGCTGCCCTCTGTTTTCTGTTTGTTCAGCTCAGTCCAGGGCTTGTCTCTGAAAGGACAAGACAGGCCTGTGAGCTCTGGGTCCAGCAACACAGGATGCAGCTACACAAACATCAGATTACAAAAGGATCCTTTTACTGTTACTCCCTTTTTCCCTAGACCCCCACCCTAGTCTCCTACTTCCTGAGCTGCCTTCTACCCCTGAAAGTAAAGGATGTGATTTAACTGACAGTGGTCCCAGCTCTGCACATACCTCTGGACTGCATCCTTGCCATGTCTCTGGGGATGTCTACTATATTGGAGGCCAGTTCTTCAGCCTGGACTGGATCCATTTTTGTGTACCATGTCTCAGGACTGTCCTGGAAAAGGCAGCAAAAGAGTTAGGACCTTAATGGAATGTGGGCAAGCAGTGACAAGCAGCTAGAGCTGGGATAATTCAACCCAGACAGGATCCTCCCCTAAGCTGGGGCACTTTGTGATCAACAGTTTAGGTACTGGTGGGGCTGAGTGCTCTAAGGGCCTCTGAACTGTCAAAGCTGACTTGTACCTAGGCTCTGCCTGCATCACATTAAGATGGCACATCCAGAGTAAAAAGGCTGTTATGCCCTACTGAGTTTGGACTAAAGCAAGGCAGTCCTGTTCCACTTCAGATGTTACTTTATTATACTTGGATTATCTAGCCTTGCCTGGTGTCTTAGGGTGAGGGAGGATAGGCCTGAGTGCAAGGAAAAAAATGTTGCCTCTTGTTTGTTCCACCTTCCCTCGCTGGACCTAGCATTGCTTACTAATCTGTATATCCACTAGGAGGATATAGAGCTAGAGTCAGGAGAGACCTGATTTGGAGGAGCTCAGGTTACCTCTTGCTTCAGTGGCCCTTCAGCTCACATTTCTGACATCACATTCCCACTGTCACAGAAATAGCAGTAGTCTGAGATCCCTCCTTGCTCTGTCTTGGGGCTGAGTCAGAACAATTATCTTCCTGAATACTGAGACTGAAAGTGAATGCTTCTCAAAGGGTGGCTTTGTTTATTTCTGGGCTCTTGTGTAAGATTGGATTTCTTGTGAAAAGAAATACAGTCCCTACATCCCTGAAAAACAGACCAAGGTCCTAGGGCAACTAATAAACCCCATAAGGGAGGCAGGCTTACCATAAAGTGCTGGAACAGTGTGTGTCCTAGTGCCTTCTTTACACACTCCTCCACAAAGGGAAATGTGTGGACAAAATACTGCAACAGAACAGAGTTGGTATGTAAGGAGAAGGGATGTGAGTGTGTGCATAGAGGGTAGAGCTGCATGGATGACGTGGTTCCATATAACCTGTGCCACATACCAGTGAGTCCCTGACCCACCTCCTTTAGTGACAGCGCTACTGCTGGGACTTCATGAACACATCAAGAGAAAATTGTGGGTCCCTCCTCTCCCCTAGTGCCAGTTCCCACCTTCATTGACAAGAGAAGGGAGGGTGTTTCGGTGAAATGATGGCAGTGCAGTAGTTGCCAGGGAGTTCATCCTCCTCTGCTGTTGGTGCCTGCTCAGAGGAAGGGTGCGCTAACCCTCTGCATTACCAGGTAGGTTTGTAAACCCTCTTTCACCCTGAGCAGCCTGGTTCTCAGCTATCACTCATTCAGCCCTTCCCATCAACTGACAGCATGGTCTTTCCTTTGTGACTGTTAGGCAGGCAGAGCACTGTGCTGAGGCAGGCCAAAGCTCTTTACCCAGCACCAGCAGGAAAAAATAGGCTGCTTGTAATTCTGTGCTAGTGTCTTGCTTCAGGCAAATTGTCTTGGTTAGCCTCTTAGCTTTGTATGTGCTTGCTACCCGCAGCAAGCCTGGGGGTAGAACAGAGGTGCGAGGGCCAACATTGGCTTCCCAGCACTCTGCGTGGTGAGTGGCAGGAGGGAGGCAGACAGGAGGGGAAATACAGCTCTTTCCTGAAGCAAGTGTCACTCTTGCCTTTGTGAATAAGCCTGTATCATCTGCTGTGCTTAGGTGTATTGGCTTTGTGTGGCCAGGTTTTGGTAGTGGGGTGGGGAGTGTTACAGGGGTGGCTTCTGTGAGAAGTTGCTGGAAGCTTCCCATGTGTCCAACAGAGCCAATACCAGCCGGCTCTAAGATGGACCTGCCACCGGCCAAGGCCGAGCCAATCAGCAATAGTGGTAGCGCCTCTGTAATAACATATTTAAGAAGGAAAAAAAAGTTGCTGAGACAGAAACAGCAGCTGGAGAGAAGAGTGAGAACATGTAAGACAAACAACCCTGCAGATACCAAGGTCAGTGAAGGAGGGGGAGGAGGTGCTTCAGGCACTGGAGCAGAGATTCCCCTGCAGCCTGTGGGGAAGACCATGGTGAGGCAGGCTGTCCCCCTGCAGCCCAGGGAGGACCCCATGGTGGAGCAGGTGGATGCCTGAAGGAGGCTGGGACCCCATGGGAAGCCTGTGCTGGAGCAGGCTCCTGGCAGGACCTGCAGATCTGTGGAGAGAGGAGCCCACAGAGCAGGTTTTCTGGCAGGACTTGTGACCCCATGGGGGACCCACATTGGAGCAGTGTGCTTCTGAAGGACTGCACGCTGTGGAAGGGACCCATGCTGGAGCAGTTTGTGAAGAACTGCAGCCTGTGGGAAGGACCCACATTGGAGAAGTTCATGGAGGACTGTCTCCTGTGGGAGGGACCCTATGCTGGAGCAGAAGAAGAGTGTGATGGGTCCTGCCCCTGAGGAGGATGAAGCGGCAGAAATAATGTGTGATGAACTGACCGTAAACCCCATTCCCCGTCCCCCTGCACCACTGGGGGGGATAGGTAGAGAATTCGGGACTGAAGTTGTGCCTGGGAAGAAGGGTGGGGTGGGGGGAAGATGTTTTAAGATTTGGTTTTATTTCTCATTACCCTACTCTGATTGGTAATAAATTGAGTTAATTTTCCCCATGTTGAGTCTGTTTTGCCTGTCATGGTAATTGGTGAGTGATCTCTCCTGTCCTTATCTTGACTCATGAGCCCTTTGTTATATTTTCTCTCCCCTGTCCAGCTGAGGAGGGGGGAGTGATAGAACGGCTCTGGTGGGCACCTGGCATTCAGCCAGGGTTAACCTGCCTCATTAGGGGAAAAAAAATCCCAGTGTAAGGAGCCTTTCTGCTCAGGTGCACAGGGAGCAGACCCTGTGCTATGATGTCCGCTGCCATGTACCACCATGCGTACCTCCAGGGAGATGCTGGCATGTCTCTGGCTGGCCACATGATCCAGGTTCCCCAGAGCAACCATCAGGCCAGGTACTACTTTCAGCTGGATCAGTTCTTCAGCCACTTCTGCTGACTCCTTGGCTAATACACTGCAATGAGATAAGCCATCAGCCCCTACCCCATACGGGGGAAGAAGCACACAACAAATTAAGTCTGGGCCTCTTGGTGCAAGCCTAATGGAAAATGATGTGTTCCCACCCAGTCTTAGTGGCACCAACAGACAGGAAAGTCTCAAAATAAACAAGAAATGTTTGGCCGTGCATGGGATTAGCAATCATTTAACATGTGAGCTTGCTGAGAACCAGTTGTTTAACAATTGGCAGGAGCTTCCTGGTGTGTATTAAAGTCTAGCAAGTTTCTTTTGTGACCACAAAAACCCCAGGATTCAAACATCACTACTATTACTTCTGCGAGCACATCCCTGGAAGACACTCTAGTATGTCTCCCCATCCACCAACCACTTTCTGTCATCTGCTTTTGCAGGAAAAGTGTTCTGATAGCACTACCTTGTGGACATTGCAGGAAATTCTGAATGAACTGAATGAACCAATTTTAGCACACGCAGCTGAATTTCCTTAGGGATTCTGCGGTCAGTCATAGGCACTAGATTCTTCCATTGGGTGGCTGATGTTAAATAACAGTGTTTCACTGCTTGCTGTGGCTCCCAGCTATGTAGAGAATACAGTGGCCGTGAGCAATATAGCACCCTTCAGCCCTGTGCTGTGGCAGGATGCATACATTGCTTCCAGGCCTAGCCATAAAGGAGACACTGTGAAGGCACACAGGGCTGGAGCAGATGGGATTCCACATATCCTTATAAATAAAACTTCAAGCCAGCTCCAGAGTCAGTAGCAGGGAGGGTCTGAGCATTGCTACTTGCAGGCAGCGGCTCTACCCTATTCCTGAATACACCCCCATCTCTGAACAGTCTAGTACAAAGAGTCTTAGCAGAGCTGGGGTACTTAGAGAGCAGTGCCAGAGGTGAACGGGTCAATGCTCCCTGGGAGGAACATCCCAGTCCTTTCCTACCCAAAGGAAGCCACTTTTCTAAAGTCCCTTTTATGCTCCTGTAGATTTTCCTCTGGAGTTTCTTACCCAATGGCTTTTGCAGCAGCTGCCTGCTGAATATACACCAGCACGGGCTCCCTCAGGCAAAGTGCTGTTGGATCTGCATGAGGAACATTAGGAAGGTGAGAGTGATGCTTTGAAACACTTCTCAGATGTTAGAAGGGAGGGTAGGTGGCGTTACACTGCTAGCATAAAAGGAGGATGTTGCTTTTTCAGGAAAACCTGAAAACAGGAAACCCTGTGGCTATGTATCTATCATATGTAGTACCCTGTGAGGATCTGTGCGTGTGATGCCCATGGCAGCACAGCCACAGCTCAGAGAGCCTGGGCCACTGTGGCCTGCTCTGCTGAGTCGGGGGGAGGAAACACCTGGGGCTGGAACTGTTCACCGTCCTTGCCAGCAGACCTCAACGGCTCTCTGGAGGCCTGCACGCTAGGGTTCGTGCTGCAGGCAAGCACTGCCTCGACCCGGGCAGCCCTTGCTGGAGTGTCCCTCGCCTCAAGGGGCAGCCCCCTGCACCTCCTCCAGTACGAGTCAGGGCGATGGCTGAGCCTTGCAGGAGGAGATGAGGGAGCTTGGGAGAAACACCCCCCTGGTTGTCCTGGCAGGCCATGGCCTGCTGTGTACTTGGAGGCCATGGTCAGCTCTTTTACCTTTGGTGGTCTCATCACAGAAGGTAAATGCTTTCTTCCTGGGTGGCGTCAGTAATGCAACCAGGCCCTTCAGCAGGAGTGGCCGGACCTCGAGGGCCATGAGGGCCTTCAGCAGCTGGACGGCTGGAGGAGACAGCGGCTGTCAGCACTGGGACATACTTACATTTCGGACGCGTTTGCAGTGAAACAAAAAGATTTCGATGCCACTATCATATGAATTCCACAGGCTCATATAAAACCATTCTGCTTTTGACCAGGTAAAGGGCAGCTCCACCTAAATGGAGCCTCAAAAAATTCCTCGACACTCGTGCCTGTTCCTCTCCACGGAAATCTTTAGTAAAAGGCGAAAGATTTATGCGATCTGAAGAGAAACCAGAGTATACCTGTTGCTCCGCCCCCGGCACACCACATGCCTGCCGCAAGCCCCACAAGTCAAGGCGACGGACGGACGGACGCCCGCCCCATCCGCCCGGTCCCGGCCCCGCGACCCCCGGCCCCGCCGCGGTCGCACCAGCCGCGCGGACCCGAACAGCTCGGACCGGCCGGCGGCGGCGAGCACCGGCGGGGCCGGGGCTGAGCCGCGGTGCATCCTGGGTATGCAAAGCAGCCGAATGCTAATGAGGCGGTGGGAAGAACGGGCGGGGGCGGTGTTGCAAATACTCTGATGAAGAAATCAAAATGTAATCACATAGAAGAGTTAGGTTTGACTAAGAAGTGAAATTGTGAAGCATAATGTATAGGATTGTTAAGTTTGAAATGTAGCCATAGAAACTTTAGGCACTGTGTTCTGTGTGACTGTAGGAACCTCAACATTGTTAAAGTTTGGAATAGCTGACCAGAGAAACCTCACCAGGAAGATACTGGCTTTTCTATGTTTTGTCTTAAGAAACTAAGGAAACCGCCATGGACGCCAGTTATGCTGCTTGGAAACTCCCTTACCCTTCCCACCTCGATTTGAGTATCAAAGGTTCTAATCAGCAGAGCTAAATGCAATTGACCACCGATTGTTTTTAAATAAGAATATTGATAAGGTTATATAATCAAAGGACCAATCATTATAAAGGTTAAATTTAAGAGCGACCATAGTATGCATTTTTATGTAAAGAGCTTATGTAACAATGACCTGACAGAGAAAGTCTATAAAAACCGATGGATTTTGATACTAACTCGGACACGCCTTTGGAGGAGCGATCCCCCGTGTCCCCAGCGCTGCAATAAACGAAGTGCCTGCTTCTCAACGTCACCTCGGTGTTAAGGAGGTTTTATTCTGGATTTCGGTAACGGAAGCACGGACGAGCCCGAGGGGCGAGGTCAGCTCTGCCGCCGCAGATCTCCCCCCACCGCAACCGCGAGGGCTGGTCTTCCTACCGCCCCCACTGCCACACCGTGAACTGCCATCCAAAGCATCACCTCCCCTTCCCCAGCGCTTGTTCTGCTTTTAACCACGCAAAAGACAGCTCCACCGAAATGGAGCCTCAAAAAATTCCTCGACACTCGTGCCTGTTCCTCTCCACGGAAATCTTTAGTAAAAGGCGAAAGATTTATGCGATCTGAAGAGAAACCAGAGTATAATCCCCGCCTTCCCCCCGCCCACCTGCCCTCCGCCGGCTGCCGCCCCACAGCACACGCCGACCCGAACCCGAACCCGAACCCGAACCTCGCCGCACCACCCGGCCCGACACCAGCCCCCGCGGCTACCGGCACCCCCGGCTCGGCCCGAGCCCGCCGGCCACGCCGGCTCGGGGCGGCGGCGTCCAGCGGGGCCGGCACGGCGCCCACCCGCGCTGCACCACGGGTATGCTAATCGAGCCGCGCTGATGAGCCACATGCTAACGAGGCAGCCCGCCCCGCCCCGGCGGGAGGGGGCGGAGGGGAGGCAGCGCGGGGCGGGGGCGGGGCCGGGGCGGGGCCCGGTAGGGAACCGGGTGGCCGGGCCGAGCCGGGGCGGGGCGGCCGGGGACCCCGCGGCGCCCGGCTCGGCTCGGCTCGGCTCGGCTCGGCTCGGCTCGGCTCGGCTCGGCTCGGCGAGAGGCGGCCGTACGCTCCCCGCGCCGCTGCGGACCGGAGCTCGGCGGCGACGGGGAGGCGGCCGAGCCCCGCGCACGGCGCTGAGCCCCGGGCGGTAGCGGCCGGGCCCGCCCAGGAGCCCCGCGGCGCCAAGAGCGGCGGCCCGGGCGGGGCTGGAGCGCCGGGGACAGCGCTGCGGGGCCGGGCCCCAGCGAACCGCTTCTCCCGGAGCCCGAACCGCCGCCCGGCAGCGGCCCCGCTGCACCGCCCGGCCCGGGACAAGGGGCGGCCCGAGGCCCCCCCGCCCGCTCCTGTTTTGACCGGACACGGGTAGCGAGGCGGCCGCCCCCGGCGGGGTTGGGGTCGGTGCGAGCAGGCCCGAGCAGCGGACCCGCCGCTGCCGTCAGCCGGGCTGGGCCCCAGCCAGCTCCAGCGGGCGCACGGGAGGAAGCCTCGGCAGCTCGTTTGCGTTCCACTTCCAAAACAGCCTCGGGAGTTTTTGTACCCCCCTTCCTTTGCTCTATTTTTAACCACAAAAAGAGCAGCTCCACCGAAATGGAGCCTCAAAAAATTCCTCGACACTCGTGCCTGTTCCTCTCCACGGAAATCTTTAGTAAAAGGCGAAAGATTTATGCGATCTGAAGAGAAACCAGAGTATACCCATCTGCCTCCCCACGGACACGCCATCCCCGGTTGTCCCTCTGTAGGACACGGCGACCCCTGCCCGGTCCCCGCCGCCCCGGTTCGCCCCCCTCCTTCTCGGCGGCGCACACGGGCACAGCCCCGCGCCCGGACCCCAGCGGCCCGGCGGGAGCTGCGGATGCGGACAACATTACCGGAGCCGCGCCGCCGGTGCGCGGTGCACCCTGGGTATGCAAATAAGAGGAATGCTAATGAGACGTTCACAGCCCGTGAGCGCCGAGCACGGCCGTAGTCCTGGGGGCTTTGGGGGGCTCCCCACCGCCCTTCCCTATGCTCCCACCTCACTTGCCCAGGCCAGCCCCAGCCTGCCGCTGACCCCCTCAGCCACTGCCCAGGGTGGCTCGACTGGTTCTACCTTCATACTGGACCTCGAGGTGCACCGAGGACAGCACGCCCAGCACAGGCTCCACAAGGGCAGAGGGCACCTCTCCCACCACGTCCTGGGGAGAAAAGGGCAGAGTGACAGGGACAGTCTTCACAGAGTAGTCTGGGTTGTCCTCCTCCGGGCACTGGGGCTGCCCACTGTAGCCCCCAACGCCAGGGAGGCTGGCACAGGACAGGGAAGCTAATGCTGCCCTTTCGCCCCCAGCGAGGCCCACTGCCTACCTGCATGCCCCTGAGCATCTGCAGAACCAGCTTCTGGGCGTGGGGGGAGGCGCACGGCAGAACAGCAATGAGGCCTTTGTAGACTTGATTCTGGTACTTGGGATTGCTGTGGCCCAAAGAGTCCAGCAGAACCTGCACGTCTTCTTGAGCCTCTGCTGAGTTGGAAGTGACCAAGAACTCAGTGAGGGATTGCACCCCTGTGCAGAGAAAGAGACACCAAGTCGTGTGCCTGGATGAGTCCGGGTCACCCATCTCAGCTGTTTCAGTCTCACCCCCAAGAAAACCCAGCATTACATCCCACTCAAAGGGTGGCTCAATTAACGGAAGCCAGGAAAAAAGTTCTTTGTCCTTGTCAGGAGCCACAGCACCAACTGGAAAACCAGTTGGCAAAATTCTCAGCTGGAGTACGTGGCCAAGGCCCTTCTGTGGGTGTTTATACAAACAGAGAGTCCGGCACCGGGATGCCAACAATGCTGCTAAGGATCCCTCTGCTGATCCTGCCGCTTCATCTCTCTTGGCTGAAGCTGTGATGGCAGGTATCGCCCCATAGCCTCCGACAGGTAATCTGAACTACAGAATATCTAATGGGGTTTGGCTTCTTTGCCCAGGAGAAAAAAAAAACAGGAGAAAAAATGTTGTAATGCTCTTTCAAAAGATACAAGCTGCAAAACCCTCCTATCCCCAGAGGGGAAGTCTGGGGAAGTCTGGGAAAGTCTGCAGTAGGTGAACACTGCAGGTAAGAATGGAAACTGTTTTGTGGTTTTAACTGGAGCAGTTGCAACCAGCAGGATAGTAATATCGCATCAAAAGAAATGACTGTAAAGAAAGCGAGCTCATTAAAAACTGAGAGGGGATGAAATGCAACTGCTCAACAATAGCTGAGACTCTGAACTCCTTCTAGCCAGAGAAACGCTGCGGCAATCTGCCATCCGGCAGGTGGAGGGAAGGGAGTGGTTCAGCGAGGCAAGCAGCCCTGGGGGCCAGAGGTCAGGGAGAACATCTTTGCCTGAATTAGGAAAAAGCACGGATGGACATGCCACCTACCGTAGCTTTCACAAATGAGCTCCTTATACTTCCTGCCAGTGTCTGCGACGAGCTGCAGCAGCTTTACAGACTCCCTTTTGTCCTCTTCTTTCAGGTGGTTCAGCCCTAGTATTTCCAGGAGAATCATGACACCTCCAATCTCCAGAAATTCAATAACGTATCTGCGTCTGCAAGGATAGGGGGAAACAAAGCCAAAAGTGTCACCTGCCTTGGAGCCCATCTTCCTCTGTCAGCACGCCGTGCTCCTGGGAACCATCACGTCCTGCCTCGCTGTGGCAGGTGCCCGGGCAGGGAACACAAGGAGGCTCAGCCTGGAGCGCAAAGGCAGATGCCTGCTGGCAGCATGCTTTGCTGCCAGCAGGTCACCAGCTCCTATTTTACCATGTGCTACATTTCAGATATTGAACCACAGGCAGAGAAGGCCCTGTCTCTGCACTCAGATTCTCACCATGCACCTTCCACATTGTGGGAGTGACCCGGTGGCTCTGGAGACATGCACAAGCAGTGGATTTGGTTTTGAGAGCATTTGAAATTCCTACCACAAGCCTCACTGGGGCCTGCCTTGCCTGAAATGCTTACACAGCCCTCGCAAAAGATGGCCAAGGAGTTGTTATTTTCTTTATCTGCTCTCCCCCTCATCCTTGTGTGCCTTCCCCACGGCACCTCTCACACAGTGACATTCTATACTCACCCACTTGCAGCAGATAGGAAGATGCCAATGGACTTGAGCAGCTTGTCAAGGCACGTGCTGTACATGTAGCTGTTTGACAAGGCTAAGGAGAGATTTACAGACCATCATGGTGTCCCCCAGGCTGCCTTTGACAATCTGAAGGTCTGAACTGGGTACTCTCTCTGCAAGAAAGCATGGACCTTCCTGTCACAGACAGGCAGAGGCAGCATGCTCATCCCAATATGAGAAAACCCACTAGTTCTAGGTCCCTGAGACAGGTTACATGGCTTTCCCTTCAGTTCCACCTTTAGATAGCCAGCTTTTTTTGAACCCTGCAGAACATGGCTGGGTATGGATGTCTCCATACAGAAGCTGATTCTTTAAACAAATTTTTGGTAGAGAACTTTGCCTTCCTCTCCATCCCACTACTACACACCACCTCCAGCTGTCCAAGGAAACAGATACGTCATTCTGAGCCATGCGGTTAGGCGAGCCAGAAACAAGCTGGCTCCCTGGGAGAACTCCAGCTCCAGCTCTGGTTCTGTCTTGCCATTGTTGCTTTCAATGAAGTTGTCCAGGATGCGGCTTCGAGCAACTTTGTGGGCACTATCCCATTCCTGCAAGAAAACCATGAGCTTCCTGATGGCTTCCTGCTCTTTGACAGAAGTCATGATCTCTTCTGCCTAGAGAAAAGTGAGAAAGAAGTTAAAAAAGGGCTTTGAAGATAGAAGAAGTTTGTACCAAGGAATTACCACCAGAATCACATTTAAAATCTCTGGCAAATAATATTAAAGTTACTTACTACTTACTAGCCATTAATTTAATCTCATTTTCCTTTATACTCATTTCATAGATAGGAAAATTGAAGCAAAAGGAGAGTTCCTGGTGTGTCTGAAGCTGCACAATGAATCTGTGACAGACTTGAGATTGTTTTCCAAGGCAGGTGGCTTCACCACAGGAGCTCTCTTCTCTGCTCTGTTAATAAAGTCATTTTGATGTTACCCATTACCCCAGCCTTGGTTTCTCGCTAGCCTCATGATATGAACACTGCATCTCATATCTGACCTGCCAGAGAATAAATAGGGTGAAATGAGAGCACAAATAGGTATGGATTTATGGGGAGTGACAGGGTCAAGGGGGCTGTAAATGCCTGTTAGCACAGCAGCGCAGCATGCCCTCACTCACGTGATGGAGCGATAGTCATTTGGACAGGGCCCACGTCCACTCCAGGAAGATACGCTTGGCCTTGGCAGCAGGAGAGTGCTTTGGGACCCTTTGGAATGACAGACATCTGCTCTGTTTTTTTCTTATCTAATTTCTATGGCATGTTTTTAAACAATCTAAGAAAACCTGAAATTATAAGAACTATAGGCAAGAAGAGAGAAGCTCCAGAAACATCCCTTGCCAGCACTTCCTTCCATCCCTTCACACAGGTGTTAAATAAAGCAATCTGTATTTTGCCAAATTTCTTTGTCATACTTTTAGCTCAGTATGATATCCCCTATTCCAGCTTGACAAAAGTGAAGGTGCACTTAGTAGGGGGATGAAACGTCAGAGGATTAAGCTCTCTGTTCATTCAGGTAGGTGAGAATTCCACTGACATGTATGCGTTTGGCCAATCTCAAGGAGCCTCACAGTTAAACATCAGTATCTGTGTACATACACAGATGCAGAAAGAGGGACAAGTTCACAGACAGCTGCATTAACACAGGTGTGTTGTCCTCCACCAAGCTGTATCAGCAAGCCTGAGGGTAGGAAAGGAATTCATGCCTTGCCTAATATAGTTCTTGGCCTTTCTACACAAGAAAAGCACCATTTTATATTTTATTTAAAGTGTGGTTTAAGAGAAAAAAAGTTAAAAGAATATAAAATCTTTGGGTTTCAGAATAAGAAGTTTCCTTCAATGTAATACAAGTTGCTAAGATTACCAATTTCCTATCTACAAAGTTCTTAAGCCTTTTCTCCTAGAATCTGGAGGAAAATTCCAAATCAGTTCCAGAATATTCCCAAGACACCTGCTCAAAAGTAACTTTCTATTGCTATTATCTCAACTAGACTGAAAACAATGACCAAGAGGTGAACATGTATTTCTGCCTGAAAACAAACAAACAAAGTCTTCAAAAAGCTGGCTAAGAAACAACATTTGAGAATTAAGATGAGATAAAATTTCATTTGGGAATTAACGGTCTGTGCTCTGTAAGGAGTCTGTGTCCTTGGCAGGGCGTTTTCAGGATCTCCTTTGCGGGGAAGCAGGTTTAAAATAAATCCATTTTCCCAAAATAGTTGTGATTGAAAATGTTATTAGCCATAACAAATGTTAGTGCTGACAGGAGAATGGCCTGTTAGGGGCCTCTGGTGAAACAGTCAAGTGAAAGTCATATTTCACATTATTGCGAGCATTTTCCTGTGATTTACAGAATATTTGTGAAACATTACTTGCAAGGCATATGATTGATATTGAGAGAACAGCTAGTGTGTAGGGGGAATCTGTATTTCACAGAGACTGTTTGCATGAAATTTACAGTCCCATAAAGTGCTCCTCTGTCCTCAACAGAGATCTAGTTAAAAGAACTTTACAGTCTGAAACATCCCAAAATTGATTCTAAATTAACGTTTCCATATTTATGTTTAAGATGCTGGTGGTGTAATGCTATCCTATTTTTATTATAAAGCTGCAGTAACCCCCTGCTATTCAGAAGTACCAGCACCAGCCCCTGGACGTGAGGATTTTAGTGATACAAAGGGCTTGCCTATGAATCAATGGTGAAAAAAAGAGAAGAGTTTGAAACAATGATGACACAAGGCTTCTGAGGATACAGCGGTATCTGTCCCTGGCTGCTATAATAACAGCATCTGCTGATGTAGTAGTATTTAAGCCAACATTGCAAAGTACCCTGAAAATGTACATGAGTATTTTTATTATGACCAGCTTACATATGGGAACATACAGACACAGGGAAGTTAAATGACTTGCCTGAGTTGTTTGTCAGTGCTAGCATCAGCACGTAACTCCTATTTGTTGGCTTCAAACTCTGCTCTCAACTGTGCTGGGCTGCCACCCCAGTCCATTGGACCTAATAATCAAAACAAGGCTTGATCAGGGCAGTGCTTTATTCCTGCCAAGAAAAACACAAGTGATTTAGGAACTGGCTCTGGCAATTCAGCAGTTCTTTACATCCAGAGTGCTGCTAAATCATCAAATTGAGATCAAAAGGCAGACTGGTGCTATGTCAGCCTCAGTCTGAGTGTGAGGTGCCAGGGACTGATAGCCTTGGACTCATGGAAGGACAGAGTGATGGTGACTTGGTGTTACCTTTGCATCTTGCAATATCAAGGCTGTGCCCAGCCTCAAGCAAAACTTAGAGCTTCTGTTTCCCTAGCAGGTTTCACCCTCCCCTGGCATGACTCAAGTCCCCCACAACCATCCTCACACACAATGCACCTTCCTCGGTGTACACCAATGTCTTCTACCCAGCCCCTATCGACCCATAGTCCCACTGGCCCCTCTCTCACCT
Organism: Haliaeetus albicilla; assembly: GCF_947461875.1. NCBI lineage: Eukaryota > Metazoa > Chordata > Aves > Accipitriformes > Accipitridae > Haliaeetus > Haliaeetus albicilla. The sequence continues at coordinate 11,783,030 of NC_091490.1, forward strand.
ACATGTCCTGCCTCCCAGCCCCACTGTTAAGCCCAGCCACAACCCCAAACCTAGCCCCTGCACTCCCCTCACGCCCAGCCAGGCCCTGCAGACCCTGACGTCCCTCCCAGCTCCTACACCCCTAATCCACTGCAACCTCAACATTCCCTGCCCCAGGCCCAACCATCCCGCCAGGCCTGATCCAGTCCAATCACAGGCCCTGTGCTCCCCCATACCCCAAAACCCACCCCAGGCCCTACAGTCCCTCACACGCTCCCTGACCCCAGTGCCCACCCCAGCCCCCACCCCTGTCCCCCCAGACCCAAACACCCAGCTCAGGACCAACAACCCCCCTCAGCCCCCAAGCCCACCTTATCCCCCAGCCCCCCTGACTGCGACCCCCACTCCAAGCCCTACAATTCCCCTCATCCCGACCCCCCAGGGCCTACAACCCCCCCAACCGCAGCGCCCGCCTCAGCCCCTCACTCCCTCTCACCTTCCCCCAGGGGGCGGATACCCCGCAGGATAACTGACACCGTAGCCGAACCAATAGCAGCTCGCCTTTTCTCCCCTCCCGGCCCAATGGGTGGGCCAGTTTCCCCCACCAGTGGGCCGGGCGCCCAGCCGGGGCCGGGTGCTAAGGGCGCGTTGCTAAGGAAGTGGAAGGCGGGTAGGGGTGGGCATGGAGAGTGAGGCCGGGTGGGCGCTTTTCCTTCCCATTGGCTGCGAGAGGGGGGGGCGGAGCTTCCGGTGGGGAGAACGGAAGCGCCGGTGGGGTGTGAGGCGGGGTGCGCGGCCATGGGGGCCCGCGGGCTGGAAGCGGCGGTGGAGCTGGCGCCGGGGGAGGCCCGCGGTGCGGGGGCGAGAGGGCCGGGGGGGGGGGGCCCAATGACAGGAGGGCCTGGGGGAGCCCTGAGGGTGGAGGGGAAGGGACGGGACCGGGCCTGGGGGAGCCCTGAGGGTGGAGGGGAAGGGACCAGGCCTGGGGGAGCCCTGAGGGTGGAGGGTGGGGGACCGGGCCTGGAGGACCCGTCAGGGTATGGGGGGAGGGAGCCGTGGAGACACTTGTGTCGTACAACGTGTCTGGTAGTTCCTGGAGGGCAGGGCAGGATGCTTCCCTTTCCCCCCTGGAAGTGGGCAGCAGTCTCTGACGCCTCCTCGGCTCCCAGGAGGAGTGAGGAAGGGGTCTCTGCCCCGCCCCCCCCCAGCGATCTGCACGCTGCTGGCTTTGCATCAGTGGAGAGCTTTGGGAAGCTGCAGGGATTGAAACTATGCTGTCTTACTGAGCTCACTCACATAGTGAAACTGGGATGAGGCAGTATTCGTAACTGACTGAGAAATTAAACTAATACCTGCTTCACCATTACCCTTAAACTTTATTCACCAGGCACGTTGCTGAAAGTTCCGATTCTGGTGGACTGGAGGAAAATTATTTTAAATCTTGTGATTTGTTTCAGAGAGCGGTACAGAGAGAGGGCATGCAGATGGTCAGCCTGTGGTGATCCTTCTAGGATGGGCGGGCTGCCAGGACAAATACCTGGCCAAATACAGCACAATCTACAGTCAGAAAGTGAGTAGCTTATTTATATTTTCATGACATTGCCATACAGCTCTCTGAGAAACCACCTATTTTCTGCATCTTGATAAAATTGCTCTAAAGCTTCTCTCAGGGTGAAGAGTCATTGTGAGTGAGTGGCAAGTTTTCTTGTCATTGAAAGCTCCTTGTCTCTCAGAGCCCTGGCAGCGTTATCTAACAGTTGCTGATGTCATCTTTGTGCGTGCAGCTGAGACAAAAATACTTCCTTGGAGAAACTTTCTGCTGTTGTGTGAATAACTGGAGTATTTTAAGGCTTTTAAAATTGTGAGATTATTCAGGAATGACATGAACTGTGTTAGCTTTCCAAACAGTTAAACATGCGGGGAAAGATTATGCATTTACTGCTTGCTAATAGGCCACAGCACAGTCTTGGCGACGCCAGGCTGAGGGCTAACAGAGCACGTCAGTATTTGTCGCTCCTCTAGCTTTTCCTTCCTGTGAAGATGATTCATCTAAATGTTGTAATCCAAATTAATTTTATCCTGTCTGTGAAACAGGCATCCTATGGTAGTCATACCTGCTCACTAGGAACTCCTTGTGTTTGAACGGGAGAGGTCTGTCCAATTGCTAGTTCCCTAAGTTATATTTTCCTTTCTAATACTGTATCTTACTGGAATGACCCTTGCTTGTAGTATGGGGACCCAGAGAAACATTAGACTTTTTTTTTTTTGTCAGCATACAAGGATCTTGTATTTATCCAATTCTGTTTCAGCTATAAGTGGCAAAGTTTGTACATTAATAAGTCTATTGTTAACATGTAATCCAGTTCAAGTCATGAATTGGCTTGTTCTACTGAGAATTAATTGTTAAGTGACTGTTGTGACTAAGAGATGCTGCTGAGCAGATGAAGAGCACGTTACATGGCAGTATGCCAACTTTTTTGAAAATACTTCTCTATCAGAAAGGTGACAGGAATGGGAAAGGGGAGAAAAGGTTTTCTTAGCTCCCTAATGACAAAGGGGCTGCAAGTATGGCAAGACGGTATAGAAAACTTTAAGAACTTGATATCCTCTTCTTCCTCGCTCACTGTTTAGAGAGCTCTGGGCGGGAGGGCTGTCTTTGTGGTTTTGCCTTGTGTTTGTCAGTGTGTAATGTCAGTGAGTTTAGGTGATAGAAAAGACCTAAAGCATTTATAAATGTAGTTCCATCTGCTCTATTTAGAAACTCTTCCAAGATCCTGTTTCTCAGTCTACACCTAAATGTAAGGCCTTGACTGTAAAGGCAATTGCTCAGGCCTTCTGAATCTCTGAACCAGTGCTCTTCATTTGCACAGCTGGAGCATTTCAGAAAGGTTTATGAAAATCATGTCAATGCTGATTGTGGGTGAGTCTTAGAGACAGCTGCAAACAAGTACTACTCGAGGACAGGAAGAAGTTCCTCCTCCTTCTTATGTTTGTTTCAATGTCATGAACTAGATGTGTACCAGAGCAGGCCCTTCTTACCAAAATGGCTGATACTGAAGGTTTGTGAATTGGGGAAATGGTTTTGTCTTCCTGGTTGAAGACTAATGCTCATAAAAGCTTGGGTGGCAGTGTCCCCAGGGGCTGTGCCAGTTAGCACAGGATTTGAAAGGTTCTCAGACATCATCAAATCCAGGCGTCTGCTACTGCAGAAACCTTTTCATAATACTGTATACTGTTATGATTAATATAATCCTGTTCATATTGGTGCCTGGCTATTGACACTAAAGACTTTCTTCCGGCCCTGTGGTTTCTGTTGTAAACCTGTCCCAAATTTTCACCTTCTTTGTACTGATGCTTGCCTGCTCCATGTAATTTACAGCAGCCTAAATGTGTGCGGGGTCTCTTTCTGTTCTTAGGGGTGCACAGTCATCCGCTACACGGCCCCATGGAGGATGATATTCTTCTCCGAGACCTTTGGCATCAGGTCCCTCCAGACCCCAGCCAGGCAACTCCTGGAGCTGCTGTTTGACTACACCGTTGAAAACAGACCAGTTCTTTTTCATGTTTTTAGCAATGGTGGTGTCATGCTGTACCGTTACATCATTGAGGTGCTCCACACTCACAAGCTGTTTAAGAACCTCAAAGTAGCAGGCACCATTTTTGATAGTGCCCCTGGCAGAAGAAACTTGAAAGGAGGCCTTCGTGCCTTGGCGACTGTCTTGGTATCCATGAATGTGCTGCTCAAGTATTTCCTTTTATTAGCTTTTGCTACTACGGCTGTTGTGCTGCGGATCTTGCTGTACCCATTGACCCGCCTCATCCACGAGAGCCATTATGATGCCCTGCTGAAAGCACCCTCGCGGTGGCCTGAGCTTTACCTCTATTCCCAAGCCGATGCCATCATCAAGGCCAGTGAAGTTAAGCACATGGCTGATGCCCGGCAGCAGCTCGGTATCTCTGTGAAAGCTGTAGACTTCTCGGATTCGGCTCACGTCAGCCATATGCGGGCATATCCCACCTATTACAGCAACCTCTGTACAACATTCCTGTCTGACTGTGTCAGGGGCTTACCTTGTTAGTGGTGTAATGACATCCAATGTTTGCCTCTGCTTTGCTCAGCTTGTATGGGAGATGTTACCCCCTTTGCCTTTGTGTCTTTGAAGGGAGAAAAGTAGAGGCTTCTTAGTTTTGTTTTTTTGTTTTTTGTTTTTTTTTTGCCCACCATCTACAAGTCTGAAAGCCTCCAGGCTGGCCTTTGGGACAGTCACATTATAGCAGAAAGTAAATATGGATTAATTTAAAGTACTGAAGGTGAAATCCTAGCATGGTTGAATTTGATATGCTTTACCAAGGTGTCACAGATCAGAATTTTACATGGAGTGTTATTTGTTTCTTCCTGTCTCCTATTGTTCTCTGCTTTCCATGTTGTCTCCTTGTCCCTGATGTCCAACGTTCTGTTGCCTTGTACTGATTTTACAATACAGCTCTTCCATGTCTTTGTTGTTTTTTTCCCCTCTCTGCCATTTCTTTTATCTTGCACTGAGCAAACAGAAGCAGCTCTGCAGGACTTGACTTTTCTCTCAGTGCATCCCAGCTCTTGCTATACTCCTTACCTGGAGATCAGGCTCAGAAACCAAGTGTAAGACCTGGAAAAAGGTATGGGCAGGGCAGTATGACCAGACTCTCATCTGGTTCCATTAAATAGCTGAGGTAGAGCAGTCAAAGCTGTGATCCTTGGTGGGAGCTCAAATGTTCGTGATTGATTGATAGCTTTTGTGTTCTTCAACCAAAAGATTTAAGTTAACCTTTTTGAATGTGTCTTGTGTTTTGTTTCTCTTCCTTCCAGTCTTTTGTGTGTTCTCCTGAGTAGTTTTGCTTTCTTGGAGAACTGCTCATTTATTATTGTGTGTCTTTGAGCAGCCTATATTGTGCATCTGGAAATGCAGGGAAACTGGCACAGCTGTAACCCAAAAGACCTCAGAAATAGAAAGGTGGAACTGCAGAGAAAAATGAAGCTGTCTCTTGGAGCTATGATTTATACTGGGTGTTTCTTAAATCACTTCCAGCCCACAAATGACCGTGAGATTCGATGTTTTTTTCCCCATAATGTTCTTTTCAGATGATCAGTCTTTGCTGTCTGTGCAGCATGTGCTAATAATACAATAAATTAATTCCTTCCACCTAGTAAAAAAGTAGCTGATTGCACTGCACTTCAGCCATGTTTGAGTTTGGGTTTTGTTGTTTATTTGAGGGAGAAGTGGGGATAAAGACAGAGGAGAGCTTGCTAATGTGTTTACACCATGTCGCAGCATTGCAGGCTAATTACTAGTGTGGTTGACAAGATTAGCCAATTTTAAATTCCCAAAGATTGCCAGGAACAGGCTCTGGAGGGCTGTGATATGGGCCTGTATGAACAAGGGACTACCCTCGAGAGGTAGGAACATAAAAAGCACAAAGATTTTTACACGTTTGCTGCCTGTGGGCTGCTGTGCTTGTCTTGCCCACCCTTGGGGTGTTGTGATCCGCAATTACAAAGGACTTGCTGTTCTGAATCACAATGCAGAGAGAGAGGTCTCTTGGGAAGCACTAAAATAATTTGGAAGTTTAAAACAAGAACCTTAACACCTCACAGAAATGAAAGCACAGGGTGAGTTGTGGTCAGTGGCCAGCACAACTGTTTTTAGCAGACTAGTGTGGCAATGCTTATTTAAAGCAAAGAATAACCCCATGTTGGGCATGGTTTTAAAGGGGGTGGACTGGGGTGTATAGGATGGGTGAGGAGTAACTAAAAAGGGGCTCATGGCCTGGTTTGTCTTCAATTTTTTTAAAGTGAAGTCTGGTTCCAGGCATGGGAGTGAGTCCCTGTTGCTCAGAGTCCAGTCTTCTGTAGGTGTGATTCCAGTTTTGGCTTCCACTGTGAAGATGATCTGTGAGGGCTAGCCTGCAGTAGGATAGCCTTCAGTCTGCTGCTTTTCATGAAGAAATTCTTGTTCCTAGGGTTTGGACCTATAAAATCTAGGCATAGTCCCCTATCCCCAGAAAGCCCATCAGAGATCTCCCAGCTTTTTAAAGCAGGCCCCTGGTGTGTGCTGCCAGTGCCATAACTCCTGAGCTGTGATCTGTTTGCCTGCCTTCCCAGAGAGCTGGGCTGCATCTTCTGAGCATCCAGCCTGTTCGTGGCACTGTGAAAACTCTTAGGGAGCAGAAGTGATAAAGGTTATTTAACTAGCACTTGCCCTCATGCTGGTTTCTATGGGTTCAGTGTTTACAGAACAGTTAAACACTCCGTAATACACGCCTCTGAATTAATACAGTTGTGCTGGGCTGGGAATCTGCTGTTCCTGTTTATTGCTGTGGGTGTTGAACTTCTCCTGTTTAAGGACTTGGGCTGTTGTGGAGTGTGGCTGGCAGGAGCTGGAGCTAAACCCTCTATGCCTGTGCGATGAGATGGTGAAGCTCCCTTGGGGAAGAGGCTCAAGTATGTCAGCTACACATTCCATCCCCACCTTCATCTCCCTGCCACGGGATTGCTGCTCCCCCAGCTCAGTCCAGCTCTGGTCCACGTCCTCCCTTTCCAGGGCAGCAGGCAGGGAGCGGGTACTGTCTGCTGGAGCTCTGCAGTCAGTGGTGCCCTGTGCTACGCAAGCAGGAACCAGCTCCAGGCATTTCCACTGCTGCAAAACTGACTTGAAATTCAGGGCTAATTTGTGTACACACCTCTCTAAGAGCAGGGGAGATCTCGAGCAAGCCAGTGATTTACAGAGGAATTCATCAGCACTGATCTTCTGGGTGGGTTTCGTTTTCTGTGTCCCAGCAAATTTTAATGATGATTATGAACAGTGTCTTAAATGTATTGTGTGATATATTACCCTCTTCTTTCCTATACAGCATGTGTGCTTGTCCCCCCCCTCTTTCTGCCCTCTATTTCTGGTGGTTGTTATTTGAAGCAGAAGGTTAATAACTTGGAGCCCAAAGGCACACGGCCAAGAACTGATCCAAGCACGACTGGATTTAAAAAAACCCAGCCTCAAACCCTTAATCCTTGCTAAACTGTCACAGTTTGGTGCAGCCTCTGTTCCTAAAGAGCTTCAGCCTGAACACTGAAAGCCAAAGGTTGGGATATCGTGGCAAATCCAAGTAAATCTCTGGGATGAGCTATGGAAGGGGTGTTGCAGGTCTGCTCTTTGGGAGGAAAAATGCAGTGTCCCTGGGCTTGCCTTGTGGGTAGGGAGTGGGATGTGGCACCGGCGATCTCTGCCTGGGGAGCCGGGAGCTGGTTTTCCTACAGTCCAGCCCTTGTGCGCAGGTGGCGGAGCAGTGTGGGCGAAACACCAGCAGTGGTGGGAGAGGAGGATGGCCAGGGGCCAGCTGCTGCCATTGCGCATTTCCCAGCTAGGTTCATTTTGCAAGAGCACAAATTAACCTTTCCTCAGCAACGATAGCCATTTGTAAGTGTTTCCTGTGAGGGAGCTGGCTGCTGGCTTGCTCCCCTGTGCTGCCTTCTCTCCCCAGGCAGTGGTGATGTTACAGGAAGGTTTTAAAAAAAAGAAAAAAGGCAGCTTCTTAGTGGTCAAGGTGGTCGTGTGGTCGTGGGCTGGAGGGTGTTTAGCTGCTGCTGACAGGCAGTGGGAGGGTGCCTGTGTAGCCAGGGTGCCCTGCAGCGCTGGGAGAGGCTGCAGCGGGGACCTGGGCAGAGTGGGGGCATGATCCAGCCCAGCCAGGGGTCGTGATTTGGAGCAGGGGGGAGCATCTTGCAGTGTGAGTAATTCAAACCAAGCCCCTGGGCGAAGACTGACCTGTGTCTGCACCTAATAAAGGTGTTTTAAAACAAGTCTGCTGTTGCCTTTTTTGTGTTGGGGCAGCAAATTGTATATGGGCTGAGGCCCCGTCTTTTTGTACATGTTGGGAAGTCGCAGGCGTACGTGCGAAGCTCTGCCACTGATGGAAAAGTGCGGATGGCTTGAGATGGAACCCAGCAACCCAACCCCATGTGCTGCTTCCTAGAGAAGAGAAGAGGGGAGGCGTGAGGCTGGTCTCCATCGTCCCATGGAGGTGGTGGAGGATGGAGCTGGCAGAGGGTGGCCGTGCCGGGCAGGGGATGCTCCGGCCCGGGAGGGAGCAGCGCTCCACGAGGTGGCAGCAGGTCCCCTTTTTCCTGCGTGGAGAGACTTCCAGTTTCAGAGACAAGCGGAGCAGATCTTGGAGAAGACCCCAACAGCGCGGCTCAGCCCAGCGCTTCTCCGTGCCTGAGAGCATCTCCCGCAAAAGTCCCCTCTCGAGGCAAGGAAAAAGACCAGCAAGAACAAACTTCAATGATGAGAAGTAGCGATCGTGAGTTAATACAGAACAGCATCTAGCCCTAGAGCTGCATGCCCCTGGAAGTTGTACTAGATCCTGTTTCTCAGCTTTACCTGAATGTTAAAACCAAAAGTCTAACGGCAGGAATAGCTTCACTGCCCTTCTCGCGTTGGCAGGCCAGATAGCACCACTTCCCTCTCCATCACCCAGAGAGGGCTATCTATTTTTTAAGCGAATCTGTGCAATATTGTGCTTAGACAGACCATGGCCCAACTTCTGGAAACCCCACAAATAGGGACTGTGGAGCTCCCCTGGGTTCCCTGTAGCCCCCCAGCCCTGGGGAGGGAGCTGAGCTTAGCACTACTCTCCAGAAAGGCTGGCAGGACTCCCCAGCACACAGGGCTGGGGACCTGGGGGGCAGGGAAACAGGATAGCACAAATGGGGGCCACAGCTGCTTTCTGAAATCCCCCCCGCAATGTACACAATGTACAGCCCCCCCCCGCCACCGGCACACCCTATGTACTGCTCCTGCACCCAGCCTGGGGCACAGGCAAGGGACGCAGGGGCTCACTGGGCAGCTGCTTGCTCTGCCTGCCCGGCATCCCACCCATTCTCCTTCCCTTTGAACTTGAGGCCCAGCCCTTCATCTCTGCATCCTCACATGGCTGCAAGGTCACCCCAGCACCACCGACCAGAGATGGGCTGCCCAGGAAGGACTGGACTGGGCAGAGGTGTGCACGGCATCCTTCGGTCACCCTCCCAAACCCATGGGGGCTGGGGCAGGGAGAGCTTGGGCAGCCCCTGCCCTCCCTGGGTGATGAATGAGCTGACAATAGGGTATTGATAAGGAATTAACCTTGAGCCCTTCTTGCTTCAGTGTCAATAGAGCAGGAGCCAAGTACACACGTTTGATTGGAAATCTGTGTTTGGCCTCTGCCGCCTCTGCGCCCATCGACGTGCTGGAGAGACAAGAGGGGGATGCAAACCACCCCACTGCCCCCTCCCTGGCTGGGACAACCCCCCCGGTGGGTCCCTCTTGGCCTCAGCCTGCTGCTGCTGGGGTTGACCGTGGGGCATCTGGCCCTGTGGGGCTGCAGCAGCCTCTGTGCCCCCCACCTGGCATGTGGGGGGCTGGGTACCAGGGCCCCCAGTCCCCCAAAGGGCCTGTGCCCATCCTGCTCCAGCCTCCACTCCGAGCAGTTTGTTTAATTAAGTGTTTTGCCTAATGGGATTGCCTCATTTCCATAACAAACTGGCGGGCTGTCATTAGGTGGGCTCCCTCATTCATTACTGTTAATTAGATATGGATCCCCCAGAAGGCGGCGCGGGGTGATGAACGAGGCCCCTGACACACGCTATTACACATTAGCATTTTCTCAATACATCCGATACATCACGGCCCTCCGCTTCCTAAAGATATTTTAAATAAAATATTAGCAGCCTGCTGCGGGCTGGGTGGAGGGGGAGGGAGGGAGGGTTCCTGCCCTTCACCCTGGCCTCAGGCCTCCTCTGGGCTAAAACCGGACAGGAGGGTGGCTGAGATGCTCTCCTGCTCCCCACCAGCCAAAAAAGTGGCAAAATCCATCCCTTTTCCCATCTTTGCCACTGCAGATGGAAAGAGGTCCCTGACATCTCTGCTGCACCCCCCCCCAGCACCCCAGCCCCAGGGGACATAGCCATGGGGAGGGGTTTGAAAACACCTCATCGACCTGTCTGCAAAATGTTTGTAAACCAAAGCGTCGGCGCCAGCCCCACGCTGGGGGGAACCTGACCTCTACCCCCCCTGCCCCGGCAGCTTCCCAGTCCCTGTTGTCGGAGGTAACCCTATACCGCGCTGGTGGCCCCTAATGCAGGATGTATAGATCTGTTGGGGCTGGGTGCCTCCTGCCCCCAACTAATGCAGCCGATGAGACTTCATTATGGGGGTGTCCCCTGAGGTGTGCCCTTTGCCCTGCCCTCCTGGCTCTATGGGGGGGCACAAGTTGGGGAACCCCATCCATGGTGGGGCAGAGATGCGTCATTGCAGGGGGGGATGCTGGGCAGGACCCTAGGTCCAGTCCTGCCCCAGCATCTCCCTGCATCTGTCCCTGCACCCCAAATAGGATCGGGGCTCCCCTTTGGGACATTACCCACATCCAGGGGCTGTGGTGTGGGCGAGGTGGGTGTGGGGTTATGTGGGGGGGTGTCTCCTCCGCTGCCTCTCGCCTGCAAAGGGAAACACAGAAAGGCGGAAAGCGCCCAAGAAGATTTATACTTGTTTAATTAATGTCAAATGTAGTTTACAAACGGGAGTGACAAGTACCTCTTTGTATAATATACACCGACACACAATCATCGACACACCGGAATATCGCTTTGTGCAACTGGGATTCTTTGGGCAAAGATAGGTAACTCCGATATTTCAATTTTTTTTCTTTTTTAAAATCATTTAAACTCATTACAGAAGAGGGGAAGCGGCGGATGCCTGTTACAAACCGGGATGCCTCTCTCCCCAGCCTTCCCCCTGCAGCCCCCCCTTGAAAACAGGGGATGGCTTTACAATTAAACCAAAAAATGAACAAAAAATAAACCCCAAAACAAAGAACCAATGACTAGTTACATATGGTTTTACACATACGTACATAAAGAACACGGCTGGTCCACAACACCCGCCAGAAAGCCTGGCTCCCTCCCAGGGCCTGTTTCCAAGGAAGGGCTGGGGTGGGGTGTCCTGCCCTCTCCCCCTTCCCAGCTGCCTCTCAAACCCACCCACTGCATCCTCTCCACATCCATCTCTGAGACCTCAGCGCCAGCACTCAGGCACCGCAACCCCGGCTGGGTGGCACTCGCAGTCCAGCCATGCCCCCCCCCGCCCATTTTTCCCCCTTTACAAACCCAGACCCAAGTTCTGTGTGCCTGCCCTTCCCCTGGCCGAGTGCTGCTGGCCGGAGGGTTACCCAGCAGTGACAGCCCACCGCTGTGGACCCTTTCCCTGCCCGCAGCCTCCCCAGGGGAAGCAGGACCCTGCCGGGGTGCCTCGGCTTTCTCTGGTCCCGGGGAGCCCTGCAGGGATGCGCCCCTGAGCAGGGGAGGCTGCAGCTCTCTGGTCTCAGAGGCCACCACACTGCTTTGAGCTTCGAGACCCGGGAAACTCTCAGTTAGGAATTGTCATCTTTTGCCAAGATGCTTATAAAATACCGCTCCTTCAATCTGGTTTGGTTTTTTTTTTTTTTTTTGGGGTGCAGTGGGATCCTTCTGAAATCACTTGGGAGATGCCGAGGACAGCAGCTGCTCTCTGCAAAACAGTATCAAGCTCAGAGCAGGGAAGTGGTGATGGGACCGTCACCCCAAAGGCATCCTGCCTCCCCAGCCCTTCCCTCTCTGGAAATGCCCCGGCAGCCCAGCAGCACTGGGGTCCCAGCTCCAAACCCCTCATCCACTGCTGTTTCCAGACTGTCTTAGAATGCCCCAGCCACGTTGTGCTGCCAGGTGGGATCTGCTTGGAAAGACCCTGCAGGACTGGGGGAGATGAGCTTCCCCATCTCCCTGTCTTCTGGCTTCGGGGAGCTGGCACCCCGCGACTGCTCGGGGCAGGGCTGGGAGAAGTCAGCACACGGGGCACGCATTCGCCTTGGGAAATGGATCAGTATCTGTTTCTTGGGTCCTAAAAATAAAAGAAAAATCAACAAAAAAACAGGCCAGATGGCAGCTTTGGTTAAGGCTGAGGATACGGGAGACAGGGACAGGCATGAGGGACTGTGTGGAAGAAGCTGGAGCTGCGGCGAACCTCTGGCTCCGGCTGGAAGCATCTCCGCTCACCGCAGCCTGCAGGCAAGCCCTGGGGGTGGCCATGAGGACGAGACAGGGCTGGCTTGGCTCTCCGCCCTACTGCCAAAACCTCTTTTGCAAAACGCAGGCTCCAAGCGAGTGGGAGCTGGGGGAAACTGGCGCAGGGTAGGGCTGGCTCTGCAGGGGCTTGCGCATCTCTGCTGGGCAGCGCCGGGGCCCGCTGCAGCCAGCACCGCCAGGGAACCGGCCGAGCCTCTCCGGGCAAGGCCACCAGTAGGGCCATCCTGTCCCCTGCCATCCCTCGTGCCCTGCCGTCCCTCCCCGTGCCCGCTGCTTCCCCGCCGTCCTGCCTCGGCAGCGGGCACCGGGAGCAGCTCAGGCATCCTCGGCCAGCAAACGCTGCCCGCAGGGGAGGAGAGGAAAGCCAAGCAAGGCAGGGGCAGGGGAAGGGGCTACGGCCTTGGAGGAGGCACGAGGGGGTCAGCCAGACCCTCGAGCAGGCACTGCTGGCCGGGGGAGAGGGCAGCGCTCTGGCAGGCTGCCTCCCTCCAGCTCCGCACCGTTTGCCCCTTCCCCAGCTGGGAAAGGCAAAGGGGGCTGAGCCAGATCCCCCCGCCCTGCCCGGTCCCCCGGCGAGGAGTTAAAAGCCGTGTCTTTCCGGGGATAATGATTCTATTATAAATAGCCCCATTAGCTACAACTAATGACAAAAATCCACCTCCTCTACTCCCCATAAGTTCTGTAAGTTATGGGCAATGCTACAGCCATTACTAAAAGCTGTTAACTTCATATCTGAATGAGGAAATATACACCACAGAACATTAAACCATTTATATTATATATATGTATATATATACTTTTTTTAAACTAATGACTTTAATGCCAAAACTTTGCTGAACCAAGAAAAATATGGGTTTAATGTTCTCTGCTCATTTTTTTTTCTTCTTTAAAAAAAATACAACCCAAAAAAAAAGGGAAACTTATTAGTATGTAATGTTTGAGTCTATCCCATTTATACACAACATTGTAAACATATATAATCTATATTACATGTGCTTCATTTCTGCCTGGGTGTGTTTTTTTTTTTCTTTAAACCTTTCTTTATCACTAGAACACCACAAAAAACCAAAACAGAACCAAACCAAAAACCAAACCAAAACAAATAAAAACAAAACAAAAAAACTGAACAAAGAACACAAGTTACAGGTTATTTAACATCTTTCTGTCAAGGGTCCCTTCCCCAGTCTCCTGGGGGCAGAGTGGTCAACAACACAGTCCAAAGGAGGGCTCACAAGCCATCCGCGATGCAAAGCCAGCTCCAGGGAATGGGTGGATGGGGAATACTGGTTTTAAAAAAGGGGGCTTCACAACAAAGGGTTTGGTTTTGCCCGCTGCAGATGCTGAAGGAGGTCCCAACATGTGGGACCTGGGAGTCAAGGCTCCCCACTGCTCCTGTATCCTCAAGTCCATGTCTGGAGTCTCTGGTTTGTTTTTTCTTTAAATTTTAAAACGTCTTTTTTTTGTTGCTGTCGTTCTTCTCCCCCTTGGTGTGATGAGCTGAGCCGAGTAGCTGGGTCCCTCCCGCTGGGTCCTTCATAAGTAGATGCGCCGAAGGTCTCCAGGAGACGTGATGGTGTTACACTGGGGACAGAGCTTCTTGGCACCCTGCAACCGGCAGACGAGATGAAAAGTGTGAGAGAGCGAAGGAGGACAACCCGCATGACCCTGCCGTTGGCCTGGGATCTCAGGGGGAGCAGCACAGGAGCAGGGGCAGCAAGGCCACCCTCCTCCCCCTCCAAGCAGGGCCATGTTCTCCCAACAGCAGGCAGAACCTGTGAGAAGGGGGAGCCCCGATGCCTTTCTTGCCTGCCCTGCAAATCCCTTGTGCCAGCAACTCCAGTTGCTGGCATGAGGCAGCTGGGCAGGCAGGAGCTCTGCAGGAGGCTGAAACCCAGAGCCAAGGTGTGTCACCAAACACAGCAGCTCCAGGGAGAGAAGTCTCTGCAGACGGATCGGCCACAGCCCCCTGTCCCGCTGCGCTGTCACCACTGGCTGCCAGGCAGATCTGCTCCTTTCTGCTTCCCTTGCTCACCTCCAGCCCTCAATGAGCCAGTTCACGTCACTGAGCAAGCAGAAAACCAACCCAGCTGGAACAAGTGCAGCTTTCAGCTGGGATGACTGAACTGGTTCATGGTGGGGTTGGACCAACCCTTTCAGGGCAGCACAGCTGGGGACTACCTTGGCCATCCTGCAAAAGCCCCAGAGCTGCTGGCATAAAGGAACTCCCCGTCCTGTCCCCTTGCAGAGATGCTGCGGAGACGAGTCTGTTCTGCCAAGGTGAGCTGAAACCAGCAAACTGTGATGTGAGCTGGGGCGAGGTAATGGGCGGCTGACATGAACACTACGTGAAATAAAACAAAGGCTGATGTGCCATCTGTCACCGAGCCTGACAGCAAGAGGGTGTTAATATGCCTCAGAATCGGGGTCAACCTAAGCTGGTCATCATTAGATTGGCAGATGTGACAGACAGTTGATGGGAAAAATGACAGAAAGATGGCTCTGCTGTGAGGCAGCCTCCTGTCTACAGCACCAGCAGCACAGGAAATTGGGATGTCCTGGCTTTCAACACCGACCACAACCTCAACACGACCTCCCGCTGCACAGAACTGAGCATAGGCTCTGTCTGAGCACCCTGAGTTTTGCTCACCACAGTCAGACAGGCCCTTCCAGCAGCTAACGCCCCACGCTCGGTGTGACAAGCGAGCTGACAGGCACGCAACATGCCGTGTGAGAGCCTGCTGGCTTGCACGGGGCTTGCTGGCAAAACTGAAGCCATTTGGTTCAGTGCTGCTGCTGCTCTCCCTTAGCAGGGCTTGTTTCAGTACCTGCAGCAGTAAGCGTGGCAGCTTGCAGGGCATGGACTGAGTGGCAGGGCAGGACCATGACCTGTCACACTGCTTCGGTACTGCTACCTGCATTTGGGTACATCCCTAGCAGAGGAGGTGGCACTGCTGCTTACAAAAGGCAAGCATTCTTAGAAAAGGTCCTCTCTGCTCTGTGACAACACCTGCAGAGACAGGACAGGGGCTTTCTCCCCCAGAAGCTCCTTGGACTAAGAAGAACCTGGAGGAGAGAGCCCCAGGTACAGAAAATTTACACAGGTGCAAATAATTGACAAGGATGCAGCTCCAAAGAGGTACAAGTCATGTTTGCTCTGCAGTATTGAGTACTACTGAAAAGGCCCTGCAGACCAGCTTCGAACCAGCCCCCTCCCTGCTCCCAGTGCACATTATTCCTTGCAGACATGGACTTCACATGGTCACTGTTCCTCAAGCTTTGGACTTCTGAGCAATCAGGCTCCCGTTGGATACCCTTTGCTGCTAGTGGTTGAGCTGCTGCCCCGACACACATGGGAACCACAGGCACTTGCACCTGAGATGTAAAACACCCACACACAAAGTCCTGTTGAACTAGAATTGAATGAAACGCATAATGGACACCTAAGACACCTTGGACATCACTCTCAGGGTGAGTGACAGACTGGCAGTGGGACAGACCACTGGTGGTCTGGATGGTGCACCTAGCTCTGATGCTGATGCCCGTGGGCCCATCCTTCTAGCTGTCTGGGACCTATCTTATTCCCTGTCTAACTACTGAGTCTGTTTAGATTTTCAGTGTTCTGCAACAGGGACCATCTCATTGTGCCTGTGCAACGCATCGGGCAGCCCCATGCACCGGTCTTCACACAGTGGACTTGGCATGCTGGATTTCGGGAAGAGCAAGCACAAACCACAGCTGGAACAAAAGGCTTAAAACCCTGATGAAACTGAAGACCGCCTGCACTGGACTTTAACAGAGCCTGTTTATGTAACACGCCCCTTTGCTTGTGCTCAAGACCAGAGCTTTGAATCTCCATCATTAGAAAAGGGCAAACTCTAACCCTGCATGTCCCAGTAAAAACTTCCTGCAGCAGCTACAACAGGTAGGAGACAAAAATCTAAAAAACTGCCCCCTCCGCCACCTTTAAAGCCATTGTGGGCCAGGCTACATAGCAGCACTGCCAAGGAGGGGCTCACTAATCTGGATGCAAATGCCATGAAACAGGCTGTTTCAACTGAGTCCCTGCTCAGGCCTGCATTGCCATGCAGCTCCCTGGTCCTCAGAGGTGCCTGTTTCATCTGGTTGGCCTCTTGGCATTGTCTTTGTAGCTGGAGGGTCCCAGGGAAGTGGCATGGAGGTGCTGAGGAATTAATTCACAGCATGTTGTCAAAGGGGCAGCAGTTGGCAGCTGCCGGTTTGAGCTTTCCTGCGTGCTCTGACAAGCAGAAGTAAGTATGCATGGGGACTTCAAGGCGTTCCAGATATGACTACTGCACACATCTGTGTCCATGCTCTCCTTCCCAAGAAGGGCACAGCTTATTGGCAAGTGACAAAAAAGCATCCAACTGAGTACCTGGAGTTTCTAACTCTCTGGACAACGCGCCAGGGAGAGGTACCTTCTGCAAAACCAGTCTCCTGACCCATCAAATGCCTCAGTCTGCATTCAGTCTGGGGTGAAGGATGAAGGAAAGTGCTTGCTGCCACCTAAAACCATGCCCCCTTTTCTTCAGCGCTCTTGTGCAATGCTGAAAAGAACTTCAGCAGTTACCAGCTCTGCTGAAGTGGGAGATGTTTGGCTGTATGTGGGTGGGGAGGAACACTGAACCCCTTGAGTTCATTTTTGCTAAAAGCAAACCTCCGCTGCTGCCATCCACTGTCTTGCATCTTGTACTCTGTTCTGGGATTTGGAGGTGGACTGAGACAGCTGCAGGCAGATATGCGTGACCCTTAGCAAGGGAAACCTCGCTAACACAGACTAGACAGCTCAATGTGGGAAATTTCGGAAGGACAGATTCCTGGAAAGCCATCCTGCCCAGGTCTCTCCAAAGCCTGTGCAGGTGCTCACTATAAGCACAAGTCCTCCACACTCAGCCCACAGGATGGCAGAACAAGCCTGATTAAACCGACTGCAGCTTTGCTCCTCTCTTCTGTGGCAAAGCAAAGTCAGGTATGCAATTCCTTTACACTACAGGGAAATGGAAGATGGGTGGATTTATCCTGGCAGACCCTGGGATCTCTGTCCCAGAGATTTGCTTTCTGCACCACATGCTGATGGCTTTAGGGGGATCCACGCTCCCCACCTAAGGCTGAGAGCTGCACATGGGCAGCCAGGGCCAAGTTTTCAACCACACCAGAAGGCAGAACCCAACCACATGTCGCTTGACCCATTTTCTGAAAAAGTTACATGACCTGATTGCAGATTCATTTAGGGCAGTGGTGGATGTTGCTTCACCTGCACGCGGGGAAGGCAGCTCATCTTGAGCTCTGAAGCCTGGGCTCACTGGAGGGAACGACAGCATCCTAAAGACCTTCAGCAGTCTGGCCTGAATGCTGTGCAGGCTGACTCCACGTGGCACACCGGGCCCAGGTCTCTGGGTCTCCCTAGTACTTATGCTTGGTATTAAACAGTTCAAGCAAAAATAATGACTTTGGACCCTTGGGGAAGCCTTTTTCTTTTTTTCTTTCTTTTTTTTTTTAAACTATCATCCTCTGCACACATCAGCATGTGTGTTAAATTCAGAACTAAGTCCTGATTTTTTCTTTTTAGATTGAAATTGCTTAGAACCTTGTTCCTTACATCTGACTTTTCGACGTAGGTGTACAACATTATTGGCACTAGCATTTAAGCTCTCCTCTCTTGTAGAGAGGCACACAAGCTTGTACACACACATATGCTGGCACAGGCACAATGAAAAAGCATTTGCTCCCCCACTGCTCACCTGCCAGCTGGGGTTACTAAACTTTTCCCTTGAAATAAAAATGCTGTGGAATAATAAGTCCCACCTGTCGGCCATTTCTTTCTTTCTTTTTTTTCCAGGTCCTTCTGCTCCTTTCATCATAGCTTCATGGAAAAGCCTTGATGTGTTATAGCTGCGTGTGCTAGAGTAAAGGCCACCTCAGCTTTTCCATTATAAACCCCAGTTTTGAGGGGTTTATAAAACTCTGCTGCAAGAAGTTTGCTCCAGGGCTGTTACAAAGCAAAGAAAAGGGGCTGGAACCAGGATGGAGTTTATTTTTTCTCCTCCTTTCTTAATTAAAATTTGGCAAGTGATTGATCCACAATACAGGCTAATCACTTGGGGTAGTAGTTTGAAAAATACATTAACGAGAGCTGAGATGTTGAGAAGTCGTTAGGGCTCGCATGGTGCCAGGAAGGATTGGAGTATTTTGTCTTAAAGTTGCCTCTTAAAGAAAAAATGGTGTGACGTCTGCTATAAATTGGCTAAAGCAAGAAAACTCAAAAGGAAGGATTTAGGCACTTCCTGCTGTCCTGTGGGTCTAAAAATGGGCAATTTCCAAGCAGAATATGCTACCAGGCACAGAGAATAAAGAGACACACACACACAGAGCAACTTTGTCTACACAGTGCCACTCTCAAACCTGGGCTCAAAGCTTGCCTGTTTTATAGGAAGGAAAACCAAAGTAGAGAGATGACAGAAGGGACCCAAACCAAGAGCCAGCTTCTGCCAGGAGAGGAATCGAACTCCAAGATCCAATTCTCAACCAAGGCGACAGCCCCCTTTCCCACTCATGCCTCCTTATGAAGTGGCAGCTTCTTCTCTGCAAATGCTAACTCCCAGAGAAGCAGCTGTTCACCACTGCCATTGTGGGGTACCTCCAGTTGTCAGGCAATGGGGTTAAAGCAATCAGGAGAGCAACCTTTTTCACAGAGCGTCCTCAAAGGGTGGAGCTCACCTCCACAGGTTTTTTGGAGGCCAAAACTGAAATATATTAATAAATAACCAGACAACCTCATGGCAGATAGGAACATAATGAAGGATCAAGCGCAGCATCCTCCACGCAGCTGTTGACTCAGGTGGTCCCTATGTTGCTGGAAGCACTAAGGAATCACCCAGAAGGATTGCTCTGTATCTGCACTGTTTCTTACAAAAAGACTCCAGCCCGCATGGGATATATGGTATTATAGCCTAGAAAAAGCAACAAGGCTAAGAACATAGTAGTGTAATCTACCAAAGATATAAATGTGTCAACTGCAGAGAATACACATCTATTGATGGATCCCCTGGAAGCATATTCTGTGATGAAGAAGGCTTTTTAGAAGTGATTTTGTCCTGCTCTTGCAGTTGTCATTTTCAAGTAAGCCCAAGACAGTCAAGCACAAGCCTGGGGTCAGCAAATACACATAGGAAATGCCGGATCTGGCTGTACAGGTGATGGGGGAAACTCAGCAAACTGCACCTGCTCAAATAAAGCTGCCCTCTTTCAGCCCCTGCATGCCTGCACTCACCAACAGCTCCATCGCTGTCAAACAACAGCCTGACTTAGCTTTTAACTGCATTTACTTTGTAAGGAAGGATACCAGGGTTTGGGAGATCACAGAACTACAGCTCAGAGGGATGTCAAGAACTCACCAACTCATTCCCCTGGCAAGATCACCTCAACCTGAATTACTGCTGACGGACACCCATCAAACCTGTTCTCACAAACCTCCAAGGATGGAGGCTCCAAACCTCCCCAGTAAAGCACTGCAGCAGATTGCCAATCTCTACTGTCAGAGCACTCTCCACAGGAGAAGGAAAATATGAATCTCGCCCACTAGTAGCCGTAGGGTCCCTCTCAGTTAATGGCGAAGGACAGAGAAGGGGCAGACAAACCTCTTCCAGAGGGAGATTCATCCCCCATCACCCTGTGACTCAGGGCTGCAGTCCTACAACCAGTTGAGGACGGACACACGCTGTGAGGGTCACGTCGATCTTCAGGGAAATGAACCCCACCTCCCACTGCCCAGGCTAAGCCTCCCTCCTGCAACACTATTTCCTCTCCTGTCTTTGAAGAACCTGCATGTGTTTTCAGGGGTTTCCAAAAGGGATCACAGGGAAGTTACTCCAGGCTTGTGTCCCAGTTTCTGTGTAACTCGAAGATATCAACTAGCTCTATGCACGCCGGATGGATGAATGAAAAATGTCACTGTGTTGAGTGCCACAGCCAGCCAGCAAGTAGGGAGTAGCAAGCTCATTGGTGTGGTTTGACACAGCAATACAAAACCAGTAGACAAACCCAGCTGACAAAACAGCTAATATGATTTCCTGGGAGCCCAGGCACAATCACACGGCATCAAGCAACAAGTTCGTGTATCTCCCTTGTCTCCATTCCTGTTGTGCCTACTACCAGACAGCTGCGCACACCGTATGCAGTGTACAGCACACCTTTAGTCTGTGGCCCCTGGACTGCAGCCCTCAGGCAGACTGGTTCTGCTCACAGAGCAAGTGGAAGGAGAGAAAACCACTCAACTCATCATGTCCTGATGCTGGGTGAAGGGATGGTTCCTCCCTTTGTCCATGGCCACCCTGAGGATCATCTAACCAAGCAGCTTCTACTGGCACTGAGGCGCTGGCTAACTCAGTGAGCACTACAATCTCAGTTCTCTTAAACCATCTCCAGCGTCCTTTTCTGTAACCCCAGCCTTTCCTTCACGTTAATCCAACACAGCAACAGAGATAGAGGTGGAGTCTGCTCTGGGTGAAATGTTTCATCCCCAGAACTTGGAGCCAGTTTGATGCACTGAGCTCTAGTACAACAGTACCTAAGCTAGAGAGCCCAGCAACCATTTGTAGAGTTGGTGGTTAAAAATCTCTCCCTTAGCAATGTAAGTGTTATAATTTGGAATTGGACATCAAGAGCCAGAAGTCCAAAAATCGTATTTTCAGAAAGCCTAAGTGCTTTAAAGATCCAGTCCTCATCAGTGCCCTAGACACCACCAAAGTCAGAGGATACCAGAGATGCTCAGATCACTGTAGCATCGTATCCCAGAAAATGTTTAAACCTTAAACCTTTTAAAAAACACTTCACCTCCTCTGGTCCATAGACTGATGTGAGCATCAAATTTCACCCTGTCTCCAATACCCTGCAGAGGTTTAGAAATGCTCCCAGGCACTGTGAGCGTTCAGTTCCAGGGCCTTGTTCAATACACGGTCCTCCCTCTCTCTCTCAGACACACTCACGCTCTAATTTAATATTAGATCTCGGCTGGGCATATAAACCACAGGCGCACAGGAGAAAGGGGACTTTTCACCAGCAGGGATGGCAGATCTCCAGAATGTTCAAAAGGGGCCGGAAGCCCGACACAACCCACCAGCCCCAACTCCTATTAACTCCAACAAATTGTTTATTGCACAACAGAAGAAAAATGTTGCCCCTCTCCCCCAGCCAAGTCTTTCCATGTGTGCTGCACGCGCAGGCTCCCTCCTCCCGGCCCCGCTGGGGAGCCAGCTTTATACCCAGGGAAAGGTAACAGCAGCGATTATTACACACACTATCCCACAGCTCCTCGCTTGTTAAAAAAAACAAGAGTCTCTTTTGTGCCCGAAATAAAAGGAGATACCTTAATTAGAACAATGCAGGTTGGTGAGCATTAAACACTGAGCCCAGCTGCTGTATGCCATTAAATTCATAAAAAAGGAGGGGGGAAGGAGGGCAGTCTTAACGAGATTACACACATTGACTTTGATCAAGACACAAAAGCACCAAGGCGTTCCAGGGTTTTTATTGCTGTCTTCGGGCTACATTTTAATGGTTACATTAGAAACATGCGAACACAGGCTGGGAGATTTTTTTTGAGACGGGAGAGGGAGTGCAAGCATGCCTTGTGAAACGGCCTGGCTTAATAAATTGGGGGCTGCAGGGAGAGGCTAGGACTGGGGAACACATGAGTAGCCACTTATTAATTGCTTCCCCTGTGCAAGTGCCAAGTCCTAACATGATGTCTTGCTGGACTATTCCCATCCCACCTGCCTGGTCAGCAGAAGAGCCACGTGCAGACAGCACACCGCCAGCTCCATCCCCACCTTCCTCACAGAATTCTAGGGGGGAGATGGCTCCCCCTCTGCAAGGGTAAATGCTAACCCCTGAGCACCTGGCGTGGGGTTTCCCCATTCTCATGAGCAGCTGTGACTGCTGTATATGAAACAAAGGGGCCTGGCTGAAGTTGAACTAAGTTGCCGCTGGGCCTAAGAACAGGCTGAAATCGGTGCCACAGATTTAGAAGATGACTTGAGGCTGCTGGGAATACGAGAGGACAAAGACTTCAGAGTAAAGAAAATGAAAAAGAAATTAGCGTTTTATCCTCTGCTTGTAGCACTGCTGAAGGACAAGATTACTCTTCACTTAGCAAAGGTGGCAGAGCACACATTCATCCAAACACCTCACAGCTACGTACCCACATATGTGTCTTTTATAACATGCTGCTAAAATGTTTACAAAAGCTTGTATAATCTAAATAGTGACGGGGTGTAGCTGAAGAGCTATAAAATACAGCCTAAGGGATAGCCAAGTTATTGAGTTGCTATTAGTACTCAAGCCCACAGGCGCTTCACTGTCCTGGTAACTTTTCTTGGACAAGACTTTTAAAAGGCAGGATTTAAAGGAGCACGATCAGCTTAATCATAATTCCAAGCACACAACGTGTTCTATAAAGTAGATTTTGTAATGCCTTACAGGAACAGTTTTTAGGAGTGGCATTCCCTTACATTTTTTGCAACCCAACACTGTATCATCTTGCTAACAGGAGAACTAGAAAGAACAACTGACTATTTTCCACTCCCCAACCTGAGCAAAATGAAAGCTTGAAAATCAGCTGCACAGGGGACATTAAAGGCTGATTATAAAGCCCACAGTTTTAACACAGGAAAGGAAAACACTTTATTTAATAACAGCTTAAATTTTAACCTGATGTCCTTTAATACATGTATAAATTACTACTGCACTGGGTCACCTATTCAATGTTCAAGACAGTCCCCAATCTTCCAAACAGAATGACATACGCTTGAAAACTGCACAGTGCTATTTCAAATAATCTGAAAAATATAGATTCATATTCATAAAAGCTCCCTTCCATATCCTCTATCCTAAAGATGATTCCCTTTGCTTCAGAGGAATATTAGGTTTCTCAGAAGCTACCCATTCCATGAAATCTCAGTGGATTTGGCCTCCATTCTCACAGCTTTACCTCTCTGCATGGATGCCCCACAGGAAATTACTGTAAGGCAAGTTGTCCCCGGCACAGAGCTGTTACATGAGCAATGGCTGTCCCCACGGCAGCAGAGGAGCAAGCAAGGGGCAGGACTGCACTTGACTGCACAGGTCATGATGACTCAAATGAAACTCACTCAAGTCAAAGCTAGAGTGAGGTCTTAAACAGCAAGGCTTGGGAAGTCTGCATGCACAGCACTCAGATTGTTTAAAATAAAGCAAAAAGCACCTTTCCCTGCGGTGATTTAAAATAAAGAATCCCAGAAGAGCGGAAAAAGCCTGTAAGTCAACAAGAAAGAAGCCAAGAGCCTCACCAGAGTCCGCAGCCAGCATTCTTCACAGTGCACATGCCAGCACTGAATGGAAGTCAGGGGCATTGTATAGGAGTCCTGAGGAGAAGAAGGAAACAGGTTATTTCCACAGCAGGGATCTACTGATTCTTTGCTCCCAACCCCATCACCACACCTTTCTTTGTGGATAACGTTGCCTTGTATTTTGTATTTTAAAAAAATAAGCTTGTGTAATACGTAAGTTTGTGTTTTTTGTAATGCTTATGTAGTGGAGGCAGAAAGTCTCCCACAGTCCATTTTTCTAGCTTCCCAGAACTCCTGTTGGAAGCCCATAATCCACTCAAGTGGTGACCTGGCTCAGCACAGTTATCACAAGACCATCTGAAGTTGCTGTGGCCACCTGCCATTATTCTCATCAGAAAGGTCACCAGATCATACAAAAACCAGTGACAGGGTAAGATTAACCCTCATCACAACTCTTAGCTCTGCAGGAACAGCTTAACTACGTCCCAAGAATACTGCTGCTATTTCAGCAGATATGCCTTCTCTTGAGTATTTTCTATCGTTGCTAATACACCTCTGGAAATCAGCAGCAAGCTGTCGTCCCTTCTGTGGGATGAGAGACGGGGACTGCACTCCTTACCTACAAGTCATGAACTGGGATAGAAAGCATCATGCATCAAGCTGAAGTTGCAGAGGGAGCCCTCTGCCAAGCAGAATTTTCTCCTGCTATCAGCAGAATAAAAATCTAACAGGAGATGCAAAGCTTTGCAGGCTCAGACCATCAGAGGGAGCTGCTGCCCTTCTTTAAGAAGGCCAGAGCCTCACCACAGAGCAAGCAGGACATTGACAACTTTTAAATGCTCAGGCAACATTCCTGTTCCCAAATCATATGGTGGGTCTCAGATCACAGATTCTGCTCTCTCCTGTGTATGTAAATCTGCACCTGCAGGAAGAGGACGCTGGTATCTGGGAGTTTTCTATAGGAAGGCTGAAAGTCTTCCGAAGTTGGGGCTTTCTTGGCCCTGATACAGATGGACAGCTACAAATACCAGTGGAACAATGTAATGCATACAGAAATTTCAATTGCTAAAAAGACCTAGCACCTTCATTTGGAAGGCTAATTGGTGTATAGGGACAAAGATGAGTTACCCCACTCCACCCGAAAAAGGAGAAAAGCTTCTCCTCTCCTCGGCAAAGATACCAAGACATTTCTGATTCATTACCAGAAGTGGAGTGCTACTCACCATGCAAATGAGACATTTATAGCGGTCCCCACGGGAAAGCTGCCTTTCTAACTCACGGACACGAGCCTTTAACGCTTCAAATGTTGTCACTGCAGAGTCTTCTGTAATTCTGCAACAGATGATGGAGAGTGAGCATCACTGAGCACCCAAGATTGTTAAGAGTTTGGGGGAAAAAGGATCCCACAACAGGTACCACACAGCAAATGGCAACATTCGAACTAATACATCCAACTTGGGGTGAAGAAGAATTCCTGAAAAGCCCAGTGTGAATTCTTTGATGTATCCTATTAAACACTTTCAAACACATCATGACAGAACACAATGGGGCTGGGGTTGCCAGCTTCACACAAAGCAAGTTTCCGCAAGACACGGGCATTTAAAGAACAGATTTTTTTGGGGTTTTTTTGTCTCTTTTCTTGTCTCCCTTGAGAGATTCCTTAGGACCAAATGCTTTGGACAAAGTTCTGTACGTTGCTCTAAAGCTAGTGAGATAACTTTCTGTGGGCAATAAGAGCTGCTCTTCCCCTTAGAGAATAGAGGTCTTTGCTGGCCATCAACTTTGTGAAACACAAAATCGGCTCATTACACAAGATCAACACAATGGTTTTACATTAAAGAAACCCCTAGCTTTTTGCATTCTAATACTGAAAAAAAGGAGAAACCAAAGCAACAGACACTGTGCCAACAGGGTGGCTATAAAAGCAGCTTTACAATCTCTGCTTTCCCATTTCCTAGGGTCATTTTTGATGGGCAACATTATCTCTTTTGTCACAGAGGCGCTGTGCTGAGGGCAGGCAAGTGTATTTTCATGGTTCTGCAAGGCTGGTGAAAAGAGCAACTTCCCAACCTAAAAGCAAGGGCAGACAGCAATGCTTAGCAAATGAGATGCAGGGAGCATTACAGACAAGGATGTGTCACTCCAGCATGCTGCAAAATCTGATTTCTACACAGTGCAGACATAGGGAGGGGCCCTCAAGCATTCCGCAGAAAAGGTTTAGAGTATTGCATTGACATTAAGGCTTTCACTCTTGCAAAAAACCAAACCAAACCAGCAATTTTCACGTATGTTGGTGAATTTCAGGCCTGTCCAAGCAGACTCCAGCTCAGAAGAACCTGAAGAGTACCTCACCACTAGAAGCTGCATCAATCACAACATAACCCACAGTGGCATCTACCTGTTCTACCTTTTTAGAGGATGATTCATCAACAGGTGGCTAAAACATGGGTCTAGCGGAATTACTACAACCAATAAAGTGAGCTGCAATCTCAGCACTCCCGCTGCACACACACATTTGCTCCTTTGTTCATTAGTCACTTGTCACTGGCACGCAGGGAGGGACCTGAGGTATCTCCCATGAGGTGATTCTGCTGGCTTTTCCCAAGGCCCCGGAAACAGAGCTAGCTGAAAAATTCTTGAGTGATTTTTCTAATTATGACACTTCAGAAGAAACTGGAGCTGCAGGAGTGCATATGGTTAAGTACCAGTGTTATAAAGCTCCTCCAACTTCACTCCTACCTTTGTACAGATCAGACACTCTCTGCATGAGCGAACTGAAGAGAGATCTTCATCAGAAGGAGATTCATTGCAAATGACAGTTGCTAGGAAATGCTAACAATTTTAAAACTGCAAAAAAGGCAAAGAAATACACATGTCCCATGATAGCCTAGCGGATGAGGACCGCTGGGGGACAGGGACGCTGTGGATTCAAGTCTTGGTATCAATAAATAATCTTTGGAGCAAAATGAAAGAGCTTCAGTAGGAGACAGCGCTCCCCACTGTGAAACACCCACTTGCTCCTACTCATTGTTATAAATTATTATCACATCCCAGCTTGGGTTCTCACCCTCAAGGAAGTTGTTAGTGTTTTCAAAGAAAGTCTAGAAAGGTGTTAGTTTTGTCCAAGGAAGAAACAGAATTATTTATTTATAGCTTGAAGCTTATTGTTGGATGAAAAAATTGTTTCCCTGCCAATCTGGCCCACCAACAAACTGATGCTGGATGAAGGCTGCAGTTGAATTTGACTTTCTGGGATCCATTTCTCATTCCTGCATGCATTAAGGGCACTGGCTATGTAAAGGCAGCAAGCGTGGCTCCTGCCCAAAGGAGGTGGTAAGCAGAATCTCAACCCTTGCTAAATTCTCCTATTACTATCTTTGGAGCTATCTGTCCTCCTCTGAAGGGCAGACAACTCAGCAAGGAAAGGGAAAAGTTGATTCCTTGAGCAGATCCAAGCAAAGGCCAATTCATCCGCAGTCCCAGCCCAGTAACAGTCAACTCTTGAAAAGGAAAAATTTGCCACTGCAACAACTAGAGAAGATAGAAAATGGCTTGTTTATAGAAGTCTAAATGGCTGACCCCCATCGGCCAATTTCGGAAAGTCTCTGAGATAATCGCACCTGTCCAGTAATAAACGAATGAATCAGAAAAGGAGGCTGAATAGAGGTATAAGCAATAATGCTCAGAGGCTGCCTGATACAATGGCCAATCAATAGGAGGGCTGTAGATCAGGGTGCTAGTTAGCTGGAAAATTACCGCACCGCTGCGTGCGTCACGCTGTAGGGATCCTGGACAATCAATGTGGGAGGTATTGATTTAGTTATTATCACTTCATACGCTCCAGACATTGTTAAATATACATTTATTAACAAGACTGGGGTGCATTGGTAAGAGAGGGAGCTTTAGCCACTGCAGCATCTCCCAGCGCTGATCAAAGCTCAGCCGTGGCAGACTTTAAACTCCATGTTCTCCTTGCCAAGCGTGCTCTCAGGACAAATCCTGATGCACAGCGTAGGGCTAAAGATGCAGCTCCTATCTCCCAAGACAGAGGTTTTGGCCACAAACGAGTATCTTGCACTTGAGATTTCAGGAAAGCCTCTTGGAGCAGCAGCAACCAGGGACGTGGCGGCCAAGGGTCAACCCAAAGTGAGCGATAATTGCATGGTTGCTTCCGAAAAGCCAGAGGAAATGAGGTCAAGGGAAATAGGGAGAACATTAGTAAATAAAGGAAACTGGAACTACCTCCAGGGATGGAATAAAGACGAGAGTCACTTCCCATGTGTCTGGCTCCTGTGGTAGCCAGCACACTTGGGACACATGCCATTCCATTTAGTGACATTTTACCGTCAACCTGCTGCTTGTATCCTAAAG
This sequence comes from Haliaeetus albicilla, assembly GCF_947461875.1. Lineage (NCBI taxonomy): Eukaryota > Metazoa > Chordata > Aves > Accipitriformes > Accipitridae > Haliaeetus > Haliaeetus albicilla. Next base: position 11,810,849 of record NC_091490.1, read on the forward strand.
ATAAGCATCGCTTAGGAGCAACTCTTCCTGCAGCAGCAATCTTGGGAACTCCCTCAGGCTTCCCTCTTGCGTGCACACCTCGTGTGCGCTTGTCCGGACACAGCTGGGAGCTGCTTGGGCAGTATTTTTACAGGGTAATGCTGCGGTGGACCGAGGGTCAGAAAGCCAAGCTCTTTGGACAGGGTAAGGCTGTGTACAAGTTACCCTGCCAAGGGAGGCAGAGGGAATTACAGGAAACAAGGAACTGGCTTCCACAGCCCTGCTCTCCCCGCTTTGCCTTGACCTCATGCTGGATGTAAGAGGACTCTTTTAACAATTTTGCACCTCAGCGCTCTGATTTGACGTGTTTGGATAACGTCATTTATCAGTCTCCAGAGAGATCTGCTGAGCACAACTGCTGCCAAGAGCAATACCTCAAGCCCCAGCACTGGTGCTTCTCCAGCAGGTGCGAGCAGCCTCGCCGATACCTGAACTGCCCTCCATGGCTGAGGACATAGCAAGAGGGCACATCCACGCTCTACTCACTGCGGACCTACATCAACACGAACAGGGAAGCCTGAGCAAGAACGTTTACACAAGAGCAAAAACATGAAGGGAGGGCTCCTTGCGGAGGACGCTTGGTCCTGCACTTCTCTCTGGACTGCGTGGTTAACTGTTCAACAACTTGGCAGTCACAGTTGAGGATGCTGGGTACCAGGGAGCAAGTCTATGAAACTGGGCAGACAGCATATGATAGTTTTCAGTCTTTGTGCTCAATGCATGTTTTTCTACTGTTCATAGCGTTTTTCCCTGAGCACTGAAAATAAGAACAAACTTTCTTCCTCTGAGCAAATCCTTGCTTTGTTCAGGTAAAAGGCCAGAGGAGGAAAAAGGACCTATCTGTAGCTTTGAGCTGTTACTCAGCAATCACCTCCTGGGAAATCTCCCCTGGGAATCAGCTGCCCCTCTCTTTGCAAAAAAACTTTAACCCCAACACTGGTTATTTGTTAAACATTAGCATGCATGTGATCTTTGTTTCTCCAAATTAAATCGAGCAATTCCTACCCGCTGTCCCAGTGGGCAATCACAAGCAATTCCGTTAATTAAATTATCTCTGATTCTGCAGCTCTGGAATCTCTCAATTGACTAAGTCTGTGCTTTATCATCAACAAAATACTGGACCAAAAAGGAAACAAAAAAATGCTGATGTCAAAGTGATTGGCTTCAGTTAACCCTTCCCAGCTGGATATTAAAGGCTGCTCAAGAAACTGTTGGACTGGAACGAGACCAAGACCGAGTGCCTTGTACCAGAGATACCAGTAGCAGCTGTTCACTTGTGTTTCGTTTCCATTATATGGAAAAAAACAAAACACCATACCATCACTGCATCCAGCATCCTGCCTATTTGAGAGCCACAGAAAGATGCAAACTGTTAGCTGCTGAAGAAGCAGAAAACCACCTCAAAAATCAGTAAGCCCCTGCGAATACCCCATCCTCCCCTTACCCAGATCTCACTTGATGTACCCTGCTGCTGAGGAGTCTCCATAAACCATTCCCCTTTGGTTTATTTCAACTGGATATAAATTTTCCTTTCTTCATAAATGGCCACACTGTACACAGCATTCCATAAATTTTTACAATTCCACTGTTTGTATGTACCTTGTAAAAAACGCTTAGCACTGATTAAATGCACCACCAATAAAATTTCATGGGCTACTTTTCACACTTGATATTCTGACCTTCTTCTCTCTTCCTCATACATTTATTTTTGTTTTTGTATGCCTGTAAACACAGAGTGGCAGAGGGGAAAATGTACAGTACCACTGACAAACCTGAGAGTGATGTCTTTATTTTTAAACAAAGCCTTTATCTTCCCTTGTCTGAGGTGGAGAACCTGATCCCAGCAGAACATACATGCCACTTCCCTGCATCAGGGGCAGAGGTCAGGTCACTAGCAGCTTACATATCATAAATATTAGAAACAGACCGGTCGATGCTTTGAAGGCAGAGTCAAGCTAAAGTAAGATTCCAGGAGCAGAGAAATTGCTCCTGGCCATATCTAACCACAGCCACAGATGACAATTATCATAACCACTACTATGCTGCAAAAGAGAAAGCCTACTGCAGCCCTTGCTTTGTGGGGCACAAATCTTTAAGACTTGATAAAAAGATCCAAAAATGACCCCAACATCAGTGCACAATCATTTAATTGCAAGCCTTCTCTCATAGCCAATTTACGTTTGGGTGAGAGGGCAACTTTTTCAGAGAAGAGATCATGTTTTATTAGCCTGTAACATGCTGTCCATAGCTGCTGTGACACTGGCAGCACTGCAGAACGGCAGAGCACAACGATGCTGTCTTGGCTCTCACTCCTAAGTTGTCTTCAGCACAACTCCCTCGCTATCTGAGTTTCAAACACTAACTAAAAACAACCTTAAGTTTTCTGGGACAAGAACTGCTTCTGTTTTCAACCTAGTGAAAGAATCTGCCCCCTCTTTCAATTTAGCAAGCATCACCTGCAGCAAGTGCTATAGCTAACAATATGGGGAGTTTATTTTGGCAGATGTGGGTGAGCGCTACTGAAGTCAGTGGGAGATATACAGACACAAAGGCCTTTTGCACTTACTGGCGGGCAAGAACATAACATAAAGGTGAAAAAAAAAGTTTTTTACTAACAAGCAAAACACTTAAACTGATAAGTAAGTTTTCAAAAGGGAAAGTCACAGGTGGCTTTAAAAGAAAACAGACACAGCTCAAGCATTTTCAGTATGTTAAGTCTCCGAAGAAAGTCCAGTGTCAGGCACTGGTGGCAGATTGACTGTGAATCACCCCAGAACATGCAGGCTACCGGACTGGCATGACACACTGAGATTTTATTTCACTAGATGAGCTGGCTACAGCAGAAGGGGCCAGATCCCTAGCAGTAGAAAACTGCCCAGCAAAGCTGTTTGCAGTAGAGCCGTGTCAAATCACACCAAGTGAAGTTTAGAACCTTGATCTGTGAGAGTGCCCGTGCTAAAAGCAAATCTTTTGGCAAGACATCAACGTTTTAGTAGCTGGCTTCCCCTTTATTTAGCTAAAAATCTCATTTATTGGGTTTATTTGTTTTTAGACTAACCTCCTTTAAAAAGGCTGACTTATAATCCTGTAAAACGTTGTCACATGTATTGAGGAAATTGGCAAGGATGCTAATTTATTGTCCTCTAGGAAAAAAAAAAAGCCCTCTTTCCTTGATTAATGTATGTTTTTGTAGTGTAAGATATTAAAGAATGTTGCTTCACCTGTAATTATAGAGAATAGTTTATTTTGGCAAAGTGCCCTGGCTTCTGGTTGCCAAGTTATGAATAATGCAATGTTCCCCATTCTAATTTCCGTGTTCTAAGTTGTGAATTTGGAGCGGGGTGCATGCAAGGGCACACACACACGATGCCGAGGCACTCTCAGTCACGAGCGCCTCTATTTTATACTTGCTTGCACAACTTGTTAATACTGGCATCTGCTTGCCAAATTCAGAGTTTGCTTCTGACTAATTTCATCTTGATGCAAACCAAAAATGTTGTCTCTTTTTCCCCACAGAGGAATTATTTCTCTTACACTTGCATGCACCGTCGCAATACCACTGAGGGGAGCTTACCACTGCAAGAAGGCGTTTTAAGCTGCATTTAGTAGGGACTTGGGTAAAGATTCCCCGAAGAATTTAATGACAGAAGAATTCATTATGCTTTCATATCTCCTCCGCCTCTATAACACAGAACCCAACAATGTCTTTACAGAAGCGGGAAGTAAATTCAGGCGCTGGCTCTTTCTCTCTCTCTTTTTTTTGGCCCGTGTTTCGCTGGGACACATGTGCCCAGCCCCAATCAAAACAGAGACAGATGGCACCGCTGATCATTCAGAATAGAAGGAGCCTCGGAGTCAGCATGTTTAGATGCATTTGTAGGGCTATGCAGTATCTGCTGGCCACTGGGACTGATTTAAAAAGGCGGCTAGTGAAAGTCTGAGCTTGCGCCAAAATTTTAAATGTGCCATTTGAGCAATTATGGTTCGACATGAAAGCTGGGAGAAAGAATGCATGGGTCATTCTGATTTCGATTTAGAGACTATGTCCCCTGTTCCAAAGAGAAAATAAATGCAATCCCATCGCTTTACTGGAGCAGCTTTGGCGATAAAGGGAAAAGCCATGCTACGGAAAAGTATTTTGCTGCAGCAAGGTTTTGTTAAGGCAGCACAAGCCGAGTTAGAAAATGATTCTCCAAACAAAGTTCCTAAACAGAAACATTCGCACATCTAATGTGTTAATATCTCAGTACATTTCTCAAATGTATCCTTCATCCTGGTGACCCTAATTGTATTCCTAACAGATCTCTGAAGGTACATCATGGTCTCTTATCTTAATACAAAAGCCAGGGCCACAAAAAGCAGGCAGTGGAAATGGAAAATGCAGCTCCTCTCCCTGCTGAGGCACACAGGTTAGAGGTTCCAGCCTACTGAAACTTACCTTCATCCACAAGCAAACATGTTTGGATTATGACCAAGCTCCACATATAGCCAGGCAGGTACATTTTTCTACAGGAAGACTTATGGCAGCTGTAACCTGTCATCTTACTGTGGCCTGGACGTGGTCTGGGATTATTGGTAGCTTTGGTTGGACGATCAGGGCACAAAATTATAAAATATCCCTGAAGTGAAAGAGGAATAGCAAATTCCTAGGGTTGAAAGGTGTTCAGAAGCTTGGACATGCAGCCGAGTCTTGCGGCCAGGCTCTGTGCACAATGAAATGCCTTCTACTCCCATGGCCTGCATCCAAACGGCCAAAATAAACAGGAAATATCTATGCTACTACAGCAGCACTTGGATTCATCTGCAGCCTTTTAAGGGCTTTACCGTGCAGGTGATATGCTTTCCAGAACTTCCATTCATGACTGCTGATTGGAGGTACACAAGGGCAACACAATAACACATCCTCCAGACAGCTTCCTACAACTGCTGCTGCCGCCCTAAAACTTTTACGCTGTTGCTGTTTCCTTTACGGGGAAAGGAAGGATCAGAATTAGCATCATTTAAGGTAATCATGCCTTCAAAAAGAAACATGAGGCTATTAAAGGAGGCTATGGCACATCAGTATCGCATAACCAATTGTGGTCTCAGAGCTGGAAGAGGAAACCAGCAATGCAGAGGAAGGACAGGTCATGAGCCGGCTATCTGAGGGAAAAGCAGGAACGCTTATGCAACTGAGTGCGAAAGAGCAGCTTTTTGCGGACAGAAACTGTCAAAAAGGAAGAAAGAAGTAGTGAATGGAGAAATAGGATGAAGTGTCTGCAGAGCTGGGGAGCAAGTAAGGTTAGGACAAGTACCGACACTGAAGTGAGGGCAAAAAAATCAACATGGATATTAAACTATGTTAGTTACATTATTTGCTATTAACACTGCTTCTGTAAAGGCAGTACTAGGTTCTCTGTTACAGAGGCAGAAGGGATCTGAAAGCACAATGAATTCTTCTGTCATTAAATTCTTTGGGAAATCTTTACCAAGCTCCAAATAAATGCGGCTTAGAACTCCTTGCAGCAGTAAGCTCCCCTCAGTGGTATTGCAACTGTACACACAAGCGTAAGAAAACTAATTACAGACTCTACAGTTGTCCCAGACGTGGTTTAGTGAGAAGTAATACAAACTGGTGGGGTTTTTGGTACTATTTCATATTTATACTCACTAACTATAATCTAAGAAATGCATAAACTACCAAGCGCCGTAATTACAATCATCCTGTTGTCATACAGCAGCTGGCACAGCATAAACACTTACTGAGTCCTGCCACAATAGTCAGTAAGTGCCAAAGAAAGCAGTAGCCTTATTAATGCCAGCATGCAGACAGCCTGCGCAGCCAGGGCTGCCCTTCAACAGATGCATGAGAGCGACAGCAAACTGGCAGCGGATGGGACACAACATGATCCTTTTTCTGCTCTTCAAAGGAACATTTCCATCCAAACAGGGAATGAAGCCTATATAAAAATAATTGTTACTTTTCTCTTGAGAGCATTTGGGCACCGTACAAATATTTCCTAAAAAAAAAAAAAAAAAAAAATCAGTCCCTGCCTCTTAATTCTTGCAGTGTAGGTAGGAGATGTGAATAAACAGTCACATCCTCAAAATATTTTCAGAAGAAACACGGCAGGATCTACAGTGCTCCATCAGAGACATTGTTAAACACAACAGGCTAATTTTAGGGACGAACCCTCTCTCTGACAAGCTGCTCACACATCTAAGGACAGAATTCTTCTGCTAGAAGGCAGCTGTTTGTGTTTTATAAGCTAAAGTTTCTCTTACCTATGGAATAACTCCAATATTTCACAGGGAATCATCATCCATCTAACTGAAGTACCCTCTAACGGACCATCAGCCTCATATCCCCTTTGAAATAGCACAGCTGAGCACTTGCTGGGCCACGATTTATTTTTTACCTTCTAAGACATCTTGCTAACTCTATAGCTCAATAGTGACAGTCGAATTTCACACTGCGATAGCCCCCCATCGATTTTTCACTCCCAGGAAGCAACTCCACAAATTAAAGTTAACAGCATTTCTGAAACTAAGAAAAAAAAGAAAAGAAAAAAAGAAAAGAAGGGGCAGGCAAAGAGACACCAATGGCAAGATGCCTAAACCGTGCCCCCAGCATAGGAATAAAATTCCTTCCTGGGGTTTTCACCAGTTAAGAGACAGGGATGCTACTGCCCCTGAAGCTGGCAGCCACCTTGGGTTTGCAGATGCTTCAGCTCTAAAACATCACAGGTTCAACAGACTATAAGAGTCCCTCCCTGTATGAAGATGTCAAAATCTATGGAAAACTGCTCCAAGGTATGAGAATTAGACCAAACCTTTGGCCACAGCTGCACTAAACAGAGATACCACCTTCCCCCAGGTCTGAGCTTGTACAGTCAGCCTGCCTTGCTGAGCTTCATTAACCACTAGCCTGTGATGAACCACAACACTGATACAATTTCAGTTGTCGCAGTGGTAATAACGTTTGAGACCATCACTGGGACATGCAACTTCTACTGAACAGTTAAAAGAGGGAGTGGAATAAAGAAATGCAGCCCAGCACTCTGCTCTTCACCATCACAACCTAGAGGATGAAGGAATGCCAAAGTCCCACTTTGTAAAGAAATGGAACATCTACCTATGCACCCTTTCAACACTGAACAACAGTATACACTACAAGAACATATTACACGCTACTGAATTACTGAAAGGAAGGACTAAAACCTAATAAAGATAAAAATCTGGACATGAGCCAGCACAGCCCAGTAGTGCTTTCTCAGCCTGGCTTTGACAATCCCACACTTCAGTTCAGCTTCCTGGATCCTGTCAAGTTTACATGGGCCGACCTAGGACTCGACCCACTAGCAGCATCATGCTCTCTCTTAGCAGAGCACAAAGGGTTATTTCATTTATGACTCAAGTTAATTTTTTAATTCTATCTTTGCTAGACAACATTCTTGTCTGCCACCAAAGCCTATTAATGGTGTGACACTATGGAGAAGGGCTGGGGAGTGCTTATCTTCTGGTGTGAATTCACAACAGCTTCTGTTTCCCTCTGACACACCAGCTTAAGCGTGGCTCCTTCCCTTTCAAGCTTCTGCTAATCCTCTGGCTTCACACTCTGCTCTCATCACAACCTGCCTGCCCGGGAGCAGGGTGCCCGTGACAGACACTGCTACCTCCCTGACTGCTCTCACATGCTTGACTCTTTGCACAAGGACCCCAAACCAAACTTTGTTTAATTTTAACTGATGCTCCTTCCTGTGCTGCTGCACCAGAGCCCCTCTGGAGCCGATGCTTTCGGAAAAGCTGCTTTGGAAAGAGGTGAGGTGGGGGGAAGGGGAGGAAAGAGGTGATAGGAAAAATAAAACAAATACAATTGCTTTTTGTCTCTAAAACCCTCTTTTTAACCCAACGAGCATCTCATCCAATGAAGCATGATGAGCATGAAGTGTTATATAAAGAAGATAATTATAAAGGGATTTAATGCTTGGCAGGCTTGTATCGCAAGGTTTATAGTGGAGGTAGCATACTCACTTAAACAGCCTTGCGTCTGGGTTTGCTATTATGCGGGCAGCGCGGCTGGGGCCAAGCGGAATCAGAAACAAGATTTGTTTTACGAAAAAAAAGAGCACAGCCCCTTCCCACCAAGGATGGCAGCTCCAGTCCCACCTCCTTCCACTTCTGTCCTATCCCTGATTAATGATGTTGTCTGCCTGATTTATGACCCACCCCAACAGATTAGAGTTTCCCTCTTCAACCTCCCCCCCCTTTTACCCCTCCTAGAAGGCACAGCCACACTCCGCTGGAAATATTAGAGAATTATTAAATAAACATTCATACGTCATGTCTCTTCCCATACTGAGCTCATCGTAGTCAACGCTCAGCGGCCGGGTCCTGTTTGCTTTGGGGCTGACACCAAACAGCTGGAGTGATTCATGGAGAGGCTGGCTACAATGCTCTGTGCCATATATCATGCTCGCAGCGCTCCCTGCCCCGGCGGAGATAAACTGATCAACCACAACGGGCTGGAATGAATTTATGACAACACAAAATTGAGGAAAACAAATGGGAGGTGACCCAGTGGGCCACTAACCCAGACTCTCTCGCTGGCCTGCAATCTAGTCTGGTGGCAGAAAGCAAAATTGAACATTGGCACTCTGAATTAAGATGCTGGCTTTTAACCCCGGGGAACCTCGGTTTCAAAACGGCACCAGACCCTCGCAGGCGGCATCTCGGGAAGGAGCGGGGAGGAAGAGTTTTTCTAGGGAAGGTGCCTTTTGCAGCTCTCTCTGCGCAACAGTGCTTTGGCTGAGACTATGACGTTGGCGGAGGAGTCAGGGAGGACGCCGGGGCAATTAGGGACTGGCTGCTCTCTCTGAGCAAAGCTGCATCTTGAGTCGAGGTAAAGGAGCATTGCACCGGCTCAGCTCTGCCTGTCTGCCAAAGACCTCAGGCGGTGCGATGCTCCTTTACCCCATGAGCCTTCAGCACCCTAGGGTGTCTCCCAGACACCTCAGGTTGGCGAGATCAGAAAAGCTCAGCAGGACTGAGACACCCCACAGTGCTGGGAAGGAGAAGTGGGACCAGTACCAACTCTCTCATTACCTGTGGCTGCCATCTGAATTTCAACACAACGCAGATGAGGTCAACCTGCCCAAGCTACTGATGACCTGGCACGGCACAAGGAGTGGGGCAACAAATGCAGACTGACCCCAAACCCTGTCTAGTCATTCTACATGCAAGAGACTCTTCCATGAAAACCTAAGTTTAGATTAAATTAACTTGCTTAAGCAAAGAGCTTCAGCTGCATGCCAAAAAGAGGATCGCTTGCTGTACTGTATTAACAGATTAAAAAACAAACAAAACCACACCGCTCTCCTTGCCTAGACTTATTTTTGGAAGAGGGGAGGGGGGAAGGAACATCATTCTTATGAGAGAAGAATCAATACATGGATCACTGCTAACTCTATTAGCCACTGCTCTAAATGGAGAGCACAGCTGACACAGGTGGTAAGCCATGTGCTTCTGGACAATTTAAAAAATGCTAATCAGATGCTACATGGGGTTTAACATGCCAATCAATAACGCTCAGATTTAAAGGCAAAAATTAAAGTTACAAACAATGGAGTAAAGTGATGCTGCCAAAAACTTCCTGTAAGCACCACCCAAAACAAGAAAAATGAAACCAATTTAGCTCCAGATTAAGAAACAGGAACTAGAGATGAATCAATTTAGCCTGTTGGGCTGGGTCGCCATATATCATGGCTCAGCAGTGAGTGGGAAGCAGCCAGACAGTGTGAAACCCTTCCCCCCTCCTTTTCTGTAGGCTTCTAGCTCTGATCCCTGTTATCAATTAATTTAACAGAACCCCTCTACACAGACAAGCACACAGAGCATTCAGACTCCTTAAATGGCAGGACAGAAACTATTTATCACGCACGAATCTCAAAGGAAAGAAGGAGAGAAAAGAAAAAAAAGCAGCTAGGAATTCTCCACCTGAAACACCATCTTGTTTTCTGAACCTCGGTGAAATAAAGCGCCTTAAATAAAAGCTCTCCCTGATACTTTCAAAAAATCAACATTATTGGAAAGTCTCAGCAAGACACTTAAGGCTTTTCCTGTAATTTCTATTGGGTTTTGCTGACTTTTCGCACCTTTTATGGACCTGAAGCTTTAGCAGGGCAAGGTTATTGTGGAGCAAGGTGTGCTTGCATACACATGCACGTGCATACACACATACACGCTCCCCCAGCTTCACAGTGGTGTTAGCATGAGTGTTGTTTGGAAAGGATTCTGGGATCCTTCAAAAGGTGCTAGCTAAAGCCTCTTTGATCAGATTATTAAAGCTACGTCAATTTTATCACTTGAGCTCAAGTGTTCTGGAAAATGTCAAATCCTTTCAGCTCCTGCAGTTTAAAGATTTTCAATAGGAGTGGATCTGGGAGGGTGGAGGGCTGCTGGGCTGACAGGCAGGAGGCCCAAAGGGAAGCCAAGCAGCAGCAGAGACAGAGGCTGACAGATTAGGCCAGAAGGGACGAGTCCTTGCCACCAAGACAGCATGCAACGGTTGGCTCACTCTAAGGACAAAGCTGCTTCTGCACTGACCTGTGAGCTACCAAACTCAGTGGTCCTTGGCGAAAGTCTGCTCACCGAGGAGCATCGAACAGCAGACAGCCCACATTTGGGACATGCTAATAAAAAGCCTTGTAAGAAGGAAAGTGCCAAGACAGCAAAGCAGCGTTAAAGTTTCCTCTGCAGCTGGGAGTTTCCCCAGTTAACCCCTGACTGTGAACATATGCTTTGCCAGGCTGCCTGAACTGTTGGAGATCCTGACATGTGCCAGGGACACAACCTCTCAAGTCAGGACCAGAGGCAGGAGGAGAACAAACTACATTAAAAAAAACTTGCTGTAAAGTCAGCTTAATGCTACCACCAAATTTTTTTCCCCATCCCAAATTATCAATGGACCTCGTCCCCAAAATGTAAATGCCATCTGTTTAAAACCCACAACTACCTCACTGCTTCCACCTCATTCAAGCTGTTGCCCCAAGATCAAGTGAGAGGCAAAACATTTTATGTCAGGCAATAATCAACTTAAAACACTGCCCTAGCCTAATTAACGCAGTCCATAGCAGTAGTGAAGAGCCTGTAGTTTTAGGCTTGGATTGTCAAATCTGCCTGAGTCATAAGTCACCCTAGCAGCATGTGGAAGGAGGCTGAGGATAGAGGCTGTTACTCAAATGCACAGTACAGATGAAACCATTTGTTTCTATCCCGGACTAGGCTGCAGGATAGCCAGCAATCGGAAAGCGACAGGAAAGGAGATGGCCAGAAGCCCCTGCACTATAGTACGTTCAAATGCTGGGACTTAAACTTCCGAATCAACTGGAAGGGCTGCAGGTAAAGAACTCAGGAACTGAGACATTATTTCTGCTAGCAACCATAAAAAGGTGAAATCTGGGTCTTAAGGGAAAAGAAATTCTCTCAATGAGGCTTCTGCCTAGTTATGGCGCTGCTGGGATCCCCTTTTGCTAGAGAGATGAAGGTTGGAACATGCAGGTACCATGGAGAACACGGAATAGAGACTATGTGAAGGACTGCCCTCAAAAACCAAGATGCAGTGATAAGGTAACTTCCCCAGTAAAAGCAGGATCCTGTGACACATTGATAGCAGAAATCTTGCAGGGGAAATAAAAAAAAATCAAAGCACAGCTTGACAAGCCAATTGCTTTTGTCAGGTTAAAGCGGGTTTGAATCTTCACCTCCTGTCCAAACTCCCAGCTCTAGTCTAGGTGGTTATGCACCACACAACATATTTGAAAACCCACCATAACTAGAATATGGTGGAAAGCATGGATATATCTATTTACGTATTTTAAAAGAAGGCAATTTGCAGTGGAGAAGCCTTTTGGAAGCTGCGCTTAATTCCTTGTCACTGGGTACCTGCCCATGCAGATATCTGGGGGAGAACTCCCACAGGCCCTCTGTGGACACAGCAGTGGCAAGTCAGGACACCAATAGCTCCAACTCCAGGCTTCATGTTGGAGCACAGCTTCCGTTCTCAGTGGTAAAAGCTTCAAATATGCCTACGCCCAGACTAGCACTGCTTCTGGGAACACCATTTGGGACACTACGGTTCCTTAGAACAAGAAGAATGAAAGCTCTTGACTTTACACTCACTTTTCAATGTCACTGTTCTTACAGGTCTTCTGCATGGTCTCCTGTTTACTGCTTTCACCGTTACTCGTTGAGGGCATTTCTGTTGAGGGACGAACAGACAAATTAGTGAAGAGAACATTTGATCACTGCAATGAAATAGTCTAAGCGAGTTACAGTTTCAGAAGCAGAAGACCCCAATGAGTCATTTTCATGCCGATTCTTGGAAAGAGAGAGAAGAGACCGATGCTATGTGTCCCTGTCTGGCAGGGAGGCCCTCTCTCTGGACAACACACTTCTATGATTTGGGGCTGAAGATACAACCCCTACCCTCTCCCCACTTCATACTGACTGACCCTCGCAGATGTACCAGTTGTTCAAGCCAGGATTTAATTCAGAAAGGTTTGATGCAGCTGCCATGCCAAAGTGTACTTCTAGAAAGGTGGGTCCAGAACAAATCTGCCCAGCCCAGACCCTGCTCTCAGCTTCTCCCTTTTTCTGAGACCCCTCAGACACAGACAAGGATCAAAATATATGCAAGGTAACTAGTACGACAGAACAGTCTGCTCATAGCTCTCCTAGTACTAGTAGTCCCATGGCTCCTCCCAGTACTGGAGGGGATGTGAGATACCAGTTGGAGATGAGCCAGATGAACTGTCCTGGGGCCAGCCCCTGGGCTGTAGGTTCAGCACTCTTGCTTCAGGTAAAAGGTAGAAAACAGCGCATAGAAAATGCCATCAGGGCTGCTTCCTCATCACCTCTGTGGCTGCAATTACTGAAGCTGAACACACCTACAAGTGAGTGCTCCTACATCACAGAAAATAAATGTGATTGCCTACCCCACAGAAGAAAATGCCTGCGATAGATATCCTATGTTCTCCATTTAATCATCATGCCCTTGGCAAAACTGGTTCTACCCACCTCCCCCTCCCACTGGCAAGCAGTTATGTCTTATAGGTACTTTCAAGGCTGCGAATCAAATGCCCAAAGCATTACAGTAACAGAACAGGGAACAAAATCATTGGGACAAGTCTCTTCAGGTCGCTGAGCTTCAGTTCCCTTCCTAAGGGAGCTGGAGCAGCACTGTCCAGCTCTGGAAATGGATTTGGCATCTACAGCTGGAAAGCGCCAAGTTTTATTATTCTCATATTTCCACTAGGTTGCTGCTTACACTCCAGTGCTGCTGGCATTAAATAAAAAAACCCAGCAGTTGAATGGGTTTAACACCCCCCTCCTTAACGCTATGAGCTTTCAAATAACGCACGCAAAGGTACAATTTCACATGCACTCGTTTGCTCTGGAGTCTCAGCTACAGGTCATGAAGTAGGACAGAAACTAGAGTTCCCACTCTAAAGATGCAGGCTTCAGAGCTGCGGGCTTTTCTTGCCATACAGAGGCCAGCAAGGACAAGACCTACCCAACAGATCATGATACAAGTCTCTACCATACTCTTTTAAAGAAGGGAATATGCTAAGAAAGCAGTTGAAAAAAACCCCAAGCAACAAGTACCTGCGTAGTTTAAAGCCCCAGCAGCTGAACACCACCATCACATAGTCAAGCTCTGATGGCTCCCTCTGTGATACAGCAGTTTGTCTTTTAGTGACATGACAGCAAGTCAACCCAACCCCTATCTCTTATCACCATACCAGTTAAGGTTGCATTTTTGGGAACTCCCCCGGCTGCTGCTGACTACAGTTCGTTGTGTTGTAAAGTTTCAAAAAGGTAGTGTGATTATATGTGCATAAATATCTGCTGGTAATGTGCAAGAGCATTTGTAACTACCATTTGCCTAATTACTGGCAATCAGAAGACATGGAATATCTATCTGCCCTCCTGTAGCATACAAATTAGTAATTTACAAGTTCAACACTCACCATCGCTGGCCCATTTAGAAAACTCCGGTGTTATTCGAGTACTGGGTGTGCCACCACTAAAAGAGAAAAGGGTAGAATGCTAAAGGTTGAACAGGGAAAATTTTACCGCTCAGGAAAAGCTACGCCTTCCACCCACGACTTCTCTCTCAATACTTCTGTGCATCAGTCTAGGCTTCAAAATGTGAGCGGTTGGCCTGCTGCAGGAGGTGTTTTTGTGCTAGTCCACATTTCCACCAGTGTTGTCCCAACCTGCACTTCTAGCTGAGACCTCTGCTGAAATCACATGTGGGTTGTGATGCTGACTGAAGGCCTGGGATTCAAACATCACCTGTGACCTAAGGCTCATTTTTGAATACACAATTTCAAAGATGAAAACCTTAATTGTGAACAGAAATCCTCTGTGTTGCAATAGCTTCTCCCTTGAAGAATAACTACACATTCAAAAGCCCCATCTTTTCCATCTTCCCATTTGAAGAACAGCAGCATTGAAGTACAGACAACTCCTAACCCCGTCCATTCACTTGCAAGCCAGTAACAGAGACTGTAAGAGAAAGGAATCTTCTGAGCAGGCTGCACACCTGTGAAGGTATAACATTTTAGCTCTATGTGCTAAGACAGTTGCACAGAAGGTACCAGGCTCATGCTTCACAGCATCAGCTACCCTACTGTATTTCTACAGAAATTTGCCAGAATTTCCAAGTGCTTTTAAAAGCAACATCACCTCTCCTGTTTTAGAGATGGGTAAACTAGTCCAGGAGACATGCAAGGACCTTGCCCAAACAGCAAAATGTGTTAGGTGCAAGCCACATGAAGGAACTGGGTCTCCTGGCCTCAGGTCCTCAGTCATCTCACTAAGCACTAAGTGTCCACAGCCATTGATAAGGGATACCCCGATATTCTCCTGCTACAATACCACTGTCCTGGCTGCAAAGGGACTTCAGCATCTTTGAGGCCCTCCCTGCCTATGGATTAGCATGGTTAGCAAAGTATCGAACAGACCAATGGTTTGGATCCAGTGTGGCAAATGCCACTTTTCTATGGAGTGGAACCTAATTTTGAACTAGTGTTTGTGGCAGGCTAAGCAGTAAGAAAACTTCATTTCAGTGCTCTATCAATCACTTCAACCCTGACCTCACAGGATCACTCAGTGAAAGAGATAGAGGGGTAATTTAAGCCCTGTTTTATGCAGGGCAGAGGGCTTAGAAAGCAATCCCTAGCTCATTTTATTTGCCTGAAATGCTTCCCCAGGCGCCCTGAACACTGGCTGCCTACATTCTCCACATATGTATGTGGGCAGAGCACACATCCTGCCCCAACCCCAGAGCTGAATGCAGGATTAGTTTGCGTACCCACAACACATAATGGGATGCAATGAAATCATACCCTGGGTGTCAGACTCCTAATGTGCCAAACAAGATTCAGATGGCATCAAGTTATACTACTACGAAGAGGCCACATTTCATTGTGAAACAAGATGATGCATAAGGCCTTAGTACAGCACAGTTTCCCCATGGCCAGAATTCACCTTCTGTCCAGCACTGTTCATGGAGATGGCAGCACTGGCTGGGCAATGGGGTGGTTAAGGGAAGCGGAGTGTGCAGGGAGGCTTTATGAGGCTGCACAGGTAGAAATGGAGAGCCACTCATCACACTATGCTTTTTTGTAAGTCTCTCTCATTGTGACCCTTGCATTCAAGTGAATGGGTATTTTCCACAAATTGAGATTCCCTAAAAGTAATGAAAGCAAATTAGAAAAGCACAGTACTTACTTTAAAACAGCACCTCGGAGCGCCTCCCTCTCTTTGGCTTCACCTGGCTCTTCCCCAGTGCAAGGGATAACGTCTGCCTCTGTGTACCTGAGCACAAGGGGTTAAGGAATGTACAGCCTGGCTGCAGACAGTGGAAAGGCTTTTGAGATTATTAGGACACTATCTGGGATACAGAACAAATTCATTCCAACTGGGAACACCTCAAAAGAAGAGGGGCTGGTATCCATGGAGGGGCTTGCTTTTAAATTCTGGATTAACGTTTTGTCGTAGGTGGAAAGAAACAGAAAAGTCTTTTGACAGCAACATGATGCCACAGGCTCTTAGAACGGGAAAATAATTCCTCAACCTCTGCAAGCCTAACTTGCACAATTCCACTATTTCTGTTTGCAGTACAGAGATCTTTTACCAGCTAAGGGTTGGGGCTTCAGTCTTAAAAGGGTGGTACAGATTTCAGTAAAATCTATAGCTATACATTCCCCCTCATCACAGCTAAGTCAATGTCTGACTAATACCCTTGTAGGAATTCCTCCCTGATGGCTGTTACAGCTGCTGCAGAGCAGAAGTCTGCCCACAGCTCTCCCAGAGCTGTGTCTGAAGAGCCTGGCTCCCGGATGGAGAAGTTCACAAAAACTGCCCTTAGTGATAGTTCTGCCCATGAACTGTCTAATGAAAGAAAAAAAATTCAGTCTCTCAAGAGTGGCAGGTGAATAGCACTTGAAATATTTACTGCACAAAACCCCTGAAAAGAAAGGGGTGTCTTGTGGAAAATAAACTCAATTCCTACCCATGAAGCAGGAAAAGCTATCCATATGAAAGAGACCCAGATGGAGACAACAGATTATTTCTGAAAAAGAAGAGAGAAACACTAACTTTGATCTCCTGCAATGTCTCCCACATACTTCACCAACTGGGTCTGAAGTAGTGCTGCACCAACAGAAGGATCTCAAAGGCAGTAACTGGGAATCCCTCCTAGTTCGACTAACATGGTAACTGGAGAAGGCAGTGTCATTTCCAGTAGGGCTGAACACAGATTATTCACCGCTACCCAGGGCAGTGCTGTATGAAAGCTAGCTGAAGATGCACCTCTAGGTTCCCTCTCAGTAAGAGCCTTTCAAAAACGATACTGTGGTTTCCCATATTCAAGTGTGTCGTCTCCATCCACATCCAGGTCGGCATCGCTGTCTGGATTCTCCTTGCCACTGCACATGATAAACCCAGAACCTGGAAAAAATAAAAACATGTGGATGAGCATTTGAATTGGAGATGAAGCGCAGGAGATCTCCTAAGGATGGTGCAACAGCATCAGTCTGCAGGCTGTCCTTTATTCTTAACAGCCTCACAAAAGGTACCATCTCCAAAGACTGCACAAGAACAATTTTCAGAAGACTGCACAGAAAACACTCACAGAAATGCTCTAACTTCCTGGATTTTATGCTCCAAAACGCCCCTCAACACTGAAAATGAAACATTCTTGATTTTGCTCTCCACACCAGTTATTTTAAAGTTGAAGGCACTGGAAGGGTTTTTCTCAAAAGCAGAAAAAAATGAAGCAGAATAGAGAAGACTGATTTTTCACAGAAAATAGGGAAGACTGATTTTTCATAGAAGTGGTTAACACAAAAACTACACTACTAGCAGGTAAGAGAAGGCCACAGGGACATTCTGAATTAGTCCTTAATTCAGATGCAGAGGGCAGGCACAGGCTGAAATACAATTAGAAATACCTTTTTTCTTTTTTAAATGCATTTAGTCATGGCTTAGATTTTTACAATATAAAACATTTAAGAATAGCAAACCTGTTTCTAGGAGAGGGGAAAAAATATAAAAATATCAGACTCCACAATCATTAACAGCTCCTTACAAGCACTTCTTATGGAAGCAAATTCCAGTGCAAGTCAACAAGAGTCCTGCACTTCCAACATGGGTGGATCAGGCACAAGCCCAGTCCCAACTCCAGCAGGAAGCAAGCATACAGTTCCACCTGAGACTGAATTGTGTAACAATTGCCACTTTCTAACAATATATACATTTATTTTGGTTCTCAAGTATTTTTTTGACTGTGTTATTGCTGATTGTAACCAGGCTTCTTTTAATTCAATCTGCATGCAAACACCTACAAAGATGAACCTTCACAAGCTATTTGCTGCTTAAGGTTTATTAATAGAAGGGACACTAAAGACATGTATTTACTCTTTATGAGATCTAACACTGGACATGCTCTCTCCCCCATGATATTAGAAATTAAACGAAGATCTCCCGAATCCTAGGGTGGTGCAAGGTCCTCATTCATGTTCAATTCTGCAGCAGATCTAAGTTGTTTGGGGACATCAGCTATGCAGACAGACAGACAGCTCACTCTGGCTGCCTCCAGGACGCTCCTTCACTTAGCATCCCAATGTCCAGGCAGCAGACCTGGACACCTGGCTCACAGATGGAGAGTACCTGCTGGAGCCTGAAAGACCTGGCACATCCAGATGGCTGGTGACCCAAGTCTGCGGCTAGACCAGGGAGCACATCCCACCTTCAAACACTTAAAGAGTAAGGCAAATGTAGCCTTGGCTTGGACAAATGCCCCAAAGGGGTTACATATCTGCACTGTGAATGTGGTTCTAAATGCAGAAGACAGGCTAAAGTTAATGTAGAAGCACTGAATAGAAGGTGGATGTCTGAAGAAAGGACATTCCCAAGCATTAGGTAGGGTAGCCCTTTTAGTGCTACAGATGTCTGAGTCTCTTCACCCCACTGGGCTCTCACCAGCACACCTACACAAGCTTGTGCTGTCAGCAGCAAGCTTGCGCCTTCCCAGCCCAGAACAGTGAGCTTTATTTCTAACAGTCTGCATCTCTGCAGAGAGCAGGGCAAGGCAAAGGTCTCATTTCCAAGGACACCATGCAGACATAGTTCTTTACTGTCACTCTCCAGGAATGGATGCTTTCGCTGATTCATTAAGCCCCCAATAAAATTTGTTTATATGGATTTGATATTTCTCTTCCCTGAATATAAAGAAGGTCCTTAACGAGTGATAACCGTAGCTTGACAATGATTTTAAGACTAACCTTTCCCTGGAAGCATAAACTACCTTTTACTTCAAAGTAATTGCCAGCCTTAATTTTTAGCAGAGGTAACAAAACTAGCATCGACAATGCAGAATCCACTGTCTGTACCACATACTGCAGGAGCCATGCTTGTAGGTCAGCTCTGTGGTGTCACTGGGGCAGCCCTCTGCCAGCAAACCCCCTATAAAGTGTTTCACATACTGGCTGCACGTTGCCAGCCAACACATGTCACGAGCTGCCTTCTCTTGCTGCAATGACTCACCTAGTAAATCTTGACTCCTTCAGTTCATCACAACGTTTGGAAGAAGATTTAGAGGAGTAAGAGAGACCTGTCAAAGAAGCTGGATAGTCTTTCAAAGCTGCCTTAGAAGTCACAATGGGCGATGGGGTGGTAATTTACAGGCATGGCATTTAACCTGCAGTAACACCATACCCTGTACCTGGCATTACTTTAGCCCATCACTTCTCAAAGGCCATAAACTTTGGACACACAGGTCTTCATTTTTCTTGTAGCTGTGGGAAACACAAATCATGCAAAGCTGGAGCTGTGACTTGGCCAGTCCCGGAGGTGATCTGAATGTTAGCCAGACAATGAATACTTGGAGCAAGTGCCTTGGGCGGGGGGGGGGGAAAGGTGTCCAAAAGAGTTGAATGTAAGTGGGACCACTCCCTGTGTCTGTCTCTCTGTAAGGATGCCAAGCGCACAGCAAACATGCACCTTTCCATCAATTTTGTTTCCAAGTGACTCAGGCCAACTAGTGGTTTATGGTTAGAGCTTAAGAAAAGAAGATCTGCTTACTGTGATACAATTTACAAATATTAAGGCACCTTGACTTTGAAATCCTGGCGTCCTTGCTCTCAAAACCTTTGTACTTAAGAAAATCCCTTTTAAGTCTGAAAGGAAAATACTCCAGAGCTTTTGCTGAATCTAGCTCTATAATAGGAACCACCACATTGCCAACAGAGTACTATCCTCCATACAGAGGCAGGGTACAGGGGAAGGGTTTGGACAGTACATGTTATGATGACAGATAGACACTGGGATGATCTGGGACAGCATTTCAGTCAGAGAGGAGGGCATAGCAGAGAAGTTCATAGGTTAAGATGAGGGGCAGGAGAAGGGCAAATTTTCTTTTCTGATCAAACAGGACTCCCAGGCCAGGGCCTAAAGGAAGCTGCAATAAGGAGATCCAACTCTCAGATTTTCACCAAATATGCTGCTTTTTTTTTTTTAAACATAAGCAAGTGCAATCCCTTGCAACACAGTAAAAAAACCCTGAGAACTGATTCAGAAACTATATGCTAAACAAAGTAACCTCAGTGTACCCAGAAAAGACTTGTATATAAGCTGTGCTATCAGTTTTAGGAGTTCAGAGGCTGCTTTAAAAAACAGGAAAAAACAACATCCACAAAATATGTTTCCAATGTGAATCAGAAGGTCCATAAATCCCAGTACTACCACTGCATGCTAGAGAATACCAAAGAACAGGATGCAAAGCTTAGTCCAGCATCACCTGCAGAACAAATGGCTGGCCACCAGCATCCTAACGCCCTTTGATTTGCAGCAGGGATGGATTTTGAGGCCAGTTCCTGCAGGCTGGGGTTTGGTGCCACAATTTCGACCTGACCCTCCTTGTCTAACTTCCTGGGGTTGCTTCCATGCACAAAGCCAGTGAAAACACCCACGCAGCTGTTCAAATATTTGACGTCTGAACTGCTTGACATTATTCATTCGTCTCAGGCTCATTCAAACCAGATTTCTGGACAAGTGCTGTTATAAATGGATTAAGAGGACCACTAAATGCAAGGAAGGCCCAATAGGATCACACCTGCTTCTCACTAACTCAGCCCAAGTGTAAAGAGGGCTCACAACTTCCAGCTCCTGCCGGCAGCATACACTGCCATCCAGGAGCAAGGAAAACGTGAAATGGAGCACAGAGGGTGTCAAGGAGAATAAAATGGCCTTTGCAACAGCATTACTTTGGACCTACTAGAGGAGAACAGGAGCTTCCAGAAGACCCACTACTACTACGCTCAGGTGATTTGCAATTCAATAGCGTGCACTGGGAATGGGGAAGCCTCCACCAAAGCTTGGCTTCTGAAGGTCAAGCAGTAATTCATGGTCATCAGCAGTGCTGCCTAGATCAGACCTCTAAAGCCAGTGCCACTATCCAGAGGTCAATGCTTGGGACCAGAACTTTATCCCAACATGTAAATCTGACAACTAAATGTTAAGTTGTGAGTTTGACCTAGGAATTCACAAGAGACATGATCTGTTATTCACAGAAGCAGCTGTGACTCTTACAAGGAGAGTCACCTAAGGCCTGAGAAATGTAATTCCACATGTGAATTTGAAAACGCTGCTTTCAGATGAAAAAAGAACAAACGAAAATGCAGACTCTCCTACATCTTTCCCTTTCCTTGTTGAAGAATTTTTTGCTCTTGCCATGCATTTGCTAGGAAGCAACCACTTGTCATAAGCTGCCAGCCGCGATACAATTAGCCTCCTGATGCTAAAGCAGCACAATCCTCTGACAGTCTTAATCCCAGCTGCCTCCTTAAGGTCCAGACAAACAGGAGTGAGCAGGCAGGTCAGACGCCAGGGCCATTAAGCAGAGAAAAAACAAAGTTACAGCTCTGTCTCCAATCCCCATTGCTCTTGTAGCCAGGTGCTCTGACAAGCAATTCCAGCACTGGTATTGAGTGGCACCTCTATAAACCCTGTGACAGTTTGGGAGACAAACTCCCCCATCAATCAGAATGTACCTATCAAGATCACTTACCTAGAGCACCCGCCACCCTCCAGCACTGTGTACACAGCTTTGCTTGGGCTGGCCTCGAAGCAGTCTGCCCGAGCACCAATTCAAGGTAGTTCCTGAAAAATTTAGGTACTCTACACAAGCAACAGTGTTTCTGAAATACTGACTCAGAAGTCTGAGAAGCAGAAAAAATTCACATGCCTCTTTGCCGCCGCCAGGCTGCAGGCACTGGCAGACTACAGGAATCAGCTAAGCTTGAAGGAGACTGGAAAATGCTTCCCGCTTTCTTCCATGTGCCTATTAATAATGGCTGGAGATAAATCTCATCAGAAATTCTTTTCTTCCCCTTTCCGTAAGTTGTCACAGCACTTTTCTTTCTCCTAAGCCGTCCCCTATGCCTAAGCATCCTCTCTGACCTCTGCACTGCTTCTTAAATCTCACTTCCTTTGTGCAACCCCCCCGATGACCAGTCATCTCATCATGTCTCAAGTGAATGGTGGCTCAAGCTAAGATCGAGGGTCATTAACATGATATATAAGCAGATTCACAGAACAGATAGAAGGGCCTCACATTCAAGTCCCTCCTTTTCTCCATCATGTTCAGTGGCAGATGGTCAAAGTGACAACATATGCTGCTTCAGGTGTTGGCAGCACTGCTGGCTCCTGCGCAGGCATGAGCTCACACAGAGACTGGCAGTCTCAAGAGCAGAAAGGTAAGACAACCAGACCAGTGCAGACCCAAACAACCACAGCCAAATTTCATCAGCACAGGCAGAAAAGCACAGACCTACTGTGCCTCACCTCTGCACCTCAACTCCTATCTGGGCAGATAAAGTCAGTTTTGGGGGCCAGCTGTGCTGTATACATTTAATTATCACTCTGAACAAGAGTGAGGAACAAAACTAAAACATTAGTATTATTATTTGCACCACCATTATGAATGCAGCTATGAGATGCTGCTCATGCAGAGGATCAAACTCATCTGCACAACTAGCGTTTCTCCTGTTTGGCCCCCAAGGAATGGGGGGGTATCAAATCTATATTGGAAATATTCTAGAAATCCAGAATTTTGTGTAAATTCGGTAAGTGGGTCTAAACTGAAATCCATCTCAGGGGCATGCAGCTCTACTGGGGCCTGTATTGGCTCGGAAGAGGCATTCATTCTGCTTGCAGGTAATTTACATGTGTTCAGGAAAGAAGAAAAAAAGCCTCCCGTAAATCTCCAGAACTGTAGCCTTTGCTAATTACACTCCTTGCAGTGACCCCCTTCTACACAACCTCCCTTTCCAGCACGTTCACTCTATTTTCTTAACGAAATGTCACTCGTTGGCTTCTTGGAGAGTAAAAACAATGAAGGCAATAAAAGTAGTTTATGCAGACACACGGCCAGGCCTCACACACACTTCCCAAGAACGGCTCTAAACTGGGTTTATTTCATCAGCTGCTGAAGTATCCCAAACTAGTACTAAGAGGACAAGGTAGCACGGATGGCATTTTATTTTAAAAGGCGTTTGGGAAGAAAGGGAAAGCCATTAGAGATTCTTGAAAACAAGAGGAAGGCAGAGATGAGGCCATGCTGAACAAGTCTGTCTGCAGATCCGTAACACCTCCCCAGCCATATTTTTGGACAGTGGAATTGTTCCCCCATTTTCTTCCTAGCACAACAGGGACAGAAGAATTCTTCTGGTGACTTTCCCAGCCTGTTGCACGAAAAATGACATTCAGAGGCCATGAAAAGCTGCTTACAGGACAAGGGTTTCATTTCTCTGGAGCCAGATCCTTTTCAAGCAAAACAGTAATTTACCTGGAAAACTGACGGTCAACTGTGTCATTACAGCGTACACCTGAAACAGCAGATGCATCCATCTGATGCCGTCTATTAGCTCCCACAGAGACACAAATGGGCTGCCAGAGACCTGACTGCTTACCAGTGTCTCGGATGCTTACAGTGATCTTTGCTAATAGATCAGAGGAACAGCTGCCTTTAAAGAAAGGGGCCATATAATTTTACGACCATTAACATCATTTTGCAGCAGTGTGCTGAACAAAGGGCAGGCAAGCTCTGCTGTACAGGGTAAGGGCCAGCTGCTGCAAGGCTCAGGGAAGAGGCTTCCCCAGCCCTTGCAGCACCAAGGAGTATTCCAGAGATTTCTTTAATGCTTCTCTGTAACCCATGAGGTATGGATTGTGGCTGCAGAGGGGAAAACGCACTCAGACCAAAGGGTGTGATCTGGTGTGGCCATTCATGCATGGTTGCCTCCTAGAGCCTCGTGCCAGCATGATGCACTAAGGTGAGAACAGTCTCATGTCTATCTCAAAGGCTGCTCTTCAAAACCCAGAGCTGAAGTACAAAAGCAGCAGCAACAGACATGGTCTTTGCAGCTACGGCTCGTTTTCCACAGTCAGGAAAAGGTGGATCTGAAAGCTTTTGTTCCCCTGGGGAGAGGGTGGAAACAAACAAAAAAGGAAAAGGGAGAATTAAAGTAATCTTGAATCACTAAGCAGATTCACATCACTGGATCAATAAGCACCACTGACAGGGATCACAGGAATGTCGCAACTTTGCCAATAATAAAGCAACACAGCAGAGCTTGGAGGATGACTTTTCTAAGGCAGCCGAGCATGAAGCAGCAAGGCTGGTGAACAGCTGAAAGTGACACCCTGGCTTACAGCGGGCCACTGCCAGCGGCGGGGCTCAATGCAGTTTGCTTTAAATAATGATGAGCACAGAGATTGTATTCATGGGGGAAAGGCAGCCAAGGACTGGAAAAACCAAGGGCTAAATTTCATGGGCCAAACCCACATGCTCTTCCTCCCAAACTAATTCTTTTCTAGGTTGGAAAGAAGAAAGAAAAATCAGTGCTAATTTAATCAATTGATCAGCCTATTGATTGCAAAACTGGAGCTGCTAGTTAGCCATGTGCTGTAATGCCCTCAACTCTGAAACCACAAAACACACCATTGATTTCTTCACTTCCAGCTCCACAACAAGAAATAAAGCCGGGCTTTCAGCAGAAAAGCAACTTCCTTGTCCAGGGAGAAGATGCAAGCAAAGGAGAAGAGAGGCCAGGAAACAGGGACAGCCGCATCTTGCGAGGTTTAAACTGAAATTAGTTACAGATGCAGTCACGGTGTCTTGTGTAAACTCTATCGATTGGGTGGCTGACAGTCTTGGGAGCCTCCATACTAGGACAATCAATCCGGCTGCAGTGTCACCTGCCACTTTGCTGAACAGTTGACAATGCAATTATCCAGTGTGGAGGCAGGGAGTTGGCGTGTGTCAAACGCAGTTAGCCACTTTCCGGGCGCTACTCGATAATGCGTTTCACCGCCGAGTGTAAGAGACGACATGCGGAGACAGGAGCTGTTTAGAACCATTGAGACCCGTGCTCCTTTTTTCCTTTAGAAAAATCTCACTGCCCCTGACTTAACAACTGTATTCTAAAATGCTATTAAAATCACGTCAATCAACTATTGTGTGCTTAAGGCTGAAGTTTGACCTGAGTGTCCAAGAAGTAGGCTGCAGTTCTAGCAAAACTGTAGATGCTTGGGGGGGGGAATAAAAAAAAAACAAACAAAAAAAACAACCAAATGACTGTCTTAAAGCCTGGGACTTTCAAAACCAGAGCAGACAGACCACTAGAAAAATGGATTGCAGAGAGCAGCTAAGCAAGTGCAGCAGATGGGACTGGAAGATCGTATGTTGCATGTCTGAGACCTAGGAAAACTGAAGTTTAAAGGGATGCTGTCAACTCAAAACCCAGTCAGTTTCAAAAAATTGAGTAATTTCAGGTGCTCTACCTGCTCCCTTACTCCCCCTGCCAATTTTTATGGTGTTACAACTGCATTTTCTATTTTCCTTCTAACTAAATTTTTTCCTCCTTCCTCTGTTGCTGGGTGACAGACACCCCTTTTCCTCCCCCAAATACGACACACAATACTGTCAAATGGAGAGAATTCCCCTTCTTCCCACAGAAAATCTTTTCCTAGGTAAGTGGCTGTTGCATTACGTAAATCAAACAGCAAGGTTTAGTTGATTGTGCTTGTTTCAGCTAATGTGTTCTGGCAGTGTGAGCATAAAAATTAGGTTCTTACATTTTTGCATGTGTTCAAGCTAACAAAAATGTACTATCAACAATCATGACTTAACAGCTGTAAGCACCAATTTTTTTTTTTTAAAGTGATTTTTACTTTGCCAAGTCCCATTGATTACTTTGTATTCCAAAATGAAGAAAACGCTGTTCCTTGAAGCATTATATGAACTTTAAACATATATCGAGCATCAATCACACGGTGGGTCATGCTGGCTTTTGTATGTAAGATAGGAATTCTGAATTTTTTTCTTTTTAAATCACATACTATTCTCATCTGTTTTTCCTGCTCACTAAAGGCAACTTCTGATATTAATATACAGTACAATACCCAAGAGACATTTATTAGCCACAGAATCCCTCAAATTCTACATGTGGACACAAATTATGGAGCAATAGTCAGGTACAGCCCATCTGATTATTGTATATAACACTATGTAAACAGATCTGTTACCATTTTTAGGTCAAGTATTACCTTATGGACAAGTACTTGCTCTCAAAGGAGAGAGGTGCAAACATTAAGGAGTGGTTGGGCTACTCCATCAGACTAGTACAAAGTACCGTCCTTCAGCAACAGAGGGATTACCAGGATTACCACCATTTTACACAAGAGCTGAGGTAAAGCATACGAGTGCTCTGGGACTCAGCAGCCCTCTAAAGGGGGGATAAGGCATAGAATAAGCACTTGAGAAACATGAAATTTACACATCTTGCCCACTTGGAAGCTTACAGCAGGTAGAAGTGACCAGCAGAAGGTAGCAAACCAAATATAGGAAGGCTAAAATGCAAGGACTGAGAGGCTGGGAAGGATGCTTAGATGTATAGATGCATTCACCTTAGAGACTAAGCAGCAAGGGACACTGACACTGGAAACGTGACAGAGAAAGGCACTGAACTGAGCTCTTGCTAAGTGGAAGGAAGATTAAGAATTTCATTATGGCAAAGATTCCCTATACTCTTACCACAGCCTGCTCTTGCATCCAAGTTGAAGTTTGCTTCAGCCTGCCAAGGTAAAATGAATGAATTCTGACTCCTCTACACAGAAATGAGGAAGATGATTCTAGTTACTAGACCATTCTTCCAAAAGCCCTAAATATGCCAGCGACATCTTCTATTTCCCACACAGTCCCTCAGGAAAAGTCACACTTTTACTGCTCAGCTCAAGTTCTTTTGCTGAATTTGAGTAGATGAGTTTATACCCTCTTACTAGTATGATCTTAAATGCAGCCTGAACCTCCTGGCATGGAAAAATCGAAAGTCTCCTTGCCTCCTGAAGCTTTCCTGCAAGCCTCACTATATTTTATCTGAAAAAGAGGGCACATCTGGTTACTAGATGAGATTCTAGAACAAGATTTTTTAAACTCTGTTGCCAGCTTTGCTACTATCTTTGTAACATTAGAGAAGAAGCTTCTCCATGCTTCAGTTTCCACATACCTGTCAAACACAGATTTTGTGGATTTTTGTTGTAGAGTTTGATGTTCATGAAATTGCACTGAGAAGCACAACTGAGTTTTCCTCCTCATTGTGGTTTAACCCCAGCCAGCAACTAAGCACCACACAGCCGCTTGCTTACACCTCCCCTGGGATGGGGAGGAGAATTGGAAAAAAAAGTAAAATTTGTGGGTTGAGATAAGAACAATTTAATAACTAAAGTGAAATAAAATATAATAGTTACAACAACAACAATAGCAACAATAATAGTAATGAGAAGGAATATAACAAAAAAGAAAAAGAAAAAAAACCCAGGAAAATACAAGTGATGCACAATGCAATTGCTCACCACCCACTGACCAATGCTCAAGCAGTGATCCGCCCAATTTATATCCGGAGCATGATGTTCTATGGTATGGAATATCCCTTTGGCTAGTTCGGGTCAGCTGTCCTGGCCATGCTCCCTCCCAGCTTCTTGTGCACCTGCTTGCTGGCAGAGCACAGGAAACTGAAAAATCCTTAACTTGGGATAAGTGCTACTTTGCAACAACTAAAACATCAGTGTGTTAACAACACTATTCTCACACTAAATCCAAAACACACTGTACCAGCTACTAAGAAGAAAATTAACTCTATCCCAGCCAAAACCAGGACACTCCTCTATTTGGAGCTTTCTGCCAGGCAGTTACCAGACACAAGCAAAGTCACTGTATCCACAAACACCTGCTGCTGAGGCAGGAGAATTGAAAAGCATCTACCTAGATTTTGAGGACAGGACCTCACACTTGAAAGCATGCTTCTAATGTTGCATGTATTTAGAAGGAGAACAAATTGGAGGAACATATAGCTATTGCACCAATGCCCCTTCTTGGACAACTAACCCATGCTGGACGAAGGCTGGCCTACATTTGCTGCTCAAACTAAAGCACATCTTGATTCTGCAGAGATAGAAAGCCAACAGTGGGACTGCAGCCATCTGCTGGAAACTTTTAGACATTTTAATACAGTCCCACTTTCCAGGCAGCTGCCCTAATTGTAGATGACACGAGATCCAATGCAAATGGACACCCAAGGATAACTGTAGTTTGTTACTGCTTGTAAGGCTTTATCAAGTCTCCCTGTGCATACACTAAGTTGTGGTGTTCTTTTCCGTTGCTAAGACATTAATGAACAGATACAAGCCATTTGCTAGCCTGGGAGGAGGGCAGCATGGAGAAATAGAGAAACTTCAGAGTTAAGTAATCCCTGTGTGTTTCTCCTTCTTCAAGAGTATTGCAATCTATCAGACAGATCCTTGTCATGTTGATCTTTCTTAGAAAGTATCCTTCCCTGAAAATGCCCTGCTTACCATTTTAACATTTTCAAAGTCTTTCTCTCTTCTGTGTTATTTCTGATACAACTGATCTGCTGAAGGAAAAGAAACCCAGAAGAGCAGTGGTGACTAACTTGCTACTGCGCCCGGAGGAAGGCTTTTTGGTGGGGGAGCTGGAGGGGAGAAGAGGAGGACGGGGCAGGTGGAGAGAACTTAGCTACAATTCTTCAATTCTTTCATATCTAAAGAGGACAGCAATCTCTCTTCTATCAGACCACGCAGTTTGTGCTTTAAATGGTACTTGCTGCTAGCTTGCTTTCCCTGTCTCTGTCTCTCTCCCTTTGAAGCAGACTGGACAGCTTCCTCAAGCTGGCGTTATCACTCCCTCTAACCACTCTTGGCAGGCAATCTAATTCCCCCTGAAAAGGTCACCGCCATTTTAACTGCCTTTCAATCACATTAAGCACGCTGCCGCTCGTGCTCAGAGCACTGCGCCTGCAGCTCTCCTGACTGAGGTGCGATCGATAAACTGACATCCTGTCCCCCCACCCGATCTCCCCAACCACCCCATCCACCACTAGCCTCCTTCCCCTCTCCTGGACAAGCTGCCTTCCTGGAACGGACGGCAAGAGACCAAGCGACAAAATCCTCTCCTCAAATCTGAAGCAGCAGAAGGGAGTTGCTAACCTGGCATTTACTAATCTTTGTCCCATCTGCTAAGAAACAGAAGGGTGCAAGCATCCCCCCCGCCTTCGCTAGAGCTACAGAGGCAGCGACTTCACAGGACAGTTTGCTTAGGCACCGGTCCAGACACCTTTGAAGCTGTGTTACAAAGAACAAGCCTCCCTCAAGCTTCCCTCAATGCAATCATTACCGTTATCTCTCCCCCCGCGCTTTTTTTTTTTGCAGTTACGAGTTATGTGTTCCACCCATCGATCCCTGTGTAAGACACTGTTTTAAGTCCTCTTGCCTTTTGACTGTGCTAAGCCGTTTAAGAGATGACAGCAGCTTCTATCAGTGCGAAGCTGATGTGATTCTTTTCAGATAAAGCACTTTTTTTCACTCCCCCCCCTCCTTTTCCCTTCTTTCAAGTGAGAGACATACACACAAAAAGAGACACTGAATCTTTCAAAGAAAAAAAAAACCTTTTGAACTTCCCTCAGGAATTCTTTAAAGGGATAACCTTACAGTGTAAACACTGAGGGTAACCTGCATCCATTCTGGAGAGGAACAGAAGAATTGCTACAAATATGTTGAGCGTTTAAAAAAAAAAAAAAAACAGCAGAGAGGGAGCCACTTGATGCTTTCACTTGCGAAGCCTTGTTGGCTTCCTAAACACAGAAACTCATTAGACAAAGATGGCATGAAATAATCCCCTGCAACAAAGAGCTTCAGAGAGGGATGATCCAGAGATGTGGGGACAGGTGGTTACTGAATGTTCAGGTATTTCAAGGGAAATTTTAGTCTTGTGACACTGTACTAAGGTAGGGAAATATTTGATTATTACATCCGTATAGCTTTTCACTTTGAAGCATGAGCTTGATTTAAACAGCATTTGGTATTTCACACTGGTAGCCTTCTGCACCTATCCCAAACAGAAGCAAGAACTCTCCTACTACAAAGCCCTAGTTCAAGCAGGACCTCTGTGGAAACAAAGTGGTTCCAAATCATATATAATTGCCAATAATCTTCATTTACACCCTGCATTCTTCTAGTTTTGGGTAAGCAAATTAAGTGATAGCAAATGATGCTTTAAGAAGCCAGGAGGACA
Source organism: Haliaeetus albicilla (assembly GCF_947461875.1). Classification (NCBI taxonomy): domain Eukaryota; kingdom Metazoa; phylum Chordata; class Aves; order Accipitriformes; family Accipitridae; genus Haliaeetus; species Haliaeetus albicilla. The sequence goes on from NC_091490.1 coordinate 11,841,084, forward strand.
ACTAGAAGTACCAAGTATTTCCTGACTGAATGCCTTCACCAGACCCTACAGCTTAAGAGACAACATAATGATCCCTGCGCCATACTCCTCATACTCCTGGGAGTTACATCATACTCCTACTCGCTGCTGTCTCCTGTTCTTTCCACCTGCTGCCTCAAGTGTGCCAAGCTGTGGCAGGCAAGGAGGTGTGCTTTGGCTCTGCTGCCCTAGACCTGACTGGTGGTGTGCAGCTGTAACACCAACACAGAAGACAAAGAATTTCCACGTTCTAAGACAGCCCCTCAGGTGACAGGAGCAAGTCTTCCTTGCAAGCTCTTTGGAAGCAAGAAAGCGTCATCCTAGGAACCACACACGCGAAAGTTTCAGCCTGTGATTGCTCCTAGGTATTAGACCACCTTCCAGAAAATCTGAGCAGGGCTGTTCATTTCCCTGACCTTTCTGTTTTCAGGAAGAAAACCCCCCAAGATCTCCCAACCTTACCCTACCTCAGAACCTGGCAGGATCTTTCATATAGTTAGCAAAGAGTTTTCATCACCTTGAGAGTGATATGAACTTTGTCCATTAACGAAAAATGATAAAAAGAAGCAGCCAGAACCTGTGTTAAGTTTGAGTCACCTCTATAATGCTGCCCCATGGTCTGACCGACTCATGCAATACACACTGGCCACAGTGTCCTGCTCCCCCTTCGCCCAGCCGTGACATCTCCTCAAAGCAACACACCATTATAACCGAAATTAATGAGACACATGGACATCTATTTTCCCCTCTGGTTTTATATATTTCCCCATGTCATCTCTTTAGACACTGGTGACATCCCTGTAGCCTGGCAAAGGCTGTCTGGCATTATAAAAGGCCTTCGATTTCCACATCGCTGCTACTTCTCAGCAAAGGGAACAGAGCCAAACACAAAGCCTCGGGTGACGGGGGTTAACGAGGGCCTTGCCAACTCCAGACAAAGCAGTTCTAACACTGGAAAGCAGCCCCAAAACGTTGTGCTGCGCTTCAGGGCTGTAAATTAAGAATTCTGTCCCTAAAACAAGGCAAGAGCCAACACTGGCAGAGAAAGGAAAAAGACAGTCACCTTAAGGTTACCTGAGAGCGCACAAAGCAGGCCTGACTGATGAAGACCTCTGAATACCAGCAGCAGAGACAATGAGAACCACAAAAGGGAGCATGAAAAAGTGTAACTTGCTTAAAAAATACAATCAGCCAACTATGGGAGATCATTCCAGCTTTGCTTTGGCTTCCCAAATTTTACAGAAACTTGTTGCGCAGAGTAGGTGGGCACCCTGCAGATATTACCTGCTCATCCCGAAATACTAGGTAGAAATTCAGTGGCGAGAAGTTCCCTTGTTTAGGGAAGAGGACACCTCTCTAGGACGAGCGTGGCAGCTGTTGAATCCAGCTGCCAGCAGAGGTGTGTGCCAGAGGAGGAAGGGCAGGGAGAAACACACGCACTAGGGACCTGCCAGCCACTCAGGTGGAGTCATTTCTTCAGCAGTGGCTCTGCCATCAAAAGCTGCACAGAAAGAACGTTCCTCACTACAAATGCTACAGGGAGGTTCCTGTGCTTGTGAACTGATCTACAGACACCTTTCATCCGGCACCACAAAGGGAAGGAGTCTAATCCAAAAGCCTTCCCATCAGGGTAATTATGGAGGGTTTTAGAACTGCATCTAGTTGTGCTCTACTCTTCTAGTCTTCCGATCCTTTTCTGGATCTGTTTATGTAACTCAACACTCTTGAAGGTGTCATGAAGGCCTCAAAAAGGAAAGAAGAGACAGACCCCATACTTCCTGATGGAAGCAAGGCTATTTCCAAGCATGAACCACAGAAGTACCTGTCCATGCATATGCAGCCATCTAGCAGAGGTTACAACCCTGACTGATGCTAGAACCTGTCTAACTTCTGGTGGAGGAAAGCAGTTGATCTATATAATATAAACTAACACATATGAGAATTCCTTAAAATAAGGAAGAAAATGCAACAAGGAGCAAGTACTTTGCACTTACACAGCCTAATCAGATCAATTACACAAGTTTTGTCCACCTGAAGCCTCATCTGAAAGAAGCTCTCCATATGACTGAAGCAACATGAAAGGTTCAGATCACACTTCATTGAGTTAACTCAAAAGCAACCAGGAATGTTAACCAGGTGAAGACAGCACAATGTCCACACCAAAGGAAGCAGAAGATTGTGCTCTCCTCAAACTCAGGTGTTCGGCTGGGGTGAAGGAAGAAACTACGCATGCACAAAAAAGGACAGAAATTAACCAAGTAGCTTTTTCTAATCAGGGCTAGCAGTGACAACAATAGAGGCACACAGACATCCCATGCTCCCCTGCTATGGATTGTAGTGACTATACTACATAAACATAGTCTTTGGCCTTGCATGGTCTCATCAAACCTCTACCTGGAATCACGTACAGATGCAACTTTCCATGCAGGCACAAAAAAAGTTAAGGTAGGTAAGGCTACAGACACAGAAAGAGACTGTGTGAGCTTCACTGGGTAGCCTTTAAAACTCGAAGGAGCACTGAGATGCTCCTTCACCTCTGTGCTCCTGATCATCTGCTCTGCTACAACCCAGCAACAATTTAATTTCAGCACAAGGTAACAGCAGATCAGGCGTGCCAGGCTGTCACTGAGCACACGGCTGGCTTTTAAGTCCAACTCCCTTACATAGTAGCCTTTCCCCCTGAGATATTTTAAATTAAAATCCAAGCTGATATAGGAAGAGATCACATCCCATCCTCTTTATTGAACGGAGGGAGCCAGCATTACTCCTCTCATTAGGCATGCGCTACGTGGATTGCTTGCAAGAGACTTTCCTTAGTGCCAGAGGTTCATGCCAACGAACAGTTTAGTAAATCCTCCTCTTTGAGGCCAAAGGGCTGAGTGCAAGAAAAGGGCCAGGTTTCTAGCTAAAATTACATTCACCAATAAAGCTCACGAGAGGTCAAATTTTGCCATAACTCACTCTCTCCTCAGTAACTGATTTCCCCGTCACTGGGGAAGAAGCAAAAGAAGGACGAAAAATAAAACGTGTTTGTCTGGGAGCCCTAAGGGCTTGCAGTGCTGGAGGTGCAGAGCAGGTTCCTGGATTCTCATTTATCAACCTTAAAAGGGATGGAGTGATAAATGCACAACTGGCCCTTTAATATTTTATGCAGGTGCTAAAGCGACTTAGCTGTCACCTTCAATACATCACCAGAGGCTGATACACCAGCTTTCGTCACTTCAGGCTGGGAATTTTTACAATTTCATTTCTATTTCCCTCTCTTCACATATTTCCATGTATTTCTTACTATGTGTAACATATAAGAAGCTATTTTCCTCAAATGATCTCCCCATTCTACCCATTCCTACTCAATCCCTCTTCGGCCACATTTCTCAAGCAAGAAATAATGCCACACTTTTTGTTCAAGACTTGCACAAATTTTGACTCTCATTCAAGAGAGGCAGAAAGCTGAAATCACTTTACATTCTGGCAAAGGCTGAAGGTCCCGCCCTTTGTGAAAGGCAAATCTCCAGGTCCCTCCCTTTAAAGATAGGTAATGATCAACTTCCACAGCAGAACAATTTATAAGGGCCCCCAAAACACTGGCGCACCTCGAAATCCTCCCTCCAGGAGAGTAGTAGCCCGTATCCTCTTCTGCCCGCACCATTCATACTCTTCAAAGCGGTTGCCGTTCTCGTTCTCGATGTCCACAGAGTCATCCTCAGTCATGCATGAACCTTCTCTCTGCACAGGGTAAAGCAGGGGCAGAGCATTGAAATGCATGAAATAGCTCTTTGGGGTTAATAACTCATGGTGGGATGGAGAAGAAAAGCTGGACTGTTCCCAGAACAGCTAAGTATAGAGCAGACAGCAGCATCTACTCCCGCCCCCATTCCCAGGGATCTAAATCTAGAAGTAAATGGGTGCTGGAAGAACTTGAAAACCTTAAGATCGAAACAAGTTGCAAGGTTCACCATTTTTACAGAGAGATGAAAGCTCCGGTTCCTACAGCAATGCTGGTGTGCATTTCAACATGCATTCCCCTGCCTCGCATGCACAATTCCCCTATCATGTAAACCACAGATTCCTTTGACCCCCAGCAGGAATGTTCTCCTACAGCATAATTTTTGGGGGACCCTGATCAAAAGACACCTCTCTTTACACCATGCACCTCTTGAGGCAACAAGAATGAGTTTATCATCTGTATTGTGGGCTTTTCCTGAGAAACAAGCACAGAAAGTCCTGTGACATAACTCTCTCCCTCCCCTAGGGCTTGCTCCTCCTTCTTCCTTGCTGTCTTTGGGATGAACAGCAAGAGAACGGTTCTGCTCAAATGCACTTCCTGGCATAAAATGGTCATGCAACATTTACAAATACCAGTCTATTACAAAAGAACCCAACAAAAAATAATTCTAATGTTGTCAAAGGCAGAGATCAGAAAGGACTCTTCCTGCTGTGCTACATAGGAAGCATGAAGTCCTACAAAAGGCTTCATAAACTTCAATAGCTCTACCTTTACAGTCTACAACTTACACTTCAATAACAGCAAAAGGGTGCATGAAGTAAAAAAAAGTTACTAACACAACACAGGAGAAAAATCCAGAAGAATCCATCTTCCAAGACAAAGAGAAGTGACTACAGATCTTAGGGAGACAGTTAGCACTGCCTGCAAGCTCAGCAATGTTAGTTTTTGCCCCATGTTAGGTCAACTGCAGACAAAGCTGGGAGTAGGGAGAAGGGAATGGCAGCTGGTGATCCTGCTGCGCCTCTACCTTTGCAAGGCATTGTTCCACATGCCTACTCATCTCCTCCTCGGATCCTGACAGAGGTCGGCTGCAGAGGGGACATACCTGCCCTTCATCTTGCTTCCTCCGTTTCATTTTTCCAATCCGAGCTGCATGGAGAAACCAGGGAAAGAAAACAAACAAACAAACAAACAAAAAAAGGAAGACATGTCAAGTTTGTAAAGACACTCTTCTCGCTATTTGCTTAGCTCCAAATAATAAACACTTGGCAGAAATGGTAACATTTCACACCAGAAAATCCTGTTGCAACTCCCTATTCTGACCTCTGTAAACAGTACAGAGACTGTTACTTAGCTCTTTCCAGGTTAAATTTGTAACCTGTGGCTGAGTACAGCCCAAGTTCAGAAAGGTGGCTACTCACAATTTAGCAACTAGGAAAGGGAATATCTGCTGCATGTTCCCAGGTAAGTTATTCAAATGGTTAAATTCTCTTGGAAGGCTGAAATTTTTTTCAAAGTTGAGTGATCAAGCCACTGAATCCTGTTCTGGATTTTGCCTTCTAAGTCCAAGACCCATTTGCTAAAACATCTATTCCCTATACAAGAACTTGCTTAGACCATAGAAGGATGAGGTAGCACCTGAAAAGCCTTGGACAAGGTACATAAGAGCCACTTCCAGGACCCCAGAGCCTCCTGTATACCCTGAATAATTCCTTCCCAGAACATCATGAACAAGTCAGAGCAGTATCTCAGTAGCAGGTAACATTCATGGAGAGGAAAGATATTTGTGAGATTAATGCAGCACCTATGCTAGATAGCTTCTGGCTCTCTTATTTTTATTTCACTATTTTCATGTAGAAGAAAACTGGGGGCTATACTGCCTTCTTGAGGGCATGCTCTGGAAAACAAACATGTTAGGAATCACGATGATTAGAAAAAGCAGCCAAGGTAGCCTGTTGCTTAATCCAATCTCTGGTTAATTTGAGCCATCGTTTAATGTGATCAAAACATCTGGAACCAAATCATTTGCATTAAAAAGAACTTCTGTCCTTCATTATGATGGCTTTAGGCAGGTATTACTGAATAACTCAATCACTGGCTGCAGGAAAGTCGTTGTTTAATTAATAAGGAAGGTCAAAATTCTGAATGAGAGACAAGGAAAAGCCCAAGGAAAGCCCATGTGATAATGAGAAACGACACCACCAAAAAGCTGCATTAGCCAGAAATCGTTACTGACATCGTGAGCACTGCAGCATGCTCCGAAAGCCTTCATGCCTGAATACTGTGGGATCAACTGCTTCTTGCAGCCAACAAGTCAGAGAAAGCTGCTGGAATGCCAGGAAGAGAAGGACCAGGGTATGGGAAAGTTTTTGTCAGTTTTCTAAAGTGCATGAATTTAGTGCACGCACATCACCCAGTGAATTATAAAGCTTCAGCTGAACACACTGACACAGACCTGAAAGGCTTCTTTCAAGGCTTTCTTGTTGGCTTCCCTGGACTCAGGACTCTCTAGGTTAGGATATACTTTCCTACATTCCAGAATTAGGAGTATTCATCATCCTCTGCATTCTTTGATGCTCCATGATCAAGGCGGCTTCAAATTTGAGTCATCGTCCCTGGAGGTATTCAAAAAGTGCGTAGACAAGGCACTTCAGGACATGGTTTAGAGGCCATGGTTGATGGTTGGACTCAATGATCTTAAAGGTCTTTTCCAACCTAAATGATTCTATAATTCTATTCCCTGGGCATTGCTTTTCCTCACTGAGACAGATTTGTGGGAAAACTCCCTGCAAAATAAATCTCCACTCCTAGAATCACAAAAATGATTCTGCAAATGTGACATTCCTAGAACAAGTGACAGGAACTTGAGACCACAAGAGTGTTTTCGATACCTGGCACTTTGAACAACAGAGAGTCTAAAGTAAACGCACACCACTTTCATAGTTTGTCTAAATTTTATTTGCTGAAGCTCCACAACCCTCTCTTGTGTTGGGTACACCACACCAACAGCTCCACAGCCCACCTGCATCTCCACACACTTCAGGTACTTTAGTATTCCTAGTGGGATATTTTAATAGTTTCCCTTCTAATTTGTCTGCTTAAATCTGTTATTTTACCTATACTGTCAGCTTCTACTCCAGAAGGTAAACCACTTGACTTCCAGTGAATACAAAAGCAAACATCATAAAGTGTTACTACTATTTTCATCATGCCCAGATGAATTATGTTCCACTTTTAAATAAAACAATGACCCCCAACACATCTTCTGTGTTTTCTCTCCCCTTCCTGAACCCCAAACCGCTATCCCTCCTCCCCCTTCAACATCATCCAGCCCTGTTACAGAAGTAGTCAGAGTTAAGCCATGCTCTTTCTGGTTTGCACTTCAGTGCACGAGAGACTTCTGAAGTTCTGGTTTAGTGAATACCTATATCCTCCAGTATGGCTCTTTCGCATAAATTTAGGATGCTCTTTCCTTGCCACACTAGCTCTGTAGAGCCAGCACAAAATAGGGTAGGAGGAGGCTGGAATCAGACACGACTTGAGCATTCTCCAGCAAACACCTATCTGACCAGAGAAAAACACATGCACAAAGCCCTCTCTATCCTGATCGCAGACACATCTTTCTCTCACCTCATCCTGTTTTTAAACAGGGAAATGTAGGGAGAGAGCAGTTTAATTATTCTGGTAGGACTCCCCGTGGCCAATCAATTGAGCTAAGTCAGTCTGCCTGGCAAGTTTATTAGTATTTTTAACTTTTTAACTGCCATCCTCCAGTCCATGCACTGCAACACTGATGAAAGGGAGACAACTTGTTTTAGGTCTTGCACTGATAAATTCTTGGGACCGTTTTACCAGAACAAGTGCCTGATCTACTGTTGAAATGTTAGTGCAGAGCTGGGAGCAGAACCTCACTCTGGTCCAGCTCCACACAAGACTCAGCAGACAGCCCCCATCTTGGCTCATTTAGCTCCGCCTAGAAGCAGCCCTTTAAGTTCTAATGCCACAAGTGAAAAAGCCACTGGAAGAAAGAGGTGTTGAAAACAAATCCCCCTGCCATTTTCATTCTGTGGTCATTAGCAGCGGCAGTGTTGTGCCCACAGAGGCCCAGGGTGCCCCTGGTGACAGCAGAAGCTGAAAGGGAATGCTGCAGCCTAGAAAGCACATCCCGAGCAGCGTTGTCCCTACCCGACACGACACGCAGCCCGGCTATCACTTCCAATCAGCGCAGAAGGGACAGAGCAGCCCCAAAGGCAGGGGGTGATTGCGGCGCTGTCCCGAAGGGGAGCAGCTCAAAAGAACACGCAAGTGAGACCACAGGATTGTTAATTAGTGTTGATAGATGCGATCATTTCTAATTAGCTGACTAATCCCTCTCCCCCTTGCTCCTGTCGAAGGAGCATGGGGCGGGGGGAAGCAGCCATTCCCTCTCGTAATTCAGGAAGATAAAAACGCAGGCAGCGGAGGACTGGATGCAACAAGGGGACGGAGCTCAGGGAAGGAGGTTTTTGCACAAGGCTGATGACCCATTCTTATCTCTGACTGAATAAAGACTCCATAGTTATTGTTCCAGCCTTCTGCCAGATTAGGAGTTCACTAATTTTTATTAGCATTAATAATTATTATTAGGCCATCAGAGGGCTTCCAGCACCTTTGAAGCCTCACTTTTAACAGATGTACATTACCCTATACACTGCTCCTGCATGTTCTCCCACAGGTTACCCTAAACCACTGGGCACCCAGGGAGTTTCAGTCACCACAGCATATGAATGAGAAAGTAGCACATGGAGGCGAGTAAGAATTGGGACCCTCTGCAAGGGCCGAGGTCTCAGTTACTGTCTCTGACTTAACTTTGGAGCTGTGCTGGCTAAGGGACCTGCTCTTCCCTTTCCTAATACGGGGTCTCACTGCAAGGTGAGAAGCTGCTTGCCCTAGAGGAGGAGCAAAATTGCACTTGACAAAGCCTCTACTGCTGAGGGTACACTGACCCCTGCCTTCCCATGGGTGCAGAGAGAAGGAGACCGCCCATTGCTGCTGCCTTATGGGTGGAAGAGACCGAGGATCTTTTCTCACAACGGGCTCTACCCATCAAGGCTAAAGATCATATTATTTTCTAGCCCAGTAAAACTTCCCAAGAGAAAAGCTAATGGATTTTAGTTTTCACTGGTACTCCCCTCCCCAAGCAAAAATTCACTTTCAGGACAGGGCACTAATTACCTCAAAAGCGCTCTTACATAGCATCTAGCAGTGGACGCTATACAAACCTCTACCGCAGCATCAAAGGAGATGATTAAGTTACTAGCAATATCTCTTATGATTCCCTCCACCAGTTTGAGTGGTCCCCCGAGTCTCATGCAGACATCATTAGCAGCTCCTGCAATGGCAGGCCAATCAAATTAAGTGGAAACATTTTTGTCTCCTTTCCAGTGAAAATCATCTAGCCTTATTCCTCCCCCACCCATCAGCTACAAAAGCACATGACATGCTGCTGGTGGTTCAACAAGAAACTGCATGGTGACCAGCTCCACAGGGGTCTGCCCAGAGAGGCAGGCTTATAGTCACCACCAAAACAGGAATCAGCTTCTCAGGCAGGTGCAAAAGGAGCTTTGTAAGGACCTATTTTACAACTCTACTGAGAATGCCAACTTTGCGAATACCCCTAAATTCGAATCAAAGATATTCAAGTGCAGGAGTTAGCACCCGCTCTCTGCAAATCTAATAGAGGAGTCTTGAGGAGCAGTTATACCTATTTTTGTTAGGCCTATCACAAAAAGCTTCTGTGGGTGATCAACTTATCCAAGAGTGTCTGATCCAAGGAACAAAGGCAGCAATGGCAGAGCACAAAAAGCCATCTCAAGAACAAGCTAAAGCAAGAAAACAGATGGTCAAGAATTAAACTGTTTCAGACCTTATGTACAATTTGCTGCTCATCTGCCTGAGCGAGAACATTTAAGGGCCAAACTCACAGAAGGATCTCAGTGGGGCTTTCACATTTGCATGGCTGAACTTCCACACAGATGATTTTCAGCAACCTTCAGTCTGACACTGTTCTCCGAGGTTGGCACATACTTAACCTGCTGAATCCATTTTCTGATACACTAACCCATAACTTTGTGCCTCTAATTTTGAATGACTACCTAACTGCACTGCACTGCTAAACTCCATGAGCATCAATTTACAGGGTGGCTTAAAGTTTCCAGTTTGGCAACACTGGAAATAAGGCAAATGAAAGAAATGCCTTCTTTATCACATGGGTTCATCAGGAATCAACACCTCATACTCCTGGGTTCACAAGGACACGACCTCTGCAAAGTGAGTTTAGCACAGGTGAGAGGTGCAGGATTAACTCACTGAGGCTGACAGGGAAGTTCAGATACACTCAACCAAGAGTCTAACAGACTGAACATTAATCTCCTCCTCCAGAGCTTGCAAATACATTCACCTTACAGTTCAATTTAAGTCAAAGGTTTGACTTACAGAATTAAAATTCTGGACTGTCAGGTACCTGTGAAGCATGTAAGTATCAGGACCTAATCATGTTGCAGCCAGGCCAATAGCAGCTCACAGAAGACCTCTCCCTCTCTACCTTCTCTTTCCTTTGCTCTTGCTGCGCTTACCCAAGTGACCACAACAGGACAGAACACATTGAGGAGATCTGACAGGACTTGGACGCAAAAAACCTGGGCAGCTGAGATTTGAGTCAAGGACGAGGTGATAGAAAAGCAAACACCGTGGGTCCCTTTTTATGGGAGGAGCTACCAGAAGTGGTCCTGGGACTCAACTGGTAAGAAGCTTGACAGACATACCAAGATAAACTGCTTACAACAAAACTGAAAAGCACACTTAAACCATAATAAAAACAAAGGAAATAGATTCTTCTTTGATAGACTGCATTTTCTGTATCCTAAGTTTCTTCGGTGTGTCAATAAGGATATGAAACAAAAAATCAGGTATCTTTGGATAAGTCCTACATAACTTCTGTCAATATAAACTAATGGGGATAAGGAAATCATTCTCACAGAGCAAGCTATAAAGTTGCTTGATTAATCAGAAGCTCATTAAAACATAAGATATAGACAAATAAGCATTTTTTTCCCCCAAAGCACTCAGGTGTTCTCCATTGGAGCATTACTGCTTAAATGTTCTGATCTAGTTTCACCTTCTTTGTGACCCAAAGCCAAAGCACTTCAGCTAGTATTTCTGCATCCAGCTCCCTAACGTCTGGACCTAGTACTGTTAGGGTGTACAACAGAACAGACAGGAAATACCAGCGTTACAAGGGCATTATATAAATTAACCAAATGTCCTCATTTGGAATATGGCTGTTAGTTCTGCTCACTGTACCCCAAAAAGTACATACAAAAAGAGTAAAAGATTCAGCAAAAACAATGCAAACGCTGTACAAAAGAAGTAGCCTCCCTTTAGATGATGAGCCCAGGTTCACAAAAACATCCAAGAACAGGGCCCAAGAGGAGTTCCTAGATCACAGTCTACACAGATTGTGCTGCAGCCCTACTTTGGGTTAAAGTCAAAAGCATAATGTACTACTACTGAGCCAGTTCAGCAGAGCACGCTGTCATCAAGAGCTTTCATTCATACTGAAGGACTCCACAACACCAAGAACCCCACAAGCCTGGCTCAGTCTTTTTTAAAATTTAAAATAAGGTAACTGCACGTTGTTGGCCTAGAAAAAAGGTGGAAGGTGGGAGCTTAGCCCCAGCTATCCAAAAATGATAAAGAAACAGTTTGACATCACTGACTCCAGAGACCTCTGTCACACAGAACAAGTCACTGCAGAGCAATACCTTGGTGCATTTCAGCCATCTGAAGTCTCTGTGTCAGGAAAAGGGTCTACCTGCCAACACTGGCAGCTCATCGCACTCATCTCAGAGCACAGATGTGAGCACACCTGCCAGCAGTTACCTGTAACTGATGCAAGGCAACTCACCTCTTTGTTGTACGACTTAACAGACTTTCAAGAGTTCACAGGTTTTTGGCCCTCTGGGTTGATATTTAAAAATCTCCAAGCTAGCTCTGAATTTGGTTATACGTAACTTATCACAGATATGGGGTCAGTAGCTTAATAATGCTTCTATTTGCTTTAGACTATGCTAAACATGTAGTACTTCAAATTCAGGCACGCTATTTTGCTAACAGTACACTCTAAAGCCCTTTTGCTATTTTGTTCTATCTTCTTCTAAACTGCATCAGCACAACGTCACTGGTGTTATCTCAAACTATCACAGCAGGAAGCTCAAAATTAACAAGCCTCCCGATAACCCCAACAACCAGATTTTGACTAAGTGGTACATATTAGACCAGTTATGAGCAATACAAAAATCAGATGACAGAATATTGTTACTAGTTAAATGGTAAGTTCTGACTTCTCTGAACTTCGGGAAAAGAGTTTCAACTTCTTCAGCTCAAGAAAAAAAAAAAAAAATTCAGGCTTTTTCCGATTTACAGAGAGATGGGACTTTCTCTCTCTGCAATAAAGTGACTTCTGATTTGTTTTTTAAATGCCAAGCCACTTTTTGCGAGAAATACTTGTTTACTTGTTGTTCGGAACGCCCAGAAATACAAGAATAAAAGTAACGCACCAGCATCTGTGGGTTTGAGAGAAAAAAACCCCCAACCAACCAAACACGACGTCAGATGCACAGACGCTCAGACTGCTGGCTTAAAAGTTTACTGCAAGATTCTGCCATGTGAGCCGGGAAAGCACGGCAGCCTGGCCCCGTAATTGAAAACACAGGATTCAGGGCCTATGTGTAAACTCGCTGGTGGGATCCCAGCGGCGAGAACTGCTTCCCGCGGGAAGCCAGAGATGAACGCGGAGGGTTTCCCCCCCATCACCCCAACAACGCACCCTGCTCCCCACCAGCTGCATGCCGAGGCCCAGGCGAGGCAGGTCACAGCTCCCGGCCTGCGGGGGGGTGTGTGTGTGTGGGGGGGTGTGTGTGTGTCACACAACTCGGCCCAACTCTGGAAAGTTTTCCCGGAAGGGGGAGGCGCGGGAGGAGGCCCGGCGGGGCGGGGGCAGCCCGGGTCGCCGCGCGGGACCGCACTCACCGTTCAGCCGGGTCTGCCGGTTCGCTCGCACCCGCAGGAAGGTCTGCAGAGGGGAGACAAGAGCGGAGAAGTGTCAGGGCCCCGCGGGTGGCGGATGCAAACGACTCGCCCCCCGCCGGTAAACAAGGCCCGGCCCGGCCCCCCCCGCCCGGCGCATCACCGGGACAACGCGCTGGCCCCGGGCCTGCCCCCCCCCGCCCCGCACCCACCTCTTCCCGGCCCCCGCCGCCGGGCCCCCTCCTGCCGCTCTGCATAGCCGCGGGCGCCGCGGGCGGCCGGCGGGGCAGCGGGGCGGCGGGCCCCGGGGCGGACCCCCCCGCGCGGCCCGGGATGCGGGCGGATACGGCGCGGCCCGGCAGGCGCTGCCGATCAGCCCCCAGCGGCCGCCGCCATGTTGGCCCCGGTCATGTGACCCGCCGCCGAGAGGGTGAAAGTTCACCAGGAAACCGGCGGGGAGAGGCGCGAGAGGAGGAAGTTCCCATGGCAACCGACAGGCGGCAGCAAGGCCCAGCGAGCCCCGGCCAATCAGGACCCAGGGGCCGCTGGAGCCAAGGGGCGCCTGGCCAATCAGGGAGCAGCGGTAACTGGGACCCAAGAGCGCCTGGCCAATCAGAAATCAGGAGCCTCTGGAACACAAGGGCACATGACCAATCAGGGCCCAGGGGCAACTGGAACCTAGGGGCAGATGGCCAATCAGAGTCCAGGAGCAACTGGAAACAGCTTGCCTTGCCCAATAGGGATTGAGCGCCCTTTAGGCCCACGATTACTGGCCAATCAGAGCCCTGGGCCCAACTGTAACCCAAAGGCGCTGGCCAATCAGGCACCAGGAGCAACCACTGTCCCACTTTTCTTGCCCAATTAGGGATGGGGGGCCCTAAGGGACCAAGCACACTTGGCCAATCAGGGCCCACGGGGTAACTTGACCCAAGGGCAGTGTCCAATGGGGGCCCAGAGGCTGCTCCACGGTCCCTGCCCAGCCCCGCCATGTTGCCCCCAGGGTTACTGACCAGGCCCCCTTGGGTACTGGCCTGGGGCAGGGGGGGAAACTGAGGCGAGGTCCCGGGGAGAGGAGCCCCGGCCTTCCCGCCTGTCCCGCGGGCAGAGCACAGCCTGAACGCCAACAGCGTCTGCTGGGGCTGGGCTGGGCAACCCGGCCCGAACCAACCCCAATGGCACCCACCTCCGTTTCGGGGCTCTGAAATCTTCCTGGCCTTCCTGAGGAGAAGTGGCCCCTGCCTTGGGCACGGGGGTACCCAGGCTACAGGTGGAGCGCTGCCACCTCCCCTGTGCTTTTCAGCCTCTTCCCCCTCTTTTCCTTTCTGCATTTCAGCAAACGTGGGCAATCAAACCTGGCTCGTGGATTTCTTTCCCATGTCTGCCCCACAGCTGTGCTAGGGGATGGCCCCAGTGGACCAGCCTGAGGATAGGACAGAGCTAGGGGCTAGAAACTGGGCAGCACAGGCTCCTACACACACAAATCCCATTTGTTCCCCACTCTGCAGACTCCCCAGACTTTGTTTCTTGGAATCAAACCTACGTTTTGGGTCTTCGCTCTGGCACCTGACAGTCTGCCACTCCTTCAGAGGGAAAACACCCCCCCCCCCCCCGCGATATGTTTTGCCGTATCAGAAGACGATGGGCAGTCAGCAAGTTCAGGTGCTGGCTGGAAAGCTTTGCGCAGCGCTGACCTGCATCGTACATCCCAGCGCTCTCTGCAAGCTGAAATGCAGCTGTACTTTCATACATGTGCTTACTTACAAAATCAAAGCTGCTGATTGTTGGTTTTACCCTTCTAATTAATTAGGCTGTCTTTCAGGAGGCATGCTCACCGCTGAGCTCAGGTGGAGGGAGGTGAGCTTTTCCTGGACAAGAATTTTAGGCTTTCAGTTATACTTACTCCACATGTTATTCAGCCACAAATATTCTGTGGGCTCAGTTGACCCATGCAAGGTGGTCTCCCTCTAAGCCTGAAATGTTATTTTTGTAGTATGGTGAATAACTTACAATTTGCTGTTGATTTTTTCACTGGGGATTCAGGGTTGTATCTAAATCTAACTAAAATGGCCTTATTTTTACTTGGAGCACAGAAAAAGTCCCGACGGACAGGACATACTGTATCTCAGAGGAGCACCCACCACTGACCCATACCACAAGGTCCTGCACTACAGCAGCTGCCACCACCTCAGGCTGATCAGTGTCCACGTACCAAGTTCCAGCAACCAGGCTTGGCAGAGGGAAGGCAAGGGGATCCCCCCTCCCCACGTCCCGGAGCCACCCCACCACCTTGCTGAAGCTCCCTTTCAGCATGGGGAGCAATGCAAGCACTGTGCGAGCCTGTATTCCTGTAGCACTCCTATTCATCAATCTCCTTCTTCCCTAAATATCCCCATGGTAAATAAGCATGAGGACTAAGAAAACCAAGCCACAGGAATTCTGAAAACCTATATGCCAATAACTCACTTTCTACCATGTTACCAATACAGTGTATATTCATGATTAGATCACAGATAACAGAAGGGACATTCATAATTCCAGCACACATCTGCATATGGAAAGCTAAATTTTGCAGCCCTTAAAGTCACCACCATGAGAGTCTTCTGCTCTGTTTCCTGAGCATTTCACTTGGTAAGCCAGAAAGACTGAATTCTCATTCATATTGTGGCTTTATTAAGGATACGCTGAGGATTTACACAACCCTGGCACCCACTCTGAGGTCCCTTTACACTGCTAGAGCAGCATAATGCAGCCAGCACAAGCATAAATGAAAATCAGGCCCCAGAGGTCTTTTCTCCCTGCAGTGCAGACTTACAACTCCCATTACACATTTGCATTAAGGGCTGCAACCCTCCATAAAATACACTCACAAACTTAAAACACATTAGAGACTAGCTAGACTCAGCACATAGAGGGGGCTTCTGCTGAGAATATTTGTCCTCAAGTATGACATAATAAAAATTTATAGGAATGGTGGACTGCAAGGGACCACCAATTTCACAGAGACTGAAATCTCGAGTGGAAAGGGAGGGGTGTTCTCCAACAAAGGGAGCCACAGCAAAAGTCTCTTCCATGCCCTTTCAGAAAGAACATGATTTTATTTGTTAGCCTTAATAAACAGGCAGGAAAGAGAGCAGGATTACCTGAATCAGGCATTTCTGTATCTTCTGCAGGGCTTTGCTTCTCTTACTTTGCACCAGGTCTCATCGTTCATAGAAGCGTAAAGTGACTGTGA
The DNA here is from genome assembly GCF_947461875.1 of Haliaeetus albicilla. NCBI lineage: Eukaryota > Metazoa > Chordata > Aves > Accipitriformes > Accipitridae > Haliaeetus > Haliaeetus albicilla. Next base: position 11,857,127 of record NC_091490.1, read on the forward strand.
TGTGACACCGAGTTATAACTGAAGGCTACATGGGAATATGTAGCAAACAAGGGAGGATCTGGTCCGTATTTGATAATATAACCAATAAATAGGACAGAGGACAGAATAATGGGCAACAAGTGTACTAATCTGCTACTAATAGGACCTATCTTTAACACATGCTTTAACTGAAGCTGCTCGGTTAAGACCCCCAGCACTGGTCATCAGCCTCTCCCTCTGCAGATCTAAATGCAGACCTGGCACACGTGAAACGGCTGATGCAGGAAGACCTGACTGTCTGCCTGACCCTGGGCACAGGGTATTGCTGCAGAGCACTGCAGGATACAGAGTGATGGGCGTATGCCAAGCTGGTGCAGCCACAGGCCACCCAGCCTGTCCACACAGCAGGTAGAGTCACACTTGGGTCTGTGCTGAAGGCCACCATTAATTTATGTTCAGTTGGGAGTCAAGTGTGCCAGCCTGCCCCCGATATATGGACAGACTTACAACAAGCAAAGCTGTACTTGTTGCTGCTGCCTTTCTCTTCTTTTCTTGCTCCATCTCCCTCAACTTCTACTCATTGCATCACAAGTCAAGACCTGCTGCTCCTCTGGGCAGAGAGTGTTTTATAAAACATGTTGGCATGGCTGTGGATGGTCCAAAACCATTTCTGTTTTGGGTGGGAGTCACAAGTCAGTTCGCTGGGCAGCAGCACACCAGTGAAATGGAGAATTTTGGCCTGCTGCAGGCTGACATCATTCATTGTTGTACAAAAAAATCACTTCTCTGAAAGTTTCCCGGTGGCATGGGGTAAGTAATGACAAACATAGCCATGGCAACGACTGAAATGATGAATATAATGCAACAGAAACCTCTGCAAAGATTTAAAGCAGTTTTGCATGGCTGTGGTTTAAAGTCAGAGCTGGGAGGACTCTGTAGACAAAAGCACGCCTTTGTAGCTATATGAGGGACCAAGTGCTCATGTCCCCACGCTGCAGGCAAGCAAGTTGGGGCAGTGGTGCACAGCCGGGAGCTGGGCTCTCACACATGGAGAGCTGTGAGCACTGGGGCGAGCTGGCTCCCTGCCTAAGGCTGAAACCAGTGACAGCATCTGCCTGCTTACCTGGTATCTGTCGGAATGATGGATGTCATCTGAGGAGTGGGGTGATGCTGTCGGAGAATCTCCTTCCCGCTTGATTGAGGCCGACAACAAAATTGACTGCAAGAGAAAGGAGAAATTCATGCTGTGAGCGTTGCTGAGCTCTCTGCCCCTCGCTAAGCTGTCCTCAAAGCCATGTAGCGCATCTGCCAGGCTGTGGGGCTGCACTGGGACGGACTACTGGGCTGTGGGGCTGGCTCTGCTCTTCCCATGGGACCCTGCCCCACAATGGGAGTGGGCTGCAGGGTCTAGCGAAGTGCAGATGCATCATGCAACATAAGGATGGTCATTTTGTCCCCAGGTCTGGTGGCTGGGGGCGTGAGAACCACACCAGATATTCACATGGTAAGGCGAAGGCGCGTGGACGCGGAGCGGTGCTTACGTGCCCTCGTCCGCCCCTCTAAGTGCCACTAAATCTCTGAATAGCTTTGTAAACTGCACTAAAGCTCTCAGCACCTTTGCAGCGCAACTACCTCTTCCTTCTGTAATGATGCTATTTATTTTAATAAGTAGCACAGAAAAAAAGGGCCTTTTAGAAGGTTAAAAAGATCAGTGATATTTGAGACCTAAGAAATCACTGATAAACTTCAAGTCAATAGTAGGTAAGTCTAAATTCTACACACAGTGAACTCTAGTGGGAAAATTACTGTGGGAGTTTGACAGTGTCTAAAAAAATGTACACTGAGTTGCAAGTGGACTTTATTATTAGAAGAGTTCGAGGAAAAAATGCAATTTAAAATATAAATTAGCTAAACTAGGCTAAATATAGCCCAATACATTGTAAAAAAATGTACACTGGAAATGCAGCTCTCCAGATATTTGTTTCTGAGAATCAGCTGGCAAGATTTGACAATAAATGACTGCTCGGAGATGTGTATGTTTGCGAAGGGAAGTGTAGATATCATCTGAATTGGACAGGTCAAGTGTGGTGACAACATTATTAAAAAGCATAATACCTTGGAGAAAGGCAAGTATTCCAGAAACATTTGCCTCTGGGCTGAAATGAAACGTGAAAAAATGTGCATTTTTTGGAAAGATATGAGCAAGTGGAAAAATGACTCAGCATACAAATCGTTTCAGTCAGCAGGATGCGATCCCCTGGACTCGGACAGCTCTCCCAGTGAGAAAAGCATGGCAGCACAGTCAGTGTGGGCACGGAGGGAGGGCAGGCTCGGGACGGAGGTGGGGGAGAAGGATTTGGGATGCTGGGTTCAATGCCACAGGAATGAGCTGCCAGCCTCGCACGAGGGCAAGAGCCGCATCCCTGTCTGCACTGCTAGTCTCCGCCATAAAACACGGCTCTACTGGCCATGCAGAGACGTGATGTCCTGAAAGGGCTCACAGGAGAATTACCTACTGGGGTGCTCAGTTATCTCCCCGGGCATGGTCCCTCCTGCCAGTGCTGAAGGCTGTGCTGGCCACATCTCGGGGCTGAGCTGAGGAGCATGCCAGGCGCTGGGAGGGCCAGCGGGAGCCCATGGGGCTGGGGGCATGCAGCAAGGGCTGCCCCAAGAGACCAACCTCTGCTTCCCAGGAGAGGGATGGGCAGAGCAGGGGGTTCTCCTGCCTCATATGTTGGCCAAACCCAACTGGTGATTGGTTTTGGTGAGCACCTCATTTATTTCTGGAGAAGCCCTCTGATAACCATGTGAAGCAGAGTGCAGACCCGGAGCTCCTGCTGTTGTTTCTTTATCTTCTAAACAGAGAATGAGGACCATTTCTGAAGAAGCAGGATTGCACATGTCCTACAAAACGGAGGGATGGAGGCTCAAAGTCTTCAGGAGTGACTCAGAACAACAGCCCTGACTGCAGTGGTGCTAACGCCCTTTCCCTCTAATAAGCCAAGCACCCTGGAGCTGGGAGGGTTAAATCCGTTTTGTCTTCCAATGTATTCTGGAGAAGGGGAAAAAATACGCATCTCGCCATTCCTCGGCGACAGACAGACAAACCCTCCCCGCCTCCAGCTCCCCCCTCAGCTTCTGGTAGCTCTAATCCAATATTATTATGTGAAAAATGGTTGGGCTAGCTATGGAGACAGTAAATTAAACGTTATGTATTAGTTTTTGGCGTGTGGTCCCAGGAAGAACGCCGGCCCCATTTATTCCACAAACCTCCTGAGCACCATGGCGATGACCTCTGGAAAAACGCAGGGCTAAACTAATCCCAAAGATGTCAATCTCGAGGCCTCTTCTACATACACTTGCAGTTTAGATTAATAAACTGTCTATTTTTAAATTGTGTGCAAGCACTTCAATTCTAAATACCTCACCAGCATGTTAAACACAGCGTTAGAGATGCCAAGTCACACTTCCCCTTCACTCTTAGGAAACTTGACTTCATTTGTTTTTCTCATTTCTGTGTACTGTGCCACACTTTGCCTTTCAGGCAGCCATGGGGGCAGGCAGGGATGCAGGCTCAGAGGCTAAGGGATTAGGAAAGGCACTCGCCATCAGGGTGACTTTCATTTCTGCATTAGGCCAGTCTCTCTGCCATCCCAATTTTGGCCTCTTTTTTTCCCCAAATCATTGTGTTGGGGCCGTTTGCCGATGGCTGAGCGGCGAGGATGCATGGCCACAGCACGCCAAGCCGCGGATTTGTTGCTCCCTACACCCACACTGCTTGCTCACTCCCACCCAGGATCCAGGCAAGCAGGGAAGGGGCAGTGATACGATCCCCATCCCTCTCTCAACTGGCATCTGGGAAGACAGCTGCGGAGAGAAAAGGCAGCTTTACACATGGCCTCCCAGCCCTTGTGCATGCCCATGCTGCAAAGCAGACCCAAATTGTGGCATCCCACCTCAAAAACATGGCGCTGGGTGCTCTGTGTGCAGACAGGCATGCCGTACGGAGATGCTCCCTACCTCGGGGACCGGCTGCTTCAGCATGGTGGGAACAAGCCTTGATGCCGAGACATTCCTTTTCCCCCTGGGGAAAGGCCACCAGCCAGCTCATCCCCGCAGTTGCCAGTTCAGCCCAGCTCCCCTTCAGGGTGCATCTGAGCAGGGCTATGGGGGTGAGAGCACCCTCCTCCCTCCCTGGTCCCCCCTCCCCTGGCAAACCACGGCTCCCAGCGTCAAAGATGGAGCAAGGGCCTTGTGCGAGCGGCCGTGCAGCCTCATATTTCTCCCTCCCCTTTAAATCATCTCTCCATTGGGTAAAGGCACTCTCTGCGGAGGTTATAAACCCTGAGAGGATCAGCCTGAGCATTACACCTGGGGCAAGCTAAATAAAAAAAGGTCACCGGCGCTTTTTAAACATGGACAAAAAAGCAGTAAAATGTGTTTGGAAAAAAAAATCTGGCATTAAATCATGACTTTTTGCCTGGCTTGCCTCATTAAAAGTGGCCTTTTGGAAGGTAAAATTATCATTGTAAGTGATAAGATCTTTAAGAAAATAATTCACGGCTTCTTCACCCTTTAATATGATAGCCGCCACCGGCTAATTTTTTTCTTAATGGCAACGAGGCCATCAATCTTGTCTGAGCCATGTACTCCCTCCTTTCCCCTGCCCCTCCTGCCGTGCCGGGCAGCCATGGCCCCGCTTGGCGTTTCCTTCCCACCCCTTGGAGCCCAGCTGTGCCGTGCCAAGGGGAAGAGACATGTCTGGATGTATGGCTTTACCCACTTGTGTCCGCAGATCCCAGCAGTAAGCAGAGGCCAGGTAAGCCTTGCTCACACTGTGAGGTTCACACCCTGGTAGCTCCCGATACCCTCCATGGACTGTGCAATTCTGCAGAACTGGGCTGCAGCTTCTGCAAATGTTTCAGCAGTCTCGTTGCAATTAGGAACAAGGTACAGTTTATGTATATAAATACACGGGCAGGTTTGGCATGAATTGAACGTGCATCATGCAGCCAGTGTGCCAGCTGCTGTGATACCAGTCCATCGCTCTCCGGACCTGGTCCTCCCTGCTCGGGTGGAGGAGCTGTGGGCAGCTCCGAGGCGATGCCAGCAAGGGCACGCGTGCCAACGTGCTGCCAGCTCCCAACCCACAGCGAGGGCCCGGGGCAGCACAAGAGGAGGGGACGGGTGTCAGGGTGCAGCCGCCAGCCCGAGGAAATGGATGGAAATTGCCGGCACACACCACCCCCAGCCCTAAGCGCTGCCTCTCGCCAGCAGCTGGGGCAGGTGTCAGCACTGGGAGAGCCCAGCCGGTGCCGCTGACATTCTGCTGCCTCTCAAGGCCAGTCATTTGAGAGTATTAAAGTGCTGGACTCCTGCTTTCTGATAGCCCTGGAAAAACACAGGGAGTCTATTTTTCTTAAACAATCCATCACAGCTGCTGTCAGCAGAACAAATACCCTAACCCCGCTTTTTATGTATCTATATGGCCTTTTTTTATTTTTTTTATTTTGGCACAAAGTGTTCCCTGCTTGATGCATTCAGCTTTAACTCTGCCGTGTAAATAGGTACTTATCACTTAACATGGAGGTGATGGCTTGACATGTTTTCTGTCTCCTGCCCTCCCCTCCACGGTAGGGAAGCCGTCAAAGTGTTGCTAATAGCTGTTATCACTTGGGAACTGTAACCCGAAAGCAATGAGTGATACCAGGCCTTGCTGCGATTTTCCCCCTTAACTCTGCTAGCCATTTTTTATGTTATTGCTGGAGGATCCGTGACACAAAGATGCTACTATTAGAGCTGAGTTTCCTAGAAGCTTTCGGAGGGTCCACATTTGCTCCTGGGAAAGTTAGAGGTAAAATTATCTAGTGGCTTTTAGCTGGCAGAGATAAAGGTGAGATGGAGCTGGGGATGAAAGGCTTAAATGTGAGAAGGGTGTGAATAGTGAACAGAAATAATGGTATCAGCAGCTTCTGGCCTTCACTGAAAGATTCCAGTGGTCCGCAAGCAGAATAAGCTTACAGAAATGTGAGCTACTGATTTATTTCTGTGCATGTTACAGTCACACCTGGGATTGTAATCGAGCTCTGGGTCCTCTTGGGCAAGACACCAGCTACAGGGTGGGGAAAGGGGCCCCTACCAGCAGAACTGCCCATCGGCGCACCAGGGATGGAGGGGGAAAGAGGTCTGGCCAAGGTCTGCCAGGGTCTGCCAGCCTGTCCGGCTCCCCTTTGCAACCACATCCCTCTCCGCTCCTCCTGCCGAATGCAGCGTTTTCCCCCAGACTAATGGGAGGGCACAGCTGTTTGGCCCAAGGGGAGCAAGGGGCTTTGTTTGTTCATGGGGTAATCTGTTTTATGGAATAAAACCTGGCAGAGATTTTTTTTGGAGTGGCTCTGGTATTCATCACCCCAAACTGGCAGGGAGCGCAGCCAGCCGACACTCATCCTACGTAATTTTCCCTCCATTGCATATCTGTGGGCTGTTCTTGTGTCCTCAGCTTGGCCACAGCTTTGCCACAATACTCAGATTTAGCTTTTCAATCTTTCCTTGTAAATCACAGTTACAGGGGAAGGGGGCACAGATACAGCGAGTGCCTTCTCCAACCCCCACAGTGAGTCAATGACACAAGAGAAGGAGTTAAAACCCCAGGGCCCTGACACCCATCCCCTGTTCCTACCACCAGGCATGATACGGAGAAGTTAAATGATGGTGCTAGAAATTTCATCTCGAGTGAGGCAGCTGGGAAGGGCTTAATACAGACATTCTGTCAAGGTTTAAGGCTCCAAATCTTGCTTGCTTCAAAGCTCTTTTTCCTTGGAGGGCTTTAGTGGTCAAATTTCCCTCTAGATGCTGTAATTCTCCCTCAAACTGCTCGGTGAAGCTGTAAAATCATGGGGGTGGGTGGGAGAATCAAAGGGCTCTGGCACTGTGGCTCAGTTCCCAGCTCCGCCGGAGGTCTCGGAGCAGCACGCTGGCTGCCTGCCTGCGGGCACCCTCCGAGGAGCTGGGTGCACACTTAAACAAACCAGCCGCAAGCATCTGCTGGGTGCACGAGATGGATTTTGTTCCTGGCTGTTCACGTTGGTGTTTGTTTGCAGCAAGAGCCAGCGCACGGGCTAGACTGTTAGTGGGAAAGGCAATTTGTAGTCATGTATTAGGAAGCAGCAGCAGAAAATGAATGCTGAATCTGCCACGAGAGCTGGGATGCTTCATGGAGCCCAGCCTCTTCTCCTTCAGTGGTCAGTACCAGCACTTTCACAGGGGATATAAGTTCACCTGCTGAGTGACAGGTAACAGTCTGCAGCTAATACCCTGAAATTTGGGGGCTGAGATCTCTCTGGGCAGAGATGATATCTCACCAAGATGATAGCCCATGGAGGAATAGCCACGGGCCAAACAGGCAGTGACAAGGAAGTGCTCTTAGGTAGTAGCTAGGAGGACCTGGGGATGCTGATTCCCAGAATTACCACCAGCTGCTCAAGGAAAAGCGGGAACAGTTGGACTTACACTGCTGCTACACCTCACCAACATGGGTTCAATCCAACATGTGCTCCTCTCCTGCACAACTCCTTGCAAGAGGCAGCCACGGCAAGAGGGGCAAGGCAAGGGGAGAGCGTGAAGCCCAGGAATGATGCCCAGGGGAACTGCACACTGCTAACAGCTACGTACGGACTCCCAGGCAGCCACAAGCCTGGATGGACCCTGTGGTGTTGTCTGTATGCCTCTGCAAGACATCCCTGCTGCCTCGTCTGCCTGAGACACAGCCTCTGGCCACGCTGGGGAGTGCTGCAGGAAAGCTCTGGGCTCACAGAGGTCTGGGTATGGCTGGCTTGGACACACCTTCAGAAAGTGTCCTCCTGAGTGACTCCGGTGTTGGGCTTCCCTGTGGTGACCCAGGACAACAGTGAAAGGTTAGTGAACAACCACACCAGTGAATGGGACCATGGAGCTGCGGTCTCTAGCTCAGCAAGAGCAAGGACATCCTCTACCCCTTCCCATGGGCGCGAAGCATCTGTTCCCACTGACACTGAAACTTCTCCTTGGTGAAGAATTTCTTTTCCCACCCCTCCTCTTCCTCTTGGTATCTCAGACATGTCATTAGAGAAGGATGCTATGGGTGTCCAGGACTCCCCTTGAAGTCCAATGCCTGAGAAAGATCTTTCCCAGAGCAGGACCACTTGGTGTGCTTTCTGCAAAGGAGATGGGCTTTCAGCACATTTTTGCACCCCTGGCTTCTACAAAGCATAGGCATGAGGCAGCCCAGCAAGAGCAAGCTGTTGCCTTGACCTGTGGGGACTCGTTGGGCTACCCGGCTCTCAGCAACATGAAGATCCAGGCACCAAAGGCTATATCACAAGCCTTGGGGTGGGCATTCAAGCTTGCAATCAGGGACAGAAACTGCAGCTGGGAGGAGACAGTGGTATTCCCCTTGCTATCTGTGGGCCACAGGACTTCTTGCAGACACCAAGCAGCTATCTCAGGCCCTTTTTCCCAGCCAGGGGCTGGCAGAGCCCTGCCTGCTGTCACCAGCTCTCCTAAGTAAGTGGCAGTCAGGGTTGGATAGAAAACTCATCCCAAGGCTCACTGTGCAGGTTTGGCAGCTGCTCATTCAAGTGGCTTGTCCATACTGGCATGGCATGATCAACTGGGCTTGGTCTCTCATAGAAAGCAAAAGAGGATCCTGAACACTGTGGAGCTACGTGGTGCTCAGCGCTGCCCTCCTCCTCCAGTGCTGCCTTCACAGAGAGGGAGCCCAGGCACCGAGCAGTCATGTTGGCTGGAGCTCCCCAGCTCGCAGCCCTTGCCTGGCCATCACTGCCTCCGTTGGCTCCAATAATAGAAGAACCTGATACAATAATCCTGCATTCATCACATCCCATGTTGAGTGATTGGATTTTCTTTGACATATTGCCATGAAAATTGGCCCAGTGCAGTGAGTGACAGCTCTTCAGGGGCAGAAAAGCAGTGAGCAAGGAACATGCGTATACATCTGGGCTTTTATTGCAAGGAGAGATGTTTGCTGGGGCAACTGTGGGGAAGGGATGGGAGCAGAGCCAGGAGACAGAGCATGGGGGGGTTAAATTCCCTGCCCTCAGCTGCCCCGGGAAGAGCCTCAGGCCAGCACAGAAGTGATGGTAGCGATAGGATATGCAAGGGTCCTAAATGAGTCCTAAAGTGGTCTTAAAGCCACCAGTGACCACAAAAATAACATGGCCAGCCTGCACCCCTCCCCAGTTCCCATGTCCCTGAGTGGAACCAGGCTGCCACTGCCCATGCTGCCAGGGGATGCTCCTGAGTGATGGGGAGGTGCAGCCCCTTTCTCCCACTGCTGAGCTGCTGGAGCTGCTGGCCCTTTTGTTGGCACCCGGAGAAGGACCGGCCAGGAAATGTGGCAGTCCCTGCGGTCCTCGCAACCCCTTCCACCAGTGCCCAGGGTGGGAACTGGGACATGGCACAGGTCCCAGCTTTTCCCAGGTGGCGCCTGCCAGACCTCCAGTGATGCCTGTGTGCCTCGGCATGGGCTGCAAGCCCACCCTGGGGGTCTGTCCCCCATCCCTCTGCCTGGGACCCCTGTCAGGGGTGGCCCAGAGGCCCAGCTTTGTCCCCAGCAGGACTTTCTCAGAGGGACTTCACATCCCGATGGGCTATTCCCACCCCATGTTGCAAACACTGAGTGGGCACAAAGGGAAAGAGCAGCCTTCATCTGCCCACCACCCTCCTCCTCAATCCTGCCTGGTTACAAAGGAGCCTTTAATACCAAGCTCAGGTGAAGGTGACAGCGCTGTGCCTTCCCATGCCACACAGGACTTGTCTCCCAGCAAAAGCCACCTAGAAATAATGAATCCTCCTGGGCTGAGAGGCTTTCAAGCTCTCTGAGAAGGGAATGAAAGATTTCCTGATTTCACCCTCTCCCTCCCTGCTCTCCTGGCTTCTTGAAGTTAATGTTCTTAGCCCCAGACGTGACGGGCAAAGGGAAAAGATCCATGTGGTGACAGGGGACGATTGATCTCTTTTACATAGAACAACGCTCCAGTCCCAGTTTAATCCCCTCGCTCAAGGCAAATGGGATTCTTTGTCAATGGAAACTTCAAAAGCCCGGCCCTGCTGCGAGATGGACCTTCTTCTTTATCTGGTCTCTGTCAGTCACTCGCTGCGTTTCCCTCCAAACAGCTAATCTGTCTTCCTAGCCGTCCTTCTCCCTCACAGGCGATGTGTTTGGGACTGTTGAGTTATCTACTCTAAGACCTGACGAGGAGGGAAAGGGAAGCTTGCAGAGTCCAGCTGCTTTAATTTTGTGGGTGCCCTTTCCAACTCCTTCGAGACATCCCAAGGCAGCCTCATGCTCTATGGATTTTCAGTGGCGGGTGGGTTTTGGGATTGCTTTCTGCTCTGCTTGTTTTTCATGGGACAAATAGTCAGGTCTCCACTCTCCTCTCGGTCTCCCCTGGGACAGGGCACGGGAGACAGGGATAGTCACACAGGAGATAGGAATGTCAAAATTTTGGAGCACTACGGAGTATCGCTGTGATCTTTACTTTCCCTTGGAGGGTTTGGGAAATTGTTGGGTTGACCTGGGAGGTATCCCTGCCTGCCAGGAACTCAGGTCAGCACAGTGGTTCCCTGGCCCTGGTGGGGAAGACAAGGTGTTGATGTGCTTGGCAAGACACCCAGCCCCAGGGGGAAAACCTAGAGCTGAAATTTCAGTCTCTCTTTCTGACATCACATGCCAAAAATGACCCAAGGTTTCCAGAAGAAAAAGGGAGAGCAAGACCTGAAGTTGATTCTATTAAAACAAGCAGGAAGACACGTCCTGTGAGATGCCCTGAGCTTCCCTGGGAGCCAGGAGCCTCCCTGACTTGGACTGTGTCACCAGAAGCATAGGAGAGCCTGGACCACTTGCCTTTGCCTGCCTTGGGGAGCACAGCATGGTTTTCAGAGGCTGGGCAATGCCTAGTTGCCCTGCAGTGCTCCATGCCACCCACTTGCCTGCCCAAGCTCTGGTATGATATGAAGTCCAGCTAACAGTAATACTAATTAGTAAATGATGCCCTTTTTGCAGTGATGCCATGATTCTCCATGCATTTTGTATTTTTGCATTCTGAGCCAAGGGGATGGGAGGTGGGTCCTGGGGAGGGGGATACAGCTGAGATGGGGTCTTTTAGTGATTTGGGCTCCTCCTTGGGTGTGCTTCGCTCCCCTGAGGCAGTCCCACTCCCCTCTTCCAAAGCTGGCATATGGCTCTGGCTCCAGGAACTCCCGCACATGATTTCCCAGGCTGAGCTCAGCCCGTGTGTGATCAGCTCTCATTAGCTGTCATTAGACACAATCTGGAGTCTCGGAGCCCGCCGGGTCCTTCAGCTCCACCATCCCTCAGCTGCACGGGGAACGAGAGAGCCCCGTGCAGGGACTCGACTGCTCCAGCCGACTGGGTGCATGGGGGCAGCGGCTTCCCCCAGCGCTGGCTGGCCCCCAAAGTTCCTGGGAGACACTGAGTAGCAGGACAGGGAACGGGCTGGGAAGGCGAGGGCGTGTAAAGAGCATCCCTCAGGGTGGGGGGAAAGTGTTCTGAGTTGCGTTCACTTACCTTGGGGGTGCCCGCTGCCATGGCGTCCTTCAGGATGGAGCTCTTGCTGCCAAGAGAGAAGAGAACGGGGTCAGAGTCACAAAACTGCTGCGGTGGGCAAGGGGGGGAGCGCTTCGAGGGATCTCATGAGGTCAAATAGCAAAGCACATGGCTCCCCTTCCCTGGACCAACGAGAGCCCCCTCGCCCTGACTGGAGGGGCACGGAAAGGAGGGCAGTGCCAACTATTTCTCCAGCTGGAATAAAATGGTGCTACAAGTGGAACGCCCCAAACCCAGGCACACGATGCAGAGTCAAATCCCGACTCTTGCCCTCCTCAGGGGCTTGTACAGCTCCTCTCCCAGCCCTGGGGAAGAGTGGGGAGCAAGCCTGCAGGGGCACAGGGAAGAAAGCCAAGGAGAGGGGAGTGGAGGTGGCGAGCCCTGAGTAGGGTCAGGCACAATAAAAAAAAGGAGGGAAGGAAAAAGGAGGAGATTAAATCGGCGTAAGAGCAAGGGAAAGAAGATCCCCTCATCTCCAGCCACGCCGTGGAGGCAGCAGCTCTGCTGGAGGCTGGAGTGATTTGTTAATTCAGCTTGTTTCCCCATTTAGCAGGGAAGGAGGTCCCCGCCACGGTGCTCCTCCTCGCCTGCCCTCGCCAGCGGGAGATGCTATAGATTTAATAACACCTTCCCCCCTCCAGACAGGTTAAACTTGAAACAATTACATATCAAAGCCGACATGGCGGGGAGGCCTGCACTGTAATTTTTTGGTTATTAAAGTAATCTCTCTCATGTAAATTCTCCTGCTAACATGCTGCAAACAGCATTAGGAAATAAATTATTTCCCCATGATTCGATTTGTCAATGCAAAGCACCTGCAGCAGGCAAAAGGCTCTTGAAATATGTTGCCAAGCCCAGTGCCTGTGCTTGTAAGTGCACGCCGGTGGGGTGGCTGGCTCCCAGCTCCCCATAGCCCCGGGGAGATGATGGATGGGTGCGTGGAGGGGGGAGGTTAGCGGGGGGAGGCGGAGGTTGGGGAAGGGGGGGGAATGGAATTGTGTTTAATAACAAAATTTGTATGCAAGCCTGCATCCCAGGCTAAGGATGAGTGATCGGCAGCCAGAAAGTATTAAAAAGCCTCGCTAAACAGATGCTGACAATAGAACAAGACATATCAAATCAGATCTACTTCAGAAACATTAATATACACATGCACACATGCTCGCCCGCGCGCGCGCGCCCGGCTCCGCACACCCGCGCTCCTTTCTTCTCAATCACAGCAATATGGGAGACATCAATAAATTTTTATGAGACTTTTAGAAGATCAACACGGTACTAGATGTGACAAAAAAGCAATGTGCCTGTCATGTTCGCTTTGTCGGGGACACTTTAGCCCCAGATGCCGAGCTGCAGTGGCAGCGGGAAGAAATTGAATTTGGCTGGCTTTAATCTGCCTTGATTTGGCAGATGGCTGGGTGTTACGAAATGAGCAGGGATGGAGGAAGGTGTTTTCTCCTGGGGCTACAGCCCCCCTCCTCTCCCAGTGCCACTGCCCTCGCCCCCCACCCCAAAATGGGGGAAACACTCAGTTATCCATAGCCATCAGGTCACCCCAAACGCCGCAGCTCTGCTCCTGGAGCAAGCGGCTGCAATTCCTGGGGACCACCGATCGACAGGCTGGGGCATCGCCTCCCTCGCAGCCCCCCTTCCCTAAGGGGATGCGCTGCCAGATGCTTTCTGGGGGGTGCAGGATGCCCCCCGTGCCCTGTCCCCCAGCTCTGCCCCCCCTGCTCTCAGGAGGTGGCACAGAGCAGAGTTGGTTCCCGCTGCCCCCCAAGATGCAGCCCTGGCACCACCTCCAGCCTGCGCCCGAACATGTGCGATGGGAAAGATTTCCACCCCCTCCCCATCTCCAGCACTACCTTGAATTTCTCAGTCGCCCAAAGTGTGAAACAACTTTTTTTTCCTTTTATAATCCAAACGCCAGGTTAAAAAAAACAACTCATTTCCTCCCTTTTCTTGTTAAAGGTGTTTAAAATTATTCCTTTTCGAGGGAAAGAGGAAGAATCTCATTAATTCCTCCCAGAAATGGTTTTACTGCCAGGCAACTTCAGTTTCCAGGATGAGAGTCTTTCTGGTCAGCTGAAAGGCCAAGCCTCTGCCGTTGGAAGTGATGAGGAAGGGGACCTATTTGGATAACTTGGCAGAGTTTATTTTATTCTTCATTTGGAGGATTATTAAAAACCAGCCCCCTCCTTGTGATTTAGCCCCACTCTATTGCTAATAAGAGTTTGCAATTTGTTTTTATTTATTTCCAGAGATGGGTCAGGAATGGTCACAAGCCCTGGTCATCCAGCCCCACGACCCTGCCATTTAAGGGTGCTTTCCTCCATCCCGCTAAACCACCCCCCGACTTACAGTGGCTGCAGCCCCCCGCGACTCTTCAGGATGCTGGCAGCGGGCTGAGAATCGAAAGGCCGTCAGCAAAGAGAAACCTTCCCCTCCATAAACACCGCAGACAAATTAAAAATGGTAAAAGGGAAATCAAGACCTTTAAAGTTCAAACACTTTTCGGTGCCTTTTAAAGTTTTTTCGCTCTAGGCCCTTGCAGAGAGCACAATCTTTGGAGACCTTGGGATTCTCTTTAATCACCCAGCCAGGCTGCAGTGGTCTGAAATGATTACACATTTACATAGTAATAACCCCAACACTCCCCACATTATTTCATGGCTAGCATATTTCCACTCGGCGAGTGATCCATGTGTTTTAAATTATAACCTGTACATAGGAAATTAGTTACTAAGTACGATATTCATGGGCTCGTCTGACACTTCTAATTAAGGTGATTTACACAGAATTATCCTACGAAATAAAAAAATGGTGTTTTGCTAGCTAATAAAATATAATTACTACCCGCTTTTATAAGTTACAGTTAGTTTTAATCTATTTGGGGAATTGTTTATCTAGTTCATTACAGCAAAACAACTTCTTTCCCTTTTAGGCAACCCCCCCAAAGTACCAAAGAAGACAAGAAATGCCCTGGAAAGACCCAGTGATTTGGACAGCCTCCTTCTCTCTCTCTCCCAACAACTTTGCATTTCCAAGTGATACGAGGCTGCTTCCTCTGTGGTTCCCTTTCTCAGGGTTGAGACACCAGTTCTGGCCGTACGTTCAGGCATCCCCACGTGTTTGGGTGCCCTATACCTCTGTGGGGACAAAATAAGGTCCCTGCTCTGGTGCTGCTGGAGGGCTCTGCCCAGCCCTGCAGCTGCATCACCCCTTAACGTTAATGGGAGCTGCACAGCCAGGTCCCCGTGCGCCCTGGGGCGCTCGCCGGGGACCCATCGCTCCTCTATATTAGGGCACATCAGCTTTAAGAGGAACATTTACTCTCAGCAAGGCCCTCCACAACAAAAGCAAGACTCAGGCTACACCACAGACATGCAGATGTCTTTTACCGCTAGGCAGGGATTTGGCTAGGAGCCTCCCCAGATGCAAACGGAAATCCCCTGGCATCTCCCTGAGCGACCCCAAGGGGCTGTTCAGACCCAGCGCTTCAGTTGTGATGTCCCAAAGGGCAAAGGCCAAACATGTGCCCTCCTTACCCACAGTCTTAGGGTTTCTCTACCCCTGCCATGGTCGCTATTACACACAATGACCTTCAAGTTTTGGTTTGGTTTTGTTGTTGTGTTGTTACGGACCTGTCTTCTGGGGTGTGCTTGCCATAGGAAAAAAAAAAAAAAAAAAAAAGGCAATATGAAAGGAGCGGTCCCTTATCAGCCTCATGAATGGAAGCTGCTGCTTCCCCCACAGAAAACCCAGGGCATGAGCTGAAGGTTAAGTGATCTGCTTGTGTTTTACCGTGAGCAAGATGGTACTTGTCCTTTTCCTTTAAGCCTTTGCTCCTGCAAGCTGTTGTAGGAATCCCAGCTTAACTCCAAAAGAAAAGGGAAGTTTTCTGGGTGCCCAAATCAGGAGACAAGCAGAAGCCCTGCTCCCCACGGGAGATGGCTCATCAGCTGCCAGGCAGAGGACCACGACCCAGGGTGTACTCTTGGTGCCTAGAGCCCACCACAGCCAGGCAGGGCTCTCGCTGACCCCCCAGCCCAGGCAGAAGCCCAATGCCAGGCAGCTGCCCCAGGGAAGCAGGGGCAGGAGCCTTTCTCCTCTGCGCTTACCACAGCACACACACACTGCGCTGGCACCGGGACATCATGGCAGCATCCTGGAGCAAGGACTGGAAAGCTCTGTTGCAATTGTAGCTACAGCTTGAGCAAGGAGACTCAGAGAGAGACAGATGTGGTTAGAGGGGAGATCTGAGCACAGAGCTCCCATAAGAGTTGCCTGAAGTCTCAGTGCAACAACAATAAAGCCAGAAACAGCTCCAATACGGCACTTGAGACCACCACAGCTGCTTGGGCTCCCCAAGCATGTTCAAATGAGATTTCTGCAGAGCCCCCACCCAGGGCAAGGCAGGGCTTATGACGAGCATCCATCAAGGAAGGGCTGAGCTCAGTACCTGGCAGCCACCCCCCGGGCAGCACTCCCCACACATAATTAATAACAACTGCAAGAGAAGAAGTTCCTTGAGCTCGGGCAGCTACAGTTGTTTGTGCTCATCCCTTAATGACATTGCAGCCAGAAGAGGTTTAAAGAGGTGGTAAGAGGGCTGCTGCCATGCAGCTGGTGTTTTCCAGCTCTGCAACTCTTCCACAGAACAACTCTCAGCAGCCCTGTGGATTTGATGGGCACCAGCTAGAGCACATGCAGCTCCCAGATGAGATCCTGCAAAGCTAAAAAGTTTCTACAAGCTGCAGCCAATGGATGTATTTCTTAAAAAAAAAATAAATCTAGTGGAAACAATTTATTTTTAGCTGCAGGACTTGCAGCTTGAACACACCGCCTTGGGACGGGAGCCCCGGCAGCAGAACAAGCCTCCTGCAGAGCTGTGCAGACGGCAACACCAGCCGTAAATAAGTAGTCGCTGCATAGAGACAGAATTGGATTTTTGTGAATGCCAGTTTAAATAAGTGGAAGTGTCACTTGAAGCCTAAATAAGGAAATAGGAGTTTGATTTTTTATTTTTTTTTTAAATACATGAGGCCAAATCCTCACCTAGCCACAGGTGACAGCCCTCAGTGCAGCCAGGAGTGATCTGTGTCCTCAGGGGAAGCAGGCTGAGATTTTTAACCTACTGTGGCTCCTCTAGCACACCTGCTCCAAGTGCTGCTCGGAAGATTTCCTGCATCCCATGATGGGGAAAGGGGCTGAGTGATGGTAAAAATTGCCAAAGACGCTGGAGTCAGGACTAGAAACGCTCTGTACCTGCAGTCCCAGACACGCTTCCCAAATGCTTCCCCCGGTCAGTATTCGTGAGGCCTCAGTGCTCAACATGGTCAGCTGTGACAAACCTGACCCCACAGGGCAGCCACCTCCCTCTCCCAAAGAGGTGAAGCTGCAGCAGAAATGCAGTAGGATCATAAAACACTGAGGCATGACATGACTGTGCTAAAATCCCCTATTTGCTCTGTCCCATTCGCACCCCTGGCTCTTTCTCCCCTGCTGGGTTTTTCTCTATCGACCCCTGGTACCCCATGCCCCTGCCAGGAGCCCCCGCTCAGAGCGGGCGACAGGTTTCTGGCTGAGGATGTGATGTGTGCAGGGCGAAGCAGGAGGCTGGGGTGGGAGGGTTGTTTCATTTCTCTCCCACTATTTGAAAAGGAGGTGGCTGGAAAAATAAAGAGAAAAGTCAGAGGGAAAGGTCATGCATTAGATTGATCTGGGGGGCTCTTTGCTACGGTGGCTGTAATGACTGTTTAATTATTCCCAGCTCACGTGGCAGTTCAGAAGAGGCTCTGCAGAAGGCATGCATCGCTTCAGGGCAAATAACTGACTGAAGATTTATTTCTCACCCTTGGGTTTCCATGCATCCCTTCCCAGGCCTCCCGCTACCCTGGGAGTCAGTGGCAGAGGAAGGTTTTGCCCTCCGAGGTCCCAAACCCCAGCCTGCAAACCCGTGCCCTGGAGTCAGGGAGTGGGTGGTGGGTACCACGGGTCTGAAGGTACTTCAGGGAGTGTTCATAGCACTTTCAGGGCACTGCATGAGCAAGGGGATATATGACCCACAAATTTTTTCACCCACTGTGCTACTCTGGAAGCCCTGACCCATGAGAAGTGCTCTCACCCATGGATTATAGGCAATAGCCTCTGCCTGTCTGGAGGTCTACCATGGGAGGAGAGGAATGGGGCATCTCTAAGCAGGACAAGTAGTTGCGTGGCTTGTGCTCTCTCTGCTGGAGAAGCCACGGATGAAGGGTCCCGGCTGCTGTCACTGCCACCCTCTGAGTGCATGGGAGAAAGCTGGAGGGTCTCTCTTCCCTTTCTGTCCATGATTAATCTGCCACAGCAAGGGGCAGGGACACAAATCAGAGGGGGGATGAAAGAGGATAAATCCACGGTATCAGCAGCACCACATTTGCTAGATAATAAACAGACTCCTCTCCTCATAAATTTCCCTCCATTCCCCCATGGTTCCCTGCCACTGACGCTGGCAGACATGGAGCTGGGCTGATCCTGGCCTTTCTGGTGTCCTGGCTGGTGGGGAGAGCCGTGGCTCTGCCGAGGAAACCTGGGACCCTCCACCCGGGCTGGCCGCCTTCACCCCCTGCACACACTGGGGTGCAGCGGGGGCTGTAGGGTGGCACAGCAAGGCCCCATCCAAGCTCATGGGCTTTAGACAGTGCATGGGACACCTGAGCTGACTGCGATGAGGTGATTCGTACCAGCACATGAAATGGGTGGGAGAAGAACTAGAGACACCAAGCACTCTTTAATTTACTTGGTATTTCCATTCTCCATCTCAGCCCACCCCAGGTGTGGCTTGTTCTCTCTCCCTGCCCTGGCACAACACCATGTCCTCACTCCTCATTTTGGCAGCAGCCAGCTCACCCACTTCTCCACACCCCATGTGGGGATGTGACCCTGTTAGCTGCCTCGTGGTGGCAGGTGGCCCTGTGCCCTGCTCAGGTATCACCAAGAAGCTGACACTTCCAGACAGGTTTCTCCAGTGACGGCGTGTGTTTAATTTAAGTCTGACAGGAGTCACACTGCTGGAGAAAGGTTCAGGTGATGCCACTTCTTGTGCACCTGGAGATGCGTCCCTGCCTGAATCTGGACACCCATGACCACAGAGCTGAGGTCCCACGCTGAACACCTCTGCCATGGGATGCCCTGCTGCTGCCGTGGGGCAGGACCCACTCCCCGGGGGCTCGGGGCAGAGCAGGATGCGAACGACCCCTTCTGCGTCCCCAGAGCAAAGCAGCAGCTCCCAAGCACCGGCAGCCTGGTTTTGCTGGGGGACGTTGGCAGCGGGACGAACCCCAGATGCCGCACGTGCCGCTGGGGTGCTGGCTGCTGCGGTCGGGTCTCTCCCTGGAGCAGCTGGGCATTGCGCGGGGGCTCACGCGTGCCGGGACTCGCCCATGGGGAGAGCACGGGGGAGACATCACAGGTAATGAACTGCTCAGCTGGTCACCTTGGAGGGTTCCAGAGCCCTCCGGGAAAGCCCCCGGGAGCCCCGGACTGGCCGGCCGCCTTCCCCACGGCCCGGGGAGAGGGTGCTGCAGGGGAAGAACCCAGTCCCGCCTCGCAAAGCACTGTCAAGCACTTAATAGTACCTGTCCCCACCATCTCCCTGGCCTGGATTTATGCCTTGAGGGGTCACCTCTGGTGAGACTCTAATAACACGACTTTATTAGCTTTCTTGTTCCTTCTTTAAGATACAGTAGCAAGGGGGGAGGAGGGCAGCGGCACCTCGGGAAGGAGTGGGGGCGTTCGGATAGGAAGCAGCTGCCCTCGCGATTCCCCTTCTCGGTGACAAGGGGGAGAGGGAGAAAAATGATGCTCCCTCGAAATTTATCATGCACCCAATTACAATGTTAATTGGCAAGTCCCAGAAATCAATTAATTCGCAAATTTTTTTCAATTAAAAATTAAGATAAATCATAAAACGTTATTAAGCAAAGGCCAAACTCCGTGAACTTTTTTTTTTGTAGGCATCTGGGTTTTTTTTTAATTTAAATAAAAAAAAGAGCTGTGTTGCCAAGGCCCGATGCCCTTGAGTGCCTTTGCTGAAGCGCAGGGGGCTGTCATCAGCAGGACTGGGCTGAAGACAGATAAAAAAATATCGACCAGTCGGACACACTGCTTCTGCTTTATTGATCAGGCGGGAATTTAACTTGCTGTGCATATCCACCGTGTCAGCAAGGGCCACGGGCGAAATTAAAAGTACTTGGCTTGGAGATGTCGCCTTGATACCGGGGGGTGGGGAGAGAGGGAGGGAGGGGGAAGAACATGGGGAGAAAGGGAAGAAAGGAAAGGCAGAGGGTGGAAAAAGAAGAGGGAAAAAGAAGGAAGAAAAAAGACAGAAGTTGAGGATCAGGAGGTTGCAATGCCTGCTTTTCCCTGGTTGCAATCTCACTTGTTGGCCAGAGCTCCTTGCCCTCTCTGGAGCACTCGCAGGTGTCTACTGCATGTAAGGAAGGGAATCAGCATGTATTTTAATGGAGCTTTGGAAAAAAACCCTTCTCACTCAAAACCATCTCTAATCTCACACATTCAGAGGCTGCGGGACCTGCAGTGTTCGCTGTATAAGAAATCTGAGGAAGCACCTGGCCGTCAAGTTAAAGTCCTCAGGCATAAATCGAGGAGACCTGAGGTGAGAGCCATGACCCTGATGTGACACATGACAACAGAGCTAATTTGGGTTTTACACACTCCATTTATCCTGCCAGGCCTGGCAGCGTGGCCACTCGCCCTTCCCAGAGCAGCCGCCCACGCTGGCCCTAGGAAGGTCTCCTCTGAGGGCTGTTTGGAACAACAGAGCACTCAGCAGATCCTGCTGAAATGAAGCAAACCCTTGCCTGGGGCAGTGCGAGGAGCAGTGATATTTAAATACAGGGTTCCCTGAGCAGGGAAGGGGTAGGAGCCACGTCCCATAACTTGCTCTGGGTCCTTATCCTGACCAGAAGTAACAGAGAAACCCCTTGTCATTTGGGCGTGCAGGGACCACCAGGATGGTGTGCTTCTCTCCTCGTCCATCAGCAGGAGTCTCCGGTGCAGACTCAGGGGGGTTAGCACAGGATGACTTTAATCAGAATGACCACAAAACAGTGGGAAAGCAACCTGTGAAAGGATGTGATATCCAGGATGCGTCTCCAGATGCCTGGAGACATCTCTCGAGGACAGTGACCCTGCCTGGAGTGACCAGGCCATCTCCCAAGGTCCCACAGCCTTTGTGTTTTAGCTATATTGCCAACTTCCTCCTTATTCCTTATCCCACCAGGCCCAGAGCTGCCTCTGTCCCCTGAGGAGAGCTACCCCTGTGCCTCTCTGCATAAAGAAACCTTGGGCTGAAGCCCCCCCCAGCAGGGTGAGGATGCCCAGTGCAGTGCCAGGAACTGAGGCACTACTTTCTGCTTTCACCCCGGCTGTCAAGGGAGGGGGGATTAAGAATAGTGACAGGAAAAGAGCACATGTGCTAATGAGGGAGACGGATCTTCAGAGTGATGCTGAAGGAAGATTCAAGCCTGGGCAGAGGTTCACTGAAAGCTGCTACAGCAGCTGGAGCTCCACAGTCCCGTGGCTGACTCTTTTCCTCAGGCATGAATCAAAGCTGGCTCCAAGAGTCAAGCTAAATCCCCCATCTGGGCACTTCACCTGCTTTGAAACAGGCCTTCCCACTGCATCTTGCTCTGCCCTCCTTTGCCCGATACTACTCGGTTCCCTCTTTATGACAGCATCTTTGAGGTCACCAGAAAACAGCCCATAGCACCTCCCATTTGCACCAAGGTGAGAGACCCCGGTGCCCTCTGTGTTCTGGGAAATGCCTTATAATCAGAGAATCAGAAGAGAAATTACTCCCGGACACACCAGAAAGGTCATTATGGGGAATCAGTAGCTCCTGAAATGCTGGGTGTGCAGGGATGTGTCCCCACGCTCCCAGCCCAGTGGCAAGGAGCAATGAGAGCTGCTAGCCCAGGCTGGGAACAGCCAGCAGGTGGGCATGGGCTTTAAAGCACAAATATGCTCAGATTAAGTATTCAATGCGGAGAAAAGAAAGGAAGAAAAGTGAAAAAGGGGAGAGTTTGCACAGCCATGGGGCACTATGAGAACAGCATCACCGCCCATCCGCCCACCCAAGCACATCCATCCCCAAAGGCACCCACCGAGCACCCCAGGCGGCTGTTGCAGCACCATGCCCAGCCCCAGGATGCCATAGCGCAGGCACAGGTAATATTACAACATGGCATGAGGATACTGCTGGCTACATCTGCTAAGCTTAGAAACCCCTTTAAATAAGGGGAAAGAGCTGAGAAAGTCCTGTCCGAGCTCACACCATCCTTCAGCTGCAAAAGCAGGAACAGACAGCATGGTCCAACTCGCTGCTCCACCCTCTGGACCATTCCCCAGCTATAATGATACCCCTCATCCTTTTGGGGAGGTGAAATGACAGCTCGGAAGCATAGGTTTGCTGCTGGTAATGCAGGAAAGAATCTGCTAGCTGTCACACAGGGAAATAAAAATGCCCCCTGCCAAATAAATTTTTTAAAAAGAGCACTGCATATTCAGGAAGAGAGCATCATGTTATTAAAACCACTGCATCCAAAGGCACATTCCCAACCTTCAAGTGCTTGACTCAGCAACTGTATTATTTGTAATGTGACCTCCTAACGTTTTTTAAATGGCCAATAAGTGCCTCTTCCCCAAACTCTAGAAAGCACTGTGGACCCATTGGGGACCATCAGCTGAGGTGGGCTCCACAGTTCCTACTGCCTCCTTTCCTCCTCTTCTGTCCTCAAACTCATCTTCCCTCCCACCCCAAACTCAAACCATAGCCCCAAACCTGCCCCTTCTCCACCCAGCCTCCCCCGTCATCAGCAGGTTGTTCTCTCTGGTCACTGCTCGGGGAGCAGCAGGCACGGTTTAAGGGTCCCCCTGTGCACCGCCACCTCCGCTCGTGGTATTTACCTGCAGTGACATACGCAGCGATACACTCGTATGCACACGGGGATGTGCGTGTGTGTGCCTGTCCTGAAGGACACCCATGGGTGCTACTCTCGAACGCTGTGCCTGCCTGCACTCCCTGGGTGGCCCTGGGCTGGGGAAATGCATCTGCAGCCAAAGCACCAGCCGAAGCTCAGAGTTGGGGCCATTGACAGCTCCAGAGAGTCTCACATTTCAGTGTGCTTTATTGCAAGCCTTTAATACGGATGAGGTGTAAAACAGGTGAATATAAATCGAGTGAGGATAGGAGACGTGCATCTAGCACACAGATAAGCTTCATGCACACAAGCCAGGAATATTCATGTGTTCTGCAGCGACCAGCCTGGCTGGGGCACAGGGCATCAGTGTACAGAGAGGGTCGCTGTTATTATTTCTTATTTTTACCTTGGTGGCACTCAGCAGCTCAGCTGGGGATTGGCACCTTTTGCTCTCCAAGCTGTACATGCAGAGCAAGGAAATCATCCCTTCTGCAGAGCACCGTGGGGCCGCCGCTCGCCTGCCTCCCGCTCTCTGCTGCTTTGTGCTTGTGCTCTGTGAAGGTGAGCTACTAGGTAATTTCTCTTTGGAGGAGGAATACCAACGGTCTTGCCTGGCAAGAGTTAAACCCCATAAAACCAAGGCTTGTAGTTTTGTTTTCTTTCAATTTATACCCTTCACTCAAAGAGGGGGGGGGAGGGAAGAAAGGAGGGGGAGAAAAAAGAAAGCCAGGTGACATATTCTAAGAGGGAGCACCGAAAACGTGTTAAGCACTTCAAAATCTCATATATTCAATCGGCCTCTGGCAAGACATCTGCCTAATGTTAGCGCTTAAATATCCTTTTCCATTTTACATGCATTCAAGTCTCATTTGAGCGAAATGAAACGGTATTATTAAAGGGAGATTTTGCACAAATGGCCTGAATTTGACATGTCAAGTTCAATGAGGCTGTTACATATGTAACACCGAGAAGGGCTCGGAGGCTGCCGGCTCTTGAAACAGCGCCAGTGGCTCAGAAATGAAATTTGCATTCAGAGAGCCTTGCCTTACCGCATGGAGCTGTGCATGGGGCTCGGCCGGACCCACACGGGGTGGAGGAGCCATGGGGCGAGCACAAGCAGGTCTCTCCCTGTGCTTTGGGAGACTGGACACCCCAAGAAGGCAGCAGAGGTAGAAACTCAGGTCCCTCATTCCCACTCAAGTCTGCTTTTTCAAGGGAGAGCTTGACCCTGCACCAGGGTTGGATCCTCCTGAGTGATGCTCATCACCGGTCCAACGGCCGGTGTCCATCCCCTGGGCACACACAGCCCCTTGGCATGGGTGGGTGCTGCCCTGTGGCTCAGCGTGGCTCCTCCTGCCTCACCGCTTGATGCTCCAGCTGGGTAGACCTTGAGATGTCCCTGGCCTGAGGCCAGAACGGTCACACCGACACTGCCGATGGGGAAGAAGGGCTGTTCCTGTCCCATCCCCGCCAGCTGAGCAAGGGGTGCATTGGTGCGGGTGGGATGCAACCCCAGGCTGCTGGTGAGCTGGGATCATGGGTAGCATCATCTAGGTAGCTCCTACAGCTCCCTTGTATCTCAGCCCCAAGAAGCTCCTGTGATCACCTGGCGGAATCCCTTTTCCTCCTTCCCTTTCTCTGCTCTCCTCCAAGCGATGCTGAGCTCCCTGCTCCGGCGATGCCCGAAAGCCCACACGAGTGCTCAATGCCCGGCGGAGGCGATGGCGCGGGGCAGCCCCTCCACCTTGCTCCTCCACCAGCCTCTCCCCTCCTCTTGATCTGGCCCTACGGCAGCATCTCAGCTGGCTCACCCCGCCACACAGCCCCGTGGCCGCGCTGCCTCGGGGGAGATCCCGGCACACGGGGAGCCCTGGTGCCGCGGCAGGAGCTGATGCGGCACCTGCCAAGTCTCTGGTGCTGCAGGCTCAGCGGGCAGGAGGGGATCTGCCTTCCTAACCCCGAGAGCTGGAAATTTATGATTTTGTTGCAAATCATTAAGGTTTATTAAAACTTAACAGCACAAGCCATGATTGGCTGCATCCTCTTTAAATTAAAAAAAAAAAAGGTCTTTGGAAAGCAGCCCCCCGGTCCGCTTCTCCCCATCAGACTGATAAGTAACAGCTGCTCAGCCATTTCGGTAACAAGTCGGTATTGGCAGGGAGCGGCCAGGGCTGCCGGTGCCCGTCACGTTTATAGGCCTACATTTTATTTTTATGTTTATTGGGTTATTTGAGATCATTATTAGTTTCTCTCTCCTCTTGTTGATGTGTTCTTGCTCCCGGCTCCTCCAGGCGGGAAAGGTGGGGGAATGGGAGAAGGGGCCACCCGCTAGACCGAGCCACCCTGCCACAGCCGAGCAGCGCATGGGGGCTCAACCCGCTCCCGTCCTGCTGCCCGCTATTGCTGCCCACCCTGCTCGCCCTGCCTGCTGCTGCCGGCTGGCCCCTGCATCGCTCCCCTCCGGGACTGGGAGAGACCGTCCCTGTGCAGAGCCTGCCGTGTTACAGATTAGCCTCCATCGCCTGAATCCATCGACTAGATTGAACGTTATCTATCACGCTACAGAGGGAGTCGTTATTTAATAATTAATAAAGACCTCTGATTCTTCTTCGCCGCCTGCGTGGCCGAGCGGAGCGGGCCAGGGAAGCGAGGGCAAGCTGGGGAGAGCTGTCTCCTCTCTAACTGCTGCTGTTATTTAAAGGAATAATGCCATTCTTTTTCATTTGTCAGCTGGCCCACAATGGCCCTTGTCATGCTTTATGATTTAGGGTTTCCTTTCCTTTCCCATTAAACGCCACCTTCCCATCACCGCCTCGCGCCAGCCAGCCTCTGCTCCTGGCTTGCGGTTTCAGTTTCACTCTGATATTGGCCCAACTTCTTTGATGGGCTCCTCCGAGCACTAATTGCTTCTGTTCATTTAAACCTGTTCACTAATTTGCAGTGGCCCTTTATTAAGTTGGATGCAGCCCAAATTACACCATAAATTACACTCGCAAGGGGACTGGGTGTCGTGGGCGATAAATGGGCTGCCTGTTCCCTGCGCCCCCCCCTTCTCCATCTTCCTGTGCAACGCGTGGGGGATGCGGGTTTCAGCCTGAGGCTGCAGGTGCCGAATTTGGGAGATCTCAACCCGGACCCATTGGGGGAGGTCTCTCTTTCTCTAGCTAAAGCTCCCTCCTTCTCCTTTCATCTGCAAAGGCTATCGCTCAGTTGCAAAGAAGATCCAAGCTGGGCAGGGATGGATTCTGCATCCTCCACACTATGCGCAGCCAGGTGCACCCCCTTGCCCTGGCACACACACACACACTGACACACGCACTCTCCCTCCTCTCCTACCACCTGGTGACGTAACTTTGCTTCTAGTTGGCAGTTTGATTCCTTTCCTCACCTTTTAATGACCGGGGAATTCATTAATAATTGAAATAAACACGCTCTTTTCCAAGGCTGCTGAGTTTTATTAAGGCAGGGGCAGGGATCTGCCAACCCTTGGCTGCAGCCATTTCCTAAATAACTGCTAGCAGTTAAAATGCAATTATTATTATTATTTTTTTAAATAGGGGACTTTGCTGTGCTGAGGAAAGCAGAAGGGAGCTGAAGGGAGCTGAGGGGCAGCGTGCACCGTTGCTGCAGGCCTGCTCCATCATGGGACGTGAGCAATGTGAGAGCTGCTCACCCAAACGCAAGTCCCCAGGGAAAGGGGTGTCTGTGCCCTCTGGGAGCCACTTCTGCCTGGCTTTGCCATTGTCATGAACTCCAGGGAAATGTTTCTGCTCCACTGGTTAGCACTAAATCTCCCATATCTGGTAGCTGTGGGTACCATCATCTCCTCTGCCATCTGCGGGTGCCCCGGCTGGCTAACCAGGGGTGCTGGTGGACCCCAGGGAGCTGCTTACCTGATGTTCAGCTGGGTGAGCTTCTCCAGCTCCTGCTCCATGTGCTCCTGCAACTCCCCAGGGCGAAGGAGGACCTGGCAGATGGGGCAGATCGGAGCCTGGCTGTCAAACAAAGTCGCTTTCTTTTTGCCTGCGGGGAGGAAAAGAAGGGAGAAAGCTTTAGCTCTGATCGGCTGCCATCAGCATCGCCTGCGCTCTGCCCTGGTCCCTGTCCTAGCTGAGGTCTGAAACCAGGGAGGTTTCTGCCAGTATAGCCTCATTTCTCTCCCCGTTGCACGCTCCCTGGGGCAGGGACTGACTCTGTTCTGCAGCAGGACCGCAACTGGCACGAGAGCATCCCAGCCCTGGCCATGGGCCCTCCAGTCTTACAGGGAGAGCAGCAACAGCCACATTTCGTGAGTGACCCTGTGCAACCCTGGCTTCCCCAGTTTGCGGTGCAGGCGGTGCGACTTGGGGCAGAGGGATGACACAGCACTACCCAGTGTTCCTATTAACTAATAACAGTAAATTAAGAAGAGCCATCTGCATCCTCCTTGGCACTCCTGAAGTCAGATAGGTCAGGATGAGCCCCCGAAGGGTAGAGCGATTCTCCATGGGCACACAACAGTTGGGAGGCAGAGGAGACCCTGCGGTGCTGAGCTGCAGATGGCAGGGAGCAGACCTGGATGCTCGGCATGGCCGCCCCAGCGGTGACCAGCGATTGCTTACCCCGTCCCCGGACTGGGATGGGGCCCCTTGCCCTCCCCGTACCACCAGCAGCTCTGGACCCCGCAGCCGCCTGAGCCCCCTGGGCTTGCATCATCCCTGGGCGAGATTTGGGGGGTGCCTGTAGACCCTGATCCCAAGCTGGGCTGAGCCCCTGAGGCCACTCTGGAAGCAGGGTGCTGCCTCACACCCTCCTCGCCCCAAATCCTCCCTGCTGCTCCCCTGCCCAGCCACATCTCCCTGGTTCGCTCCCTGCTCCGAAGCCAATTTCCTCCAGCTCAGAAACTTTATTGCCCCCTCTATAAGGAATATACAGCGTCTATTTAACATAAAATAAAACTCTAAAGCAAACAATGAAGTTTCAATAAAACAGAGAAGCCCGCAGGTCTCCAGGCCCCCCTCTCCCAGCTGTATTAGCAGCTCTGCTCATGAGAGGGCGTGCGGAGCCTGGCTCAGATGGCTCCGGCGGGGAGAAACATGCTTTATAGCCGCCTGTTGTCATCTAACGTGAACCCTCCTGCTGGATTATTTATTTATGTATTAGACATGGATCAAATTGGTTAAATCCGAGTGAGAGGCAGTAATGCACAATAAAGCAGCCAGCGCTGGATACGAGGGGGCTGCGTGCACTGTGGCCTTCCAATCAGGAGCCAAAAGGTGCCATTTTATGGCTCCTAACGATGGCAGAGCCCAGTTAAATGAATCCCCATTAAAGGAATAGACCTTCTCAAAGTATAAAACATTGGTGTGAGTGGCTTTACTGGGTCCCTGCTGCTCACTGTATAACCGCCTGGCGCAGGCATTTAACGACAGGAAGGGTCTGAAATAAGTTTGAGAGTCACCTTGGCTCATCCTTGCCTTCCAGCAGGGCACAGCGTACGTGCCTGGCAGGAGTGGGGCCATTGCCAGGACATTACCTGCCCTTTTCTTCAGCCTCCCTATAGGAGGTGGGGGAAACTGAGGCACAAGGGCAAGTTGGGGCAGGCCAGTGCTATGGGGCATCTCCTACCTCCCCAGCTTCTCCATCCACTGGGAACTCTCCCATTTGCAGAGCCAGGAGGAAAACCCAGCTGGTCTCTCCTCTGGACTTGAACCACTCCTGACGGCTCCTGGGCAGAATCCCGGCAGATCCCGGGTGCCTCGGCTCCTCATCCCTACCACCCTTCTGCCAGAGAGGACACAGCATGCAGCCCATGCAACTGGGAATATCTTCCTCGCTCCTCCTTCCCTCGTGTTTAAATAATGCCCAGAACCCAACCCAAACCCAAACAACCAGCTCCTGCTGACCCTTGCGGGAAAGGTCGGCATTTCAGTAATTCCACCTTCCTCTTGGAGCTTTTCCACTTTTGTGTAGTGGGGGCCCAAAATAGCCCAGGAGCGTCCCCGACCACCTGCTATTTATAACCCCAGCTTCACAGCAAAACAATGGAGCTGTCTGAGTCTCCCTCCCAAAATAAACAGGCAGCCTTTGAGCGGACGGGAAATCCTGCTGGATCCCTGCTGTGGGGTGTGCAGATGGACGGGTAAACAGGCTGCCCTCCGCCCTACTGCGCCGCATCCCCGCTCCCAGCCCAGGCCACCGCCGTGGGGCCCGTGAGCCCCCCTCGCCTGCCACCCACAGCTTGGGCTGGTGGGGCAGGGATGCTCTCGGCAGCACCGGAGGGTGAACTGGAGGTTAGGCATCCTTGGTTCTCTGCTCTCCGGGGAGCCCCGGGATGTTTTTTTTGCTGAGGGGAGGTGATGGAATGTCCTGGACCGCAGTGCTGGGATGGGCAGTGTCGGACCAGGAGGTGCAGCTGGGGTCCCTCTTGGGGACCAGCTCTGTTGCACCAGGCTGGTGGCTTTTTTAACTTCCTGCACGCCCAGGTCCTCGCTCCCTGCTTGTTCTTCAGGGCTCTTCCATGAGGTGCATGTTCCTAAGCAGAGGTGACTTTTTGGATTTCAACGGCTGGGGCAACCAGGAGGGATCTCAGGCCATGGGAAGGAGCCTTGCTGCCTTCCATGGCCACTCCCAACCCCAGCCCAAGCCAGCAGGAGAAATGAGCAGCAAGGCCTTGCCCACCAGCTACACCAACAATGGTGATGAATTCATGCCAAGGAAGGACGTGACAGCTGTCACCCTGCATCCCTGTGACAGCCGTGAAGATCCCCTTGCTCCAGTGAGTGTGGGAGGCTGGTGCTTGCACTGCAGCAAGGGCTTCCAGAGGGGCAGGAGAACAGGGACCTGGACATGCAGCCAAGTCCCTGACGTACAGATGCAAAGCAGGAGACAGAAGGAGCCCCGGCTCCTGGCCCAAGGGGCTGACAACCACGCTTTTGCAGGAGCAGGGCTAAGTGTGAGTGACAGGCAGAAGGGAGGGATCATCTCCCATGCCAGCAGGACACCTACGCAAGCCTCCCCAGGTCTGCGAAACCCGCTGCGTGCCCGCGCTGCCACAGAGGCTGCCGGCGGGATGCGTCTCCCCAGATCAGCGGCATCTACATCCATAGCATGCCCCAGAGCCTGGCACGTGCCCACGCTGTGGTGTCTTACACTGAGCACTGGTACCCAGCTCTGTGGCGTGGGATGCTGGGTTGTGGAGAGGGAGAGGATGGGCATTGCGAGTCCTCGGGTTTTGTTTGTGGATGCAAAGGTGGAGGGAGATGCATACATGTTGCCTCTCCTCTCCGGAGCAGGGACATCCTGGTACCCATGAAAAAGCAAAGGATGCTGCACTGTGTGTGCACCTGGACATGCTGGGGTGTAGGTGCTTACCCCACTCAAGGGAGCAGAGAGCATTGATGTGCCCAGGGCAAAATGAAGGGTCCATATCCCCGAGCAGGCTGGACCCGTGCCTGCCCCAGCGGCGAGTGCTTCCCGCTCTTCTGTCCCTGCCTTGTGCCAAACCTGCTCCTCGGAGACCCTGAATGGCTCTTTTCAGGCTTTTGTTTTTTGGCAGCTGTGTTTTTGTTTTCTTTGCCCCTCTCTCTCCCCTTCACTCTCTGGTTACTCGGTGGGCTCAGCTCCAGTGTTTACCCTCCTCAGCTCTGCCGTGCTTCCCCTGCTGCTGACCCCCTGCTCACCAGTGCCAGAGAGATGAAAAGGCAAAGCCTTGGTGCTCCTGCTGTTTGCCCCGTCTCCTGGGCTCCGCGGAAATGTTTAACTCCAAGTGTTGAAACCAAATATTTCCTGCTCTGAAAGCAGAGGACTCGATGCGCAGACGCACCCCTGCGTGGAGGAATTTGTCCACGGGCTCCATTGGAGGGCATCTGCAAACGGATCCCAGCCCAGGCAGGGACAGAACCAAACCCTCCTGATCCTGTTGGGGATCGAGGGCCAGATCCTGCCCTCAGTTACACTGATATGGATCCAATATAATTCCTCTGAGTCCTCTGAGTCAGGCCTGATTTACCGCAAAGTGACAGGCTGGGAGCTGGGCTCAGGTACCGGGGACGCAAGCGTGGCACTGAATAGGCGTGAAGGCATGAAGCCATCCCCGCTCCCACCCTGCGTCTGTGCGCCGGAACGGAGAGCTGACAGCACTAACGAGGTGTTTGCAGGCCAGGACTGGGTCACTTGGAAGGGAGAGCTTTCCCCTCACAAGCAGAATGGGAAATGCTGTTTTGGAGAGCATTTAAGTGAGAAGAAAAGGGGACCCAGCCCACCAACAGCCATTACAGCATGTGATGTATACAGCCCCTCGTCACTATGCAGCACTGAGTAAAATGATGCTCCCACGTCACTCCAAATGAGCAAAGTTTACAAGGCGTGAGGGCTCGCTCTGCCCAGGAGCTCAGCAAGTTGCCAAATGAATGAAATTGTTTATAATTCAATTGCTCAGCTCTGCTGACGGCTTATTGCACAGCCAGGTGCCTCCCCAGGACTGCCACCGCGGGTGGCACAGGCAGTGCAGGCGGGTAGGGAGCACTGATGGGGGCACTCTTTCCTAAGAGCCCTTTGCTGTGCAGACCCCAGGGCATCTGCTCAGGTTTTGGGTCATCTCCCCACACTGTCCTTCCTCACGGCCATCTGAAACTTGCCCCCGGGAGAACCAGCTCTTCTCTCCCAACTCCTAATTTCTCCTATCTCAAACTGTTTTCCACTTGTCTGAGTACCAAACTCCCCCTCCTCCAAGATGCCTCCCTCCATCTCACCCTCCTATTTCCTCTCTCTCCCTCTTAAACACTCCATCATTTAAACCCAATCAAAGCCAGTTGATCTGAAACTCTTCTGAATAGAAATGACCCCATGCTGGGGCCCCGCAGCCCCGCGTGCCGCTTTGGGGGCCGTGCTGAAACCAGGTGGGTGGTAATGGAAGTGCTGACACAGGCTCCTTGACAGCATCACCACTGCCAGCGCCTGTAATAATCCCTCCTGGCTCCCCCGCAACTTGGTTTCCGCGACGATTATTTTCCATTCGATGATGGGCTTGCTGTTATTTGTGTACTGATAGCAGATATCTCGTGTGACAAGCCTCCTTTCCTTCCAGCTCAAAAAACAATAATTCAAAGCAAGCCCCATATTAGCTTGAAAATAGCCAAATGCTCACTCTTCTCCCGGCAAGCCTGCGCTGCAGCCGATGAGGCTCGCAGAGCCCTGACAGTAAGTGCAGCCAAGGGGCTGCGCTGCAGCCAGGAGAGGATGACAATGGTGGGGCGACGAAGGCGGAGATGGTTCACGTGTCAGTGCAGAGCACCCTGGAGTAACAGCAGAGGCAAAAAGTATTTGGCAATAAAGTAAGGGAGCAGGAATAAAGTTGCTCATCGCTCTCCCATCTCCCTGATATTTACTGGTGTGCTCCCAGTGCCATCCCCATGGGGCTGCATCCTGCCTGCTGCGTGCCACCTTGGATGCTGCTGGTTTTGACTGGGTCCAAAAGGTACGTGGCCGCCAAAAACCTGCACAAGGGGGTGGCTTGAGGTCAGGGCACGTTCTGCTCCTTCCAGCAGGCCCTTCCCCTTCCTCGGGCTCCTGGCTGGCTCTGGGATGCAGACCTCGGCTGTGTGGGATGCAGACCTCGGCTGTGTGGGATGCGGACCTTGGCTACGTGGGATGCAGACCTCAGCTTGCTGCCCAGGTCTGGGTGCCCTGGATCTGGCCCCTCTTGCACTTGCTCTGCACAGGGTGGTGGAGAGCCAGGCGCCAGGGACAGCGATGGGCAGCGAGGTGACTCCGGCTTCAGGTGCTGTGGCTGTGTTCAGCATCTGGCTGTAACCACATCCACAGCACGCCTTAACTCTGCAAACACCTCACAGTGCAGCGAGCACATCCACATCACTGAGGAATCACCCTGCATCGAGCAGACCTGCCCTTCCCTGGAGGACATACGTTTTGGAGGTGTGTGCAAGCAGGAAGGGAGCAGAGGTCTGGAAAAGTGGCTTTTCATGTAAGAAAAGACTTTTGAAGAGTCACTGCTTCTCTACTCCTGCATCACAGCACAAAGCTGCCGCAGGGCACCAGCAGAAGCTGGACTCGGATTGTGCTGGGCACGGCACGGGGCCACTCCTGCCTTGAATCTAGCAGAGAGGGCCGCAGGGATGGGTGACAGCCAGTTTTAGACAGCTAAGGTGTATAAAACACATAGAGGCACAGAGGGACCAAGAGACCTCTACAAACTCATGGGCAAGCTGGGGCAGAGCGAAGAGCTGAACTCAGCCCCCTGCATCCCTGCCAAGGGCCTGATCCCCAGCACTGCTCCCTGATAACGTGCCCAAGCTCCCAAGCAGCTTAGAAAATATACCTGCTTCTCCTGAGGCTAAAAACTACGGAGGGATCTGAGGCAGAAAAGCTTGCTAAAATACTGATTTCCTTCCAAAGAAAAGAGGTGCTCTTGTAGCTGCCTCTCCAGGCAAGCTGGATACTGGAGAGGACTGGTGTAAACTGGTGCAGTGCTGCTGCCACACAGCTAACATCAGCTGGGGTGATCCCATGAGTTGCATAGTAAAAATGTGTGTTCAAACAGCACCCTGAGCTCTTCAGAGGCTGTTGCATGTCCTGTCGCGTCTGGCACCATGTTTCTCATGGCGGGTGGCAGCCCGGCAGTGAGGAGAGGTGAGGAGCCCCTCCGAGCATCTGACCCCACCACTCGTGATCCCGGCCCTGGCTCTCCACCTGCGGAGATCACGGCTGCCCGGCACGGGGCAGAGGAAGATGGATTGAACTGGGCAATAATTTAAGAAACTGAGTGAGTCTGTACATCCAATCACTTTACAAATCAGGGGAAAAGGAGAGAGGAGTAAAGGCAGGAGCGGGGGGAGAAGTGAAAAGGCTGCGCAGGGAAATGCATCACAATTACTGTCTCGGCTCTAATGAGGAGCCTGTCATGAGGCTGTCATCCTGCGGAAAGCCACCTACTCAGAAAGATTCAATAAAAAAGTAGCAGAGAGATAAAAAAGAGATATATTTCAGCCCTTGCTAATATTCTTTTCATTTGTCCCAGCACAAAATAAGATACTGCACTTAACCGGCTCGGTTAAAATGAAAAGGGGGGGGGCGGGAAGGGAGCAGCATTGATCAATACCACTAAAAGCCGGGAGACACGGTGATGGAGTGCAATTTTTTTGTCTGTGCTGAAGCATAGCAGAGGCCCGGGTGGGGTAATTTATGATTCGCACGCATGCTGGCTAACTAGAGGCTGACAAGACAATGAATCCTCGATGAGAGGGACGCGGGCTGCCGGGAGAGCTGGAAAGGGAGAGCGTGACAGGGACCTGGAAGGGAGAGGGGAAGAGGAGGGCTGGGACAGGCTGCAGTCCCGTCTCCCCATGGCACTGCTCCTGGGCTCAACGCAGCTCTGCAGAGCAGAGCAGAAATGCCTCCCCGGGCTTCACAAGAGAAAAATAGAGAAATGCCAAGAGCAAGCCAAGGGGCTGCACTGCCTCCATCCCTGCCCTCCTTCCTTGTGGCTCCTGGCAGGGGAGGCTGCCCATGCCGGCTTTCCCCAGGGAAGCACACTGGTGTCTGGCCACAACCCGTGCTGGGCTGGAGATGGATCAAACTGGGACAGCAGGGACCAGGGACAGAGACAGATGATCCCTTCTCTGCTCCAGCTTCTCTGACGGGTGCTGGTATGAGTCTGGGCAAGCTCAGGACCACAGAGTTGGACCTTCCCACTGCCACCCATCCTCTGCCCTGGCAGCGAAAATGGAGCCTCCTCCAACCCACTGCCTCGTCTCCAAAACACACAAGTCCTGAGGAGCAGCTGGGTCTCCCCAGCATCAGTGGAGTCCCTGGCTTCAGCAAATATGGCACAGCAGAAGCACTCCTGGGGGAATCCTACAGTTCTGTCCCTTCAGCCTGGGGGATCTCCTGGAGCGTGATGCACCTCCTTCCCCCCACATCCTTGAGCTGCCCTCCATCCTGTGGGTCTTGTCACGCCATGCAGCCAAGACTGGCCAGGCTGTGGACAAACCACCCAGAGCCAGCGGGACCCAGGGACCATGCCTACCACTCTGCAAAATCTGTGGCCCACAGCCAGTCCTTCCTCAGTGGGGCTTGCAAAACCAGGCACTGGGACCCAGCACACTCCCCAGCAGGCAGGCAGCCAGGCAGGAGACCCCAGAGCTCTCTTGCTGGCTGTGCTGTGTGTGCAGTCATGGCTGGACTGAGTACGGGGAATGGCTCTGCCTCCTCACCATCTCTCCTCCTCCTCCTCCTTGATGGCCTGGCATGCCTGGGGCTGTGCATCCAGGGCTGGCAGCCGGGTGACATTCACTAGCAGGCCTGGCCTCTAGCCCTGTTTGCTGTTACAAGGGTCACTTTTTGTCCCTTGTTGAACCAGTCCCCTGAGCTCGGGTTCCTGCTGGGCTGGTGGGAGACGGTGGCAAGGAGGACCTGTGTAGCTGCATCGCCAAAGTGTGCCTTGATTATCCATGCTCTGCATCAACTCTTGGGTTGGAAAGACCTGGAGCAAAATACCTTCTTTAGCTGCCAAAAAATAACAGCAATAGGAACTAGAGAAGGTGGGAGTTTCACAGGAACATCCCCATGTCTGGCTGGGAGCCCATAAGAGAGCTGGGGTCTGAGGTCCCAGACACTTTTGGAGTCTGTGCCATGCTCTGATTGCTTCATCCATACCAGAAACCAGGATGCAGTTGTGAGCGGGAGTGACAGCCCTGCACAAGGGCTGGGGGAGCGCCGGAGGTCCTTTTCCCTCCTGGCTGCATCCCACCACTGCACATCCCAGCTCCCTGCAAAACCTGCAGGACGATCCTGTACCAGACTGCAGCTGCTCAGCTCTTGCGCGCCCCGTCCTCCTGCTCCTCTGGCTCCTTGGCAAAGGATCTGGCCGCATCCTGAGAGACAGGATCAGCCTGGAAATGGGACTCTGCCTTCATCATTGGCAGTGAAACAAGAGCCTGGGGACCACCCCACTGCCAGCAGGGCAGGGGCTTGCTGTGGGTCCCCCTGTAGCCCAGAGAGGTGCCCCAAGAGGGGCTCCAGCCCCATTCTATCCCTGCAGCAGATGCTTGCAGGCAGCCACGCTGCTCCCATGCCCTTGACTTGGAGGGCAGCCTGTTAAGTTGGTGATATACTGATACGCCTATAATTCGAAGGGGTGATGGGGTAGAGTCTTTCCCTGCCTCCCACCCACTCCCTCCCCGCCACTTTCCAGCTCCTCTTCTCTCCTCCCTTGGGGGTGTGTGGGGCACATATTGAAAACACAGATATTGAACTGTCAAAACTATTTCCTACAAGAAAATAGATTCATCAGCTTGCAGCACGCAGGGTCATTGCCACATTTTCCCCTCGCGCCAGCACCTGCACATGCCGGCGCATACCCAATGCCTCTTCGCAGCACCGGCACTTTAGCTTGTAGCTCAGGGCCCTTAAGTGACTTTGAGAAATGGATAATCGATTATAATTCCACGGGCCTCTCTGCAGATTTATCCGGAGAATGTATAAAAGCCAGGGATTGGGAGAAGCGGGTCCTTCTGGCCAACACGTCGATTGCCTGCGCTCTCCGTGCCCAGCTCGGAAAATCGCATCCCGAGCACGACTCTGTTTAATCCATCAGTACACAATCAATGCACTCTGTAATCAACTCTTGATCACTTAATTTTACACATGTTGGCTGAATCCCTTTGTTTAATCACTAGATCAGGCTGCCTTGTTGCACTGCCCCCTCCCTGCTTAACCCTCCCTGACCCTCGTCCCCCCCTCCTCCGCCGGCACCACCAAACGCAGCCCGGAGCCTTCATTTCACCTTGAGGAAGAGATCCTGTGAATTTAGAGAGCTCTGAGGTGGCAAAGGAAGGGCAGAAAGGAAAACAGAAGGAGTGAAAAAATAATGCCAGAGAGAAAGAAAATATTTTCCCTTCTGTGTCTTCCTAGAGCTTGTCCTGGCCGTTCCCACCCACATAACAGAAATCTCTGCTGGGATTTAAAAGGGGGCTGTGTGTTGGCATATGCGCACTGAAGGCCTGCAACATCGCAGGGAGAATGGGCACATTGGGGTGTCACTGGGCAGAAGCACCAGCACATGATGGGCGCTCATCACATGGCTTCCCCAGCCGCATCTAGCCCCTCCAGCATCATCCCCACCCCATTATTATTTTGACTGTTTTAGCAGCCAAGGCCATTATGATCATCGGTTCTTGATCTTTCCCTCCCAGAGACATCCTTGGGAACACTGCTCCCATCTCGCCAGGGTTCATCTTCCTTTCTGTGGCAAGAGCACGACCCTAGGGTTGCGAATGCATGTAAACGCAGCTATTTGGCATTTTTAGCGTGATTTGTGTCACTAGCCTGATGCCACCTCACCCTTCACCCGTGCTCCGCTGGCGTGCCAGGGTTAGCGTCCGGGGATGCTCATAGGTGGAGATGTCTGACTGCCCGACATTGAAATGCGCTGGAATTTTGCAAGCATGCACCTCATCCTGCTGTTGAATAACCCCTTCCATGAAGAGTTGGTCGCATTTTAATTGTGTGATGAGAACCTGAAGGCTCAGAGATAGGGGGACCACATACTTGCAATCCAAACATGGACCATTTTGACCGGCCACATGGGTCACGCAGCACATTCCTCCTACCTGAGCAGCACAGCAGTCATTCATAACCCGGTTAAATCTTCCTTTTTAAAGAGGCCTTGATGCTGCCTCTAATTTGGCACGTGGAGTAACTGCTGCTCATGCTTGCAAGAATAAATGATGGGATATGCTTGAACAAGAGGGATCTGGAAGTGCAATTGCCAGGGGAGTGTGCAAATGTTAGCTTTGCACAGGAAACTCGCACAAAACTGCGTGTTGACACCAAGAGGCCAGTTGTAGGACAAAGCAGGCGCGGATGTTTAAAGAGAATTCCAGTTGCTATCCTATAGCAAATAGTCTTCAAAGAGCCCCTGGAGCTCTCAGCTTCTCAGCATGGAAAGAGGAGCTTGTACAAGATGAAACGCAAATAAATAGTTTACCATAGAAAAGATATCCAAGGCAAAGAGTGAGATGCAAGTTTTAGATCTCACATTAGCCAGCTGGGGTTTTATTGGTCCCCAAGTAAAAGCTGTAAATAAAATACAAACCTAACCTGCATATTGTCAAACTACATTTAAAAAAACCCCACAACTTAATTGCACTCAAGAGCACCAAGGGGCGAACTAGTGTACGGTGCATCACAAGGCAGCCTGCAGAGCTGTTAGTAAAGTGTAAATCCAAGAGCTGGACAAGTGGAGCCTTTTACCTTGGGATCTGCTGACAGACACGGATTACTTCTGCTTTGCTAACATAGCTCATTCCTGCCCTAGAAACTCTTGGTAAGGGGTTAGTAAGAACAGAGAGCACAGAAAGCTCTCTCCTCTGCTCACACTGACATCGGTGCCAGTGAGGAAGGATGGGTGGTGGGTGGGATGCTGAGACCCATCTCCTTGTTTCCAGGCTCCTTGCCTGGCCATAGGGAGCAAAGGTGATGCTGCCCTTCAGGGAGGCACAGCCCAGGTGACAGGGACAGCGGCTCCAACCAGAATTAGCCAGCAGGGAATGCGTGAGCGACCAGAGCATCTTCCCCTCCTGTCCTCACTGCTAAGGGCTCCCAGGGGCTCCTGTGTCAGCCTCTGCAGTGCTCCTGGGGAGCTCCAGAGCAAGGACAGGTCTTCCCTCCATGTCGGGCTCTCATCCCTCCTGTGAAGGAGCTTAGCTACTCTTTTCACCCACTTTTCCTTTTCACTGCATTCATCCTTTAAAACTTAATATACGCTGATATGTTGACAACATCAAAACTAGCCCACCTGGCTCAGTTTAAGAAACTGCTCTTCCTAGCAGATCCATGCTTGGGATCTGGTCTGGGCTTCACCTGACCACAGTCTGCAGGGCTTTTTCCCCAGGGTCTGCAATGGTTCAAGGTCGTCTGACTTCCACGGGAACAGGCAAAGCCAGACCAGGTCACTCTGTCCCTGGAGTCCCTGGCTAGGGGATCAAAGGGTCACCCTGCCTGGGGTCTGCCACCGAACCAGAAAAGGGACAACTTGCTTTGGCTGTACAACAGTCGCTCTTCAGCCAGCTCCTTCTGCCCATCCCTGCTCCTCTTCCTCATCCCCTGGCACAACACGCACTGTTTGGGTTGGGGTCCTGCTGTGCAGGAGCAGGGCAGGATGAGGCCTCGCAGGCACATCCAGGGGACCAGGCGGCATCTCTCCCACTAGCACTGCTGGGGAGAGGATTGCACCAGCCAAGCTGCCCTCACACCCCATGGAGCAGACCCTTCCCATGGCCAGGCAAACCCCACATGGATTTATTTGCTGCCCCCAGACCACTCTCACAGGCACATCACAGGCAATCAGGGATGATGCCCTGTCCCAGAGAGCAAAGTGCCCAAACAGAGTGTGCAGAAGGGGAACCCAGGCAGAGATGGGACATGCCTGGGTTGGGAGAAGAAGATAACCGCAAAGCTGGGGATGGGTTTACAAATCCTGGCCCAGCAGCAGTGAACCCTCTAGGAAGAGCAGGAAAGACCTTGCTGCAAGCCACCATGGAGGAGACCAAGCAGAGGGCTGGAGGAGAGCCTCCCCCGCTGTCACCCACATGCCAACACAGGCGATGACAGTGTCACATCCCTCCCGCCGTTTTCAGATGGAGGAAGGGAAATAAGAAAAAAAAACCCAAAACAACCTGCCAAGGACTAATTAATATTTAATTTACTGCAAAATGTACTTATTATTCCCAAGTAATTGGCCGACTGCACAGCTGTGACCACTAATGAATAGAGGGGGGACAAGATGCAGGGACAGGAGGTGGGTGGGGGGAACGCGGGGGTGGTGTTGTCTTTGATCAGACCCTGCTGCCTGCCTTTAATGTGCATAATAAGAAAACTTAAACAGCTTTGATTTTTTTTTTTTTAAGATCTAAAAATGGCCGTGATGCCACTAAGGGATTGCGTTTAGCTTATTGCACTGTAATCGCCCTATTATCGCTGCAACTTTAACGAGGGGGGAAAAAAGGACTTCGGAAGATGGCATTTGCAAATAGGTTGTTGAATAACACTGCTGCTAAACACAGAGAAAACAGGCGAGTCCTGCTTATTGTGATTCCTTGCATAGATTGCCAATACCGGAGGCACTCAGCATCCCTGTCTCTATTGCTGCTTTTCGCTCCGTGATTGAACTATTGGCTCATTTAACTCTAAGGACGGGAAATATTTTTTTACTTGCTAATAGAAGTGTGGCTCGGCTGTGGCCCAGCGTAGATTTTTAGATCAGTTTTTCTTGATGGCTTATTCTACAGAGAGAGTTAATTTCACCCCAGTGCAGAGTGCTTAAGTGGGATTTAAGTGGCGCACGAGTCTTTCGCTGACCCCTTCGCACAAGGTGAAATCTGCCCTGAGAGCCTCCCCTCCCCAGAGAGGGATGCTCAGCACGAGGCGGGGACACATCCTGATGCTTCAGCCTCCTAATCTGCTGCCAGGATCTGGCGTTTCATGCACAGTCCTGACCTGCACGGGCACAGCTTCTGGGGCCCGGGACGCCCTCGTCCCCGTGCCCTGGTGTGCCTCGGCTGATGCACAAGGAAATGCACCTTCACCAGATGGATGGGATGTGGAGGAGCGTGGGGAAGGGATTGAAAGTCCTGGTTTCTCCCTCCTTCTGGGTCCTGACCTGCCCAGACCCTCGCTGTTCCCTCCCACGACGGCCGCAGTCGCTGTAGTAGCCATCACTTTTTCCCCAGGAGGCCAAGAAGACCAGGGCTGCCTTCCCCTTGCCCCGAGCCTCACCCCTCCTCTCCTCCACCGCATCCCCCACCCCAATTAAAGGCCTGGCGGTGGGTCCGAAGGCTCCTTCAGCTTTACGACAGCACCGAGACCTCAGGCCAAGTTCCCATCCCGCTTCCACGGGTGTAAATCCAAAGCGACTTCACGGACTTCAACAGCGCGAAAGCCAGATCAGCACTTGGCACCTCCGTGCCTCTCGGCATCCAAGTCTGCCGAGCGGCGGGCCGGGAGACGTGCCGTCATGGCCGCCCGCTGCTCCCGCCCCGTGGCTGGCTCTTCCCTCCGGCTAAAGCAAACAGCTCATCAGACACTGTCCCGGGGAGGCTGCGCCGTGGCAGGCGGCCATGGCACACAGCAGAGGGGGGAACGGCCCCGGAGGGGGAGAGGTGTGAATCGTGAGAGGACAGAGGAGACGGAGCGCACGCACCCTGCGAAGCCATCGGGAGGCTGGAGGGAGTTGAGGGAAGGGCGGCGGGGAGGATCAGGGGTTAGCAGAGCTACACCCGCGGCTCCGCGGAGCGAGGAGCCATGCCCCTGACCTGCCGTGGGCCCCGCGTGTCTCTGCGGGGACCTCGCGCTGAGAGGATGGCCTGGCACCTCGCCGTCCCTCTGTGAGGGACCGGTGCTGGGGGCTTTCCTACCTGGTGGGGACGGGGGCAGAGCAGGCTGGTGCGTGCGGCTTTCAGCGGGGTGGACCTGCTCTGCGCATCCTAACGTGGGAAAAGGCAGGGTTGAGCTCGGGAAATGCATCCCCACGGGTCATGCAGCCCCTCTGATGGAAACACGTGGTCATCTTGCTGCTCACGCGTGCCCAAAAAAAGGTTGAGCAGGGCAGAAGGAAACGCACAGCTGGGAGCACGTGCCTGCACGTAGGTTTTTCCCATCTGGAATAAAAATACCTGTATCCCCTGTAAGGGGAGCAGCTGTGCCGGACATGGTGCTGGCAGAGCTGGGATGGACTGGCACCACCACCCCCAGCCTGGGCACACAGGCAGGAGCTGCTGACAGTGCGGCCGCAGCCAAGGTTAAAGGCTGGCTCTTGCTTCACCTTCCTTTTTGCTTGATTTATAAATTGTCCTCTTTGAATCTGCTTCAGCCTGGAGTTTGGCTTGGAAGTTTTCTTTGAAATGGGAAGAGAGTTTTTCTCTGAAATGTCACATCGCTTATTAATTTTAATAGATGGATTATTTTTTTTGTAAAGAAACAGCACAGTAATAAACTCCGCTCTGTTTGTAGGGCCGTGGATGTGTAGGAAGCTGTGCAACCCTCGCTGCTTGTGTGAGGGCAGGACCCTGGCGTTAAACTCCTCGGGGAGCTGTGGACCAGAGGATGGGCTGGAGGGGCTGCCAGCCCATCCCCATCACCCACGGGTGACCACCGCAGGCAGAAGTGGCTCAGAACATCTCCCCCCTGCAATGCGGTCCCAGCTGACATCCAAAACGGCCGTGTTTGGCTTGAAAGCAACTCCAGCTCTACTTTTTGACTACATGTTGTGCATTATCCCCATAGTAAAACCGTAACGGCAGCAGAAAACTATATGCTAACCCAATAAATAGTAACAGGCCCCCTCGGAGGCATTAGAGGGGAGCGTGTCAGCACACAGCCGGCCGTCTCAGCACCAAGGGAGCCGTGCAGCCAGAGGACACCGGGGGCTGCAAGGCAAGGAGCAGACCGGGCGCAGCGGGGTTTGCAGGGAAGCCCCCTCTCCCTGCCCGCACGGCGCCTGTCGCATGTCGGACTGGCTCGTGTGGCTCCTCTTGGAGGGTGAAATTCAAACTGAGACTCCGGGACTGAGCCAAGAGCGTCGGCGCCACGCCAGCCCCGTCCCTGCTCTGCGAGCCACGGCGAGGGCGCTGAGCCGCCGGCAGAGGTACCACCTCTCTTCCCAAGCTGTCCATCTCCATCTCTGCCTGATGGCCAGCAGCTTTCCATGTCTCTCTCGGGCTGCCCTGCTCCTTCCCTCTCCCCTCCACCCTCTTGTGCTGGCTGTACCAAGAAGCAGTCACTGCTAGAACCCCCCAAACCGCATTTCTGCCTTGCTCCTGACGAGCAGATCTTGCAATAGAAAAATTGCCATCAGATGTTAAAGGGGAAAAGCAATTTTGGTTGGGCTCTTGGCAAGCTGAGCTGGCGTTGGCCTCGCGCCGCTTGATTTTCCTCACTGGGTGCTGCCTCTCTGGCATGAGGAAGGAACTGGCTGTCAACCACGGAGTTTTATTTGGATTTTATTAAACCTGATCAGAGAGGCGCTGGTTTTTTGGTCCTACCTCAAGGCGACACTCAGCCGGCCCTCAGCATCTGCCAAAATAATAATTAACATGTATTTGATTAGTGCCTTGCGTGGGGGGGAGGCTGATGCTTCGTAACCATGAGTGGCCGCCGGGAAGCGGGTCAGCACTATCCCTATTTCCCAAAAAACTGCTGCGAAGAGGCGAGTATGGTCTCATGGCCATGACGTGACACAGTAACTCAGGACCAGAGACTGCCTGTTTGATCTCACTCATTTTCCCATGCTTTGAGCCCTCATTTCTAGAAAGAAATTGTCTTTCCAGTATTTTGGCTTCCTTCTCTGTTCAGCCCTCAAGCTCAACAGGACAGGGACTGCGCGCAGTGCTCTGCTCCTATAGGTGGCCCCGTCTAAGTGCAGCCTCAAGAAAAACATAAATAATACAATAAATAATAAAACAAAAGACTAAAAATATAAATAATAAAAATAATATAAATAATTAAAAAATATAAATAATGAAAAAGTCAGTCTCTGGCT
Source organism: Haliaeetus albicilla (assembly GCF_947461875.1). Lineage (NCBI taxonomy): Eukaryota > Metazoa > Chordata > Aves > Accipitriformes > Accipitridae > Haliaeetus > Haliaeetus albicilla. The sequence continues at coordinate 11,900,250 of NC_091490.1, forward strand.
CCCAGTCCTCTCCTTGCCTGACCCAACCTTCGTCCTCCCGCTTGCTCCTTCCTGCAGTGCCAAAGCCGATGCTCAGCAGCAGATTCCAGGTCAACCCCCCAAATATCCCCAATATCAGTGTTGTATCTTGGACACGGACACAAAAATCCAACACAGGCAAAAAAAAAAATCAACAAAACACCCCAGGGAATTTAAAAATCTGACCAGATAGGCACTATTGATGGAGAAATATAAATGCTGCTATTTTGGTGGCGGCTTTGCAAGCCCTAAACCTTTGCTGCAAAGTGGATTGTTGGGTTCGATTTGTCAAACTGGGAGGCTGGCAAGTTTGGGCAGCTTCACAGACTGTGTTTTATGGAACCTTTCAGGAACCCTCAATAAAAAATGTATTAGATTAGTAATTTGAGTCCCAAATGACCAATTTGAAACGATTGCTTTCTTATGATTTTTCTGAAAGTGCCTGTTTTGTGAGAAATTGCTTGAAAAATCAGACAGAGTTTTTAGAGACAATTGTAACAGCACACACGAGGGCTGGGCACAATGGGTTAGGAGAACATTCATTTAATTGAGAAAGGGAAAAAAATCTTTTGTAATGCCTCCTTTCTTTCCCCGGCTTCTGCATTAACGTAATAAGGTCTAATTCTTAAATACTTCTCCAGAAAGGAAAATGCCGTATTCACTCCCATATTCAGGTGGGGAGAAGGGAGGTGTGGAAGGGACATGACTTGCCAAGGTTGCACATCCTGAGTGGAGCTGGGACAGGAGCTGGTCCCCAGCAGGTCCCAGTTCAGGCAGTTATGGCTCCTTCCCAGCAAACTGGTTTTCCTCCCCTCTGCTCATCTGAGAGCTGCCGGCGTGGGACATCTGCCATTGCAGCTGGGTGTACCAGAGGGGCAAGGGGCAGCCAGGCTCTCGGCAAAGATTTATACTTCACCATATGGAGATGTATAGTATACATAGTTCAAACAAAACTGTGAGCTATGTTTTATTAATTTTATTACTAGAAATGTTAATGAAAAATGCCATTTAAGTATGAGATGCACCAGAAATTAAGTGTACGATGACCTCCCAAGGTCCCTTTCAACCTAAATTATCTTACAACTCCACTACCCTGTGATCATCTTCTTCTCTGTCTTCTGGTCTCTATGCTTTATGGACCAGGCTCACAGCACATATTCAAGCTTTCTGCCCTGACCACAGGGCTCGAAGCATGCCTTTTCTATTTATGTAAAGGAAAACTGAGATTCTTATATCACCACTTGATTGCAGGGGCTGAAACTTTAAGGAACAAAAAAAAAATCCTGAGAGTCTTATGATATACTTGTGAAAATTGGCAATCCTGAGAATGAATCACCCTGGGATACCGCTACCTGGAAGGTATTAAGGAATTACAGTATACAGCCTAATTAGGATTATTATTCAGGGCTGGGCTGGTTAGGAAAGATGCAGGATTTGGAGGAGAAACAGGAGAAGAAGGACTAACCTACCCTCCATCCTCTTCTCTTTATCCTGTCCAGTAAATCCTGCCTTCATACTCCCTACCCTCCTCCTTCTCTTCCCCCCATACTCCCACTATGCCACCTATTTCCCTCAGTTTCCCACTCCTGTTTTGAAAGGACATCTCACCTCTTTTCATAGAAAATACAGAAAAAGAGGTGAGTTGCTGGGCCCTTGGTGCCCAGCACCTCCAACCACTGTGCGTGCAAACCGCATCCCTTCTGCCTTATCCTCCGCCCTTCATCCCGGGAACTCCCCAGAACAGCAGCATCTCCCCGGGAGTCTGGTCCAGCATCCTCCATGCGTAAGTGGGGGATGGCATCCCATTAGAGTGATCAGCTCCAACTGGGACATCTGGGCATGACTCCAGCCCAGAGTAAATTAACTCAGGTCCCACTAATGGCTTTTGCAAATACATAGCAACTGTGTATATTTTGATCAGAGGTTAACCCCCAGGCAGCAGGACTGGGGCCATTTTAGGGTACTTCCAGGGGTGAAGTGATGGAACAACCCCTCCAGTATTTGCGTTGTTCAGATTACCAGCTTGATTATTAATGAAAATGTGAAAAAACAGATCACTGAAATATCTTTACTCTTATTCTCCTTAATTGCTCCTATTGAAGCAATATTTTTAAACAGACCATTTTTTAAGACAGGAAAATACCAAGTCAGTAGGTTTTGCATAAATGGCAATTTGCAAAACTGCAAAGGTGACATTTTTGACATGAACATTTAACAAAAAATTAATATTTTGTCTCTTTAATAAATGGGTATTTGCAAGAGAGAATCCATTATAAAAAGGGAGCTAACGCAAGGTTCTTGAAGCCATTTCCATCAATTGCTATAAGATTTATATGTAAATATGTTAATGGTACTATTAATAATTTAATGGGGGCATGGCAAGCTGTGTTTACATAATAAATATGATTAAGTGTTTCCCTCGAATGAAGTTGCTGAACTGTCACGCTACCCCAGGTTATTATCAACATGGCTTTAAAATGTTAATCAGACAATCAGAAGGAAATAGTCCCCATCCCCGCTGGACCATCCAAGTTGTTTTAAACACTGCTCCCCATCACTGCATCAGACGGTCCCCAAACCCTCCCACAATCGCTGCAGTGTTACCGGCAGAGGTGTGGAGATTTGCTAAAATGCATGGACGATATATTATCTGATTTTATTTTTTACAAGGGTGGACTAACACAATCCACTTGAATGGAATCACTTCAGATTTACTTGAGTGTAATTGAGAAGAAAATCTGGTCTGAGATAATTAAGTCGCTGAATATGCTTATCGCTCCTTAAATCCACTGTGCACGGAGCAGGGAGAACTGCACAGTTTTTGGGTGGTGGGAACGAAGCAATTTCTGGGATGATGGGGGAAGCTGCAAACTTCAGCAAACTCTACCTCCTTGCTGGACTTTATCCACCTGGAGTTGCAGGATCCTCCCTTGTTCGAGCATCACTGTCTCTCTAAATGCTTGCTGGATTAAAGTTTTTTGATAGCTCAGACAAAGCTGCTCTGAAGCTGCACACCACAGAGAGTTCATGGGTGCTGCAGCGGAGTCCCAGGCTAAGCCCCCGCGCAGCCACCCCGGCTTGCCTGTTAAGCCTGGCTTGCCCACTAAGCCTGGCTTGCCCACTTCCAGCAAAAGCCTTTAGTCTGAGCAGGCAAGGGACAGAAAGGGTTAATTCAACCGCAGTGCAAGGCCAATCACGCTGAGGTGTCAAACTATAATTTTATATTAGGGCCTGTAATAGTTACTAGAGTTTTACTACAATAACTACATGTCCAAGCAGAGTTTAATGAGAAAATCTATAGTTTTGCTATGGTATTTTCTCTTAGTTTGCATAATTCCCTGAATGCAACCCAGTAAAGCTTTTGACCCGAGATAATAAAAAGGTGATAAAAATGGGCTGTAAAACCCAGCATATACATACATATATATATTAAACAGCCACTACAAAATTATGAGCAATTTCCACAAGATAAGACGAAACAAAAAACCTCTTCAGACGCAACTAAATCAAGGGAGAACAAAACTAAATTAAACTGATAAATTTAAATCACAAACAACCCCAGAATTGTGGGTCATGGACCTGATCCTGCCTGAGCTCAGCCTGGGTGCTTTAGGGACAGGATCTACCCCGAGGAGGGCAAAGGGCTGGGTGCGGCGTGTGTGCGGGCGTGGGCTGATGCACATCACGGAGAGGGGATGGGAATTTTCCTGCGGATGGAAGCAGCCACCGGCTGGTGTGCTAATTCTCAGAGTTTAATTCATATTCTACGAATTATAAATAGGAACGGTCTGAAGCACTGTACTGATAGCTGGACAGACAACAAGATGTGGCACGGTAGGCTTTTCTCCCAAGGAGCTGCAAACAGGAGGGCAGCTAATGACCAGTATGTTTGGATACTCAAATCATGCCCGCACCACTCCAGGTTTCATTTAAGGCAGACTACATCTGTCTTGTGCATTTCTGACTTACAAAGCACCAACCAGTGCTCTATGGATGACAGATCTCCCTGCGTTACTATCCCTTCCTCCCAGGTGGAAACACTGGGGTGCAGCTAAAGGAAACCCCACGCAGGGAGGCAGTGGAAGAGCTGGAAGACCAGACTTTAAACCCAGCCTTGGGCGTGTTGAGGAACATATATGGGGAAATTACTGCTTGCTCAAAGCCCAAATGACTGGAGCGCTTGCAGGAAGGTCCCAGCCGAGGACCACGCGAGGCTGGGCAGGAGCGAGCCCGTTCAACACCACCGCTAGCTAACCGGGGAGCAAACCCGGCCATGCGGCTCAGGCAGGCGCTCGCAGATTCCAGCAGGAATCGTGCCAAGTTTAGGAACGGCCCGGGGGTTGCAACCTGCCCAGGGAAAGACGTCTGTTTGGGTGGTAAGAGCTGGTAAACTGTATCGGCTCATCCCTCACACTTAGCTATTCCTATCAGCTAGGCTATTCCTTACAAATATCAGGTGCAGATTTACTTGTTGGTGGCAATGAGCTCTCATGAGCCCCCATCTCCCCCTCCAAACACCGTAACCTCCCCAAAACCTAGTGAGAAACCCTGTGCCTGGCCAGGCGAGGTCTGGGTACCATTTATTTCCGTGAAGACTTTACCAAGGAAGATACAGGTCTGGGACACGGGTCCCTCATTCTGACCTTGGTTAAACCTCTCCTCCCACTCCCCTTGTCCGTGTGGGTGTGATCACCGAGCCGGAGCCTGGCCAAATGCGAGTTGGTGAAGGAGGGAGGAGGCTCCTTAGCTGAAAGGCACGCGAGAAGGACACATTAAATCATCACACACTCACTCCGCATTTCCTCCTCCACCCTGCAGCTGGTTACGAGGAGGTTTGGATTGTAAATACAGCAGTAACTTTCTCCATAAAAGTCAGCCTCTTCTCTCCGCCGGAGCCATCAAGGGATGGCACAACCCAGTGCTTGGGATCTAATAATAACAGCATCTTTCATTGCTATGGCATCTCCTGCCCCAAAGGCTACCAAAGGGCTTCACAAGCACGCTCCGCACATTTGGATCTCATCCTGAAACGCACCCGCTTCCAGGGACGGGCAGAAAAAGTTATTTACAGGAGGAATTCAGAGAAGGCAAGGCAGAGCAAGCACTGCCACCCATTTAGGGCATGGTGGTGAACACGAAATACGCCTTGGAAATTTTTATGTGCAAAAGCAGTTGTGCTTTGGATTCTGCATCGCCCTGAGGATGGGACATTTCATACATCCGTACCCTGAAGTGCCTGCCTCGCACACGGAGCACGGCCGGCAGCTTCCTTTCCCACCTCCCTTCCCCACCCAGAGGGTCTCGGTGTGGGGGAAGATGCCCAGGCCAGGCTGCCGCCTTGGGGAGAGCACCGGGAGGGAAGCACGAGGTGGGTTGGACGTGCCGGGCACCGTCTGCCCTGACCGGTGGCCCCTGAGGTTCATCTCCATTGGGTCCATCTCTCTGGCAAGCTCCTGGCTCTCTGTCACCCTGCCAGCTCCGGGCTGTCCCTCTCCCATTCCCCCATCAATCACCCACAACGGGGATGATGTGTTAATGTTTTTCCTATAGACAGACACATTATGTTTCCACACTGCCTCTGCACACGCCGTGTTTACGCCCCTTCTCCCTCCGGGGAGTAAATCAAGCAAATTGATGCGAGCCATGATTAATTGTGTATCTCGGACCAATCTTTTACCGAGTCCCTCACACGGGCAGGTTGTTCCCCCCCTCTCCCTCCCCGACGAACAGGGGAGAGGAGACGGCGCTCTGCTCGCTCCCTCTCGCGCAGTTTGACGGATAGAGCCTGCCCGGGACGCGGCGAGATAAATTTGAAAGGCCTGCGCCGGGCTGTCAGCGTTAAAGATGATGAATGTGGGAGGTGAGGCGGGAGGGACCCGCCGAGCTCGGCGTAATGGATAGGGCTCCTCGGGAATGGATGCTCGCCCGGCGATTCTGCGTTAATCTCCGGGCTCCGCCGAGGTGCCGCCGACTGATAACAAGGAAATAGGAATGACAACAATTTTTAGCCGAGAGATTCTTCACAAAAATGCCAGCCTGCTGGAGGTCTGACAGGCCCTGATTGAATAGGAGCGGGGAGGGGGGAGCCTGCGAGCACCTCTTGACTAACATGCAAAAGATGGATCATTTCATTCCCCCGCCTGACCATCTACATTTATTATCATTTCCCTTAAATCTGCCTCGCTTAGATACCTGTCAGCACCGTTTCTCTTCCGAAGGCCGGCTGATGGGATCTGAGTGGGGCCGGAGCCCCCGTCCCTCCTCTGGCGCGGGAAGCAGAAGCATCCCTGCTGCAGCAGGCAGCATCACGGACATGGCTGCCCTGCCCTCGGCTTGCCTGGATGGACGGGCAGATCACCAGGACAGGCTTTGCTCTCCAGGGCAGGCTCGACTGCACGGCCCCGCTGCTGCTGCCCACGCCGCCGCGCCGGCACCTGTGTTCCCAGGCTTTCCCTGCCTGGGGGCAGGAGCCACGGTGGGATCCCTGCTCTCTCCTCCTCTGATGGCAGAGTGTTTTCTGTCTCCTCCGGCTGATGCTTCGCGAGCCACATCAAAGTGATCGCGAGGTTGGTCTCATGTACCAGCAGTGCTTTGCTGGGGTTCAGCCTTCGCTCGCCCACCCCAGGCACCACGGGCTGGCCACCGCTGGAAAAGCCCCAGCTCCCCCCCATGCCATGTTCAAGCCGACAGCTTTGCCCAGGCTCAGCAAAATGCCTCCCAGCAACCCGCTTTGCTCAAGCAGTGGGAAACCAGAGCTGGAGGTAGTGGAGTGAGGTCTCACCTGGCCAGAGCACAGTGGGGTGGGATGTTGGTGCTGCTGCAGAAGCTTCAAGCCTTAGAGGGGCTCTTTGCTGCTAGCAGGAGACATCCCGCCTCACTTTTTTAAGCTTTCTGCCAAAGCCTGTCATGGTCACAGCATCAGCATTGCTTGCTCCGGTGTGGTGCCACATCTCAGCCATGTGCTAGTGACCCCCTGGCTGGCACCACAGTGGGGATGCAGAGGTGCTGGCAGGCACGTCCCTGCTCCTGGGTCAGGGATGTGCTAGGAGGAGGGAGTAGCCTGAGATGGCAGCGGGATGGGGAGAGGCTGATGCTGCCACCCAGCTTCCCCTGGGACAAATCTCTGGATCTAGTGTGGTCTCTGAGATACTTCTTGGCCAGGCAGATAGTGTCTGGCGTACCAGTTATCATCTGGGTCTCCAGCCACCCTGGGGACCACCTCACAGTGTGCTCGCTCAGGTGAAACTCCTGGGAAGGGATCCTTTGACCACTGAGAGATGCTGAGGTCCAAGAAGAGCTGGCAGGAGCGTGGCATGGACAGGACAAGGCTGCGAGGTGGCACTCCATCACACCTCCAACCCTCCTGACCGTGGGGAGAGAATGGGGCTTGCTGAGCCCCAGCACCACAGCAGCGTGTACTGATAGCAGCCCCTCACCTGCTCTTTGCAGCCCAGATGCTGTGGCAGAGGGGCACAGCTGTGATGCTAAGGGAAGGGTGACAGCCTCTTTGGATCCAGCTGCACCTCAGCAGGAGGAGAAAGAGAGTGCCTGGAGGGAGAGTCTTCAGAGTCTCAAAGGCTGCGCAGAGGAGCCTGGAGGTGACAGCGTGAGCTATGGCACTGACCGGAGTGAGGACAGCCCCAAGAAAGCCAGGTGGGACAGGCACAGGAATGGGGGCAATGGAAGGCAGCAGCACAGCTAATATGCACCAGGACTGCCTTGCGGAGGGCTGTGATGGAGGGGACCCTCCCTGGCACAACACGCAGCGCCCTGATGTCTACCTCTCATGTGCCCGTGCTGTCCCCAGAGCACCCAAGCACCTGCAGCAGGAGCTTGGCACTTGCAGGGTCCTTCATAGCTGCGTCAGAGCTATCAGGTTCACCGCGTTCACCAGCAAACACCCAGGCGCACTGGGCTGGGCAGCCACAGCACAAATTTCTTCCTTGGGGTTAGGTGGGATGCAGACACCAGACTGTCCTCAAATCTCGTCCCTTCTCAAGTGCTCCTGGGTTGACCTGAACCCTCTTCCTCTCCCCACAGCCTCCTCTTCCCCTCCTCGTGTCTCTCCCACTGTAGACAGCGCCAGTTCCTTAATGACCCTGATCATACAACTATTTTCTGGCCACACATAAACGCTTTCATTTCCCCCCCCCCTCACCCCTGACTGCCACCGCTGTATTAAAAAGCAACCCGCTGCTGGGAATACATTAGTGACTTGCAGCAGATCCTTCTTTGCAAGGATAATTACAAAAAATAGAGGGACAATAACTATTAATATTTTATTGCAGTATTTAATGAGCTAAAGCAAATCGTCTTGCACTCCACTGGAACGACATGCTTTGTCATTCTTACGTTCCCTCCATCATTTTCCCCGGCTCCCCATCTGAGGAGCCCTCCCTGCTTTCAAGTCCTGCTCACTCAGTGCAATTTATATTTCCTCTAAGCTGCTTTTCTCCAACTTGAAAAATGACCTTGCTACTTTCTGGGGCTGGTGTGCTCTCCCTGCCAGCAGTTCAGCCTCCAGACATGTCCACTTGTACCGAATGAGTCCTGGGGAAAGAGCAAACCCCTTTATCTTAGCAGAGAAAAGCTGCCCTTTCATCCCAGGTGTTTATTGTCTCCATCTCACATGCAAGGAAACGGCTTCCAGAGGTTAGTTAAAGGAGGAGTTTTAAAAGCACTTTGGGACTCCGAGGGACTTGTGTCCTCGCTTTTGAAAGCCCTGCATGGTGCGGGTCACCCACAGCTCAAGAGGGAGTCGGCGGCCGATGTGGGGACAGAGACTCACCCCGGCTGCCAGCCCCGTGCCCCAGCCATGCCCGAGGGCAGCAGCACCGCTGTGCACGCTCAAAGCCGGGGCTGGCTGGGTCTCGCTCACCCTCAGGACGGCAAGAAGGGCCACTGCTGTCAATGGGCAGCACCGGTTCCCCCTTCAATCAGCCAAGCTCGCTCGCGAGACCACAGACCTGTAGAGAGACGGTGGTGGAGCCCTGACCCCAGAGCACGGGGCAGGCTTGGTCCCACCCGGCAAACCTGCTGTGTGCTAATCCCTGCCCCGCTGCCAGCCCGCCGGGGATGCTGGGGACATATTTTGGAAGGCTCAGTGAGGCTAATCACTCAGCGTAGTTCCAGTTTGGGCTACCCTCCCTGTGAGCAGAGGATTTCAGGAGTGCTCTGCAGGGGACCCAGGATGCCAGGATGGCCCTGGGCATCTGCACCTCTGCGCACCAGAGACCTCCCGGCATCCCGCTCCCCTGGGCACGGACCCACAGCACACACCCACCAGGCCTCCCCTGGGGAAAACACCAAGATGTCCATGTCTGCTTTTGTATTTCCCTAAATTCCTTGATTCCTGCTTTTTGATCCATTCTGATAGGGGAAAAAAATGCCATGCAAATAGTTCTATAGGCTCCTATATATTGGTTCTATATAATACAATAGTTCTATATTATATAGAGGGAGTTTTATATATGTATATAGTTCTATAGTTCCTATATAGAGTTTCTCTCTCTCCCTGAGCCTATATAGTAGTTCCATAGGCTCCTATATATATGTCCCAGTGGTCTGAATCCAAGGAAACTGTGCCCCAATTGTTGAAACTCTTCCTGCTGCTCAAACATCCCTCCCTCTCTGCTGCAAGTTCATTACTTTTGAGACCCCCACCACTCCTTTGAGCTGCCCTGGCCTCCCAGGTGATGACCATTTGTGTCCCAGCCACCTCCTGGTCACTCCCTTCTGGGGATAATGCAAGCTTGCAGGGGCAGGGCCCAGAAATACAGAGCACAGCACCTTCTCCAGGATGGCAATAACTCTGGAAAGAACATTAGCGTAAAGCTCTGTCATCTTCTCAGTGTCACTTCATCCCGCTAGGCTGGCCGTGCACTGCGCAGCAGGTTTAACCCACTGCAACAAGAAGATGCTCAAGGGAAAGGCGCTATTCAGGCAGAGAAACACAAAGCCAAGCCAGTACGTTCATTTGGGTACCCCAAGAGATAATGTTACTGCGCGTGTAACGCCTTGTCACACACAAGCCAAAGTCAATCAGGCTTCAAGAATGCAAGCAGCCCTTAAAAAGTATCCAACCCAAACAGATCTGAAACAAGATGATTTCATTTTAAAAGGACTTGGTAAGGTAAAATAGAAGTTGGAGTTGTTATTGGCACAATGACCTTTACCCATGAAAGTGTGAGTAACAGAATATTTTTCCCTGAAAAATACTAAAAATATCTGATGGATACACATATGCGTATGCATGTAAGTATGTATGTAACATTCACTCAAACCACTCACGATGTGCTCAGAACAAGAATAAAAAGGGAGACAGAGCTGAGCAGCATCACTGTCCAAGAGGAGCAAAACACGGGAAGCAGCAGCATCACTGGTAAACCCAAGGGGGGTAGTTTTGACTGTTTCACTGGCTAAAAATCCGAGGCCAGGTGCTCAGTGGGGATCACTTTGATGCTGATTTACATCAGCTGAGGGGCCGAGCCAATGATTTCAAGCTGATGGGACCCTATTAACGTGTGCTCTGGCTGGTCATTGCAGTCAAGAGGCAACCAAATAGCAGGAGGGTTCAAAATTCTTTTCCTGATCCTCCCTCACAGATGGCTGGTTTAACGGGACAGGGGACATGGGGAGCAGCTTCCTCATCCTCCAGAAATAAATAATCACTCCCCCAGCCTCTGCGAGCGGAGTGGAGATTTAATGTGCTGACAGCCTGCATTTTTTACCTTTAGTCAATAGAAGAAAGGCCCCAAGACTATGATTCCCAACATCTGGATTCCATCAATATGTGATCTGTCATGATGTATCGGCATCCCCCCCTCACTCCAGATTGAGCAATGCGGCTGGTTTTATTAATACGTCAAATACATTATCCGTGTAATACACTTGTCTGCCTCTGCCCTCCTGCTGCTCCCACACAGCAGATTTGAATGTATGATGAATCAGTTTGCATTACACGTCTGTACGTCATAATTTGTCAGGATTAATAGAACTGTGTGCGTGGGGGGGGGGAGCAGGAGGGAGCGCGTCATGTGTGTTTAGTGCAGAGATGTCTGTATCACTTATTTATCTCTGCTCAGGCCGCTGGGTTCCCGGAAAACAGCAAGCGCAGCACGTCTGGGAATCGCTGAGCAACCCGGAGTGCTCTCGCAGCCACAGCCCTGCCCACTGGCCCCTCCAGCTGCAGAGCCACGGGAAAAGAGGTGAGGGGGGTATTTTGGGTGCCTCTGACATATTGGGGTTTCTATGGCCCCGTGCAGAGGGTCAAGTCCCTGCACGCCATGTCAGGCATCAACAGCAGAGACACAAGGAAGGTGACACAAGGGCTCCCTCCCGGCTCTGCCAGAGCCTTGTTACATGATGCTGAAGCACAACTCCTTGCCTCAGTTTCCCCATGCATGACATCTACCTCTGCCCTCACTGCCGATTCCCTGCATGACTTGCAGAAAGTCATTTATTTTCACTTTGCAAATGACTTTTGGTCTCAATTGCTTATGGGGAATAGGTGCTGGGAGGCGCGAGCCACGTGCGGGTGATGAGCACGTCCAAAGGCAGAGCCAGCTGGTGCAAGCTATGCTCTCCCTAAGACCCAGTGAAACATGCCCAAGAAACAGGTCGGGGCTCTGGTGCTGTCTCCCCTTTGCATACAGCGCACTTGTTTGCAGCTCTGCAGCTGGACTATGGTTTGCCCCTGTAAAACACCGATTTCAGCTATAAACTTTATTTACAGTATATTACACAGGATTTAGTGGGACCCATAAAGACCAGAGGACAGAACTACCTGTGCCGTTGCTTCCCAGCGGTGACCCAGCAAGACCAGTGAAAGCAGCCTGCAACAGCCATGCAGGCTTCTCTGTCACATCGCCCAGCCGATACAGACAAGTGCTACCTACACCTCTTGGGGTCCCAGGGGCTGCCCACCCCAGGGGCTGACACCCTGCCCACAGCTTCATGTTAGATGTCTCTCAGCTCGCTCCTAATGAGCTCATACGTCCACCCAGGACAGCCCAATGCTGCGCAGAGCTCCCGTCTCGTGTCCTGGAAGCAAGACAGCCCCGTTAGTGCAGCACTACGCTCCGTCTCATTAGCACTGCCTCTCACCAGGACTAATTATCCTGCCTGCTAGTTCGTCTCTCTTGCCCAGCGTGGCATGGCCAAGAGGAGGCGTGAGGTCTCCTTGCTGTCCTTGTGCTGGGTCCTCGCCCCAGCACTGATGGTAACATCACTGGGACCGCAGCATCCAGTCCTGGATGGCTCCTGGTGAGCTGTGAAACTCGATGCATTGAAATCAGGGATCTGGGGATACGGAGCAGGGACCACCTGCCTCGGCATCTGTAGGAGCTGATGTCGGGTCAGATGGGAGAGGGCGGCGAGCAGATCTCCATGTGCCAACACACCTTCCCGCTGCACCCCGCGCTTCTCCAGCCCATTTCAGTTCCACTGCATGAATTAAAAGGCGGTAAGTGACCACCCTAAAGACCTGCACAGTCTAAATATCATGTCAGATATCAGCGTTATGGATAATTATAAACTGTCTTGAGTGAAGAATGGTGATACTTTACAGTATTGTCATTGCTGTCACTTTGCTTGCAGTGAAGCTCAGCAGAAATGTGGATTTAAAATACTCCTGACGGTGCTGACGGCAGCATCCTGCCACGGTATGACCCCCTGCAAATGGCTCACCACCCCCATGCAGAATGTGTACCCCACAGCAGAGCACCCCAAATCCTGCCTCCGCATCAGGGGGGTTCAGTAACTACTAGGGACAAGGCTTGCCCCCTCCTCCCCCTAACTACTGCCCAGCAAAGAGCCCTGGCTACCAAAAATAGCGATGCTATCCCATCCCTCGCAGGGGGCTCTGCAGGGCACCCCTCAGCCAGTACCACCACCCTGCTGACAGCGTTTTGCTTGGGCAAGAAATGGGCTTCTCAACCAAAGCAAACAGGGACTTTTTCATTAGAAAAAACTGGACCCCCCTCCCATTATTTCCCCTTTTTGCTTCTCCAGAAGGGCTCGGGGAAGTCCTGGCTGAGCAAGTCCTACCTCCAAAACCCAGCCCCTGCTGGAAGCCCCAAACCCAGCCCCTCCGATGGTTCCTCGGGGGGTCCGCTCTTCTGCGTGGAAGCACATGCCATGTCCCCAGAGGTCCTCAGGGGTCCCCAGGGCTTCTTTTGCTGGTGCCACCATGCTGCCCATCCATCCCAGGGTCAGTGCCACCCTCCCTCCGCTCTGGTCCAGGGGATGCCATGGGTCCATTCCCTCCCCACGGCCACCGCATGGCTGAGCCCCGTCCCCCTCCTCCCAGTGCCGCTTCCCAAGCGCGGCTGGAGGACGTGACGTCAGGGTCCCTTAATGGGCAGCAGTCACCTCGCTTTAATAACAGCTCCCAGAAACAATTGTACATTTACAACCCAGCGAGCGAGCTTGGCACGCTGAGCCCGCTCCCCTTCCAAGGCTTAATTTGATTTTGACATATTGGCTTGAGATTAAAGGGCTCTCATAAAAAAAGAAAAAAAAAAAAAAAACAAAACACACCAAAAAAAAACCCCAAACACACACACGCATCCAGCCCCCCCACCGCCCCCTTTTCAGGGCTCAAGCAAAAGTGCTAACATTGTAATATTTTAAGTAGAGAAAATCCAAGTGTGCTTTACCCCCTGCTGGCTCTTATGCTGGGCTTATAAAAATTAAGTGGAAACCTACACAGCTGTAGGCTATAAATCCTTTGTCGCTAACACAGCCAGGCCTGGTACCTGCCTCCAAAAAAAAAAAAAAAAGAAAGAAAAAAGAAAATAAATGCAAACTCCAAGAAGCGAGTGGCCGAAAGAGATGCACGGGGCTGGCCAGGCTGGGCAGGCTCGGGGGCAGCCGTCGGGGCCCTGGGGACGTCCCCACGGCCGGGGGGCCGCGGGGAGGAGGAGTGGGGAAGGGGGGAAGCGCCAGAGCCTCTGAGAGAGCACGGCAAAGCAGTAAGAGCCCTCTCGGCTGAAGATCAATTAGCATCAATTACTGACTTCATTTAATTGTCGTAGAAGATGAATTTGTCATTTTTAGTCTGGAATTAATGGGAGACCTTCAACTTTCCCTTGGCAGCCCCAGCAGGTCACTGAGTCTTTTTTTTTCTCCTTTTGCATGGGGAAGAAACGTGGCAGCGGGGAGGAGAGGCGAGAGCCACCGATGCCGCCCGGGTACCCGTCCCCATCCATCCCCACCCATCCCTACCCATCCTCATCCACCGCCGTCCCACGCACGGCACCGCGGTGGCAGCCAGCCGCAGCAGCTGATCGGCACAAGCAGCAAAGACAGTACCGGTGCCCTGGCCAGCCCTCGTGCCGTGCCCGGCAGCGCTCCCGCCACCACCTTTCCTGTTTTCTCTCTTTTTTTTTTTTTGGCACCTTCCACTTTTTCTCCCCTTTCCCGTTTTCTGCCAGAAATTAATTTTGCAGCCGAGGGCTGCGAAGTGTTTACATTTTCCCCGGCAAACAGGCGACAGTAAACAATGAACGCTCGCAGATGAAATTGAATTTATAACTGCATTATGGGGCCAGATAACGCCCTAAAATAATACAACGATAAGAAAATTCGATTTGATTGCCGCCGCGAATCAGCTTGGGCCCATCTGCAGCCGGGGCCTCCCGTAATAATTTTAAATTGGGTTTGTAAACCTTATTTGTCCTTAAATATTTCTGTCATTTTTCATTGCTGGAGACAGATCCTTGGGTGCGAGGCGGCGGATTGGCCCCGCCAGAGCCGCAGCAGCGTGCAGGCAGAGGGCCGGCGCGGGTGCCCGGCGTGCCGAGCGGGCGCCGGGGCCGGCGGTGACAGCCGCTTGTCCTATCCATCACTGTGTCGACAGCCAGGGAGGAATCTCAGGGAGAAATTGAGTTTGCCTCACAGGGGACAATTGAACAAATTAATAGACCATTAGCCAAGCGGTGACCTGAGAAATGAGGGTGCTCAGGCTCCCCCCAGGTTTGGGGGGAAGGAAGGGGAGAGACGATGGAAATCCCGTGGTTGTCCCCAAGGGGACAGTCCCAGCACTCCAGGATGGGATGGGAGATGTGGGTGGGCAGCCACGCCAGGCGTCTGTCATTGATTGCTTGCAGCCCGGCACCGGCTCACCCAAAAATGGCTGTGCCGGTGTGCTGGCGTGCAGATGGCACGGCGGGAGGGATGCAGGGTTCCAGAGGGTAGGAGATGGCAAGAGGGGCTGCGAGGATGATCCACGGTAATACAGAGGGACAGTCAGGCAGTGGTAAAGGGAAAGGTAGGAAGAGGGGGAATAAAAAATCCAATTCTCTCGTTTTGGAGAAATCTCCTACAGAAAGCCATCATAACAGAAGTGCTGCACGAAACGGTGCTGCGGTGTGCATGGGATGGCTCCCAGGTCCCCAAGGTGCATGGGCACAGGGCACCCACCAGTCCCAGTGGATGACAGGCTTGTGGTTACCGCCAGGCAGGACACCAGGCGTATGCATTGATCCCTGCCTGTCTCAGCCCTCTTCACATGATGAAGGATACTGAACCGGGAAAGGGCTGGGCAACTCCTGCATCCCGGCCACCAGCCAGGGCTGCGGGACCTTGTGAAGGGTTGATCCCGGGGAGGACATGGTCCTCCTGCCTCCAAACACAGCCGGGTTCCCTGTGCAGCATCTCTCCTCTGCAACCTCCCCCAAGCTTGCCTGTATCATAACCATTCATTATCCAAAAGACTATATTTATTAAGTCCCCTGCCAAGGCATTACAGAGTGGTCTGTAACAGAGATTAAAAGCAGAATAAAACACCGTGATCTTTTTTCAAGTAAACAAAACAATAAACAGCCTCAGCATTGGCTACCAGGAACACACAAGCCGTGAGAAGGATGCCGAACTGATTGCTGCCACAACACGAACATACTTGTGCCTGCAAACGCCCCACTCTCAGCAGTGGGGATCAGCCCCGCACACATGCTTCTGCTTGTCCAGCTGCTCCCTGCACTGAAGACATGCTTGGTAGGGGAACACCTTCACCCGCGCTGTCCCGGGAACCTGCCCTGCACCAGCCCACCTTGGCCGGGATGCTGAGCCCCACGGGAACGTCCTGCCCTTCCTTTGCCCCTGCGACTTGTAGCGCAGGGACAGCTCAGGGACACTCCTCTGCTGGTACTAACAGCCTGCTGCAAGGGCATGCATGAGCCAGGCGAGGTTGGTGACTGTCCCCAAGCGTGCCAGCCCACCGACCCCCATGGCACCATGGCACTACGGCCCAGGGCAGCAGACGGATGGACCGGCAGCAGTCCTGGTGGCATTTGCCAATGGCTGGGGCAGCAGTGGGACGCAGCAAGGAGCCACGGCTCCTTGCTCCTGCCCGCTCGGGTCTACAGAGCACAGCATCAGCCCCTGCAGCACGAGGCTGCTTGGTTCTTATTTTCAAAGGTATTATTTTAAGTCTGTGGAACGAGGTGCTTCACGAAGAGGCACCAGGTTTCCTTTGTCTCTGCTGAAGGTAATCAGGTGCAGATAGGATGTATATTCTGTAAAAACATACACTCACTTCCACTCACCGGTTACCTTTATTCTGAGAGCTGTAAGGGTTTCAATTACCGGATTCTGGGATTTAGTGCCCAGGGCTTTTTGGTGTGCGTTAGATTTATTAGAAGGTTTAGTACCAGCGGAGGATTCACGCATTTACTCCCAGGAGCCCAGCTTCCGTTCACAGACCCTAAATCACGAGCTGAGATGGGCTATTGTCACTTACGACATTAGCATGGTTAACGTACGCAGGGATGATTAATAGTGATATACATGCAGCCTCCTCCTCCTCCCCAAACGCCTCGTCTCTGCCACCTCTGCCCAAGCCGGGGGCTGCAAGGGGCACAGCCAACGCGCCTGCCTTGGTGGGGAGACCCATGCTGCAGGTGCTCAGCACCACCCCAGCACCAACAATATTACTGCGTTACACTGTATTTTATTATTACTTTTAAGATGAAGTGTTGAAGGCACTTGGGGGGCAGAGGGCTTTCTGCTGAGGCAGAGCTATGGGAACTCCCCGCAGAAGCTGGCTGGGAGAAGGGGAAGGTGCGCAAGGGGAAGAAGGTCGCTGGAAGAAGGGGAAGGATGCAGGTTGGCAAAACCTGTGGAAAAAAATTGTTATTCTAAAAGTAAACCCAACCTTCCCTGGCAGGACCCACCCAGCCCTTGCTGGCTCCTTCTTCCCAAAGGACAGCTCAGGTGAAATCTGCCACTGGAGGAAAGAGAAGAGGATGGTGCCTTTCTTTACTAAGCAGGGAGCAGCCAAATGAGCCAGCCCCTCTGATCCAAGCAGATCTCATCTGAAAAATCCCATGGGATTATCCCACCCTTCCACACAGCTTGCCTCACATCCGCAGGAGCAGATCCACATGTTACGGTCCTCCCTCTTGCCCCCAGAGACTGGCAACAAGGCTAAAACTCATCACACGAGTGGTCTCCCAGCACCTCAGGGATGCAGCAGCCTCTGCATTGTGGGCTCTGCATCTTGCAGTGGCGGGTACCCGAGGCTCGAGGCAAGCCCTCGGCCCTGCTGCACTCCAGGGGAGACACGACCACGCTCCTAACGAGCAAGATCCTGATGGCTTTTGTCCTTTTTCCAATACTGTGTTACTTACATTCCTTCTTTTTTAATTAAAGCAGCCCCAGCTGATTTTACAAGCTTGCCGCTGCTTCTCTCCCAGTCTCTGTGTCTCTCATATGCTTGAGTGCTAGTATTAATTATTAGAGCCAATTTACTGTTTATACTCTGATGTTTTAACTAATTACCACTAATGGCAGACACCAGTGGGCAATCAACTTCATTTAGTTCCCAGTGCAAACCACTCATTACCATCTGAGAGAGGGAAAGCGAGTGCGCGGGAGGGATAAATAAAGACCGAGCTACATGGGCGGGTGGCTGGGACTGGTGGCGAGCTGCAGTGCCGGGGGATGCTCCTGCTTCCCGGTGTCAGCCCCTTCGGCAGGGCTCTGGGGGAGGATTTAAAAGCTCCAGCATGTGTGGATGGGCAGTAGGGGAAAGCTGCTGTGCACAACTGCTCTGCAGGGGCTGTTAAGATCGCTGGTACTTCGTGCCATGTGCTGAGCCCTGCCTTGTCACCAGGGAAAGACTAAGCCTGAGGCAGCTACAGTTACAGGAGAGCAACGTGCCTCTTTCCTTGCATAGTAAATGGCTCCTTGTCCCTGCTGGGTTTCATCTTGGGATTCATCCCTGGGGAAGTGCAGCCCCTGCTCATGTTCTTGACTTGGCGTGATGCCAGATGGAGCCAGGTTTCCTGAGTCCCAGGTGCCTCTGGTGTTAATCCTGCCGTGAGAGGTACAGTGGGTGATGTAAAGTCAAGATGAGCTGGGACTGAAAGGCCCTTGAGCTGGGCTTCCTCCTGCCTGGAGCTGAGCTCTAAGCCTGGGCTAATGAAGCTTGGTCATGGAGCTAATTTAGCTGTTCCTGTGTGTAGTGATATTGTTGACATTAGTCCTTCCTTAACATGAGCGTATCCCTCAGGCTAGCTCATGTCTCTCTACTTGTTCCCTCTGGAGACCCAGGAAAGCCACCAAGGCACACATTTATTCCCCTGTACCTCAGAACCAGTGCAGGAACCCACAATGTTAGAAGCACATAAGCTTCAGGTGGTACAACTGTCCTGGCTGTGCTCTTTCCTCTCTGTTTTGGATCAAGAAACAAACACGCAGTGCAGAGAGGGGCCTGCAAGGAGGGATGGTGGAGCGAGATGACTCCACCAGAGCTGGGCTGGTGCTGTGGCTCCAGGAGGAACCTTTGGTGGGCACAGTCCAGAGCAGAGAATGAGGGACTGAGCTCACAGGCATCCCTGGATGTGGCTGACAAACACCTCTAGAAAAAGCAATGTCCAGATCCATATGCCTCCTATGGCAAGACCCGTTAGCCCTGACCTGGGACAAACCTCTAGCCGACTGCATTTGTGGTTCTGAGGGTCTGGACTCCTCCAGTCCTCAAGCGTAAACCTTTCCAGGGGACAGACAGAGCTCTAATGACCTGCCAGCTCATTACCAGTAGTGGGAGTCCTGCCCTAACAAAAGGGACCACAGTGTTTTCAGAGTTTACATTCCACCATGTGATTTTAGCACAGTGATGCCACAACAGCTCAGCTGGGAATCCCAAAAGAGGGGCACAAGCCTAGCCACAGGGATGGGGCTGGGCACCACCTCTCCAAAACGATCTCCAGCCTTTCTCTTTCTCTTCTTTCCCCATTTCTCTCATTCTTTCATTCCCTGATTTGCTCTGTCGGAATCCTGCTTTTGAGAGGGAGATGGGGGGGTTGGAGACCTGCTCTGCAGTGGTAGGGACGTCGTCGCCTGTCTTGTGGAGGGGGGGGTTATAACTATGCACACATCTGAAATGTAATTGCTGTCAGCTCTCTCCATTCTTGCAGCACGAGGCCTTTAATCTCTCCCACCAGACCCATCGGCCCTGATATTGCAGCTCCAGAAAGGCTGGTTTTATGTACTTTAACCCTGCGACCTTTACAAATCCCATCATTCCAATCAATACGTCTCATTAGCGTTAGGTAAATGTATGGGATGGATGGGGAGCTGTGCTGGGAGGAGCCCGCAGAGGGTGGGGTGGAAAGTGCTCCTGCCTGCTCGCTCTCGGGGGGCAGCACAGCCCCACCACGCTCCCCAAGCTGCTGGGGGCATCCCCCCCCCAAGCATCCTTGCCCCCAAATATCCTTCCCCCCAGACGCACACCTTGGTCCAGCCAGAGAAGGGGGCCAGCTAATGCAGAGCATGAAACAAAGTCCCTGCAAAGCCAACCGCGGAGTCAAGAGCCCAAGCCGTTAACTGGACCAAGCTGTTGGAGTCATTTTCTTCTCTCTCCTTGGGAAGCAGACATATGTTTTACAGCTTTCCCCTATGTCGACTAAATGAAAACATACGGGGCCTGTGGCAGGTGATGGGAAAACAATGTGGGGTGTGCGTGGGGCTGCCTGCCATCCCTGCCCGTCGGGCAGGGGAGCTGCCAAGGAAGGCAGTTACTGCGGATGGCAGGACAAAGCCAAGGAGTGCGGTGTAGAAAGAAAATCTCTATCACTTCCCATGAAAATGAAGGGCTTAATCCATGGAGAAGTGTGAGTTTACACCAGGTGAGGACCTCACCAGCACAGGAACGCTGGCCATGCCAGGTGGGACTGACCCATGGATTCACAGGGCATCAGTCAACCAAGGATGCTTCAAAAAAAGGATGGGGCCAGTCCTGCCCTTGGGAAGGCTGGAGGTGGGATAGTGTTGCAATCCGGTTTTCATTGGGGAGGGGGCTCCCTTCCCCCTGGATCAGTGCCTCAGCCAGCAGGGCTGTAAATACTATTACTGCCCATAAAACTACCCAGCTCTCCTCCGAATCCTGCTCAAACGCTTGACTCGGGCGACCCACTGGCAGCAGCAGATCCCACAGGAGCGGGTGTCTCGGGGGCTGCTATTGCTGCAGCACGCCCGGGGTGGGAGCAGCCTGCCCCGCCATGCCTGCCTCCTCGCTCCCCATGCTGTCACCAAGGTGTGGGGTGGCTTCCCGGGGGACCACAGGACGAGTGGCCTCCAGACCTCGGCACTGCCGGCTCACCCGTGCCATGTTCCTCGCAGCTCCGCGCTGCGCCATATCTGTGTCCCAGAGCTTGAATTGAACTATCCCATGCTTAAGCAAATTCATCTCTGGCAAATGCAGCTCCTCAAAAGGAAAGGAGTTTAAGGTCTTCTCCTCCCCGTGGGGCATGCTGGGGTGCAGGAGGAGGTGAGGGTGCCTTCCTCACCCTCCCCAGGCAGGGCAAGCTTTTTAAGTTGCATCTGGAGCCGGGTTTGGTTTCTGAGCTCTGCTATCCCCATCTGCAGAGCCAGCACGTTACTGCAACAGCACTCAGCCCCGCCGGCTTCGGGCTTACCCCAGCAGTAAAAGCGGCCCGATGAATACAGACTACAAAATATATTCGTATGCATGCATCTATTTCTGCAAGAACCTACAAAAGCAAGGGCTTAAAAACCATGGGCAAGCTCTGCTTTTTCACATTAGTGAGGCTTAATGAAGGTGTTTCCATGAGGTTTAAACTCAGAGCTGGGCCAAATATACCTCTTGCTGGAGTGTGGGACAGCCAAATTCGTCTCTGTGCCAGAGGGGATACACGGAGCTAGGTATGGGACGTTCCCATGTATGCAGGATGGTTTGGAGACCCGACTCACGTACTCCCCCCTTCCCAGCACTGGTGCCCACCCTCCCCATCTCCCCGCTGCTCTGTTTGTCAAGGCTCTTCGGCAAGATCTCAGACTTGTTGACAAGCACTAAACTCTGCGGCGGCATGAAAACCATTTAAGCACTAAGCCCCCCTCGGCTTTAGCAGGATGACTGTGCAGCGCGGGATCTTAGCGCAGCCCCTGGCAGGAGGCAGAGGGAAGGAGAAATGAATAAATCCTCCAGCGGGGCCAATTTCACTCAACCTGACATTGCTCCTCCTGGAATTAAACAGGTGAGTCCTGAGGTGCCTCTCCGGAGCGGTGGGCTGCTCAGCACTGTGCCAGCACCCCTGCCCATCAGTTCCCTGGCCACCAAGCTGGGAGTAGCCATGAAAACTGGGTCTGGTCTGTGATAGGAAAGACCAGTCCGTAGCTTCAGAGTCGCCCTCTCCAGCAGAACAACTGTTGGGCCTGATAAATCCCCCGCTCTGCAGTGCACCAGGGTACCTTGCCCTGGCTAGGAGCCCCCAACAGCAGGACACCCATGCACGTGGGGCTCTCGCGGTCTTTCAAGCTTCGGGTTTTTTGCCACCAACAGCGTGGAGCCAGCAGCAAAGCCTCCCAGGCAGCCGCAGACCCTGAGCAAGCCTTTTGGAGCAGCACTGCCCTCCGGCACTGCAGTCCCTGCCCGGCCATCCCTACCCAGCAGCAGGACATCCCACACAGCCACGGCAAAGGGGAACGGGGCAAGAGGGCGGAAAGCTAACACATCCCCCAGCCGCATGGTTATTGGCAGAGGACAGAGCAGTGGCCTTGCTGCAGGACCCTGTTTAACCTTCTTCGGCTTGTCCGCTGGAGGAAATCTTAGTGGAAGGAGAGATATTGTAGATAGAAAGATTGGTGGGTCCAGAGATGCAGGGGACTGCAGCAGCCTTAGATTTTATCTGTGTCTGCATGGCCAGACAACCTTGGAATCCCAATCAACAGTTGTTAATAAAACATAGGGGAGAAGCACAAGGGGTTAAAGGCAGAGCACACGCAGGGCTCTGGGGGAGCCTCAATGCTGAGGGCACTCAGTGCTGCCACTGTCTAGTCTAATACTGCCCAGAGCGCGTAAGCTTACCAGCTCCCTTTTCCTTACCCATTGGAAAATCTGCTTTTGGACAGTAATGGAAACAGAAGGAATTCCCAAAGGCCTGGAACTACCCACCCCCAGATCCCTGTCTGCTCCACTGGCTCCTGTGTGCCTGTCTTGTTCCTGTGCTGCACCCCCCGAAGGGCTGGGGCTGATCCTGGCCCTGGGGGAGGTGGGAAGAAGCTGAAGGTAGCTGCCAAGGCAGGAGCAGAATGCTTCCCAGTTCTTCCTTTCACTCCTAGTCTCTCTTGGCAATATTCAGCCTTCGGGGCTGCTCTTCTCTGTGTGCCCCTCACCCCCACGTGTGGTCTGGATCTGCAGGACCCATTCCTTCACTGCATTTCACCCGTGCCACTGGGAGCTCCTCTTCCTTGTAAGGAGCTGGGGAAGGAGATGGGGCAGCCCCAAGGCTGGGAAGGGAAGGGAGAGCTGGTTCTGGTCGTCACTGGAGAGAGCAAGCAGGTGCTCAAAGCACTGGGACCTCATCCCAGAGCCACCTCTGCCTCCCTGCTTCCTCCTCTTCTCCGGCCATGCAGAAATCTGGCCCTTACTCAGCCCAGCATTTCAGTCCCAGCCATTACAATGACAAGGGTGATAAGAGATTCTTATCACAGTGCTCAGCATCGATTTGAAGCTGAGCCCCTTCCCCGAACTCCTCCTCCTCCTTGCGGCTGCTGGAGCGGCGGTCGGCGCTGCAGAGGAACTCAGCAGCAGGGCATGTTGGAGAGCAAAGATGACAGTTCAGGGTTCAGATCCCTTAGGAGATACGTCCCTCCAGCCTAGCAGCTTCAGGCGTAGCCTCCTGCCGCAGACAGAGCACGGGACAGGAGCCAGGACGCCTGGGCTTCTTCCTGCCACCCATCAGCTGGGAGACCTGCCCCGGGTCCCCATGCTGCAGGAGGGACAATGCAGCTCTGCATCCCTGGAGGGCACTGTGAGCTTCCATCCAGGGGGACCTGGGCAAAGGGCTATGGCCTCCCAGCTGAGACAGGAGCTTGTTCCCTACTTGTGCTCAGGGGAAGAAAGGAGAAGGTCCCACTGACCCCACAAGAGAGACAGGGAGCAGCCTGCAGTCCTGGATCCCAAGCCTGGGGCTCACTGCACCCTTGTTTTACTCCAGCTCCCCAAAGAGTTCTCACTTTCTACAGCTCAGCATGGCCTGCCTCCACTCTGACCTTCCTCCCCACTGATCCTACCCACACACCCATGCTTGATGGGGACAGATCCTGCCCTCCCATGGTTGCCTGATGGGGACAGTGCTTGGGAAGGAGACACTTCCCACTGGCAGAGCCAGGGGCTCCCAGGCTGGACCTGCTGTCTGTGAGCCCCGGTCACAACACAACAGCCAGCATCCCGCCTGGTGTCACTGCAAGCTGCTGTCCCCTCTCCTGCTGGGAGGCTGTCTGGGTGTCTTTCATGAGGAAGCAGAGAGTGCACACAAGTTTCAGTGAGGTTAGGGCTGATTTAGCACAGCTGCCCAGTTTCTCAATCTCTCCCTGCAGCCACTGCCTCCACCATTTACAAAACTCAGTTCCTTTCACCAGCCTCACAACACGGCCAGGTCGCTGCTTGGAGCAGTCCTCAGAGACCCACGCCAGTCCAGACTTTCACCTTTCAGTTTCCCCCTTCTCAGCTCTGGGATGGCCAGCGGGATGTTGTGTGCCCAAGAGGGAAAGCAGAGGACCTGGCAGCACAACTGCCCGCACCGAGGCTGCCCGGGGCAGTTGGCACTGCAGCTCCCCAGTTCTTGGGGGTGCCCTGGCTCAAATGCACACACTCACTCTTTGCAGCATACCTGCAAAGGCAGAGCAGGACCTCAGCCACCGGTGGGGAAACTGAGGCACAGGTGGGTTGTGGGCTCGCACGGCAGAGCTACCGAGAGGACTGAGACGTCCTGGTCTGGAGCTGCCCGAGGAACCTCGGCCCCTATAGAAGCCTTGAAGCCCCAGCAGCTCTGGCCATGCAGATGTTGCAAGTCCTCCCTTTCCTCCCAGAACCGTCTCTGGGAAGAGCAGAAGCACAAGGCGGTGGCAGGGGAAGCATCCGAACAATCAGGGCTTGTGCAGAGACGAAGAAAGGCCCTTCTTGTCGGCGGGTGCAGTTGGGGTGAGCCCGGGGGCATCGCAGGATGGCACCCCAGGTACCCCAGCTGTGCCGACTCTCCAGCGCAACAGAGAGGGGGCTGTTGTGGGCCCAGCCCCGGCACAGGGTGTCACCGCCTGCCTTGGTGAGCAGGGATGCTCTCTCTTTGTGCCTGCTGGTTTCTGCTCTGCTGACCCGCTTTGCTCCCTCCGCCGGTGCCATCCATCAGCTCTGGCAGCCCTGTCAATTCCAGGGCTCCGTGATGCCATTCCCCAGGGGAAAAAGCACTTTTTTTTTTTTTAAGGGAAAGGAGAAGTATTTTCCCTCCCGGAAAGCTGCTATGCTCCCTTCCTCGTCTCCTCAGAGACACCTAATGCTCAACCCAGCCCAGGGACAGGGGCACAGCATGTGCCTGGGCTTTTCACTCAGCCCAGCCCCAGCCTCCCAGCCGGCTGGGGGCCAGAAGGGCTGCGGTACCTGCAGTGTCCCGGCCAGATGTGCAGTGCCCCTGGGGCAGATGTGCTCCAGCTCCCAGCCTACCCCCGGGCCCTTGCTATTGCAGGTACCAGGCAGGCGGTGGCAGCCTGACTCGCAGCCCGCAGGTCCGGCAGGCAGGTCCGGAGGGTGAGCGGCCGTGCCAAGCTGGCAGGAGCCGGGAGAAATCAGCCCGGCGATGGCCAAACCCGCCCGGCCCTTTGCACGGTGCCTTATCGGGGCTGGCTGCGGCAGCAGCAGCTCGGGGAAGGCGTTATTGCATACGTCCCATGTCCTGCTCGCCAGCCTGGCTGGTGGCGATGGGGATGAGCCAGGGATGCCAGGGCAGCTGCCAGCTGGGTCAGGCACCGGAGGATGACACTCCTGCCGGGATGAGGATGGGGCAGGGTGCGTTCACACCTCCGTCCCTGAAAGCCCTTCTCCAGGAGGTGGT
Organism: Haliaeetus albicilla; assembly: GCF_947461875.1. Lineage (NCBI taxonomy): Eukaryota > Metazoa > Chordata > Aves > Accipitriformes > Accipitridae > Haliaeetus > Haliaeetus albicilla. The sequence continues at coordinate 11,925,620 of NC_091490.1, forward strand.
GGGTTTGAAGCATGCGCTGGCAGGGTGAAACCTCCAGCAACGCTCCACGACCGAGTGCTCGCCATGAGGCTGCAGCGCTGGAGACTACCTATAGCTGAGCGGTAGGAAAAAGCAGGATCCTGTGAGCAGCCATCATCCCTTCCTCCCTGCCTCCCTGGGCTAGGGTCAGCCCCGCAGCGCTGGACATTGCCCCAGCTCTCCCCAGCCCCAACTCGCTGTCCCGAGGTCCAGATGTGGGTCAGGGTACCCGACCGTTATCAGGGCTTTCTGCCTCTGCCCCTGCAATCCCGCCTCAGCAGCAGAAACATCTGCCTCACCTCTTCAATCAATACTCAGCTCTTAACAGTCCTGACAACTCGCAAGAAAACAGGGGCATTAAACGTTAATTATATCTATTTGGATTCAAAAAATTTTATTACTTGAGTTAATTATAGCTGGAGTCGTAAAAAGGTGCAGAGCAAGAGGCACTGCTGCTCCCTGGGGCGAACAGGGCTGAGCACCCCCAGCCATCCCGAGCCTTTGGCTGGGCAAGGCTGGAGGGATGTACCCGCCATGAGCACGGCCGCCTGCCCGGCACACGGCCGGACCCTGCCCCTCGGGAAGGGGTCGCCATGGGAAGGGGCTGCACGGGGGCCATGCCGGCAGGGGGGTGCAGAGCCGGCGGCGGGGTCTCGGGGCGCACGGCAGGTACTCGCTTAGCTGTTGCGCTGGCAGGACCTGGCCTGCCCCAGCCTGTGGGCTTCTAATTTACTGCTTTCCTTTTACCGTAAAACTGAAAGGGGAAGGTGCACCCTTTAATCACTGCCTCCGGGGCCCCGCCTGAAACCACACAGAGACCGAGCGAAGGCTAGGAGTTAATGCTCCTTCCGACACCTTTTTATGATTCATGGGCCTGACCTTGAGCCATAAACCGCTCAACCTCCCCGCCACACTGGCAGTATTTACAGCCTGCAGGGGCCACTGCACGCAGCCACCGATGCAGATCCGCAGCCAGGGCCGCGCACGCCAGCACAGGTACGCAGCCGGGGATGCAACAAGTACGCAGCCGGAGATGCGCGGGCTGGGACGGCTACATGGCCCGGGGATGCCCACGCAGGTGGGCACCTGTGGACGGATCCTAATGCAGCACATGGAGATGGAGATGCACGTAGTGCACTAATGAATCCATGTTTATGCACACCCATACATGCACACAGAGGCGTGCACAGGTAAATGCGCTAACATGCCCTCACCAGGATGCACATAACAAGCACGTTTGCGTGCAGGGAGGTGTGCACCCACATGCCCGCGGGCTGGGCATTTGCCCCCAAACACTGGACCACAGTGGGGGGCTTTCCGCTTGTCGCAGCAGGGCAGAGGGCCAAGCGCCGTGGCCGTGGGCATGGCCCCACGGACACCCCAGCCCCCCCCGCAGCATCCTGCAGCATGGGTCCCGCTCCCCTGCTGACACACGAAGCACCTTGGTGGCACTGCGGAGGCAGGTCCGGGCATCAGGGTCTGTCCCGCTGCATCCCACTGGCCAGGTAGCCCCAGATCTTGTTCCACAGGTGAGATCCATGAAAGCCTACACTGGTCCAAATTGGAGCAGGGTGAGGTCTACTGGTTAAAGCAAAGGGTGCCCTTCTGGGTAGGCTCAGACCAGCCAGCTCCTCGCTTTATGCCTCAGTTTCCCCACCGCTGCAGCAGGAAAAATAATCCTGACCCATCAGGTTTGCATGGAGTTGGGAGGCCAAGCTCGTTAATGTTTGCAAAGTGGGTTTGGCTCCTGTGATAGAGCAAGCCAGAAATGTGAAGGTCATTATTATTAGCAGGATTAAAGCAATTTAACCCAGAGTGAGGAGGTACAGGTGAATGTAGCAGCTGCACTGCGCTCAGCAACAAATCGCACACATGTACAACTTCAAAATAGTGATGACTGCTACAATTATGGCTCATTTTAGAAACACTGGGCAGAACTAGGGGCTTGCCAGAGTGCCCTCTAACACTTCTACCCAAAAAATACCCTCCCTGAAGGCAGACAGGGCTGAGGTAGGCTGTTCCCAGAAACATCCCGAGCCCCTATAAGCTGTCAGTGCCCACTCAGTACGTGCACAAATCTCCTGGCACGGGCCCACGTGCATCACTTGCCAGCACAGAAGTCCTCACACACAGCCCGCCTGGTCCTCGCCAGGACCAGGACCTTTTCCTCTGCCCCCATCAGGGGACCACAGCATTGGTGAACTTGCCCAGAACAAAAATCTCCCTGTTTTTTTTTTTTAAGTTTACAGGTTGTCAAATTTCTTCTTTCCTCCTTAAAAAACAAAAGAGGGAAGAAACACCCTTATCTCAGAAAGCAGAGTGCAGGAAAAAGCTACTGGTCTTTTGGACTCAGTGAGTCCCCATTGGTAGCCTCACTTGTCATGGAGAATTTATCAGCCAAACACAGCGCTGGTATAATGCACCATATAACTAGTGCATAAACAAACTTCAGCATGATAAATGCCCTGCTTTGAAGCCATAAAGTTATTAGCTAGTGGCTGTTAGCTACTGCTTAGCATGGGACATGCTCCTTCCGTTAACCCCTGGATGCCCCGTCCGTGCTCAGAAGCCCGGGGAGATCTCCGGAGGGCACCTCCCTGCAGTGGGAAAGCAGGGAGGGATCTGGCGGGCAGGGATGCTTCTGCTGGCGCTTATCTGTGCGCGCTGTACCCACTGCGAGGACTGCAGGAGGGAAATGCCTGCTGGGAATGGGGCTCTGAAGGCTGGCACCCCTTCGCTGTCCTATTTGAGACCTTCAACGGCTCCTCTCCTTCCCTCTGCCCCCCAAGAGGCAAACGCAGAGGGGAGCAGGGCCAGGGTGGTTACGTACGTACCCACTGCTCAGACCCTCCTGCGCTGTACCCGTTTCAGAGATGGGCTCAGATGGGGCTGGTGGAGGGCAGTCACCCCTCCAGCGCCCAGGCCACCTCCTTTAGATGAAGTACTGCTGAGGACTCTGAAGCAAAACCCTAAACTTTTCTGGCAGCAGGCAGGCAGTGAGCTCCAGTGAGGTGTTTAGAGTTCCCTCTGCTGCCTGCAGCGCATGGCTGCCTGCAGCTCCTGACGAGCACAGCCTCACCAGAGGCTAGGAGATGCTGGAGAAGCACAGCCGTGTCCCAGGGCCAGCATCGCTGGCCATGAGCCACTCAGCTGGAGATGGCTAACCAGCATCAGCAGAGCCAGCAGGGCCAGGGCTCCTGCCAACACCAGACCTGGGGAGCACCCTCCACTGTGCAGGGCCAGGCTGTGACACCCATCAAGGTCCTTTGGTCCCTCAGGCCACCTCCTGCCCCCGTCCCACACTTGGATACAGGACCAAGGCAGGGAGCTGGGCGTGCTGGGGATGGCAGCAGGTCTCTGGCACTCAGCCCAAGGCATGGACAGGGTTACACAGCAGCATGGCAACTTCTTCGCCACACAGCCCGGAGCCCCAGAGCCACAGCACGAGATGCTGGTGGCCAGGGGCTAACTCCTGTCCCTCTCCCAGTAAAACCACCCCTGCAAGGAGGCAGGAGATGTCTCAGCAGGGCCAGCTGGGGGGCAGTGGGACTCGGGGCTGCCTCAGCGCCTGTTCCTCATTAGAAGCCCAGTGTTGAAGAAACTCGTAATTAGAGCCCTGAGTATTAATTAATCTCCATGACCCTCCTCTCATTCTCCTTCCCCTGCTCCCACAGCTCAGGAGGTCAGCCTGGATTATTAACACATGCAAGTAGAGGATGGCAAGCTCACCGAGTGGGTTGGCAGACCCTGGGCCATGTCCCCGTGTTCAGAGCAGCTGAAGGTGCCCTGTCCCTCCCCTGCCTCCTCTCTCTTGTCACTGGGCTTGGTTGGGGACACGTCTCACTCACTTGGGCACAGTCAGCACTTCGGGGACAGCACTTAAATGAGCTGAAACATCCCAGAATGAGCAGAGCTGCTTTCACGCTAACTCTGCTTGCACAATCCCTTGCAGAGTGGCTGAGGGCAGATCCCTGCATCCCAGGGGCCAGGTTGAGCCTCACTGGAGACAACCTACCCTTGGAGACCTCCCAGCACGATGGAGTGCAGAGCAGCCAGCCCAGCCCAAAACCACCATTGAAAGGTCTTTGAGCACCCTGTCGCTGCTCATCCAGACCTTGCTTGGGTCTTTAAGAGACTCAGCACTACAAAGGCAGCCCTGGGGCATGGAGAGGACATGGAGACCTTTTGTGCAGCGTGGTCCATCACAGGGCTGTCCATGCAGACTCAGCCACTTGGGACACGGACACGGCTCCTGGGAAGGCCATGCTCTCTGGCAAGACGCTGCTCAGGCGCAACCTGAGGACTGATGTGCTGCAGAGAGCTGCCACGGAGCAAGAAAACAAGATATGAAATAAATCCAAACTTTTCTGACTCCCTGGTAACCACCAACTGCTTCCCTCATCTGATTTTTTTCCCCTTTTCTGCTGCAGCAATAAAAAGGGGAAAATCAACATCCAAATGATCTTGTTTATGGCGACTAAATAAGCTGCATGTGCTTAATCCGTTAGAGTTTAATGAATTTATGACTTGCTTTGGAATTTGACAAGGGCTGTAAAAGAGTAATTAACATTTATCAGTGTGTTTTTTACACACACCCCGCCCTCCTCCTGTCTCCCTTCCCTCCTCCTGCCGCCTGTCGCGAAGCAGCACTGGGTATCGGGGGGAATATAAAAGTGATCAATTAATTCTTAATAATCTCAGGGAAAGATTGTAGAGTCACAGTATGAACTCAGGGAGTGTCAATAAATGTGCCAAAGGTTGGTCCCCGGCTTTCTGGCACTGCTGCAGAGGAATGTGGGCGGCCAGGGAGGGGAGGGGGCTGCGGGGGCGGCGCTTTGGTGGACCAGCCCTGCACCCCTTTCCTTCTCTGTCACACTCCACCGGCCTCCCGAGCAGCTTTCTGTCACCGACACAGTGGCCTCTGGGACAGGAGGAGAGTGAGCAGGGGGCTGGTGGCAAGTGGGGTCCCCATCTAACGCAGCAGCGGTGGTGATTTGGAAACGCAACCCCGGTTGCTACCTGTGCCAGCCGATAGCTCTGTCCTGATAGACCTGAACCGGCTGAGAGCGACCCCAAATCCTCACCAGCATGACCGTGGAGCAGCTGAACATCTGCTTAGATGGAGAGTGCAGCCAATGGCACTGGCACCTGCGCCGCCCCTGCTGTCACCCCGCTGTCACTCGGCACAGGCGGCCGCCGCTGTTTCAGCTCTATTAGACACGAGGGGATGTCAGTGCTGACCCCCGAGACGAGCGAGGGGGGCTGACACCTTGCTTGGGTCTGGCCCTCCCAGCTGCTCAGCTGCCGTGGAGCAGGGCTGCAAGCAGAGATGCAATTTCGAGGCTGCAGGGGGACAAGCCCAGCCTCCCCTGCCACCGGTCCTGGGGCTGGCTGAATGTGACCTAAGGATCCCAGGGGATTTCCATGCTGGGAACCCAGAGTGCCCTGCCCTGGGCCACCTCCCTTGGCAGCCCTGGGGAGCAAAACCAGAAGGAGCCACAGCTATCACCTTCCCGGTTGGTAGGACATGTCCCCTGCCACAGTGACTGCAGCATCCTGCCCCCAGCAGTGGCCTTTGCAGGCACGTGTGTGACCGGGGCGTGGGGAAGCCTGGATTGCCTGGGCATCCATGGGGGAAGAGAGCTCAGGGTCAGTGCTCCTGGGGGGGCAGCAGGCTCTGTGGAGGAGACAGAGAAGCATCTGGGCTCGGCTGTGGGGCAGAGGGTCCTGGAGACCCACAAACAAAAGCTCAGGATGATAAATCCTCAGAGGTTTGAGACTGTCCGGGGATCTGCTCTGGACAGAAACAAATTCTCCCTGTCGAACATAATGGCCCAGAAATAAGCAATGAGGCAGGGATGGAGAGGGCTGGACCCAGGGGGGTCTGGAAAATCTCCGCCCAGCCCCACGCCGAGCACCGGTGAGGGTGGGAGGTGGAGGCAGTGATACCCTCCAGGCAGGCTGGGACCCCCGCACCGGGCACACACCCACCAGCTGGATGGGGCAGACTTGGGATTTCTTGCCTGGTGGGAGTTATTGAAGCCAGCCTGAAGGAGGACGAGTGCAGGACAGGCAGGGAAGAGAAGGGGAAAGTAACAGTACGAACTTGCCTTCATTTTACCTGAACTACAGTTTGGACGGCATGGGCTGCAGGGCTGGGCAGGGAGCAGAGCCTGGTGGGGAGCGGGGCTGAGCCCCCATGCAGGGCAAGGAGGTGAGGGAGGGGGCTGCGGCGGAGGCACTCTGCATGGCCAAATTATGGGAAAGCACCAGCTCCCAGCAGCCTCTGAGTGAGGGTCTCCAACCTTGGACAGGCTTTTAGTGCCAGGGGCTGCGCAAAAGTCTGCCCATCCTGCACACGTGCATCTCGGCGGGAGAAATGGAGGCACAGGGAGGGGTTTCAGGCCACCAGGACAGGTCCCAGCACACCAGCATCTGCTCCTCTCACTAGGCAGCAGGTCTGGGTCTCCACTGCATGAGTGCTGCAGCAACATCCATGGCCAAGGCTCCCACAACCACTCGGGGCCACTCGCTGGTGCCAGCTGCCCTGCCTCATGCTCAGAGCACAGCGCTCCTGCGGCGCTCTGCGTTGCCATCCAGGCTCCGCCACAGACCCCCTGCGTGACCTCAGGATCCCTCCTCCGCCGCAGAGGAGAGGATGCTGTGGGGCGGTGAGGGGGCAGAGGGGGGTCTGCGCTTCCCCCTGCCTGCGCTGGCTCAGCCGCTCCCACGTCAGCCTGTCTAAACAGCACCTCCTCCTGCAGAGACCTCGCGCTGGGGGTCGGCAGCTCAGCGTCTCTGGGATTTGTCACGGTATCGCCAGAGTTATCAAAAAGCAGCTTGGACCAGGCACCCCAAAGGGTTGGGTCAACCAGACCCAACATCATCCAGCTGCCAGGAAAGCAGCCTCCGGGGTTGAGGACACGGATGAGACTCTGGTGGCATGGGCCGGTCCTCCCTGCCCGCCGACACCCTGGCTCACACCAGGCACATGGCTTCACCTCCGTGCAAGGCTGGAACCTCCCCGCCTCACCCCGGCGTGCAAGGCAGCGCTCGTTAGTGAAGGAGCACGGCTGCTATGGGGCGATGCTTGGCCAATGCTTGCTGCTTTGCAACGGCACTAATGGATCGGAGACAGCCCAGCCATGCCCCCACCTCGCTCTGCTCGGGCGCTGCTGACGGTCGTAACAAAGAGCATTTATCCAGCTGCATTCCCAGTTTCTCCCTCTTTCCATTTCCCTTTTCTGTCGCTCAGGTGTGACAATTTTAATAACCATAAATAATAAGGTGGATGGTAACCATAACAGTACGTGCAGCCCTGTGTCGGCTTTTCTCCATCTGTGGGAGATGGCAGAAGGGCTAGAAGGAGTTAAAAGGAGACTCCCAGGTCCCCTAAGCATCTTGCCCAGGGTCTTAAGCCCATAAGCAGTGGTGCTAAAGATGATTTTAAGCCATGATTATAAGAAATCTATTGATCTTTTGGACTCTATAATGACAGATTAACCATTTTAATAAAACACCTATTAATCATGCATTAACCCTTCTCGGCTATTTGTACATTGAATACCAAATTGACAAGGGCATTGGGATTTCTAGGAGGCTTTTTGGAGGGGGAGGGAGGGGAGGTTTATTTAGATAACAACAACAACAAGAAAAAAATAATGCAAACTTACAGAGGGGGAGAGTTAAAATCATACGATGAGTGGCAGTTGCAGACGCCTGGGGCCCTCTTTGGTTGTCGCTTCTATCTGGCAATCAATTGACAAGAAATTGAGATTATGAAACATTGCGCCTGTGATCAAAGGAGGTGGGCATCCTTCCCCCATCCGAGGCCAAATCTCCACTCCCCCACAGGAACCAACGTCAGTGAACATCAGTGATTTGGCCTTTGGCAGGTACCAGACAATGCCGACACAAATTTTAGTGTGAACATGTCCACCAGCCCCACGGGTCTTTATGGCAAACTCTGAGCAAGGATGCAACATCCTAAAGGTGTATCCTACCAGAGCATCTAATGCCCGTGATTTGTTTGGAGACACTTGCCTCTGAGATCGAGTCGTCCAAAGAGGCAGAGGAAAAAGAAGGGGAAATGAGGAAAGCAAACACCCCACCAGCTCAGGACAGCTGGGAATGGGCACAGGCTGCTCAGCCCTTCTCCCTGCCAGCCCTTGAAACCCACAGCATCGGCGTGGGATGGTCCGGCTTGCGGACCCGGACCAGCACAGCCCTGGGGCCTCTTGTGTAAGCGCTGGGGAGGGGGCAGGCACCGCTTCCTCCTGCCCCGGCCGTTGCAGCCTCAGAAACCACCAAGTCCCCGGTGCATTAGGAACTGCCTGGAGGCCGGAGCTTCCTGCAGGTGCCCCGCGCTCATGAATCACACCTTGTCAGGGCTTGGGGTGCCCAACGGCCGGGCAACCGCCGAGATGCTCGGGGAGCCCTGCCCCGGGGTGCACCCGCCTCCCCACCACACCATCCCGGCCAGGCGAGGGTTAAGCAGGCATTAATCACACTGTTTGAGAGACGTTTCAAAGCCTCTTCCAAATATTATAAAAAATGTCTTTAATCATCTAATAGCGTGAACTCCGCTCATGATGGATGGAGAGAAGTCGCCTCTCTCCTCCTGATCCTAACAGATGAGGCTGAAGAACTGCTGCTCCGGGGGGGGGGAAAGTTGGGGAGGGGGCTGGGGGAAGAGAAGGACATTTCTCAACCTCCCACCAGAGCAGTTATAAATATGAGGTCATACAGCAAGAGATGATAACGCATTAAGGGCTCTTGAGATATTAGTCTGTCAGCCTCGTTAGACACAGCCTATTTGGGGCTGACTGCATAATTAGAGGCTGGGGTACCCATAACTCATTGGTGTTTATATGGTAGGAAGGGGCTACACTCACCATCACCCTCAGCACTCTGAGAAGTCATCTTCAGCAGGCGTCAAATCCCACTCCCTGCTGCAAAAATAATTCTCTTCTCCCCAGGAACAACTGCTCCCCCTCCGCACCTCCTGCCCTTCCCGCAGCCCTCAGCCCACTGCATGCTCAGGGCACCCACCCTTGTCTCCCGTCCCCTGCGGGTGGGAAATGGGGTTATGGAGGTGAATGACTTGCTCAAGGCGCCTCAAGGTAGTTTGTGACCAAGCAGAGAAGTCCTGGCTCCCAGTCCCCCTGCCCATGGGATGACTTGCTGGGCAACAGCCCGTGCTCTGCCCTGCAAGGGACTGCATCCCCTGAGCACTCCCAGGCAGCCTCCACAGCAGGTTTAGCCCTCCTGCACTCTTCTGCCTTTCCAGGGAATAGCTCCAAGTTGGGCTGGAAATACCCTGGGGAGGTGGATATACTTGGACAATGATGGTCCTGGGGAAGTCTGAGCAGAAATGAGTCCAAGGAAAGGCAAAAATATGCAAGCACCTCAGGACAGCTTGTCAATCCTGCCCTGCTGTGAGCATCGCCCACTCCTGACTTGCTGTCCCTCACCTGCAATATGCACCAGGGACCCCTTTCTAGCCCAGGGTGCTGCCCTGAGTGGCCAATCTCCAAAAGACAGGGCAGAGCCCTCCCAGTGCTGCTGCAGCCAGCCTTCTGGGCGCTGCTGGTCTGCCCCACGGGCTGGGGGGCACCGAGTGTGGGGCAGCCAGGGACTCCATGCTTGGTGGGGAAGCTGGCGAGGAGCTGGGCTTTCCATGTCCCCTCTGCTTTCTCTTCTCAGTTCTGCCTAGGTGGTGGCGAGCACCGACACGGAAGAGCACTTCCCAACCAACCCAACCAAAAAATTGAACAAGTGAAACAGGGAAGGGGAGCGTTTCCCTTTTGCAGCTGTGTAGAGTGAGGGCACCGCAAGAGCCAGCTCCTGCTCAAAAGGGAACAGAGAGGGAGCAGCGAGCAGGAGGAGGCAGGCGAAAGCTGGCCCGAGCCCCGTGCACCCAGCAGAGCCGGCTTTGCAGCCCAAGCCTTCCCAGCAGCATGTCCCTGTAACTCCTCTTGCCCTATGGCAGGTGGGAAAATGAAGGCACAGGGAAGGGCAGGGACATCAACAGGAGAAACAAGCCCTCGCTGCAGGGACTGCCCTGACACTGCCCAAGTCCCCGGTGTGGCCACCTCATCCCCTCTCCCTGCTTGCCCGCCACAGCCAGGGAGGGAGCAAGGGGTCCGTGGAGGCGGGGGCAACCCCATGGCTTCCCAGTCTGAGGTAGGATAATGAATCCTGATGGGAGAAGTGACCTTTTCCAAATGCCACATGTCATTGGATTTTATATCACACCAGGACAATGTGCCATGGGTATTAAAATCGTTTTTCCAATAGAAGTGTATGTGTATGCGTGTGTCAGAGAGAGATGTGAGAAAAATAAAATTAAGACATGAAAATTAGGCTGCCTCTAAACATGGCCTTTTGAAAAGACTTAGGTCCTCATAGAGCAGGACTGACAGAGAAGATCCATGCCCTTTGCTCCCGAGATCACACACGATTTTGTCAAGGGAATACAACTTGTCCAAACCCTATGACAGAACTAGGGAAAAAAGCTCAGGAGTCCTGATCCCCATTTCTAAAGTCCTGCAAAGACTTTCACCTCTACAGTGTCCCCGCTGCCGTGGAGGGACACCTCCAGAGCTGCACCTGCCCACGGAGGCATGTACAGATGCATGTGGAGCACAGACCACCTTGCACGTGTGCTCCTGGGCACCCACGGGTGTTAGTCAGGGCTGTGCACATGAAGAAAGCAAAGTCCTACATGACAGCCAATGCCAAGTTACGCAGCCTCACCTGGGCTTCAAAGCAGCCCGTATCCCTGTGGGCCAGCCCAGAGATGTGTATGGAGCATCCATGGAGTTATCCATCCACATGGGTATGGACACCCTCCCATATATGCCAGGATACATTTCCATGTGAAAACACAATGTGAAAAGGGAGGAGTTGGAAGCCAAATTCACTTGAACTCCAGCCTGTTCCCTCAATCTGCAGGGCAATTGTCCGGCTGAAATAACAACGCTGGGACAAAAAAAAAAAGGGGACAAGCTGTGTTTGTTTATTCAGCTTCTTTCTCCCCCTCTCCTCTCGACAATGCCCTGACACCGTGTCCTGCCGCGCCAGGGCTGCAACCCCAATGGGCTAAATTTATCCCAGCTGGAGCCCTGTTTACAAGCCTTGTCCTGTTTACAGTGTGGTCCATCCTGCCCAGGACCAGGCAGTGGCCATCCCCAGGGCAAACAGTCTGTGCCTCACCTTTCTCGGCCTCTGCCATGCCCAGGCTGCCCATGTGGTCCCTGGAAAGATACCCAACACCCTGCACTGCCCACGTGTTTGCACACAGACCAGCTTGTGGCCCCCTGCCCATCCGGGAGGTGACGGGGAGATGTGGGCTTGCATGGGCTGCTGCTTGCCCAGCGTGGCTTTGTGGTGGCCCAGGTGGCCACAGCCTCCAACAGTGCCAGCTGGTGGCACACCATCACCCAGGAAAATGTTGACTGCAAGCTCAACAATGAGGGTGCAGCACACCCCATGAGAAACCAGTCGGGGACAACCATGCTCCACCATGAAAGCATTAATGGAGCTGCAGGTCTCATGCAACCATGCATGGGTGCTCTCCTCCCCATACCTCACACCGCAGTGGAGGGCCACAGGTTCAGGCTGTCACGCACCCATCCCTATCTCCCTGATGGGCTCACCTGGGCTGGGAGCACAGAGCTGGCAGGAGGTCAGCCCCCTCTCCCCAGTGACAGAACTGGATGTCACACCAGGGGTCTGAACAGTTCAGCCTGGCCGGGCCTGACGGGTTGATGGCATTGTGAATAGACATTAAAACGCTGGGGACGTGGTGGAGGGGTGCTCACTGCCAGCACCCCCCTTGCACTCTTCCCGCACTGATTCCCATCTCTGGTGGGATGCACTGGCCACCGTCTGATGGGGAATGATGGGGGATCACCCGGCTGCCCCCCAGCATGGGGGTCTCCTGTGGTCCCAGGCTGCCTCACCCACAGAGCTGCCTCCACCAGGGCTCAGTTGGCAACATCCGGGCTCTTATTTGCTGTTTAATGAGTCCCAGCTAATGAATCCCAATGCATGAAAGCTTTTCATTAACCCTTTGGCTTGCTGTCAGCATCGGCCACCAGTTTGCAGAGGCTGGGAATCACAAGAGTGGTTTCGGGGGTGACTGCAAATCCTCACCTATAAGCCTGCGTGCTACCTTGTGCCCTGCCACCCTTTCCCTGCCTGTGCCCGGTCTCAGTGGCTGCAGAGTGGGCACCAGTGCCCTGTGCATATGAAACGAAGCAGCTGGTCCTGTGCTCCCTCAGTCTCCCTCGTCAGGGGCAGCTAATAGAGATTCACCTCCATCCCCAGTGGCAGGGCCATCGCTCAGCAGTGATGGATCCCTCTTTGCACCTGCTTGCAGCTGCATGTACTTAGGCTTAATGAGGGAGCAATCTCCTGCCATGCTGACGATGCAGTCCTCTTCCACACCGTCCTGGTCCAAACCACTGCCTGCTGTCACCTCAGGAAGCCTCCTGCTTGAAACCAAGAGCTCTGGGTCACATCCCATGATAAGGAACACCTTTTGTACACATGAAGGGGAAAGGAGAATCTCGCAGAGAGATCCTGACCTGCGTTCAACTCCCAAACTGGATGAGGGGCTCAAATCTCGGTGCCCGACACTGCCTCTGCAAGGAAGGGTCCAAGAGCAGCTGGGTCGGGACCAAGGCTCCAGCTGCTGCATGAGGTCCCCGGCTGCAGGTGCAGGAGCAGAAGAGAGAGCTACCAAGACTTTCCTGTTGCTCAAGTTTTTTGATTGTAGATCAAAGTAGATTGTCCAGAGCGATGCCCATGGTGGCACTATTATGGTGCACCAGAGAAGTGTCCATCTTCCAAATGCCTCCTCATCCCTCACTGCTCACACCTACCTCACTTCTTGCCTCTGGCCCAATTTTGGGTTTGTTTGTACCTTGGGCACGGGGAAGCCTTTCTGCACCATGTGCCCCAGCTAGCACTACCTGGTGAAGCAGAAGCTCTAAGGAGAGTAGAAGAGGAGTTGTACAACCCAGCCCAGTTCCTTGTCCAGAGTTTTGGAGATGGCTTGTGCATGACTGTGGGCAGGGGTGAATTTGAGTGTAAAGGCTTGTCTACACAAAGTACTGCTCCCAAGAAACCCCCCATGCTGGGCATTTCTTATTCCAAAAATAACAGCTTGCTCAAGCTCACCAGACCCCCTTTCACTCTGAAATACAAACGGAGCTTTTGGGGAATAACTCACCAGTCTGAAAATCACCTCCACCCTTCATTCATATGCACTTCCAAGTACAGGCAGGACATTAAGGGAAGGGCTAATGGAGTGACACATCTGTGCACAAACACGTACGTGTGTGCTCCTCACACGTGCAGCTCCTCATCTCCGGAAGAAGATCTTCTCATCAGGAAGTCACGGCCCTGATTACTTTGTCTTCCACGTTTAAGAACATCCCTAACTGCTCCTTGGATAGCTCAATTAGTAAAGTGAATATATTATATAAAGTCTAAAAGATTAAACTATCATAGGCAGCCCATAATTTCATGAAGAAGTCAGGGGAGCATATCCCTCTTATTAACTCTATAACAAATGTGATGAAAATGTTCAAATAGAATGTTAATGCAATGTTACGTGTAATTTTCCCAGGCGATTTTCTGCTGAAATATTTCTTTATTAATAGTAATTGAGGGTATAAATTATGAATGAGGCGATTTTCTCCTTTCACTGGGAAAGACGTACTAATGGCAATAATTCTTTATAATAATTTTTTGGGGGGAGAATGGGGAGGGAGCTGGGGTGAGGGGTTTAAAGAAAAAAAAATCTTTAAAGGGATTGCAAAATATATAGACTAGCAGTGCATGTTTTATTGCAGGGCGCTGTATTTTATATCCGTGTGCTGGGCATCAGTCCTGTACAGGTCTGTACTGTGTGTGCACTGCGAGATTCAGGCCTCTGGTGAAGGCGATTTCCTTGCACGTTCTCTATTCTGCACATGTGTAAAGCCTTGCATCAAGCAAGGGGAGCATGAGAGCACCGATGCTGTGGGTCTGCAGATTCAGGACTCTCAATTTCACTATCTAAGGGAAAGAGGGGCAGTAACCACACTGAGAGCTACAGGCACTTTTGGTTAGTAGGTGGGTACTCAAGGATGAGCAGGCTAGTGGCACAGGCTTTTGCCAAATTAATGCAGACTCTGACACCTTTCCATGGCTCCACCACAACCAGAAGCACTTCTTTGTGCTTGTGTTGGGGTTTTGGGGGGTTTGTTTTACCAGCAATGCAGCCTGCTGATCCTGACCCCAAGCACCTCCATCCAGGGAAATGCACGGCAGAGAGCGAGGCTTGGTCCTACAGCCGCTGAATCTCACACAGCCTGGAAGCAGAGTGGGTCTGGGGGCTATGCTGGCTCCCAAATGCCACCCCATTGTAGGACACAGCATGGGGACACTGACACGGTCAGCCCGGGGCCACGCGCTTGCACACCACGGACAGGCAGCACCGAGCAGCACAGCTGCTCGCGGGGAAACAAAAAGTCCTTTTTGTGATGCCGGAATGAAAGAGGCGTTTTACAAGGATTTCAGAGCTTGCTCTCCTTGAGGTTTGTATGTTTTTTTTCGACAGACCAAATGACTTCAAAATTTTTCCACTCAATTAAAAAAATGCTGGTTTGAGTGCAATTCTCAGCCCCTTCTTCCTGCACACATCTCTCTTCTCAAAGAAAGATAAAGGGGAAAGAAAAGATGGTAACCCTTAAATTTTCATTACATTTCAATCAGCTGAAAAAAACCTCTGAATGGTTTAAAACTTTTATACCAAAGAATCCACTTTTCCCCCTATTTTATTTAAAACTTTTCCCAGGAAGGAAACTTTTTGAACCAGCTCTAGTCTACAGCAAGCGTAGGAAGAAAACCCTGCTGACCCCAGGCCTTTGCTGTACAAGCTAAAAAGCACCCTGACAGCTGCTTAAACAAGCTCAAAAGCACCTCTGGTAATGAATGGCCTGGACCGAGGGTGGGCAGCACACACTGGCACCCAGCAAGAGACAGAGGTCTTGGACACCCATGCCCACAGGTCCAGATGTACCCCACATGGGTGCAGGTGTGTTGGGGAGTGGGAGGCTTTGCTCTTCCCCAGGGGCAGCTCTTACATCCCCCATTTCCACCACAGATTCTCCCCTGCTTGGGCTCTCCCTGAGCTCTCCGCTGGGCTGGAAGAGGAGGTAGAGCTGGTCCTTCTGCCAGTAGCCAGGCTGTGCTGCCCCGTCTCTCTCCTTCTCTGGAGGCACTGACCCTCAGGCCCTGCCCCGCAGCTTACCCCACACCGGCAGGCTGTGCGAGAGGCTGCAGAAAAGCTGACAAAATCAGCGTGATCCGTCACCGACCCTCCTCAAAATTAGGTTAATAATTTATGATGTTAAATGGGACAGTTAATAGCTGGGCCAGATGATTCCTCAGCTAATCTAGAGCACGGGCTGAGCTGCAACGAGTCCTCTGAGAGTTCATTACACTCCCCAGCCCTCGGCGCTAGTGCTTTTGGCTCCGCCGATACCTACGGGAGGCTGTGGCTGGTGCCGCTGGCAACACGCCTAAGACTTGCCCCTCATCAATTAAGAGAAATAAGGAAATCGACAGGAAAATTAATTTCCAAAGAGACAATGCCTCTGACACCCGCACTGCCCTCGGAAAGCCGGGGGGTTATCTGGGAAGCTGCCTGCCTGGGGAGGAGGTTGTGTCTGCCTCCTT
The DNA here is from genome assembly GCF_947461875.1 of Haliaeetus albicilla. Lineage (NCBI taxonomy): Eukaryota > Metazoa > Chordata > Aves > Accipitriformes > Accipitridae > Haliaeetus > Haliaeetus albicilla. The sequence continues at coordinate 11,941,373 of NC_091490.1, forward strand.
GCTGAGCGAGGTCAGGCTGCTTTCTTCAGGGCTGGGAGAGCTGGCGACTGAACAGAAGATGCTTTTGCTCCTGGGTCAGCCCCAAGCAGGCTCCTTACAGAGGTGTGCTCTGCCACATTTGGGAGGTCCCCAGCACAGGGCAGCTCACTGGCAGTAACGTTTTACACCCTGACCGTGCACGTTCCCAAAGAAATCTCAGAGCCAAAGGGTCAGGATGAGAAAGTCCAGCAGGTCTTCTTCATCAAGGAGACAGAGCAGGGTCGGCTACCTCAGGGATGAGGCACTGCCAGCACACTCCCCAGGGCCAGCTCTCGTCCCAGAGCACAGTGGCGGGTGAATCTTCAGCCACTTACCTGCCTATGTCTCTAACCTCCCTGATTCTTGTCCCACCCTCTCACTGACAGATCAGATCGAGCCCAGCCACAGAAACCAGGCGTTGGACATAACAGCCTCCCCTCACCAAGACCGCAGCCCCTCTTGGTACCCTGAGCCCTCCCATCTGCGCAGCCCTTTCTGCTTCCTCCTGGATCCCAGCAGCCTTCCCAGGGTGCAGGACTAGCTTGCCAGCCACAGTGGGGAAATGCAAGGAATTGCTGAGAGTACATCTTGTCTGTGTGATGGAGGCTTTCCATCCCCATCCAGTGTAAGCAGATCGACTGAGGTTCATGGTACCTGGAGGCAACAAAGACCCTCTGGTACTGAACAGCACGTGAGTCCCACTTTGCCCATCCTGCCTCACTTCTCTCTGCAAAGGCCTGATCCTGCAAGGCAGACGTGAAATCCTCTGCTTTGCACTGGGGGGTCTGTACTGAGAAGTGCTCAGCCTTGCAGGACTGAACCTCACAGCAGGATTTCTGCAGAAAGCTTGCTGGCTCTGGGACCATGCTCGAGTGAAACAGAAAGTAGGCAGGGACCCACCTCACTGATCCCAACTGCATGTGGAGGCAGAAGTTAGCTCCTTTGCTCCAGCTTCTCACTGGGGGATGCTGCAAAGCAGTGCCAACCTTAGGCAAACCTGGAAGAGGGTGCCACAGTCACTTTCCTCTCCGGAAGACCTAGTGATGGGTACCCTAGAGCATGCTCCTGACAGCCTTAATCTATTTTACAAATGGAAAAACTAAGGCACACCGAGTCTGTGTGACTACCCCAATATCAGCAGCAATATCAGGTAAAGGGAGTAATTTCTCTATCAGCCTAAGGTTCCCAGTCCTGGGATGTCCATGCCCTGCCCTTAGTTGAGAGACAGACTCAATGGGCTAAAAAGTGACCAGCTGGGCTACAAGCACAGGCTGCTGCAGCCAGATGTGCACTGATGACTCGTGCAGATGTTGGCCCTGCAGCGTGTCTGGGCAGTAATTCCCCTTCTCCCTTCCACATTCCTGCTCTGCCAAATTCAAACCATGCGCAGTGCGGGGGGATTACCTGCAATTACAGCTTTCACACGTTGGGGCCGATTTCACCCGGCTGGGGAAGGGGGAGGAGAGTGGTGAGAGGTAAGGGCATCCATATGGTGGGCTTCTGCGGCCATTCTCCCTGCCTGTGTTAGAGGCAGCTGATGCCGTCTCACCCCTCCAGCCCTCTCCCCTCCTCTGAAGCCCCCTCCCAGGTGGAAAGACCAGGAGGGACCCATGGGGGCAGAGAGGAGCCCCAGCCTGGGGCTGGCAGCAGGGCCAGTTTTCCTTCCAGCTTCTGCCCGAGTGCGTGTGGGAGAAATGACAATTAGGGGGACAACAAATGAGGCTGTTGGCCCCTGGGGGGGGACATGTGCAGTAACTTGAGGCTGAAGCGGAAATAGCTCTGGTCGACCCACTTAGAAAATCATCATTACTGTAGAATTTATGGCTGACATGAGCTTGTCTGATAGATATGACTATTTAAAGGCAGCCAAAGCCTCCATTTATAACAATGTGAGGGAAAGGGGGGTGGAAGGAGATGGGGCAGGTTTGAAGATCAAAGGGGCATCTGGGAAAGGAAAGGGGACTGCATCAGTCCCGGCAGCAGGGGCGAAGGGACGGTGGCTTCAGCTAGGGAAAAGGCTGGTGGGGCAGGGCGAGGGGGGCTGTGCCCCATGGGAGGGGAGCAGTCCTGTGCCATGGGTCTGCCGTCCTGGGCCCCTGAGACCACAGCATCCTCCGTGGCCCCCACAGCCACTCCTGCCCTTGGGGCTGCTGAAGTGCCACCGCCTGGGTGCAGGCTGGCCCGGGCCCCTGGCACACGGGTGAGCCCTTCTGGATTTGGCACCATCCAGGCAGCAGTGGGCACAGACACCATCACCTACTCAGGATGTGCTGCAGTATTCGCTGGGAGTATGCTTTTAATTAGATGTGAAGGAGAAAGCAATTGCTGAGGCTGGGAAAGAAAAAAAGCAGTGGCAGGTTTGGAGGACAAGCAGCGAGGTTCAGATTTTCATTTTTCCTTAACTTGAAGGACAGAAGATGACTCCTGGGAATGATGGGCCATTGCTGTACCCAGCCCCTTAGCCGCCCTCCTCTCCTGTGCATCCCACAAGGCTTTACAAAGAGGATCGTGCAATCACCTGGCTTGTTAGGGGAGCACCTCGTCTCAACAGCAAAGCCAGGAGAAAGACCCACTTGCGAATTCCTCGGGCCAGGCTGTCTCTTGCTGGCTAACCTTCATCTCTGATCAAACAGAAATGCTACAAGTATGCTGGAGGCTGGGCCCTGGGGACCGCATGTCTCCGCATGTCCCCGCACCGTGGCTCCCTACGGATGCGCAAGGGAATACTGCACCCAGCGGTGAGCAAGCTGGAAACGAGCATGGATGTGCGGATGGGCTCTCCACCGAGGTGCTCTCAGATGGCTGATGGATGCAGAGCAGCAGGCTGCAGGGCAGTGCTTCATGCCATCCAGAGCAGGGAGCAGTCCCTGGAGGGCACCCTGCCTAGGGACAGCATGGAGCCAGTCACTGGCATCCCCGTCCCGGGCTCTCCTCCCCAATTCGGCTGCTCCCTGTCCTTTGGGGATGGCGGCGGCTCCTCACCTGATTGAATTTCCAGGCCATCACTCCCTCTCCCTGCAGCTGCGAGGCATGATCGCCCTCCCGGCAACCCCACGCTCACCCCGCAGAAGGAGGGGCTAATTCAGTTAGCCCAGTGGCATTAGCTGCCGTGAAGAATAACCCGCCAACAAGGGCCTGCGAGCCTGACACAATATTAAAGACCCCACTGCCCTCACTTGGGGCAGATTAAGCTGGGCTCATTGCTTTAATGCTGCACTCCTCGGCCGGGCTCCCTCCAAGGCTCTGCACCTTAACTGTATTACCCCAGCACCGATGTGCTTGACCTGCCGATATTGCTCCCACTGATAATTCACCTCCCAAGAAACTTTGCCTTTTTGACCTCCTGCCGGAGCAGGCTCTAACCCCATGGAGCAGGGCTACCCTTGCATCCCACTGCCCACGGGGGCTGCCAGCCGCTGCCCTCTGCTCCCTGCTTGCCTTCCCTCACGTAGGGTTCGGCGTTGGGAAAATCTCGCGATGTCACGGAAAGTTAGAGGGTTAGTCGCAGCCTTATGATGTATCTGTAATCCCGCCTACCCTTGTTAGTATAAAAGGAATTGACTGCGCAATAAAAGGCGGAAGTTGGCGCTCACACTGTGTGTGTTATCTGTCTCTTTCCCTCGCCTGGGGTTGATCAGTGATCTAATCGTGGCACCTTGATATGCGGCGAATGCTACACCTCAGCGTGGTCACCTGCATCCCATCCTTCCAGGGGCCTCAAGGTGCATTCTTCTGCCAAGCCTGGGCAACTTGCCTCTGCAAACAGGTCACTTTGGTGATCCCGGGATCCCAATCGTTATCAATGACCACACTGACACGCACAGTGAACATGCGGCCACAGGACGGGAGCATGTGCGTGTGCGGAGGCTGAAGAATGTTACTTACTGCAGCAAGGATGTGCAGGACATCCCGGCTCACTAACCTCACCTGGGGTACCAAGGCGCTCTCAGTAGCAACATGAAGTGATGCACAGAGGGAGCATCGGGTCCCGCCTGCTCCCAGGGATACAGATGTCTCATCTGACCCAGAGAAGCAATCAGGAAAAACACCCAAATACCAGCCCAGGGGGAGCCTGGGCTCCAAGGGAAACTCAACAGAGCAGCGTGGGAGCAAGAAGCAGGGTCATCCCTCTGCTGCTGCCAAGAGCAGGCAGTGCCAACATCATCTTGGCCTGGCAGCAGCCGCTACCTCTTCTCACTCACAAGCTGTCAGCAGCTGTCCTGCCCTCCTCCCCTGCTTCATCCCGCAGCCCGAGCGTGATACGGGGAGCAGTCCTTGAGATGCTGTCTGTCGGGGCTGCTGACTCGCACAGCCTTGCTTTTCATAGGAAACAGCAACACTGCCGAATCACTTTCCCGCTTGGTCAGAACCAGAGGGCCGGTGTATCCTACAAGACTCCAGAATGAAATTTTCAAACATGGAAAAGTCATCTTTTCTGAGCAAAAACTGACACTCTGACTTAGCCAATCTATTCACTTCTGCGCTCCTCACTGGAAAATCAAAATAATCTATACTGATCTTCTCCTCTCACTTTTATCGTTGGCCATACTAGATATTTTTACTGAGAGGAGTCTGAGCACCCCTGCTGCCTGCTCTGCCAGGTTGCTGGATGCTGGCAGCTCCATCTCACCTCCTCAGAAAGGATCAGGTTTGCAACAGTGAACTACAATTCCAGCTCTAGATGTAGAACAAGGCATCTGCTCCCTTGCCTTTGCATGCCTTGCACAGTTAGCACTTGGGTAGCATATATGAGGTTGGAAAACTAGTTATGTATGTTTACATAACTAATGTATATTAGTAGCTCTTCCTGCAACGCTTGTGCTGCCTCTGAAGAGGCTGCACATTGCTCATCTAGGGACCAGGCATTGCTCACAACAAACAAGCCCTCATTTCACACACATTTTGCTTCCTTATTTTCTGATTTCACTATTCAAAGGTGTGTTTCCTTTTTTTGAAGAAACAAAACTAGAAAAAGGAACAAACCTAAACTTCCGCCCAAAACTCCGACCGCAAGTCTTGGCGTTTTTCTTAATATTAAAAGACTTGGTTAAGCTGTGTTTGATCCACACTCCTGGCACAGGAAGCAGAGTGCCCACACGAAAGGGCTGTCACAGAGCAGTTGTGAAGCCATGTGGTTTGGCGGCTGTCGGGACAGAGGGGCTCTATTTTGGGCTTTGCCGTCAACCCAAAGGGTCCTGTGACCCTGGGGAAGGCGCAGCACCTCTCCCTGTCCCTGATCCCCTTTGCCCTCCTCTGGGTGTACGGGGGCATCAGTAGGTACGGGAATTTGCTGCTGCCTCTTGCCTGGGGCAGAAGGACCTCTCGCCTTCACACCATGAAACGCCGCCCAGCAAAATCCTGTGCAGTCTCACATACTGAATTTGCTGGCTGGATCAATGGTCCAGAAACTGCGCTTGTCCCTGGTGGTCAGCCCAGAGCCTGGCCTGACCTGGGACCTGTCCTGGCCTGATGCAACTGCCATGCTGAGCAAAACCAGAGGCAGAAAGTTTTCAAATATCCCTGCTCACAAATTAAGCCTACAGACAGGAGCAGAGCTGGGACGTGTAACCACACAGGAAACACAAAGGCTTATTCCTTCTACCCTACTCCTGGAAAGGATCCCTTCAGCTGCTCACACATATATTGCCGACCAGGGACTCAATCCTGTTCCCACTTACGCCGGGCGTGACGCAGCTGAGGGCAGGGGAGATCTGCACCGCTGGAAGCAGGAGCAGCCCCTGCCCTTGGTGTGCAGCCAAATGGGTCGGAAACAAGGAAGGGTGTATGGCTTTTACGAGCCTTTCTTAAAAAAGGTAGACAGTGTCAAGGCAGAGTCAGGCCCCAAATTTAGGCTTGGGCAAAGCAACAGGAACCATTCCCCATTTTGCAGTTAGCACACTTGGGAGGCGAATGGAAAATGGTTGACGTGAACACTTTTTCCTAACGGAGTTTATTTGTCTAAGTGCAGCGCCTTCGCACTGAGGCAGCTGCCCTGCTGCAGGACCCGAGCTAACCTCACACCGCCGTGCCTGCCCTGCTCCAGCACCATCCTTGTGCTGTGCTCCTCTGCAGATGGGCAGCGCCTGCGGTCACCGGCAGCCCACAGCATCCCCTCTGCTCTTCCACCCGCTGGTCCAGAAAGCAACTGGCCAAGCCAGTAGCATCTGCACAAATGGGAGCCACCCATACCATCATGGGGACAGGGATCACCTACAGCACCACCAGGCAGGTGACATGGGACACTGGGCCTTCTGCTTCTCACCCTTCTGACATGACCCCTCCTGTTAGGGGGAGATTTAAGGTGCTCTTATATCTCCCTGTTGTAAATGGCCTCATAAAAGTGACAGAAAGACGTTCATATGGATGCTTGTTAAAATTTTATTACTAATCACCACCAAAGTTAGCTGCTGTATTTAACCCAGGCTGGGGGAAAGAGGGGAGGGGGCACTGCCTGGGCGGGATGGAGAAATCCAGATCAGAAAGCGAAGAGAGGACAGGGTGATGAGCGGCCCTGACGCAGCTCACGGACACAGGCAGGGGCCTGCTGGAGCAATTGCAAATAAAAACCCCAGAGCCTTCACCCTCCGCTTGTCAGCAGCAGCCACAACCCTTTTACAAGCCCTAACCCAAAAGCAGGGCAGGCTTGTGGTGGAGCACGAGGCTACAGATCAAAGAGACCTCAGCTGAACTCCCACCTCCGTCACAGCCTCCCCAAGCAGCCCTGGCCTCTTCCCTCTGTGGAAGCTCCTCCTGTGCAAAGCGGATGAGAACGGAGATGTAATGAGACAGCCAGCTCTCCAGGCTGGGCAAGTCTCTCACTGGTGTGCGAGCACCTGGCAGTTCTAGGATAGGCGAGGCCCCTCCACTGAGGCTGCAAGGACACACAGTTAAGCTTCCTTTCCTGCTGAAGTCAGACCTTGTCCTTGCAGGTAAAAGAAGTGCTTAGAGGAGAGAGAAGAAAGTCCAAGGACGCCAACTGTCTTGGCAAAGCGGCAAGTTCAGCAGTTGCAAAGGTATCAGAGGGGACTTCCAGACTTGTCCTTGCTGAAGCATCAGTGGGAAAAGACCAGTGAGGAGTTCTGCTCTCCCCAGGGTGACAGATGAGGAAGGAGGGATGATGGCGAGAAACATGGAGCATGTGCATGGCATGGGCTCAGCTATCCCTGCCAGACCCACAGGTTGTGGTCACCTCCCCAAACAGAAATGCAAGAAAATGATGGTCCAGATGGCCACGAGGGCAGGCCCAGAAGGACCAAGAAGATGGTCACCCCTCCTGTTGTGTTAGTGCCATACACAAGGTTAAGCCCCACTGCGTACGGCTGTGGGCTGGGGCGGCTGGGGCAGGGACTGCTCTCCTGCCTCAGCATGATGCACCAAGCAGGAGGGGACCTGCTCTGATCAGATGCTAACAAAGCATCCTTCTGCAGTGGGATAATGAAAAAGCAGGATGAGTTTTCTGCTCTGCTGTCTGTCCAGCGCTTGGAGTGGTAAGAAATATTTGACTGATGCAGCGAGGAAGGGAACAGAGGGAGAAAAGTCTCATAGTGAAAATAAACAGCTTTGAGTGTCTCCTCGATTTGATAATGGCATCCAGGTGACTACAGGTTTCTGGAGCATGAAAGACAAACTATCGCTTGAAAGACCTTGGCTGCCACTACACCTGCCTGATTGTACTGCAGAGGGGAACAGGAGAGGGAGACATGCTCCTCTATGAGGATGGTCTCAGAAAACTCGGGTACTCCCCATTTGCTCCTCCTTCCAGCTTTCTGGCACCCCCAGGTGTTTTTGGCAGGTCCTAACATCCCCATCTGCCCTCATACTTGCTGGACTGAAGCATCTCCGAGACATCCGCCGCTTCGGCTCCCCATCACCGCTTCCCAGGTACCCTGTTCCTGGCACTCTACGGGAGCTGCTGTCTGTCTGTCAGTCCTCACATCCATCTTCAGGGTCTCTGTATAAATCTCCTAGAGGCCTCTTTGCTCCCTATATATCTATCTAATTAATGTTAGTATAAGTAAAGCACAGCCTTTTCCCCTTAATAAGCAGAGTGCTGACTTTATTACAGGTCTTTTTTTTTTTTCCCCTCTTCTTGCTTCAGTGCCTTAAATCATGTTCAGGAAAGCGCTTACGAAGGGAAAGGCTGCACGCCACATCTCGCCGTGCCTTCGCCCCGGCGCGGCTGGGGAGGGCCGTGGGGACCGAGGGGCAGAGGGCAGAGGGAGGAAATTGGACAGGATGTGTTCAGAGTGATGCCAAGAGCACTGCGCTGCCAGGTTAGCCAGGGTCAGGGGAGAAGTCAAAGGCCATCGATGTGTTGTCTGGCTGAAGGCAGAGTCCAAGCAAAACAAGGTGTTAAATGTCTGCTAATTAGAAGTGTCAAAACAGGACTGGAAAGGCAGGCACGGCTGGGGAGGGCCTGGAAATGTGATAAGCGGGGCTTGGTGGGGACAGACATGAAATCCTGGGGCTCTGGACTGCACTGCAGGTGAGAGCGGGAAGGCCCCTGCAGTGGCATTTGAGCTTCTCTGACATTATTTTGTCCAGAAATCCCTAATGTGAGATGTAAAGGAGATTGGCTCAGAGGACAACAAGGTCTGTCCTGTATTCCTGCAAATTCTTAGGATTATAAGAGGCAGAGAAGAGTTAATAAATGTGTTATTTCTCTCTTTGATGTTAGCTCTCTGTCTTTCTCCCTCTCAGACATTCCACCCCACCCCATTTTGCTCTCTGTCCCACGGGAAATGCTTGTTCTCCCTCCCTGCATCTCCCACACTGCCATCAGGCTGCCTTGAACTGGGTGCACCCAACTCCGCCTGCCTGCAAGCACCTGGGAACGCTGCATGCGACAATGCAGAAGAAAGGCCCGTAGCTCCTAGTCTCCTGAGGCTGCACAGCAAATTACTGGTGGAGAAGTGATGAAGACCTGGCCTACAGGCTGGGCTTGGCTCAGCTCTGCAGTGGCTCTCCCAGCCCTTTGCCAGTTCCTTCTCCTTGTGCATCGAATGGGTGCAGCCTCCGACGCTAACCCGCTCGCATGGCGTGCCACAAGCACCCCACTGCAAATACGCTGCTCACGCTTCCAGTGCCCGGCCACATCTCATGCACATGAGAGCGTGCGCCATCGGATCCCGCGTGGCCAGAGAAAACACACCTGGCCTCCAGCAAGCTGGGCATGGGAAGTGGTGCCTCACTTCCTCCTACTGCTACACCAAGCCACAACCTGGTCATCCCTCGATCCAACGCCAGAGTCAGGGGGCTGCCCTGAAAGGGTTAATGCTCCCCCTGCCCTGGGTGCTGGGGTGAAAGGGTTACCCATGTCGTGCTTGGATTCTTTGACTGTAATGTGATTTCTTGGCTCTCACGTATATATTTATGCAGTTTTGTCCACACTCCCGTCCACTCCCCCCATGCGGTGACTATTGATCAGGCTAATGGAAGGGATCCAATTGCACATGCTCTGACGTGCTCCCACACAGCCTCACCAACTCTGGCCCAGCCAATCAATGCCGTGGTGCCCCCGAAAATTTCCCATAATCTGATTTGAAGATGTGTTATCACTTAATAAAATCCGCACTTGCCCTTCCTCTCCCCTCCCCTGCTGAAATGCATTTGCACTCTGGCTCCCAGGCCAGGTCCTGCCATGCCCCTGCATCCTGCCAGCCTCTGGGAGAAGGACCATGGAGCCACCAGGTGCTAAAAATGCCCTGAGTGGGTAAAGGAGGGATGGAGAAGGTATCTGTCCTCTCCTGGGTAATCAGAACTGCCCAGCGGTGCCAGTGGACACACACGGTGACATGGGCTGGTGTGTGAGGGATACCTGCTCCCTGCTCCCTTTCATGGTGCAGTGGCTGTAAGGGTGGCAGTGAAAAAAGAGGATGAAAAATGTTCCTCTTGAAAATATGGTGAAAAATGCTATTGGTTTTCTGTAGCCTGTCAACACACATTCCCGTGGTGTTTGGAAAACAATTCACAATAGCATATAAAAACACCAAGTGTACTTGTTGCGCAAATGGGCATCTGTTTTCCGATCAGCTCATGTAGCAACGACAAGAGGAAAGTCCTAGGTAGTTGGGGAAAGATGCCAGCAGGCTTTAAATGAGATACTCCCTGCCACTGTGTCTTCTCCAGGGAGGTTTGGTTCTCCAAGAAGAGCAATGTCAGAGGTTCCCATACTCTAGCCAGACTAATCCTTTGTCCCTTCCTGACCCTCTGCTCCAGCAGAAGATCTTGGTGCTTCGCACATCTCCGCTACCTCAACAGCACACCTCTGTTTCACGGGAGGGGACACAGAGATACGCAGGGCTCAAGGCTCCTGAGCTGGCAGACCGGTCACGAACGGGAAGCTGGCCAGGAACAAGTCCATCTCCTCCCATCGCTGTCAAATATGGGGAGGATGACGGTGTGGGATGCACACCCCAGAGGTGGCATCTTTTAGAGCCCCGGTCCTAAAAGCTGGGGGTCTCCTCCCATGGCAGAGCAAGAAGGCGTGCACGCAGGGAGCCACGGCTGCCTGGGGACCTGGGGACAAGCGTGTGCCAGCAGCAGGCTGAACCGGAGCCCTGCAGATCAATGGCGTGTGGGGCTGCTCCCTGGGGCCTGAAACCCGACGCGGAGGTTCAATAATTCAGGGGGAGAGCTATCAATGGCTTCTCAGCTCTTCAGAGAGGAGAGCAAATTGAAAGGCTTGTCAGGAGTCAAAACAGAGCAGGGCAAAGCTGGGCTGAATGTCAGAGAGATTAAACAGGCAGAAAGCCACAGGGATGGGGACAAGATGAGCGGGGTGGCTGGCCACTGCTTTTTATGGTTCACTTTGGCAACTGTAAGAGAAGCTGGATTGTGGCAGAGCAGGCCACTTTCACAGCAGGATGGGTGACGAGTGCTCCAAAAAGCTCTCTGACAGACGGAGAGAGTTTCGGTAGCTCTGGTTGCTTAGGCTAAGAAGGACTGTGGTGGCATGATGATCCCTCAGGCTTAGACACTGGGTCGCTAAGCACCTCCGCAGTGTGACCCTCCGGCCACCGGGCTGGTGCGGTCAGGGGCCAGGGCAGAGAGGACCCATGCCATGGCTGTGTGTCCCATTTCATGCAGTGCCTCATGTGGGGAGAAGGACAGGACCAGCCCCATGGTGGCCTCCAGTACAAAATAACTCTTCCAGTCCCAGGCGGGACACTGCACCAACAGTGGATGATAAATAATGGTGATATTTCAATAGACACAGGTATGATAATGAAGAGCTATTCTTCTTTTGCAAAGATCACTTGTAGAATTAAATATTTATAAATGATATTTAGACTCCCAGTCCTGTAAAATGCCTTTTTTACACAGATAATATATGTTGACTTGTTGGAGAACCAAACCAGTTTGATATGATTAAATACAGAGCCGAGTGACATGATTCATGCCCTTTCTTCACCACTTGCCAGCCGGTAGCACAGGCAAGACTCTCTCAATACATTTCTACAGACATTCACTTAAAATAAAATAAAATAAATAAATCCACAACCATCCCAGCTGCAAAATACATTGAAATCCTCTCAACATGCCAAACGCGCCAATCAACTTTGCAGTGTCTGGCTTGTAAGACATAGTATTTCGCACCACACCAGGCAGCTTTTTTTATGGACACAATTTAATTTGTGCTTTAAATGTGACTTATATCCAGCTCTGGTGCCTGACCCTGCAGGCCCTCGTGTGGGGAACGAGGGGTTGAACTGGCAGAGATGAAGGTGAGCAGGGATACGGACCTAACCCCTCTCTTTCACCCTTCTCACGGTGCTTTGGTACCACGCTCAAGCACATTGTGCTTGAACGATCATTTGGATGTGACCAGGGGTGTGTGCCTTCCCCAGAGCCTGCACCGGTTTCACGTCCTGAAAGTACTCTCCATAGCCCCAGGGGCTAAAAAACAGAGGCAGAAAGAGGCAGAAGAAAGAGGAAGAGATTGCCCAGCTGGTGAGCTGTGCCCAGGGACACCTGTCCCACAGAGCTCGCCCAGACCTCAGCTTGATCACAGCATGGAGCCTTCATTTCGCAGTTTCACATGTACGAGGAAGAGAAAACTGCCCGTCTTACAGAAAAGAGGTGAGACATCCAGCTCAAGGTTTCAGAAGACAATGGAGGAGCTGGAAGGGGCACTGGAAGGTTGACTGCAGCACTGGAGAAGGGCTCCTGCACTCGCACAGGGCAATGCTGGCTCAGGAGAGGTGAGACAGAGGTCAGGGAAAATGGGGAAAGCATCCTAAGCCAGCTCATAAAAAGGACAAAGCTGAACTCTGCTCCACAATGTCTAGAGAGGTCAGTGGGGCTGTCAAGTCAACCTTGAGGATGGCTGCAAACCAGGAGCAGCTCATGGTGAGTTTAGGCACGCAGAGGGGCTGTCACCAGCACCACCTCCTACAATGGATCCATCTTCATCTTACAACCAGCCAGACGTTTTCGTTCTCCTTATTGCCTCCTGGGAGGCTGTTTCAGAAGGTCCCTGCTTGCAGAGCCAGGAAACTCCTTCTTACCCTCACCTTAGATATAATCATGGCTCGTTTACATGACACAGCTCTTGCACCAGCGTTCGCCCCTGCCCTAAGAGCAGTAGGGCTGGCGCAAGGATCCTGGGAGCTGTCTCCACCCCGAGAAGCGAGGCTGGTTTCTAGCCCTCAGAGCACACAGTTGGACTTGTTAAACAGCACAGGCAGCACTATTGGAAGGAGAAGTTTCCATTAATTTGCAGGTGCTGGGGGGAAGGGGGGAAAGGAAAGGCCAGGTGCTTTCTGGACGCTGCCCCCAGCAATCTCCCCCCGGTCCATTCCCATTGTTTCGCAGCCGTCCCACGCGGCCCTGCCAAAGGGGATAACAGGCTCAGGAACAGGCTGAATGACAGCAGACACCTTATAAAATGCCTCGCAGAGCGGGCCTGGCGCCTTGCTGCAAGCAGCGCACATGTCCGCAGCCCAGCCGGGCTCGGCCCCCGCGCTCAGGTAGCGAAGGGGGAGGCTCACATCAAAGGCTCCGGTTTTGCAAGGCTCAGGACGCGGGAGGGCGTGAATTATAGACTTTGATGTCTGAGCGGCAGAGGAATCGGCGTGAAGATCGTTTATAAATAGCTATTTACGGTCTCCACTAAGTGCCAGGCAGGCCCTTAAAGCAAGGGATCAGGTTTAACTGAGGGCCGCTGCAGAGAGCGGCTGCTGGAGGCCAGGCCAGGGCTCAGGCTGGGCTTCGCGTGGGCAAGACGTTTTTTAGATACTCTCCATCCTAGACAGCTGAGTTCAACCCTGAGATCTTCCAGCGAATTTCCCCAGGGCTTTGCCCCTGCCCTCCAGGTCAACACCCAGTTTTGGGAAGCCCCAGCGTGGGAAGCCAGCAGTGCTTGTGGGGCAGGAGAGCCGTGGCTCCCGGAGAGGCAGCCCCTGTTTTGGAGCTCACGTGGGGCTGATCCTGATCCCTGCTAAGAGGAAAGGAGGCAAAGGGGGAATCTCAGCATCCTGCCTTTGGTCCTAAGGGCTCTTCTGGCTTTGCCTTGCTGCCGACTGTGTTGCCTGATGCAGTTTGTGATAAAAACCAAGCCTGGGTACAGCTGCTTTTCCTCCCTTGGCTGAGTCCATGCCACCAGGCTCTGGCTGCCATGTTCCTCTTAAAGCAAGGCTGGGGACGCAAACCAGGCAGCTCCGCAGCAGAGGAAGGGACAGCGCTCAACCATCCTGCCACTCAGGCACGAGGTCATTTCTGTCCACAGTTAGCAGTCGGGTCCCACCACACACTGCCGAGAGTACCTGTCTCTCTCTGAAGAAGGGACAAACGCATGCTGCTGTCTATGGCACATCTGGGTGTGCTGATGCTAAGAGATACCTCAAAGTTGGAGGTTAAAACCTCTGAATCCTGGGAATGTAAACCACTCAGATTTAAATCCACTGATCTGGAACTGCCTTGTCCCCCCCTGACCGGGATCCAACTCAAGAAACACTTGCTTTTGGGTTCTTCTTTGTCTGATCTGAGAACAACTAACCTGGTGGGATTTCTCCCATGTGGTTTGGCTCCAGCCCCTGTGGCCAGAGGTCAACGGGCAGCTGAGCCCTGGGGGAGCTGGACCGTGGAGCACACTTTGTCTGGGGCTGGCACACCCCTGGTGAACTCCACAAGACCCAGCACTCCCAAATGTTTCCAAAGGCAGCAATGAGCCCATAGAGGTGGCTGTGTCCTCCGTGTCCCTCTCCTCATCCCAGCCAGAAATACACATTGCCTTGCACAAGGAAGGACTGTTACATGAATACTGAGAAGCACATCTGGGAATGCCACATACCATTCCTACACCTGAGCATCCCCCGCCTAGTATGCACTGTCCTCTCTACCCTGACACTATTTCTTTGCCCTCAGTGGTGTTTGCAGTTCCCTCCATTGTAGCATCAGCTATGAATTCCTCCACATGGCCTGCACGTCCTCTTCAGCATCACCAACACAGACATTGGCTTAGGCCAGGCATAACGTCAGCCACTGCCTTTTTCCCTGAAGGGATGCCATCCAAACTGTAATCTGTGAGCTGATCTGTTTTACAATCCATCACCCAGTTCTGAAGTCATTGGCTGCATCACTCCAGGATGCACAAGGATCCTGGCCCAGGCACTCACTGCTGTTCAAACAGCACAAAAGGCTATTGCTAACAGAACTGCATTTACCCTGCATCTTCAATTAAAAGTTCATGTCCAGCAGCTGCACCAAACTTTTCAAATGTAGCTGCTGTGTTTTGGAGGTTGAGACAGACCATGCTGGATTTTCCAATGAGTTACAAACCTCAAATCCAATTCTGCCCCCCCCAAATCAGTGGACATTTTTGCACACTATTAAATCAGGAGCAGAGAGACAGACTTTTCCATTGTCCTCTCCTTGCCTTGCAGCCTCTGGCAGTAGCGGCACTCAGCAGGCCTGGTTCTGCCCTTGCACATGCACATGTAAACTGTAGATAAGTACATATTTCTCCCTGCTCCAGCCACCCTCCAGGACTTATCTCAAGCAGGACAGGGAACCCTCCATCCCAGCCCAAATTGATCCCTCCTCAGACACAGTCATTTTTATGTCCAGAAATATTTATATACTTTGCACAACTGTTGTTTGCAGAATCTCTCTTGGTGGCTTCCACACTTCACGGCAGCCCCTGTTTGAAGTTGGACCAGATGGGAGCCTGGACCAAGGATAAATAAACCAATCAAATCTGAGAAAACAAGCCCCCATCCCTCCTGCCTCCTCCTCGGACCAGGGTGAAGATCCAGCCTGGGAGAGGGGGGCAGGCTGTGCTCTGATGCTCGGACTGCTCCCTCCGTCCACCCTTGAAGTCCCTTCCTCCGGGCAGAGTTTGGTATGTGCTGTTTGCAGGGGGCTTGTTTTTCTAACATGGTGAACACATGCTCTCTCCCGAGAATCATTTATTTTACATCAGAGATCCTGGGGCTCCTGACCCAGAGTTTTGCAAGATGGTTTTGTACTTTCCCCCATGAGGAAGGAAGACACATTCCTCCAGCTACCACTGCAAGTATGGCAGGTCCCGGATGTGTCCTTCACAAACCAGGCTCTCCCCCATTTCCCTCTCAAGGCAGAGGTTAAAAATGACACACTGAGGTCAGAGGATGCTCCAAGGAGCTCCATAAAGGTCTCCCAGGAAGAAAAACCTGTTTGTTTTGCTGTTAACAGTCTTCTGCTTGTGGGGCACCAGCAGATCAAATGAGCAAGGAAAGATGGACCCTGGTTACACAGCGACTCAAGGGGCATCTTAATAAATTATCAACCATTTTGAGTGTACCCCAACATTGCAAGCCTCAAAGGAAGGCACAAAAAAGTCCTGAGGACATCTGCTTGCCATCAAGGTCTCTCCAGAGCCACCGATAGCCAGCACAGTAATTACAACAGCCCAAAGTCACACCCACCTCCAGTCCCACCAGCAGACCTGGCTGCTGCTGTGACCTGCAGCAAGTGGCTCTGCCCTCAGCACTGGCTGGGCTGCATCGCATGTGGCTGGAGTTGCTGCCTTGCAGGACCAAACTTCCAGCCTCAGGGTGCAGGACAGCCGGTCCTCCTCTTCTCAAGGGTGAGAGTCCCCTGAAACGCCCTGCTGTGCATGGACTCCAGCACCTACCTTCCTCCCCTGGCAGGGGAAAGGATGGCGAGGGAGAGCAATGCATCTTTGCGTAACCCGATCCGTTAACACGCAGCTCCTCTGATGTGGGCAGCTTGTGCTTTACAGCATTAGAGGAGCAACATTTCATGGAAAATTCAATAAATACCCCTGTACAGCCAGACATCTGTAAACAAAGGCTTCCAAATTCAATCAGGCTGTGGGCTCAGAGCAGCATTTATAGGCTACAGCATGGAATATTATATAGGAAAGCTAAAAGTAGGGGGAGGGGGCAGATTCCTGGAAAATGAAAGATCTCATAGCTCTCTGTTACCCCAGTGAAGAATAACTGTGTCTGTGCCCCTTCTTGAGTGGCTGGGGCAGCCTTGCCATTCCCAGCCTGCCAGCTCCCACATCAGTCTGTACTGGGCTCTCACCTAGCACAGGCATCGCTGTAAAAACCACGGCAAGACAAGCAGAGCAATGCTGATGACCCAAGCAACTGCTGGCTACATCGTGTGCTGGAACGCATCCCTGCCGCCAGCCCTACCAGGAGGGTGATTTTCGGGATGTGGATCTGAAGATGGGTGTGAAACATCAAGCCCTGATCCAGGAGTAAATGCTTCCAGAGCCTGTAGGTATTTACAACCAATGCCCAACTCACAGTGGCATTTAGGAGTGGAGAATGGTGTTTTGCTTGTCCTTTGGGGCTTTCCTGGGCCATGCCATCACCCAGCAGGTGACGGGGCCTCATCTGTCTTGTCTCTTGTCCTGTTCTATCACAGCCTCAGTTCACACTTGTATCAAACCAGCAAAACTGGGCAAAGTGAAATGGGAATGTCCAGTCAAGGCTCTGCTGGGCCCCATGGCCACTTACTGCATTGAGCAGCAGCAGTGCCATGGCCCACAGCCGTCCATACCAGGTGGCCACTGACACTCGTACAGAAGATTTGCTCCCAGAGTTGAGCAATACAGGACTTGTGACCCACAGCTGAGTATGATGGGCAGGTTTGTGTACACTTGTGCACAGATACTCATGCACACAAGGCAGTACAGCACCCCAGACCCCCTTCCTCCTTTGGCCAAGGTTTTGTCTGGACAACCAGCTAACTCCCCTGCAGAGAGGTGCAGATCCTCTCCCTGCAGCATGGTAACTGTAAAGGTCTCCAGCTCATGAAAGTGATGCTGGACAGCATGGGGCATGCCTGCTCATCTCTGCTACCCTGACTAGGTTTTTCCAAGCCCAGTGCCAAAGACTTGCACTGGCAGGAGATCAGAGCACTGTCCTCCCCACTGTGACCTGACTGTCCATCCCTCATCTGAAGGAAGACACCTGCAGGTGATTTTGGGGCAGGCTACATGTAACCTCCATCATTTCAAACCAACTCAAGATGCTTTGTTAGCATGCGATGGCTGCAACACCTCGCAGGCTCTGGACTCAGCATCCCCAACCGCACTGAGGTCCTATCTGCTGGCCGCTCCAAGCTGCACCTGCATGGCCAGACATCTCGATTTCTCTGAGCCGGACTTTGCAGATCCATGCGAAGGGCAAGCTACCAGCTCAGAGTCAGCCGTTCAGGTTCTGCCATGCTCCTGCAGTCCTTTGGGCCCCTCAGGGGTGGTGACAAGGGCAGGATGACCCCCTGCAGAGGACAGCTATCAAGGAACAGCTTTGTGTGGCTGGGGCTGTGTCTGGATGACCGCCTCGAACCCTCTGGCAGCACCCACAGAGGTTATAAGCCCATATTTAGGGCAGGCCAAATCAGGCATTTGTCTCCTCCTTCCCCTCGAGTGCACTTTTCCTTACAGCTCAATCAGGCTTTACAAACACACCGCCACACACAGAGGCCAGTATATATAATAAATAGAGCCTAGCTCCGAGGGCAGCAGCGGTAAACTATTGCCCAGGGGACAGGAAGGTTAGTGGGATTGTGATCTAAAACCTGAGGCTGGCAGCTCTGTGCTCCCCCGGGAGAGATTTCCACAGCTACCGCGAGGAAAACAATCACCGTTTTGGTTATTAAACTTCATTTATTGGTTTGTTCAAAGATCACAGCCAGGTAGGCCCTAAATTCAGGGATGCTTGGAGCAGGGGTCTCCAGCCGTGCTCTCTGCGGTAGGGCCCATGGGGCTGCCCTGCACCCCAGGGTACTCCGCCAGCTCACACCCTTCCCTACCCCAGGACAGCTCCATCCTGGCTGCCTCTGTAAGATCCCTCCACCATGACCAGGTGAACCACAGGAGGGGCGCTGAACCCTAGGAATGCGCTACGCATCGGGAGAGATGTACAAGCAAGACCCCACTGATGTCTACAGAGTCTGATGCCAACACAAGACAAAGCAGCGCATGCGCTCCAAGGGGACTGTCCAGCAGACACACTGTTGGGAGTGTATTCGCTTCCCAGGAAGCATCTTTCCTGTTATTTGAGAAAACATGAGAAATTATGGAATGGACTGGACTCATCCACACCTGCACCTTGGAGGACAGAGAGCAGGATGTGAAACTCGCTCCTCCTCAACTGAGCATGGGTACTCAGGGAACCGCTGTAGGACACACATCGTCAAGTTCACCCACCTGGGTTGTTCAACAGGCACTTGGAAGCCCTGGGAAGAGAAGTGTGTTCATGCAATGAAGAGGTCTCCTGAATAAGCCATGGGTACCCCTTTGCATGGTGGCAGCGCAGACAGGAGAGATGCAGTGACCAGCTGAGGCTGCTTCAGCCGCACAGACCCCAGAGCAAATCAAAGCAGCTACTGTCCCTCCAAGATGCGGAGAAGAGCACTGGGTCACGGCTGGGATTCAGGAAACATGGGGTGCTACCCCCACCACTCCTGAGCCAGCTGCCCTGGAAATGTTCCTATAAACTCCTATTAATTAGTTGACACTTGGGCTGTGCAAACAGGCTGCCCCCTCCCTGTGCCCCCCCAGGAGGCAGTGCTGGAGCAGGCCAGCGTGGGGGCCAAGTCTTGGGCACATTCTTCCAGTTAATATTTCAGCGTGCAGTTGCCAAGGGATCGGGGCTGGCATTTCCCCCCTTCCTCCCCCTTCCACCTCCCAAAGCGCCAATGGTGAGCGGATAGCCAGGTTATTGCCTCCCCCTCCCTTTGCAAGCAGATGTATGGGAGCCAGAGGAGGAGATTGATGGGGTTTGTAGAGTCTCCCTCCTGACCACCCACCATGGCTCCAGCTCCCTTGGGCCTGTCCACACCGCAGTCATGGTGATGGCTCCACTGGTGTCCACCATAGAGGAAAAAACAGCCTGCCTACAGCTGCTGGGTAGCCTGGGTCATGCTTGCTGCTTTAGAGGACCTTCCTTTGGTTCCAGGCACATCAGCTGAGATGGGAGAGAGCAAGCAGCTCCTCCCTGGCCACATCCATGCGGTGACAGGAACTCAGTGCAACCTGAATCTCAGTGAGATTGGGTGCCTTAACTGCACCGGGCTTTCACAGGCTGCACAGAGCAGACTCCAGCCCTCCCAAAGCCGTCAGCAAGTCAACGTACTGCAAAGAGTGACTGTATACAAAGGCCGCCGGAGCAATTCTGGACAGCACAGTGCTTGCACATGGAGGCCCTCCAAAGAGCTGCAGCAGTCCCTCCTGGGTGCACCAAGGCCCTGGCAGGTCCTGGGAGGCACAAGAGTGGGAATAAAAGCCGTAGAGGCAGGCCAGGCTCAAGGTGCCCATGCGCAGGGACAGGGAGCAGACCGTGAAGCACAGGGATGGATGGGGCCCCACAGACCCCACCATGGGACACGCAGTGGGGCAGCCATTTGGAGTGGAGAGAGGCAGAGTTTGGTGGAAAGGCCTGGGGAGAAGCCTCAAAAAACCCCAGCTCACAAAAGTGCCAGGGCTGACATTCAGTGTGACTGGCATCAGGGCCACCAGCAGCATGCTCAGCCAGGGCCACCGTCCGAGCAGAGGCTTGCAAGAAGGACCATCTTGGGGACGAGGCCGGCTGCCATTACATTCCACAATTTCCAAATGAAACCAATCACCCCCTGCCACCCCTGAAAAGGAGAAACAAATCAAGCAAACTAAACCTGTTGGTAACATTTGGGCCATTTCCTGTATGTTTAACACATTTTCTATTAAGCCCACGACAAATGGCGAGGGCTCCAGGCGTAGCCATAAAGGCTCCCTCCCGCAGCAAGCCGAAGGGGCTGCAGGCAGGGAGGGGAAGGTGAGCCGGCTGAACGGGCAGATGGGAGGTGAGCGCGTAATTCACAGCAGATCCACGATTTGATTAATTTCCCTGCTTTTCCTGCTGGAGAATTCTGGGTTTTATTGGCCGTTAAAAGGCACCGCGCCGCCTGATTTTGGAGCGGAGCCGTGCCGGGGGGGGGACACAACATGGGGGCTGGCTGCAAGGACCTGCCGGCATGGGAATCAGGTGCGCAGGGTTAAGGCGAATGTTTCAGTGTTGGGGATTCCCTCCTGGAGGATAATCCCCCCACAACATGTTTTCTAGAGACAGGCTCGTCCTGGGGACCTGGCTTGGTGGGGAGGGAGGCAGCCGGCCCGGGACAAAGCCCCTCCACAAGCTGATGGGACCCTCGCCCAGCAGATTTCTCCCTCCCTCCCCTCGTTCAGCCGCTGTCCCCCATCCCTCCCCCTCACACCGAGCTGCTGGGATCGGCCCCCGCAGGAAAAAAAAATGCCCAATTTGTCATGTCATGTCCAGCTGTTAACCTCCCGTTGCCGAGCCATAGGGAAGACTTGCTTTCTTCTATTTATTTATTTGCCACTTTGACAATGGAAGGCCCCAGGCCTGCTGAGCTCTTCATAATAACGCCACCAACGATCTCCCCCTCCTCCGCGTGCCTCCCCCCCAGCCAGCAGCACCAGCCAAGGAGCTGCAGGTGTCAGCGGGCATTAACCCGTGCGGGGATCCCGGCTCCCTGGAAAGACCTGGCCGCCGCTGGCTGGAGAGCCCAGTCCCCCGGGCTGGGCTCACGTGGAAAACCCCGCACAAAGAGGGAGCAGGGGGGAAGGCCAGGCGATAATCAACGCTCCGGAAGGCTTATTGTGCCGCTTCGGGGATGCTCGGCCAGGGGGAGAATGGGGCCGTCCAGCCACCCGGAGAGTTTCTGGGGGGGGCCCAGGCCTGGCATAGCCACTGTGGTCCTGGGGACACTTAGCAACCGAGTGGAGGGGATGGCAGCTTGGACGCTGGCGCCTGCCGGCCCGGCTGAACCCTGCCAGCACCCAGGCTGGGGGGTGCTCGGTGGCTTTGCCCCCCGCCGGGGTTATCCCGCTGGGCACGGCCGAGGGTGGTGATTTGGCCGGGTTGGGGCCAGGAAAATTGCTCCAGAGGCCAGGCTGTGTCCTGGAGGTGAAAGGCACCAGCCCCTGCGTCACCCTTCCACCCAGGCCGCGGCCAGGGACAAGGCCTGGAGCTGAGGGCCCTCCTTGGGAAGCTGTAGAGCTGTTCCCCCCCCAGGGCAGCGGAGCTGGGGGTACGGAGTCCCCCCCTGCCCAGGGACACTTGTGAAGCCTGGGGGGAAGCTCCACGTCTCCCGTTGACCCCCCCACCCCGTCACGGGTGGGAGGCAGAGGGCCCGCCACCTCCGCAGGGACGCAAGGCCACGCGCCCGGGGCACCGCGCGCTCCCCGGCCTCGCAGGCGGCGAGCTGCCGGGGCTGCAAATCCATGGTCGGCTGGGTTTGGTGTGCATTTGCTGCTCTGACAATAAAACGCCTCTCGGGTTACTGGGAAGGTAGCGGCGCCGAGCAGACGAGGAGGGAGCACACGCGGGCCTGTAACTCCTTCCTGTCTGCCCGGCTGTCTGTCAGGCCTTCCTCCCCCTGTCAATGTCACTTTATTTGCTGCTGGGGTGGCGATAGGATCACTATTAAAAGCACAAGTAGTAGGCATTAAAATGCATTTCAGTTAGTCCGGGATAATAAAGGCGCACGAGGGGAAGGGGGGAGGTGAAAAGAAGGAAGTTTTAACTCGCTAATAAAAATCAAATGCAGGCAGTTTGCAGGAGCGAGCGGCTCAGCGCTTTGCCTTTCTCTTGTTAAGGGCCCGCTGCCATAAATAACTTCCCTGAGCGAAAGCAGAGGAGAGCGGGAGAGCGAGGACGCAACAACACAAAATTTTTCATTTTTCTCCATAAATCATTTCAGCGTGTGATAATATTTGTTTTTTCTAATGAGTCTCCTGTGATCCATTCCGGGAGCTAACATCAGGGCCTGTCAGGGCATGATGTGTGGGGCACTTCAGCACTTTACAAAAACTGCCGCCTCTACAGATTTCCCCCCACCCCTCGCTTATGCTTAGGACGAATGTGGCCAATTTTTTTTTTCTCTGGGATTTCAGGATCTCTCTCCTTTTGCACAAAGTTCCTCAGCGTTTAGCCCTGAGAAGACACCTCCCAGAACAACCCATCCCTCTGGTTTTCCCTTTCTCTTTGTCTTCCAGAACAGCGAACGTCCAGGACAGTCAGCTCTCAGGGTGCACAAAACCCGGATGCAAATGGGAACAAACCAAAGCGAACGCTGGCAGCAAATCCCCGACGGAAGACTGGCAAAAGGCAGCTCCCCAGAGGTGGTTTAACACCTGATGCCTGCCACACTTGCCCTGCCCCACGGGCAATCCCAGCACAGAGCCTGGTGCTGATCAAGGTCTCTCTGCCCCCACCCCAGGCCCATCAGCTGACTCCCCTGCACCTTCATGAAGTCCCAGACACCCCCAGAAGCACTACAGTCACCGCAGGAGGTTGCATTTCTACAGAGTGCATGATGTCCCCCCATACAACATCTTCTTTTGGTCAAAGCTCAAGAGCTTCACAGCCAGGACTTTATAATGGAAAGCCTCTGGGCAAAAACCTGTTTGTTTCTGAGATGGAGCTCAACACACTTGTGGAGGTGACTGCATGCCACAAGGGCCCAAGTGTGGCGATGAGGTTTCCTTGAGATTCCTTCCATTCCTTCACCCCTACTGGCTCCTTAGTACTCACTGCTTCAACCCAAAGAGCAACCCCAACTAAATGAGACACCAGATCTCAGACCTGGAGAGAAGAGAGCAGGCTGGGTCAGGGGTGGGAATGACACTGTATGCATTCGCACCCAGCTGACCAGATTGGCATCAGCCCTGGTTATGACAACGAGAAATTATGAATAATAGCTCAACAGAGTGCTGGGCACCCACGCTGGTGGGTTCAGCTGCTATGGGCAGGAGTACAGCCCTGTGGCACCATGTTCAACATCCCAGCAGAGCATCAGTGGACCATGGACACCGACTTCAGTCTGTGCCTTGGTGCACATATAAGTCATGCTGGCAGGAGAGACAGAGGATGCTGCCAGTGTCTTACAGTCTAGTTTAAAAGGAAGGGGCCTATATTCAGGGAGGTCTGTCCATCATCAGATACATGGTTGGAAGACAGAGACCACCTCAGTGAGAAATAAAGGGAAAAAGAGAAAGTGGGACACAAAGTATGGTATACAGAAAACAGAAGAGGAAAGGAACCCCGAAGCCAACTTCAGCTAAGATATATCTCTCAATAGCTTCAAAACCACCAAAGACTGTGAAGATGCTTCGCTTTGAGCATCACACCCCCAAAGGAGTTAACACACCATAAGCCTGTGCTACAAGAAAGCAGAATATCCCTGCAGGGCTGGAAACTGAGGCCAACCCTTGCTCCTCCGCAGCATGACCCAGGTGACAAAGAGCTCATTCTGGCTCACTCTGATCCTTCTCCTTGCTCCTGCAATCATCACCATGACTGCCAGAGCCAAGGCTGCTCTTAGCATCACCATCATCATCAGGGTTATTATTATTATTAACATCATTGTTATGGTGTTTCCAGAGGAGGCTCTTAACTCCGGTCATTGGGATAAAGGCAAGCTGGTGGCATCTTCAGGGAGTCATAATGGTACGGGGCCCAGCTCAGTGTGTGTTTACTCTCTGCCAATGTATGTGAGAGAGAAAAAGAGAGAGAGGTAGTGAGATAAACACTGTCATGGGCCGCTTCCATCATCTACTCACAAGAGCATAATAAAGCCCTTGTAATATACTAGAACTTGTGTGGTCCCGGGGTCTAATTTGCATACTAATTACTCAGTGCAAATGGGAACGAGAGGTAGGGGGAGGGCGTGCGGGTGAGGGGGACTGGACTATTTGCTCTGCCGTTTCATATCATGCTAACAAGCTAATCCGGCGTGCAGTTAGCTCCTGATATATAACTGCTCATTAGTATTATAATAAAGTACATGAAACAACCATAAAACGTTATATACTGCACAAGTGTTGTTTTCTTGCCAATTATCTGCGGGCGGATTTATCACCGCAGTTGTTGCAAATTCCCCTTGGTGAGGTTTGGGTCGAATAAAGAAAGGTGTTGGTGTGAGGGGGGAGTGGGGGGGGCTGTTTTCAAGGGGGAGAACATGTGTTTTCTTAAGTAGCACTTACCGATGCGCCATTTCATATGAGAGAGAGGGTGAATGTTGCATCCTTAGGAGGCTGAGAGGGGAAGGGAGCCCAGGGCTCCATGCTCAAATCAAACAAACTTCTGTCCATTAGGGAAATGGGACCAAAGCCCTAAGGATGGACTTCAACCCAGCAGAAGCCAACTGAGGACAGGGCAGTGTCTTTTTCCTACTGCCTTCTTCTAAGGTAGAAGGACCATGGCCAGTCATACAAGATAGAAAATTAGCTCCATTTGACGTGGAAAGGGCTTGCCTGGCACATTTGCCTGCAATGAGGCAAATTCCTTAGAGGAGCCAAATCCAACCCAGAACCCTTCCCCAAATCCTGCTGCTTCTTCTCCTTCCCACCACTGCTGTGGGAGCCTGCAAGAATTGACAAACCGCAGTGCCCAGCACCTCTCAGGTCTGTGCACTGCTGGCTGCCCTGTGGCTGACGTTTCGGCCCTTCCAGCCCTTAGCACTGCCCCAAAACTTGCTGCACGGCACAGAGGTGCTGAGCAGCTCTGTACTGTGGTGAAAATCATGAAAATCAGGTGGTTCACTGCTTTAACTGGCTGGTCAGAGGACACCATCCCCTGCCCTCTGACAGGCACGGGGGACAGTTACAAAACTCCTTGACAGACGTAAGCAGAGTGCAGTGATTTGCAGCCCGTGGCCTGTGGCCCCTGAGGGTCCATGGATTACTTCTCAGCTACCCAGGAATGCTGAACAAGAAAAGCAAACTGATGATCAAATAGTGCTCTGCATGTGGGCTCTACATCTCTGCTGGAAACCCCCCGGGGCACCACAAAATGAGAAGAGGCTGAAAGCTGCTGGGAGGATGTGGATGGCAGAGCACCCACAGCGGAAGGGGGCTGGAAGGGGCTGCCAGGCTGCCAGGAAAACCTGTTGCACCCATCAGTAGAGACAGGGCACCATGTGCCAAGCCCTGCTTCAGCCTGGGAGGGATGGGTGACAGATCGATGCTGCAGCCTTCCCAGGGCCCATGCAGGAGCATGGGCTCAGGATCCTTCACTGAGGTTCTCTTAGAAAAGCTATGACAAGACCATGGACCCTTCCTGCCCCAAACAAGACAGGCTCCCTGCCCTTGAGGACTACATGCCCTCCTGCCTTCACAGGTGCTGGCAGAGCTTGCTGAATACGATGGGCACTTCACCCATGCCTGCACGCAACCAGTATCCACACTCAGCTCTTTTCAGAGATGCTCTGTGCTCAGAAAAGCATGACACCTCCCTGAACCTACCACTTTGCATCTTCCCAGCACACATACGTCGTAGCCAGGCCTACAGGCATATGCAACAGGTACTCTTAATACTTCTGCCAACCTCAGCAACCCACTGTGTCCTCCCAGCGAAATAACTCCTCAAGAGGAACCCCCCAGCTATCTCTCCTGCCAACACAGCCTCGCAAACACAAACTGCTGTGAACGTGCTTACACATCCCCCATGCTGGCACACTTTCACCCAGATGTGCACTGCCTGCTGTATACAAGGTTATGTTTCCAAACACTTAAGCAAGGCAATACGAAGACACATTCTCTTCGTGGAGACCCAGCAGCACAAATCCCACCCATTTTCCCTCTTACAAACAGGGGTTACAAATGCAGCCCCCCCCGGGTATTTCACACACAGCCATTCTCCCTCTTTCACACACACACACACACACACACACAGGCCCCCTTGCTGTGAAGCATTTGCTTATTTATGGCTTGTTTTTGTCAAGCGGAGGCAGGACTGACAGCTCTCAGTGGTGGGGCTCTGTCTGTCTAACTCAGTAATAAGACGCATGATATCCATTCTGCTGCCAGCGGGGAGTGAATCACGCCAACCCTGTCACCCCCTCCCTGGTCCTGCCGGAGCCCCGCTTCGCCTTGACGAACTCCGCAGCTTGTTAGCATCACAATATTGGGAGCAAAATGTGACCCTGTGCTGCCATGCCCCCTCCTCCCTCGGTCTGAAAAGAGAGGGGGAAAACACACACGCTCACATCTCGACACCGAGGCGAGGCAAGGCACAAATCCCCCACAGGGCTTTAAAAGGACTTAAAACCATTTTAATAAACTGATCAGAGAGGAAACACCTCCCTTTGGGAGGGGGTCGCTGAGCAAATGCCAGCACTGGCTCTGTCCCGCTCTGCCTGCCCCGGAGCTGCACTGGGGCACTGGAGAAAGGGCTTCCCTGGACCCTCTCTCTTGCAGCTGGTCCGGCAGCATCTGCCTCCCGCCTTCGCTGCCTAATGGGACGTGACAAGGAGCATCCCGGCCGAGCGGGGTGAAGGAAGGCTGCTGGGACCCATTTCCAGCTACCAGCATCCCAGGCTGGGCCAGGACTCATCACTGCACTGGAGGACCCCGCTCTCCCTCCCCAAACCCCTCCGGTGACCGGGAGGGGAACTCCTACTTACAGCTTGTTCCCAGGAGATAAATAGACCTCAGTAAAAAGATTGCTACATCCTTTCAATAAAGATTTTTTCCTCTTTCCCAGACAGCTTGTGAAATGTTTTAAAAGCTTCTCACATTTCCAGTGAAACCCACAGAGAAGAATTTTGCTTGTTATCAGCCCTGGAAGCCCCTGATAGACGGATGATATTTTTCCCCCTCCTTTCTCTCTCTCGCACTCTTTTTTTACAAGCTGAAAAGAGAGTCACAGTGTGTTTTATAACCGGCTCTCTGCATTTCAAAAGCTCAACCAGAGCTCTCTGCTAACCCCGATAAGCCCAGGGCTCTTAGTGTCTTAAATACCTTTGACAAGCTATACATTACAACGCTAATAATTTGCCAAATTTGCGCCCATAATATGATATCTGTAAAACGTCAAGGGTGGTAATGCGATTAGCGGCCTCAAATGAAATATCGAACATTCAGCGTTTAGGCCCTGAATAGGGGAGAAAGGAAAGGAAATCAATTTCAAAAGCAGGAGGGAAAGAAGCGATAAGCGTGTAATAAAAAGGGAGAGAGGGGAGCATGGACAGGCCGGGAGAAAGAGCATCTTGTTTTTCATTCTTCCCTTTTTAAGGCATTCAAACCTTAAAAGGAAAAAGAAAAAAGAAAAAAAAAAGAAAAGAAAAAATAAGAAAACAAACATCTCTGAATTAAGTTGGTTGCAACTCTGCAAAATAACATTTGGCCACCCTAACAACCCCAGGGTTTGGTTGATGGTGAAGGTGGGGGAAGGACTCGCTGTTTGCTCTCTGATCCCCCCCATCCAACTCCCCGCCCCGAACAGTTCGGGTCCATAAAACACAGGATGTGAAATTACAAGTAGTCTGAGGGTGGGCTGCCCCCTCCTCTCTCCCCCACTCAAGGTGGGGGAATCATAATGTACTAATTATCTGAAACCACTCCGAGTAGAAAAGAAACTGTCACATACCAGGCTGTAGACTAAATAACAAACATCCCACACCTGCGGCTTTATGAGCGCTCGCTGCGCAAGGCGGGCAGGGGGAGGGAATTCCCTGCTCCCCACCGGCAGGGCGGACAGGCTCCTGCCAGGATGGGGTACCGGATGCTGCGACCCGGAGCTGAGCAGGAACCGGGCCCTGCGAGCGGCCCGAATCCGTACGTGGATCTCATTGAGCAGCCCCAATCCGTATGTGGATCTCATTGCTGTTGCTGTCACGCGCTTTGCATTTGGTTTGGCGTGAAAACAAATCTTCCACCAGGGTCTGGATGGGAAGCAGGAGAGCACGAAGAGAACCCACCAAGGGAAGGCAACCCACACCAGGGGCAGGACAGGAGGAAGAGGGGAACAGTCAACAGTGTCATGTCTGTCTTCCAGAAACAGTCAGATCTGGACACTGACAAGACAGCAAGGGTGGGAGCAGACAGCAGCAGACCCTCAAACCAGTGCAACCAAGGAGAAGGTCCGTGGTGGCACTGGAGGAGCCACCAGGCAACGACCCTGTCTCTCCATCCCTCTTCACCACAGCTGGAGTCTGGAGAACATTGTGCCTGCACACAAAATGACTTGTGGGTGCTCGGCCGTCATACTCTCTGCTATCTGGGGTTAAGAGAGACCGAAGCAGGGTGGCAGGGACAGCCCACTGCCAGCCCCACATTCCTGGTGGGGTCAGCAGCAGTCTCAGAGTCTGCAGAAGAGCCGGGATGCATGCTTTGCATGGTGCCAGCTGCATTCTCCTTGGCCCCTCTTGGGCTTCAGCTTCTGTGCCAAGCCTGACAGCGGGAGAGAGAGCAGAGTCCCTGCCACTATGTGCACGTGCCACCAGAAACTAGGTTGAGGCCCACCAAAAACCTCCCATGGAGGATTAACGATGGTACTTGGACAACAGAAAAGCCACACAAGCACCATGCCTACTGGATACCACCAAGTCAGCAGGAGGCAACTTTCAGTCAAGGAAACTTTGTCTTAGATTTGCCATGCAGCCAGGGGATTTAAACTGAAGTCTATTAGTGAGTGGGACAAGGGCTGGAGGGGAATTAACCCCAAACTGCCAACTGCAGAGTACTTAAACTCTTGCTGGAGTGCTGACCTCCACTCACCGTTGCAGGGAAGGTGCTGGATTAAACAGATTGCTAGTTTGCTTCCCAGCAGGACAAGTCCCATGGCAATTCACCTTTCTGAACAGAGCTGAAAACGGCCAAAGGGGCAGGCCTGGCCAGATGCCGGGCTGACAGGATGGCCCGGGTCTCTACAAGCTGTGTAAAGAGTGCAAGGTCCAAAGCAGGGACCTTTCTGAATGGAGATCTGTGGCAGTCTGGCAGGGACAAGGGGGACGAATGCCATCATTGCCTCTCAGCTGCACAGTAAGAAGGGTTGTGAGCGCAGGGCCATGCTTGGGGGTGCTGGGCCCCACACGAGTTCCAGCAGGCAAGCCTGGTGCTGGTGTCCTGAGGCTTGGCCACCCTTCCTATAGGCAGTGCAGCATAACATCCTCACTGAAAACCCAGCTTCCAGGCGGTGAAACAGCCAGGACTGTTGCTCCAGGGTCAGGATGCTCCCCTTCTCCCTCCCATTACAAGCAGCAGGTCCGTGCTCAGATTTACGCTCCTGGGTCAGCATCCACAGCCCAGCTTAGCCAGCACCTCTGAACCCACCTCATGCAGGGAGAATTCACGCTGGCCCAGTGATGGGTACAGCAGAAGCAGAACAAACACCTGGATGGCCACCAAAAGCACACCTTACTGCAACCTGCAAATCCCCCAGACCCTTCCTGAAGGCACTGGGGTCTCCAGGTGGCCCTGCCTGGGGCAGTTGGAGAGCGGAAGGTGCGGGTCCCCTGTGGGAATGAGAAAACACACCGGTGTGGGGGCAGAGCACGCGCCCCTTGGCCAAGCATGGAATGGCTATTACAGGGCCACTTCTTGCGGCATCACGAGTCATTAAAGCCAAGAGCGCTTGGGGAATCATCAGCACCAGCCAAACGACTTCCCCAGATGTGGCTCATTCTCAGGATGTGGGAGCCCCCACGGACACCCACCTCCGATCCCAGCTCCTCCAGACAAAACATTCCCAGCGTTGGAGTCTCCACCCAGGACCCCGCTCACAGGAGCTTTCTAGGCCATTTAGCAGGAGGCACTGTTTGGTTTTGAACAGATGTTGCCTTCCCCCTGCCCCCAAGGTCCCCAGCAGCTCTGCTGCCTTTGAGCCGGGAAGGCAAACGAGTTTTGCACACTTGTTTAAGGTCAGTCAGGTGCATGCGCACAAGCACGCACATTCACACACACACACACACACACACACAAGCTCGACAGTGAGGTGGGCAGAGAGGCACCCCAGAGTAAAGCAAAGCGAGCGCAGGGAAGAGTTATGGCTATGCTCAGCCTTTAGTGTTAAAAGGACTTCCCTTCCCCACAGCCAGCCAGCGGCACAGGCGTTGGGACTTTGCGTTCCCATCTCTAAACTAGAGTTAAGCGTATTCTCTGTGCCCTCTGGGAGATGTGAGGGAGTGAGATGGCTGCAGAAGCAGGGGCCAAGGATAGGTCCTCTCCAGGCACACTACAGCAGTAGGTGATCCATGTGCGCTTGGTGGACAAGCACAGAGCTTCTGTGTTGCGACTACCAACTGCCTAGGTTGAAGAACTGACAACTGCTCATAACTTAGAGGAGAGATGCCCTTATTTATTCCTAAAACATCACACCAGAGTGGGCAACCCAGGGTCTGCAAGCTCACCAAGCGCCCAGTGAGCCCAGGTTACCCTCCCAGACACCACTGGGAGGGTAACACACACATCACTTCCAACCCAGCTATACAGGGAGTGGTGTTTTCTGAGATTAGTCATTTCTCTGCTCAGTCTGGTCCAAATGACTATTGATCCCTTAACACAGAGGTGTAACAACAGCCCTCAGGCATTTTCACTGAGAGACCCTGCTTTAAGCTTCTTGTCTCTTTCAAACTGTACAACTGCAAATCTACTGGTTTTGTTTTGGTCAGAATGTGGGCGAAACACGTGTACAAGCCCCTTTCAGCCATTCCCATGGGATAAATGTACATGCTGTACATCCAAGCTGCCCCCTTGGGATCAGTCCCTGAAGAGTATTGCCCAACTTCTGCTGGGTGATAGGCATGGCGAGCCTTGAGCTTATTTACTAGACACACTTAAGGGTCCTAGACTCAGGAGAGTGAAAGAATCAGGATCTTTTCAACCAACAAACCAACACACAGACATGCATCCCAATTGAACACCTTTTTGTCCATAAGGCCAGCAGCCCTTTGTGCTAAATCCAGCTTGAAGACAGAGGACTTTGTAACTCAATGCACTCTAGAAACATCTAAATATCTTCTAGAATAGCTTTGTGCTCCAAATTGCAGTGATGCAATTTGTCACTGAGCTGTCACAACCATGTGTGTGATAAGCACGCTTACACCACAATATGCACGCACTTTTTGAGGGCTCCTGCAGGATCTTGTACAAGTTTGAGTCCTCGTCCCAAGCAGCGTAAATAGAATTGCACAGACACACACAAATGGCTTGCGATGCTGCACTTCCAAGCTTCTGTTCGCAGACACACCTCCAAGCCTATGGCCGCTTTCTGGCTAAAGGCCTTCAGAGTGCAATCCTACAGTTATACAGGCTTTCATTAGCACACACTGCTATTCCAAGGGAAAACAAGCTGACTGATATGTATTGAGCAAGAAAACATGCAGGGGAGACCTGGGTGATGGTAGGGAATATCAAGCTGGACCTCAGCTTGCACTGTGATATGGCAACACAAAACATGCAGTGTGGTCCAGGCCTGCAAAGGAATCAGAGCTCGGACCAGCATTTTACTCTGGCCGGTGCTGACGTGGCCATGTTGAAGAAAGGACGTTGTCCCCTGGGACTACAGTGTTGGCGAGAGGCAGAGGCAATTTGGAGCGCAGCAGCAAGAGATCCTGGGAAATGATCAAGGAGCTGACTAAGGCTGGGGGAGCTGTGGCTACATTCAAGCAAGGAAGTTCACAGGATCCGACGATGGGTAAGATATTGTGGACCTCTGCTCTCTGAATACCAGAGCAAACGTTAAAGGAAAGGCAGTGTGCTGAGGGCTAAGGGGACGGCAGTGCAGCCTGCAGACACAGTGCTGCCCTTTCCCTGGCTTGCTGGACACATGTCCCTTTCACTGTCCTCTCCATGCACAGGCTCTTATAGCTCCTACAAGGAGAAATTGAGAAAGGTAGAAGGGATCTCACTCGGTGGTGTGGACAGCAAGGAGAAATAGATACCCCTGCCCACAGGCTCTCTGTGCTGCTCTGGCTTCTGCACCCTGCTGTACTCCTCACTTTCTTATGCCACCAGCCTTGACACAGTTGAGCCTCGAAAAAATCTCAGTAGGGTCCCCACGTCCCACCTCTCCTGAAGGAGACTTCAGCAGCGCCGGCTTTCAGCATCTGACCCAGAGCTTTAAAAACCTGGGCGCCGCGCAGAGGGCTCTCTTGTTCAGGGACCCGCATTCTGACTTTGATTAAGTGATGGACATGAAAACACACACAGACACAAACACAGTGCGAGGCAATGTCCCCAGAGGAATGGGAAAAAAAGAGAGATAAAAACCAAACAGCCGTTTTCACCCCCCAAACCGTATAATTTTGTGTAAATTTTTACTTTAAACATCTCTTTTTTTCCTGAGCCGTGATATAGGCCCTGTCAAAACCAGGGCCAATTACTGCCATTAGGTTCCCATTATGTCACTGCTTCTCCCCCCATTATGAAGGTCTTCGGCACACAGAGCTATAATCTTCACTCACTCTCGCTCCATCACTCCCAGAAGGAACAAAATTGTTTAAAAAAAATAAAGCCTTTATTTTGCCCCTGTCAACTCTGAAAAGGAAGGAAGGGAAAAAGAGAGAGAAAGAAACTGGTAAAGTTTTTAACTCTGAGGTTGCCAAAAGGATCGAGAGAAAGTGTTCAGCACAGCTGAGGCTTATGAAACTGGGGCTGGCAGGAGGACTTTGCAGGATCATGCAAACGAGTCGCTGTCCTTATCCCTCACTGGGGAGATACTTGCTTCCCTTCCCCTCTGCCAAAGCAGACCCGTGGTAAGCCTGACCCTGCCACTGGGAATGGAGAAACAGAGAATGACTGTTGGGAGCAGCACAAATGCCGAAATTCATGTTCCACATCACACTCCTCATGCCAGGGGTTATAGCGATCTGCTGCTAAAGCAACCACCCTGTCTGCTTCCAAATACCAACCAGCCTCTTCACCCAAAGTGCTGGCATCGAGCCTGGAAGCAATCTGAGAGCGTCCTTGGACACACACGGACCTGACATCTGCTGCTGTCAAGGCAGAGACTGCAGGATCACGCCCAGGAAGGATGACTAGCTGTGGAGGGCTGAGACGACCATGCTCCGAGTCCTCAGGAACAAGAGCTGACAAGACCCACAAATGAATACATCTGGGAGCGGACCTCAGCAAGGGTGTCAGACAGCTCATGAAGGATGATGAGGGACAGGCGCTTGAGAGGGCTGCTCACTTGTCAAAGTAAAAGCAGCCCTGGTCCAGGGGCTCAAGAGGATGTATCATCCCAAACACATTCACTCTTGGCTGCAGCTGGCCAAGACCATGTGCTTGGACATCAGAGGAGGGCTGCTAGGCACCTCCTCAAAAGCTCTGCTGGTGTTCTCAAGTCCTGCTTCTCCCTGGGATGCTGGGAGAGGGAGTGCAGTGTCTGCAGTTGTCTGCAGCGCTCTGGCACAAAGTGCAGTAGGTGCCGATTGCAGGGGGAGCAGCAAGAGGTTCTGCCCCATTGTGCCCATCACCCGGGGTCCAAGCACCCTGTGTCTTCCTCGATGCTGTTCACTGCTTTTTCTTGATCCCACTATCCTGCATTTTGTGCTAGGTTCATGTGAAAGCCAAGGGACGGATCTACCCCAGCTTGCTATGAGAGCTGGATATGGTCAGAACAGCTCCAATAAAATGAACAACTAGAGACATTGAAATGCAATATGCAGGCCATCTCCCTCAGTGCCAGTTAAGTCAGTCCTAGAGCTCCATTTTGGTCAAGACTGGAGGTGGAAGCAGCATGGGAATCTGATGCAGTATCAAATAACAGCAGAAACTCAGACCAAAGCATCCAGGGAGAGCCACTGCTCAGCGACCGCATGGAGCTCATGGCCCCAAGATGTGAGGAAGGAGCACATGTCCTTTCCACCCAGCTGCACTTCTTCCCTGTGCCCTTGCTCACATGCTCCCCAGACACCAACTACAAATCTTCCAAACCTTTCTCTGTTCCCCCCTTGTATCTCTGCCTCCTATTGAAAAGTGCTAAAACCAGCAGCTCCCCTCCCAGAGGCCTTCCTCTCCCCTCGTGGCTCCCGCACCCCTCTCTGGGGACCCCCTGCAGATGACAGCATCTGGCAACCCTGGAGCTGCAGAGAAGGGGCACAATTTGCCCCTAAACAAAGAAACATCATCTCTGCTAAAGCTATTTCCACCCTCAGTGAGACCTCACAGAGCCATCCTCCCTTTGAATGCAAAGGTCTCGCCCATTCCTCTGCAGAGAGAGGGAGGGAAAGAAAGGGAACAGCAAAAGAAAAGGCATGGGGTGGCCGGGGGGGACACACAGTGACAGACACTTTGGCTTTCCCGAGCGAAAGGCTGAGCCAGCGCAATGAAAGTGCTCAACAGCGGCCCACTGAGCTGTCACTTATGCGAGCCTGTATGTGCAAGACACAGAAGAGGGCCTGCGCCCGCCAATCGCCCTGCTTTCCACCAAGCCCCCTTTTGTTTTTGTTTAAATCAAATCAAGGGCTGCTTTAAGATGTGCAGCAAAGCAATTTGCTGAGTATTCTTCCCCCCGTCATGCCAGCAGCAGCCCCTGGTAACTGGGAGGCTGCCCGTGTGGAGGGGGAGACCTGCGGGCTGCTCTCCCCCGGGGAGCTGCGGGCTGAGGAGGGAGCCCTGCGAGGGGGCACGGGGAACGCAGGGCAAGCGGGCACCGGGACGCTGCTGCAAGCGGCAACTCTCCCCGCTTGTCTGCTAGCCTGAGAAGTGACAAGCTTGAGCTGCAGGGGAGGGCTTGGAGGGACCCTCACGCTCCAGTGACCTCCCCTCCTGGCTGCAGAAGTCAGTGGACTGGGGACACTGGCTCGGGGAGGACATTATTTTTGCTTTGCCTGGCCTTATCCAGCTGCGTGAAACAGGTCTGAAGTGGAGATGCAAAGGCTGCAGTGAAGCTATGGCTTTGCTGTCGCCCACTGCCCCCTTGTCCCAGCTTCTGCAGAGTGGGACAGAGCAGCCTGGGTCCAGGGACAGCCTGGATTTGCTTTGATGGGAAGCAAAGGTCCTCCCTTCCCGCCTCCAACCCACACCACTGTGGATGGAGACCTGGAGTGTTCAACAGCCAAGGACAAAGACTGGGACCAGGCTCTGCACCCACCACTCTGCCAGCTCCATACTCCCTGTATGAGCACTGGGAGGGGAAACAGGCATGGGGGCATCCTCATGGGTCTTTCCCTGGGGTCACTGCTGGGGTAAAGTTGCTACTGCTGTGCTGCAAGGGTGGAAGAAGAGAACTTACTGAGGAGGAAGGCTGAGAAGGAGGAGGGTGTGGAGCTGGGAGGGCTCGGGAAGGTTGCTGCATTGCTTGAGTGGGGAGGCAAGAGATGAGCTGCAGGAGCACGAGCCTGGCGGCCTCTGTCTGTGTGTGTGCACAGCACACAGGTTAAGAGAAATCAAGTTCCCAGGCCCAGGGGAGACACAAGCGAGGAGATGTGGGAATGACAGGGCTGGATATTCTCCTCAACACCAGCAGCTTGACTCCACTGGAAACAGGGAGCAGCCTGGATTTGCAGCTCATGGACCAGACTCAGCCATGATGCTGGTCACCTGGTGATACCTTTGGCGAGTGCCTTTGCCTCCTCATGCTTGATTTTTCTTCAAAATAAAGTACTAACAAGGTTCATCTCCTTTGTGAAGTACTGGGAGTCCTACAGCTGTAAAAGTACCTTGTAAGAGCAAAATAGTATGAGGATTATTGCAACCACTAAGCCAGAGGACTGGAGGGCAAAACATTAGTAATGTTTCTTAAAGAGGCTGTAGGATGGCCATGAGGATTACAGATGAGCAAAGCCCTGCTTCAGTATCACGCAAACCACTGGAAACAGTTCTAGAACTAAAGACTGTATTCAGATGGCCATGATTTAACGCACTGCATGCAGGGAGCCTCCTGCAAAGGCAAATATTCTCTTCTCTGTGGGAATTGTCCGAGTACCTCAGCTCAATGACCGGCTGGCAAGTTTTTTGGGCTTTCTAAATGCCTTTGACAGGGGAGCTCCCAAGTGAGGACCTAGGACAGCTAGAGTCATCAATGGGAAAAAGGCAGGATTCTCGCCCCAAAAGCCACAGTAACCACAACCTGGGAGACACGCACATGCATCAGCAGCCAGCAGCAGGGACGCTGCGTCCCGTGCCAGCCCCCACACCTTTGCTGCAAACAGGAGCGTTCACGTGAACCGCAGCCACCATCCGTGGTCAGGAGCAACCTTTTTCCCAAAGAGAATGAAAATACCTTTTTTGTAGAGGACAAATAAAAATGGTCACAAAGGTCATGTACAAAACAGGGGGTGGAATAGGAGTAGTTTTAATGAAGTAACACCTACTACGCCTTTCCTTGGGTAAAGGAAGAAGGAAATTCAGTGAAGAAGTGAAGATGAATGGCAAAAACCCCTTGCAATTGATAAAAAGGTGATAGTTATAGACAACGCAGAATTAACCTCTGCAACTCCTTGCCACACGATATCACTGAAAGAAAACTACTTAAACAGGATAATGAAAACATTCCAGGTTATATCAACAAGAGTAAACAAAAACTGCCATTGTAATTTTTTAAAGGAGTACATACTCTTTCAACTGAGTAAGAAAAAGTTCCCCTGTGGCCCATTTATTCCAAAATTACATGCCTTTCTGAACCGTCCTCTAAGTCAGCCACCATGTTCTGCTCCAGACAGGATGCTGGGCTTCGCCGACACTGTCCTGATCCCAGGTGTGTGTTTTTTACATGTGCCCTGCCCTCGCTGCCCCTGCATCTGGGATCCTCCCCATCCCAATGGCTTCCAAGGGGTTAAAATAAAACTTCTCCCCAAGAAGAAGAAGAAGAAGAAGAAAAAAGAGCCAGAGAGAGAAAGTTAATTGAAAATGCTGTTTAATTTTTCAGCTCCACTGGATTACACTGTGGCACAGATGGTTCATCAAGACAGTCTCTGTCTGTATCACTGTCCGTCCCAGCCTCTCCCCCCATCGTGCAGAAGGGAGGGGGAGGAAAAAAACACAGCAGGCAGTGGCTCAGAAAAAAAAAAAAGAAAAAAAAAAGGCAACTTAACACAAAAGAGCATTCTGTGCAGCTCTTTTCAAGGCGCTGGGACAATGCTCCCAACTTGATCCTTTCATAAAGAAAACGTTTCGGGGTCAGAAAACAGGACACATTAAGCCCAGAGAAGCACATTGGCCATTTTACCGCTGACTTTCGTGGCTAGCTAGAGGGCTGCACCGGAGCTGGGTTGTTTTAGTGTTTTTAAAGGCAGCAGCCCTGTAGGAACAATCGCATTTGGGGTTTGGGGTGGCCTCGGCTCTCACCCGCCTGCACCACCCCGTGCTCCAGCGCAGCTCACCCATCCCTCTCTGCAGAGAAAAGTCTAACAGAGATGAAAGGCAGCCTCTTTAACTGGATTACCCTAACAAGCAACCAAACCAAAGAGACTAAGAAACAGCTAATTAAAGCTGTTCAGATACACAGAGCAAATCCTTCCTCCTGCTCGTCCTTCTCTCGCTCAGCCCAATTCATTCATATTTCCCCTTATGCCTTATTAATTACTTGGTCACTGCTCTAGGGGACAAGGGGAGGGGGAAGGGAGGCAGGTGGGGAGTGTGAGAAAGGGGACCAAACCTATCCATGGGTCAGATTTTCAGCATTGATTTGGCTTTTGCCACGGCTACAACCCATTGATTCTTAAGCTTAAATTGATGATTAGCACTTTCTGATTGAAATAACTCCTGGATCCTTGCAAAGAAAAAAAACCCCTTCTTTTGTGTAATAATTTGCTCTGCTAATCAAGCTATTTTCCAGAGGCCCAGGGAAAGTAAAACTCTCTCATTTTTAATTCCCAGTAAACATCATGTCTGTAGCTAAGGTGGGAATAGGAGGCAAAGCAAAAAGTTGAATTTTTATCATAGAAACATAGAAAGGTTTGGGTTGGAAGAGACCTTAAAGATTACCTAGTTCCTATTCCCCTGCCATGGGTAGGGGCACCTTCCACTAGACCAGGTTGCTCAAACCCCATCTAACCTGGCCTTGAATTTTTGCACATACCAACTTCTCAGCCGGGTAGCTGTTGGACTTGGGGTAATGGCCAAATCTTAACTCCTGAGTGGATATTTTTGGTTGCATTTTCCATACCAGGTAGATAAGATATAGAAAGGCCAAACCAGAAAGGTCTGATCTCAAACAGGAGAGATTCTGAACATCTCACAAGACTCCTGGCCAGACATCCAGGAGAAGGCTGTGGACTCCTTTACAATCACCCCCCCTTTCTCTGTTTCCTCCTAGTAAAACAAATATTGCCTTGGCCCCAACACTGCTAGCAAGGCATGGGGAAAGGGCTGTTCACCTGCTCTGCATCAGGCCAGCTCCCCATCGCCCCATCCCATCATGCCAGCACACACTGCGCAACCAGGAAACTTCTGACTTTCCAACCAGAGGACGTTTCTCCAACATGAAGGAGACCCAGGCACTCCAGAGGGGTCCACAAGGCCATGACAATTAGCAACAATTTTTCTACAGCCAGAGATTAGATGAGAAACTGCAACCTTTGCTTCCACTGCCTCTGGACAGAGGAGAGACAGGAGGCTCTGTAGCAGATCTCTGTCCTTCTGGTATAGCACTTCCCAGATAGTTATTAAACGGAGACTCGTAATCAGGCAGACTGGGGGCAATGGTGCCATTTCACAGCCTGGATCACTGAGGTCCAGGAAAACCAAGCAGCTTTGTCAAGGTCACAGGAGCAGGGCAGCACAGACTTGCAGTGCCATGCAGGAGCCAGTTGGCACTCAGCTTCCCCCCCGCCTCCGCTGAAAATAAATCTCAGAAGAAAGCAATTCAGAGGGTTTCACGCCAGGGAGGAGCGTACGGGTGGGAAAAGAGCCGGGTCAACTACCAGGGCCCTGGGATGACTGATGCACCCACCACGGCTGCCCTGCTCCGGGATGTTCCCATTGTCCACAGTGCAACTGCAGCTGCCTTTCATGATTAAGAGGAGGGAAAGGCAAGCTCCACCTTAGAAGGATCACAAATCCACGTTTAATTACTCCTAACAAGGTAATTACCGTGTACGGCAGGACGACACAAACACTCTCCAGGTCCTGGCACCTTGGGAGCTGTGTTTGTTTTAAAAGCACACCTGCCTCCACGACCTGCTCCCTGTTGCTTCCTCCTCGGCACGTGCAGCGTGCGGGCAGCTGCCGTGCCGCTGCTGGCAGGCGCGGGCACCCAGCAGCACCCTCAGCTGCTGCGGGCGTGGGTATCATTAGCGCTACGGAAAAGCCATGATTATTCTTGGGTTGGGACACGTGCTTGGGATTTCAGGCTGAAGGATGCGCCTGGCTTCATATAAGAAGGTAGTTTCCACTGTTATATTTTTTTTCTTTGCTTTTGAAGAGGACCTGCCAGCTTCCCGCCTCCCATCTCACCTGCCATAAACAGGGTGCCGAGAGGTGGAAGAGCTGGAGCGGCCAAGAGGGAGAGGAGGCTGGAGGGGGAGGGGGAGCAGAGATGACTGGAGGGAGGTCGAGAGAGGAACGAAGAAAGAGGAAAGAAAAGAAAAACCCAGCAGTGCACCATGTTGCATTGTTCACGCTCAGACCTTCAATTTGCTCTCTGCATTCTCCTGCAGCGGGGAGAATGTTACGCTGGCTTAAGAGACAAATCGGACACAAAATAAAGACCAAGCACTCAGCAGTAAAGCAATTATCGCAACATTTTATGCCGGGCCTGTTCCTTTTGAAGGCAGCCTGGTGCTGCCCGCATGTACCTTAACCCGTTCCTAATAACCATAAAGTCACCATTATTTACGGTACAAGACATTAAATAAATAATGAAAAAGCTGCCGGCGACGGAGCGAGGCAAGTGGGGGTTGCAGGGAATCTCCCGAGACCAGAGCTGGCACTGGCTTAACCTGCGCTGCAAGAGGCAGAGGAAAACAACTTCGCTGGACCTGGGGAAGGGAGGATGCTTTTTTATTTTGGAGTGGCACCTCAGGTCCTGGAATCTGTCAGAGAGTAAAAATTAGATTGTGGGGTTTTTTTCAAAGAAGAGAAAAGCAAAACAGAGTTGCATGGGACTCATGGGCAAGCCACAAACCAAAAAGGTTCCTACAGGAAGAAGGAGGGGCAGCAGGGGCAGTAGGGCCAGATTCTGACCTCCACCGTGCTGGCGTAAATCCCGGCATAATGCTGCTGGAGCCAGGAGCTCCTGCAAGCTCTTAGGACGTAACTGAGGCCAGAAGTGAGTCCCCTACGAGGAGACATCCACTCCCATCTCTCTTCAATTGAGAGTTAAATAGATAAAATACGAACGTAAATATGGGTCACAGCAGGAGTTCCCACAGCAGCGGTTCAGGTTAATGTACAAACAAAGGGAATGTATCCTCCTTGACCTCCACCTCTCACCACTGCGTCCCCATAGCCCCACCAGGAGCCAACATCTGCCCTCAAAGGTCTGCTGACTAGTTTCATACATGAACATCTCAACATCTCTGTTTTCAAGGTCTAGCTGCTTTCCCCCAAAGCTGTTGCTCTTTTGAACCCCTCCGTCTCTTGACAATCTCCCTTTTCTGAGCAATGCTGGGTCACGCTCTGGGTGCGAGTGGGTTTGGCCATGCCACCCTGACCACCCTCAGCAGCCTGGGCTGGTACAGGCACCTCCTTCACCCTCAGACTCATGCCAGCCTTGTGTCAACAGCCCTGGGGACTTGCTCTGCAGTGGTACAGCAGCTCCTACCCTCCACCTTGTAGTTCTACAGGTGGTGATGGACACACAGATGGAAAGCAGGACACTGTACGCTACGTCCCCCAGAACCTCGGGTCATTTCCAAAGATCCTCACAATGAGGGACACAAAGTACCTGCAGCTGCCGGCAATGCCTGCCCAACACAGGAGTAGACTGCTTTCTTTGCAGGCATGTCCTTGGCTGACAGTGAAGTTCCTAAAAGGGATGGTGCACCAATGCCTTCTTCTGGCTGATTTCTAAAACAGACCCTTACAGCTCAGCATGGACATGGTGAACATGGACACGTCCATACCAGACACCAGCTGAAGGTGCTGGGCTTACATCAGAGACTGAAAGCTGGAAAAATTTGATCATGTCCTTCTGCATCAAGCATCACAGTGACTCTGAGAAACCACTTTATATCTCTCAAGGCAGTTAATATGAATTTTGATACTGTTTTAAAGACAAAGAAAACTCCACACCAGGTAGAAAGGGCATATGACAAGACTACTCTAAGAAATATGATTTATATTGTGCATTTTTACCTAGTAAGTACTGTTCAGGGGCAAAGCTAAAGTATTCTTAGAAATGTACAAACACAATATGGAAAGATAGAAGCACACCTCGCCCTGCGCAGACTGTACCCTCGCACAGCCGCTGGCATGCTGCTGGTGAGCATTCCTGGGCTCTCCTCTGCTGGGGTTTCATCTGGGTGCCCATATTTGTTAATAGACTCAACTTTCAAAGAAAAATTCAGGATAAAATGAGACTCATTTCAAACAATTCTTTGTGTTGTGGAAATTCCTCCCAAATAATTCTGAAATAAGGCTTGGGAAAAGGTGTTGCCCCTGGGACAGGACCGATGTTCTGAGCTTCTGACTTTTGAGGAACGGAGATGGGTTCTTTGCATTTGTAGAATAGGAGACATCTCCATTTAGAAGAGCTAAGACCTGCTCCTGACACCCTCTCATCCCCTTGCTCTGCTGCTTCTGAAGGATGCACAAGAGGAAGAACTTAATTCACTGCCAAGGGCACACTAGTCTGGCAACACACACATCTCTGGGACATAAAATGTTTCTGATCAAAACCCAAATGTTGTTTGTTTTATTTTCTTTAAACCAGGAATGTCCCACTCTTTCTATGACGTGAGAATTGGGACCTACGATCTAGAATTCAGGCTTTGCCTCAAAAATATAAAATAATCAGGTGAAACCATATTCCTTCTCTTTCCATGAGGTCTTCCACAGTTTTTTACTCCAAGTTTGTCCCACAAAGAACTGCAGCAACCAGAAGAAGAAGGTGGTGTTTGATTTTTAATATCGGAAGTGTGCATCTGAACGGCCTGTGTTAGGAGAGCTCAGATCTGCTGTTGGAAGTGCGGGTTTGTGTTTTTCTTAAGTCTACTCAAAACAAAGGAAAATAAGCTCTTCTGCAGCTGAATGGGAGAGCCAAACGCGGCCACACACAAAAGAGGAAGGGCCATCTGCACCTGCACCATCTGATACAACCATGGAAGCTGGTACAGGTCCTCCCTACCACCGGGCAGATGGGGGGCAAGAGCCACGCAGCATCGCAACGTGCAAGAAGGACACATTACTGGAGAAGATGACAAGCTGGAATGAGCGATGGTCCTCTCCCCCAGACCCCTCC
Source organism: Haliaeetus albicilla (assembly GCF_947461875.1). Lineage (NCBI taxonomy): Eukaryota > Metazoa > Chordata > Aves > Accipitriformes > Accipitridae > Haliaeetus > Haliaeetus albicilla. The sequence goes on from NC_091490.1 coordinate 11,983,984, forward strand.
CCTGCCAAGGCTGGCCGTGCCGAGAGGGTAATCCCCTGTTGCCTCTGCCCCAAGAAGGGGGTGAGTGGGATACAGAGGGAGATGAACCAGCTCACAGAGGTTGCGGTGTGCTGCCCTCACCCAGTCACGGTGCTGCGAGACTGGAAATTGCACGGCACCCAACCGAGGGGTGCCGCAGCGTCTGGCCAAACAAGCCTTCCCAAAACCTGCGCCGTGGTGGCAGCCAGGGCTCTGCAGGGGAAGAGCAGGCCTGAGCCCTCCATCCTGGGGGCACCAGGCACCCCGTGCCCCCCTTCCACCCCGAGGCCATAAAGCGGAGCGCAGGGCAGGCAGGCACGGGGGCAGAGGCAGCTGCTCCCTGTAAGATCTGCTCCATTACACCTCTCAGAAAAGGGGAGAAGGGGTGGGAAGGGAGGGAGGAGGCGGATTTCTAGGCATGGGTGGGTCCATTCTTCACCAGCTTACGCAAGTCAAAGCTGCCACCGAGGTGGGGGGGACAAGCTAGGCGGGGGGTGGCCGGTGCTTCGCGGGGACAAGCCATTCAGGCAGGCTTGTGTTTCACACCCGGCCCTTCAGATGGACGTGCCCGTCTCGGAGCTACTGAGAAAGCAGCCGCAGCGCTGTCCCATCGTCCCCCCGCGACACCCTCTCCATGTGCCTGCCAAATAAGCAGGCTCTGGGATGACACTTTTTTTTGGATGCCTAGCCCCAAAGCCAAACTGATGTCATTAGAGTGACTGCCCCCCCCCTCCCCCTCGCCTCCCCAGCGCCCATCCACCAGGCTCAGCTGAAATGTAAACCTCCCCTCCTCTCCCCGCAACAAAAGCCAAAGGCTTTCAAAGCCAAACCTGATTGAAATTCAAAAACTTTTTCAGCCCCTCTCCCTCCTCCCCACCTTGAAAAGAGAGTGTATAAAACAGGGAGACAAAAGCCTCCCCCAGCCCACCCTCCGCATTGTCTGGCCGGGGCGGGTTCGGGCCAGCGACAAGGGGCACCCAGCCCTGTGGGGGCCCTGCTCCCCGCTCCCGGCCGCTGCTCGCCCTCGGCCGGGGGGGCCCCGCGCGCCAAAACACACCCGCACGCACCAAAAATAAAACACTCCCGGCCTTTGTGCGACGCACAAAGAAGAGCCCGGCGGTGATGGAGCCCGGGCGGCGTGATTTACTCACCTGCCTCTCCAGCCCCCCGTGGATTTCTATGGGCCGAGGGGGAGGGGAGGGCTGCCCTTTGGTTTTACACCGCCCCCCCGGCTTTTGTTGCTGTCCCCCCTTCTCTTGAGCCGGCATCTTCTGGGTGATCCTTAACCTCGCAACTTGCTGATGTCCCTCCCCTCCGTAGCAGTGCTGGGTGTCCCATTCAGTGCTGATGGTCCGGACACCAAGTCCTGCAGCTCCCTTCCCTTTGAGGGAGGCGTTTCAGGGTCCTCCCTTTGAGGTGAGCTCCCCTCTACACAGCTTCAGCTCAATGGTTGCTCTCCGTTTCCCTCCCAAGCTCCCTCCCTAGTTCTGCATTCCCCTCGCAGAGAAGAGACGTCTTCTCCGTAAGCCCCGCTCATGCCTGGTTGCGTAGGAAGCCAACTCTGCTAGCCCATCCAAGCCTTGCAGCCAAGGCACATCTCTCAAAGGCTTCAGAAAGGCAACACCACTCCTACAGCCCTGTTGGGCTTCAAAGCCTTACGGTGCTGACCCATCTGGGCAGTCCCCACCAGCTGTCCCCATGTGGCCAGCGGGACAACTGAGATAGATAGGCTTTAATGCCCAAACTGATCCACAGGAGTGCTCAGGTGTGTCTGACGCAGTTGGGTACCTGCACTCAGTAGAAGAGCAAAACTGCACGAAGCTGTGGGTTTCAGACATTAGCCACCAGCTTTTCTGGGATAACCTCCCACAACAGTGCTTCTACCAATGCCATTTCACAGGAGCAGAAAGAGGGCTTGGGATTTCTACTGCCACGTCTCCAAAGCTTTCTCAGAGGCAGCAGAGGATCCAGTGATAAAACTTGTCCCTTCCCTTTATGGAGTAAAGAAAAGAGACCAAGTAACTGTGGGTACAAAGGTTTCTTCCCAGTTCAACTGCAGGCTTTCACAGGGCATCTCTCAGGGAGGGGAGACGGTACAGCCTAACACACACTGACAGCAGTCCATCAATTCCGTCTTTGCTCCTACATGCTCCCCAGCACCTCTGCTGCTGCTCCATTAAGACATCTCAAGCCTTTCTATTTTCCCTTCGATACTGCTCCTGCTGCCTGCCTTCCCTCCCTAGACTGTAAGATCTTTGGAAGCAGCTCTCCTCCATGCTCTCCTGCAAAGGAGCCCTAATAACTAGCTGCAAGTCGTATGGGTACCATCACCATGACCCGGCTTCACACACTGCCCAGCTGTCATCCCTAAGTGACACAAAGTTGTCCTGTGCTCAAAGGCGACGTACTCGCTCAAGATGTGACCTTAAAATGCAAGTTGCATCCCTCAGCAGAGACATGTCCTAGTTCAGATGCTGCTACTGCGTGATAATCCATTTTAATAAATCTTGAGAATGGTTGATGTGATGCATAAACAGGGATGAGGGAGTGCAGACATCAGGTTCTCCTGTGCTACTACTCACAGCACCAACCTGGACAGTTGATGCTTTTCTCTGGACCTCACTTTCCCCATCAGTAAAAGGGAGGCAGTGATTCCAGCGCACTCCTTTGAACTGCTCTGGGATCTTACAAGTGAAAGGAAGTAGGTGTACAAAGTGCCAAGTAATAGCTCCGACTCCAGAGCTGGATGACAGACCTGGCTCCTGACTCAGCTGCCTGCTTGTACAGCTCCTTGGCTATCCAAGACAGACTACTAAATTATGCAAAACCTTTGAGTGAGCCTGGCTTAATTAAGTTTTAATTTTAGTAAATTACCAGTGTGGGAGTGGTTGAATCTGTGAACCATTACTCCTGCTTGTTTTGGATTTTATTTGGAAATAAGACACTTCATTACATCTCTGTAAACAAGATCTACTCAGAAAGGAGAACTGGTGCAGAGGATCAATACAGAAGTGGGAAGAGGAGGCGAGGGGACAAGCAAGCCAGTCTGGGAAAGTGTGATTAACCCAGAGACTTGGTAAAAACTGTCAAAGGGCTGCCTATGCTGCAGTCGACTTCTGCCCAACCTTCCAACATCAGCCTTCAAAATGTACCAGTCTCATCCTGAAACTTACAGCACCATTGCCATTCATGGCAAAGCTGTAGACTCTTGCATGACGGCACATCTGCCTGGGACATTTTGTCTTGAGAGGTCTCCTCATCCTTACACTCCATGTCCTTGGAGCAAGGAGATGTGAACAGGATAGGCTCTTCACAAGTGCACAGCACTGATCTCTCCACAGCTAAAATGGCCTTGTAAAGCCCAGCGGATCCACGACACCACTACTACCATTACTGCCATGAGCTGACACTGCCCCTAACCCCAAACCCACTTTTTCCACTAAAATACTACCACCAGACAGAGGCCAGACCTGGCAGTACTTGTCCCTTTTCTGGCTGGCATGGGAGAAGCCATCAGCAGCAATGGGACGTCAACACAGGTTGTGATCCCACAACCCTGGCATCTGATCTTCTTTGCCCAGGACACCGGCTCTATCGTCCTAAGTCCCTAATTGGTTTAAGAGCATGGTGATACCCCATGGTGCTGCAAGGCCTTCTGCTGTCACTGCCACTCCAGAGCCCACTGCTAACACCTACCACCAGCCACGTGGCAGCACAGGACCTGGGTACAGCATGGAGACCAATAACCCAGGCGAGCAATGACCTACCCTTCCAAAAATCGGATGTTTTGGATGCAAACCAGATACGCATTTTTACAAACAGGACCTATTCCCAAGGGAACAAACCTGAAAAGTGACTAATTCGCTGTGTCTGGTACTTCAAAAAGTTATTTCTAAGATATTGCATCTAATTTTTAAATCAAATGCAGCTCAATATCTTGTTAGTCAAATATTACAGTGTTTATAAATTAAATACCCATCCAGAGAGAAATTATGATGCTTTTATAAATCTCCCTCAATAGCTTAAGTTAAAAATAAACTAGCCAATCTATCAATCAGCCTTATTCATTCACCTCAGCTATTGTGGGAAGAAAAGAGCAACATACGCAAGAGAGAAGCAAATGGTCTGAGAAGAGGCAGCTGAACGTATTGATCACAGTTAAAAAAAAAAAAAAATTGTTAGAAAAACCAAGACACACGTCATTTGGTTTAATGCAGCCCATACAAACAGCTCCAAAAGGCCACAGCTGCCCGCCTTGAGCTTTGCTCAAGGTGGTTGGTGCCTCTCACCCAAATGACAGCCCTCCAGAGCAGGCAAGACCTCTTACTGCTCCTACTGCTTTAAAACTACTCTATCTTCCCCCGGAATGAAAAAAAGGAAGAAAAAAAAATTAAAACAAAAGTCAACATTGTCTCCTTAGGGCACCAAAATAATAAATAAATAAGCAGGAATGCTTGCAACCCACAAAGTCTGACAGCTTAAAGTGTGCGTAAAGAAAAAACCGCTGGTGAAAGAGTGAAAGCCATCCTTTGAACTCCCGCGCCCGAGCACTCTCAGAGCCGACGGATTTATGCATCTGCTCCGGCACGCCAGTTCAGAGAGACCCTTTCTATACATCTCGTCCTGATGGGGCTCTCAGAAGTCATCTGTGGCCTTCTCCCCCACTTTTGGCTTTTATTGTTTAAACTTTCCCTGTTTTCCTGCAGATGAAAAAGGGGAGAGAAGCACCTTACATTTCTCAGGTTATTTAAAAAGAAAGGGAAAGGAAAAGAAAAATATTTTTTCTCTCCTGAAAGGAACGTTTTTGTATTAATTTGATTTTTTTTTTTTTTTTTTTTTTTTTAAAATAACCTGCCTGGGAAGGCCCCGGCCCCCTGGGCTGGAGAGGGAGCTTCCCATCTCTCTCACTCAGCCTGTTGCATTCAGGCAAGGTGAAGAGGCACAACTCGTGTTAGGCCGATGGGAACAAATCTCCTCTTTTGTTCCCTGCAAAAGGCTTTGCTAATTGCCGTTGGCCCGACTCTGCCTTATCTGCGATTGCTCCCAGAAGGGGAGGGCATAGGCAGGTTCAAAGAAAGGAAGAAAGGAAGAAAGAAGAAAGAAGAGAAAGCAAGAGAAAACATTCCTTTTCTTTTCTCCAGCAGCCAGTGCAAGGCAGAAAACCAGAGGGAAAGAAAGAAGAGGGAGCGTGAAAGAGAACAAAAAATAAATAAATGACCTGAGGCTGCTTGGAAGACCCTCTTTCTCTCCTATCAGCTTTTACAGGGGGCAATACATTTTATTCATTGCCAGGTCTGACTTATCGCAGCCTTGTTTTTAATGAGGTATAATAAGGGGAACATTTTGTAACAACACGGTTCCTCTATTTTATCCGACAAACAGCTGTGTCATGGCCGTCGCTGGGAGAATGAATCATATCTCCCTGCCTGCATATGCTAACTCCCATGTAATTACCCTCGCATCTTAAATAAAGCAGGCCCTAAACCTGTCGCTCAGATTACAAGCAAACGGTGCAGACCTCGTAACTGGGGCCTCTATCATTACAATTAATTTATCACAGGAGCGGCTGAGATTAGAGACTAGAATTAAACGCAGAGCAGGGAGGGTGCCACAGGACTGACAGGGAGAGAGGGAGAGGAGCTTTATTGCGGAGGCAAGGCAGGCTAATTCCTTAACTGGAGCAATCCTGGATATTTTTTTTTTCCCTTTAAGTTATTCGCTCAGTTATTTTACTGAGGCTACGGCAGGACATTTTTCTCCCTGAAATGTCAGGGAGTGGAAAGCAAAGGGAACTTTGCCCTGTTTTAAGCCCATTCAATAAACACAAATGTACAAAGGCCCCAATCTGGGTGCGTGTATGTGTGTCCAGATACGTGCATGCCTACAATTTTATGGAAGACGCGCATGCGGTGCTTGTATATGGATATGCCAATGTGTACGTACATTACATGCATAGAGAACAGGTCGATGGGCGAGAATGTCTCTTCTTCACTGCTACACAGAATGGTTTGAAACATAAAGTGTTGCCTTTTCAAAACTTCTCTGCTTTGAATACAACTTGCCCAGTAGAACAGCCCACTCCTCCCTGAAGCTGCCCCAGCACCAATGCAGCACAGGTTTGCTGCGGCACAAGCACGTCTGCCACTGCAGGGCTCCCCTTGCTCCCCGCACCCACACTCACTGGTACGGGCTCACACATCCACGCCGGCCTCCCAGCACTGCTCCTTCTTCTCCCTTGGAAGATGGCAGAGGCAACCAAAGGTGCTGAAGAAAATCCAGATACAGACCTTGCCTACAGAAAGCTCTGGTAGCAATACAACTTCTTTGTTTGGAGGGCACGTGTTTTACCAAGACCATTATATGAGTACCCCTGGGTACCGCTGCTCTCCCGTGAACTCCCTTACACGTGCACAGCTCATTTCCCCCTCCAGGATGCTCCTTTCAACCACTGAGCCGTGGCCTCACTGGGGATGCTGCGGCGCCCAGCACAGCTACCCAAACAGATGATTTGCAGAGCTGCAGGGCACCTCCGGCCGAGAGCTTCCCATCCCCGCAGCCGTCCTCGCAGCCCCTCAGCACAGGCACAACACGGCAGCGCGCAGCAGCCTGCGTCCCGCGCGAGGCCACCCCGCTCCAGTGCGTCCCTTCCCGCAGTAGGGCAGCCTGCCGTAGGGCCAACCCCGAGCCGTTTACTCGTATTTACTAATATATAGTGGGGTGAGGAAGGAAGGAAGGAAGGGGAAAAGCCTTTAAAATCAGTCCCTTTAAGGTCTTTCTGCATTAGAACAGCAATTTTTGCTTGGTGTGAAGACTCTCCGATGCCCTCGCTGTCAGCAGCCCTTCCTGGCAGCGTATGATCTTTGGCATGAAAACCACCCCTCCTTAGACATGGTCTATCGCTAATTACTTACAATATCCAGGAAAATAGCAAACACAAACAAAGCTGATGAACAACTTTATGCCCATGTCAGCTCCATGCACTCCTGCACAAGGCGGCTCACAGTGTCCTGCTTTTTTTCCAGCACCAGCCTCCCCAGAAGGTCCCAGACCCCGCAATGCTCACTCTACCTGTGGACAGGCATCTTCAAGCAGAAGAGGACCATTTCATCCCAAGACATCAACTCTGCAGCTAGATGTACAGAGGAAAAGACTCTACAGATAGCAAAGGCCTCCTGGAATCAGAGGGAGTAAGATGATTCTTAATCAATCAGCTGCATCCAAAATAGATCTAACTGTAGGATCAGGGTCTAATTCAGTAAAATAATAAAGAAACACACTTTGATTAAAATCATATGTATTTTTTTTAAAAATAATCTATTTATTTTTTAGAAACTTCTGTGACTGTTGCACTGGGAAGAAACATGAAAATCTATTTTGCTTTCTACTATCAGGATTTTGGGTACTTTTTATCAGTCTGCATATTGAAAACAGCTTTCCTGTCCTCACTTTTGCTTCCAGTCGCTCTGCAGTGCCTTATCTTTCAGAGTTTTGTGCAAAAGCTGAATACTGCAAGGCCTGAGCTCCAAGATGAACAGATGAAAGGGAAGGAGGAGGGCTGGCTTTTAAAGGATCGGTGTACATATTTATTTCAAATTACTGTTTGTTTGGGTGTTTTTTTTTTCTTTTGAGGTTTTGTAAACATTGATTCTTACCAAAAACCGAATCTGAGACCAAATGACATAGGCACATTATAGAAAAAGCTAAACCACTTAAATCAAAGTGTGCCGGTCTGCCAGCAGCGCACTCCAGCCAGCAGGAAGGTTACAGTTTTATGGGCACCAGAGCTGTCACTTGTGGGCAGAAGAAGTGACCTGTGGTCCTTCCAGCTCAGTGTGGTGTCTCCAGCAAAGGCCAGACCAGATGCTTCTGTGAAAGATCAAACGAAAGAAGACAAAAGGAAGACCCCACTGTAAACAGTTACAGGGCAGCCTCAATTCAAGGGAAGTTTCCTCCCCAAAAGCCGTCCGCTGGCATATGCTCTGTTCTCATGGCAAAAGGCATTTAGCAACATCTTATAGGATTAAGCCCTAAAACTCCGCTCTCTGCTATCAATGGGACTGGAAGGCTAGAATCTTTTTATTATCATTATTACTGTTATTTAAAAGCACAGCTTTTTGCTTCTCTCTTCTACCTGCTGGTGCTTGTTTTTATGATGTGTTTTTGCTAACCAGGTCCTGGAAATATAGATCTTTTGGACTGAAACCCTCTGCTTCTTACCAAGTGAGCCAGCGCGGCCAATTTAACGTATATACTGAATATATATCTGTATAATATCTCAAAGCATGTCCTGCCCATCCTGCCAGTATTTCCTTCTTCCCTGAAACTCCATCGTGGGATGGAGCCTGCCGGCACGGGCAGATGGCTGGATGGCACCGCACACTCCCTTTCACGCAGTGCCGGCTTGGCTGCTGCCGAGCGGGGCAGGGGGGATGCAGCCCTGAAGGCAGGCAGCGGACATGCCGCTTTTTATTTTCTGCTCACAATTGGCAGTTTCCTCCACCCACCCAAACAGACCCTGCAATGTTTTTTAAAATGCAGTCAGCAGCTGGAAACTAAGGCAACTTCTGTCTCCTATTGAAAGTCTCCCAGCAAAGCCGCAGCCTTCCCTGGACCACCCTGGGTCATGTAAATTCAGCAGATTATCCATCCCTAACTCTCCTCATCTATCACCCGCCTCTGTTATCGATCTGCTCCTCTGAGTAAGTGGGGCCCAGGCTGTCCATTGCTGAGTCCTGCAAATCTGGCCAGACGCACGTGTGACTGCCTGGGAGAGCGAGGAAGACAGGTTCAATAATGCCGGGTTACTGCCACCGCACAGCCTGAGCCGAGCTGATCTATGGGCTCGGCAAAGGGAGGATTCAAAAGCAGAACAAGACTTGGCCATAATGCCACAGGACTCAGTCTAATCCCATGACACTCAGCTTTAAAGGCAATATTGCCAGCTGCCAGCTGCCAGCCGAGGCTGGGAAGTCACTTCCACCGCACAGTGGAACAGATTAAATGCCTTCTTTCTATCCATAAGATACCAACAGCACCTCAGCTAACCGTCTGCTCCTCCATTTTGCAGATGAGGGCTGGGAAGTGCCTATCTCCCTATGCCCTATTCGAGCTCTTTGCCAGAATCACATAAAATCACAAGATTCAGGACTGTAAAACTCCCCCATTTCAAACCCAGCCAACTTAGAGCTGAGCTAAATTCCCCTCTCGGTTTCACCCAGACAAGCCCTGCAACGGCGGTCCAGCTGCAAAGCTCAGCAGAACACAGCTCACCACCTAGGGTCAAAGCCCTAAAAATTACACACGCACCACCTGCACCACCGGTCTTAATTTTCATTAAGAATAAGTTCCTGTGCTTTAATTTATAAATAAAACTGAAAGACGAACCAAGTGTAATCCCACCAGCGGTGTGTTCCCCCCCCCCAAAGATCCTGCTATAACGCACGGCGAGGTCTGCCGTAGTCGACTCACCCCAGTGGGGTGCTAATTCTGGGAGCTGGAGATAACCGTTGAAATGGGAATACTGTTAACAATTTCACTGCTGATCTTTCAGCAAATATATGTATCTATGATGCTTATTCATAATCTCAAACTGCTCTCCACGTGTCCCAGAGAGGTGACAAAAACCTTACGTGTCTATCCAGCTGCCAAAACCTCCCGCTTCCCCCTGCTTCTACAATGCAGCTGAGTATCGTTAATATGAAAATCTTTGGCCTATTGATCACTCAAAATATGAGGGCAACAAAAATGCATTGAATTTAACATAAAAATAAACAACTCATGGCTGCTGTATTGACTGTATTATTCATATTATGTTTTAATTCATTTGCCTTTCACGCAGCAGCTGCATATTTTCACCATCTGTGTCAGACAACTTCCGAAGCCCAGACCTGGGAGCCCTCACTTGCTGAAAGCAATTAGGACTCCACTCCAATGCGACCAGAGCAAAGACATTCTAGATGGAGAACACCACCCCGCAGAGTGCAAAAACTTGAAGCAACGTGTGGTGGTGCTTCCTTTTGGACACTAACCAGTGTTATGGGGCATGATGAAGCCTAACTTGGTCTCAAAGTCTGAAAGAAGGAGGAAGCTAATCCACCCTTTGGAAGGATATTCAAGAGCCTCACAGGCCTCAGGTTGACTAACCCAACCTTAAACCTACACTACCCATTTGGCTAGACATTTACAACACACTCAAGATACTTGTATCTCAGCCTGGATTTCCCCAGGCTCCATACCATGACTATGCAGCACACACCAGATCATCTTTCTTCCTGCCAGTCCAACAGGCCAAAAGCTCTGCACAAGTTAGGGGTCCCAAAACTCGCCTGTGGATGGGGTGAACACAGAAAACTCTGCACCATCTCCAGTCCTTCTCAAGGCACTGGAACAGCAGGGCCCTGGGGAAGAAAGGCCTGACTTTAAACGGAAAGATGGGTTTGGGACCCCACCCCATGTCACACCAAGCACCACTAAAACCAAAACAAACCAGGCAGCCCCATAAGTCGTAAGAATTAAAGGCACGATTCCCCCTTTCTAACGATGCTTTTACAGAAACTGTTCCACTGTAAAACTTTATGATTTGAATCTTTATAGCTGCCAGCAGAGCACATGTTCACTGCCTTAAATTATAACTTAATCTCAACAGAATTTGTGCTTTCCAGCGCTCTGTGGATAGAGTGAAAGACGAGAGGCAGAACTTCGTGCCTGCTGCCCACCCGCCTCCTTGGACCACGACCTCCGGAGGTACTGCGTGCCGGGGGGCAACTGCAGCCCCCAAACCAGCTCCCATCTGGAGATGCTCTGCAGCCCAGGTACTTAAGCAGTACCTTACAGCACGGGAATAGAGATGCCCACAGGGCACTGTTACGATGCTGTTTATCACCAAGATTGCTAAAACATTAAAATGAAGGCATGCAGATGTCAATAAACACAGCAAAGGGGACAGTGGAGATATGACAGCAGCATCCCAGCCACACTTTGTGGGGCCAACGCATCCTCCTTGGCAGGATCACACACGCCCACTGCTAGTGGAAAGTACCTGGGGCAGCGAGGAACCCTTCACTCATTCAAAGAGTAGAAAAGGGCCAAATCTGCAACTGCTGCTGTCACAGGTTCAGTGCACAGCAGTCCCCCAAAGTACACCACCTTCCAGTGGATGAATGTACACGGTCTGTCTACCAACACATTTGCTCCAAACTCTGCTCTCTGCAGCAGAAGTAGTGCTGGCAGGGCCATACTTAGGCTACAGTAAAGCAGAGCATCCTCCCGTGGTCTCTGATCTGCTTTCCCTGCACAAACACCTTGCTCAAAAGAATCACACTAGTTATTGTTGGCTTTTTTAAAACCTTGCTGCACATACCCAGAAGGAGAAGTTGCACTGGCAGAAATATAAAGCAGTGTGCAAATGTGAGTTTCAAGCATATCGTGCAATACTGGAAGAAGCCCGTGCCTTGCACGCATGTTTGCACACAGCAAGATGGTAGCAGAGGAAAATGCTGGAAGGAAACTGCCAGCCATCTGTAGGGAAGACTCCAGTTTGGTGGGGGAATCAGGAACATTTTTCTCAATTCCTTCTCATCTTCAGCAACAAGGCAGAAAAGAGCAGTCAATCAATACAACAGTAAAATTTGTAACCCAGGTAACCTTTAAACACTAAACAATGTCATACTAAACTAAAACAAACTACACGAAATCCCAGTTAGGCATCGAAATCACCCTCGGTCAGCCAGACTAAGAAAACAGGGATAAAAGGCTTCAGCATCCTGCCGTACCAAGCCCTGCCATCCTCTCTGCTGAGACCTGGGTACCTACAAACGGGTGGTCCTCCTTGGGCAGACACACACTGCAGCTTTAATTTTGAGTCCTCTGGACAGGTGACCCCACTGTGGCTGGGGTCACTGCACTCCTGCAGCTCCTAGACTTGGAAGATATAAGGGCCATCTCTCCAGCTGCACTCCCCGCTTCCAATCCCTGCACAATTTGTTCACACCTTTCCCCTTTGCACCTTCTTTCCTTTTCTTCTAGGGGGGAACTGCTTTCTCCCTTCTTCCAGTTGACCATGTGCTGGTAAATTTACATGGAACCATTTTTGCTGCCAGCTGCCGATCCTGCACTTTAATCTGCTGTGCCTCATGTTTATTAAAGCGTCTCCCCACCTAACAGGTTACCTTGGTATTGAGCTCCCACAGAAACTGGAGTGCATTTCTAGGAGAGCACCCAATGCTCCACACCCTGTGTCTGCGCCACAGTGGGAACCTGATACTTAGAGAATCACAAAATCATGCAGAAGTAGAAGGGTGAATGAGAGGTTATCTGCTTCTTTCTGTCCAAAAGCGGAAACACCTAAATTTAACACATTCCTGAAATAATTCTGCTTAATTTGCTCCTGAAACCTATCAGTACTCCCCACTCCCTAGACAGCCTACTGCATTGCTTTGTCACCCCCATGCTAGAAAATAAGAGCTGACAGAAAGGCTTCAGTTTAAGCTCCAAACTTCTTGCCTTATCTGCAGTTGGCTCATCTTCCTACTCCTCAACCTGCAATGCCCACCCGACACGCCGTCCTCAAACGAGGGTGGATTTCTTTTCCACCCTCCTAAGGAGAGACCCATCCGACCACTCTCACTGTCTTTGTTTTAGGTAGGCTATAGCTGAAAAGGGCGTCAACAAGAAGAAATAAGAAAGGGAACAGCCCTCCATTTTCTGCAGGACTATAAAGAATTTATGAATAAACCTGGCGAGCCTTTTCATTTCTTGTTTTTCCCCTTACTCTAATCTTCTCATTTTTTGTAGGGGGGAGGGGGATGCAGAGCTCCTTTAGGCAGGATAAGAGACTGCTCTTGGGGAGCTGAAGTTTGTCAGTTCAAACTGGACATCTAGTACCTGGCAGACCTCACCTTTCACAGAGCCACATGTGACTAAGAGCTTCCCTTTGATGCTTTCTCCTCTGGTTCTTTTAGGCTGCGGTCCAGTAACTTTCCTTCTTTAAAGGAAGGCCAAGGCAATTTTGTTTCCTGACTTTTGAAGAGCCTTTCCTCTTCTTTCTTTGATCTGTGTAGTGAATTTGATCTCCCAGAAGAGCAGGATGAGTGTGTCTCCTTGCAGCCCGGTTCCGGACAGTCAGGATTTGATTCATTGATTCATTTATTTTTATTTGGCTTTTGTGTTTGGCAAGCTGAATATGGGGCTGCAAGCAGCAAGGCTCTTTCTGTAGGTCCAACCTGTCTGAGTCCGTGCTTCCCAGGCTGTGGGCTGGATGCCAGGGGCATCTCTGGAGGCACTTCCCCTGTCTTCTCGAGGATGCAGGGAAAGAAGCTCACCTCTCCCTCCTGCTCCATCACGGGACTGGACATCTAAACAGTGTGTGCTAAGATATCTGAGTCCTCCAGGGAATCCCCTGCAGGCAGCGCTTCAATTTCCACCTTGTTTTGTGGCAGGCTCTGGGACAGGCGTCTGCTGACCACTCACGCTCCCCGCTGGCCTGGCAGCCAGAGGAGGGATGAAGAAGAGTAAAGGAGGGGTCCTAGCCTCTCTGGGGACAGAGGAGGCTGTAACAGTCCAGGCTCTTCACAAAATCGCGCTCCTGAAGGATGAGCTGAAGCTCCTTGAGGGTCTTTATCTCAGTGACAGCCCTTCTGGGACTCCAGCACTAGTCTGAATGCTTCTTCCAAACAGCCATGCATGGGGAACCCCCCAGCAAACCTCTCCCTCACTTGCTGGCACCTTTCCATCCCAAGAGGAGGAGACAGAGGTCCTGATGTGCCCAGACCAGCTCCTGGCTGGAGGTTTAGAATACCTGTCCTGGTTAGAAATCAAAAACATTGGGGAAAATAACCATTTAGAAAAGGTGCTCTGAGGTGAGGTGACCGAGGAGGACAGAGTGAGTCCAACTGGTCAGAGCCCTCCTCCAAGGAGCTCACCAGCAGAGCATCCTCAGCTGCATGCCAAGATGTGGTTCTTGCCCACGTCCCTGAGTGCTTGAGCCAGCGTGGGACAATTCCTGCTCCCGGGCTGCTGCCGGGGCAGCGCATCGGGAGTCCTGCTTATAGCCTAGCCCACGGCTTGAACCCACCATTGGGAATCAGCTCATGGCTGCGCCGGGATTAAGAGCAGAATGAACGTTTGTGTGGGTGTTACTGAAGTTTTCAAGCATCCTGAGTGACCGGTGTTGGAGCTGGGATAAGGACAGGAGCCCCTCGCACCCAGCCCCGAGACAGACAGCAGTGCTGTATATTCAATAAATAACTTGGGTATTTACTCAAATGAATGACTCTGAGCCTGTTCCAAGGAGTTAATTTAGTGCTAACTGACTGGATGAAAATGAAAAGGTCTCATTTTACATTAAGAATGATCACCTGACAGTTTTACTGAATATATTATGACAGGATTTATATGGCTATATAATTTTAGGGTATATTTGGAAGATTATTATCCTGATTTAAATAAACACGATCTCAAGAAAATCAACACAGAGTCAGGAACTTTTCACACAAGAAAAAAAAAAGCAAGAAACTGGCTCAGAAGTGAACCTTGGTTGTTGTATCTTGTGCCTTCCACCAGCCACTGCTATGTAAAGACCGGGATCCCAGAGTTCATAGCAATGGGCAAAAATCCCAAAGAAGTCCTCAATTCTGCTAACTTAGACATCAGTAATGAATATGGGACCCCAAATGTCTTATCTTTGCACCAGGAGGGGAGCAGAGAGGGAACCCAGCAGATTTTGTGGGCTGGAGGAGGAAGGGGGGAAGAAGAGGCTTGGGTGTCAAAAGTGCCCCATAAAAAAAGTCTTGCTTAAAGGGTCTTACTGCAAGGAAAAAGAAAAAAGGTGAGGAATCAAAAGCAAATATATTATTGACTTCAGTAAAGGCATCGCCTTCATGCATCCTATTTTCCAGGGGGTGTTCCCATTCTCCAAACAGAAATGGGGCACAAAGGAGACTTTGGGGCACTTTTGTCTCTTGTGCTCAGGGGCAGCTGGGAGGCTGCAGGCTTCCAGTTCACACAAGAGCAGCCCTGAAATGAGGCTAAAATATGTCCCGTTGCACATAACCCATGCAGAAAAGGCTGCACGACACGGCACGCTCCTATCGCGTTCGCAGCAGGTCTGCGATACACCGGCGGCTTCAGCCGGCATCGGTGCAAAGCCCTTTCACCAAACCCGTGCTGGTGGGGCACCAGAGCTACTTTCCATGAGGTTGTGCCCGTCTCCTTTCCAGCTTCCATAGGCTGTGGTGACTTGCACGAAGGGGCCTTAGTGCAAAGAAGTGTCTAGGACACAACCAGCTGCCTCTTTCAGCCTCCCCATGTCCTGAATCCCCTTCCTTCTCATCCTGTGTCTCTAAGTGTAATTGTATACAAGAAAACCCTTCTCCAGGCTTGCTCTGTTTTACAGACTGCCTGATGGGATTATCTTTCCTGTCATTTTGAAGCTTGTATAAGCGTGCGACTTACACCACTCAAGCTAAATCACACTCAAGGCACTTTGTCTGTCTAAATTGTTTTGAGGACCAAGGCATTTATTTACAGATCATGTTATTTATTTAGTAAAAAAAAAAAAATTAAAAAAAAGAATTATAAATGAAATATAAGTAGTAAGTAATAAGGACATTGCAGTCAAGCAGCAATATCCTGTGGAGCAGATAAGTGCCAAATAGAAATGATCTTAAATACGCTGAGAACTGCACTCTCTGGTCTCAGACCACACAAAGAAAAGGCAACTTATTTGGTCAGGCACAATCTTCCTGGGAGGTAACACTCACTTAGATATTACAGTGATGATAGGCAGCCTAGACATATCCAAGACAGGTAGATCGATTATTCCTGTAGCAGTAACCTTGGGGCAATATTTGTCTGTCATAACCCCAAAGCAGATCAACGAACATTTAGGGACTAATCTGATGCCCAGTCCAGTCAGTGCAAATTTTTCCATTTATTTACTTCCACGGCTGCTGGATCAGACCTTTGGGGACTGCAGAATATCATATGAGCTCCTCTTGCCACTGGAAGAGCTATAAATGTGCAAAGAGCAGAAGTCGGGAACAGCCAGGTGGAATTTGGTCGCGAGTTTATTAAGTAACAAAAACACCACCCAGGGCTGGAGGGTGGTCACTGGGGGATCAGTGGCACACACAAGCCCCTTCGTGCATTTACTTTGTGCACAGTGAGTGCATGCTTGCTACGGGAATGCACCTAGGAGCAAGTCAGGTATGGGGGCACATCTCCACCTCCACACTGGAAAACCGGTGGCAGTCACAGGGCACAGATGTCACCTGGAGCATCACCACCCCACACCTCCGAGCAGGGATGTCTTTCAAAGAGCAGCTAGATGAGGCCAAAGTCTGCGTGCATTCCCTCCAGTACAGATCCAAGTGCCAGAGCTGACTTTCTGGCATTTATTCTGGATTTAAGTGGGTTCTAAAAAAAAAAAAAAAAAAAAAAGGTTCATCATGGAGGGCACTGCGTGCTTTAAAGTGCTGCAGCAGGCTCTCAGAGTCCACTTATTTCTGAGTGAAGATGGATACCTCAAGAGGTTCTCCTCACCAGTAAATAATTCATAAAAAACAAACAAGCCCAGGTCTGTTTGAATTAGAACAAAATATTTCTTTAGAAAAGTGAAGTGATTAAGCACAGGAGGAGCTGGAGATGACAGCTGGTGTCTGCAGCTCCGGATGAGTCACCTTCACTCGCCAAGGCCCCTCTCTCCGGGAAGTGCTGCTGCCTTTTTTTTAACCCTTTGAGATTCCCAGGAATGATTTGTCACTGGGGTTATTAGCATTTCTCCCTTGATATCGACAGCTTGTCTTTCCTCCTTCTAACCAGTGAGTGATTTCTTCACACGCTCGCCAAATATAGCCAAATCACCATGGTAAACGTATCGACAGAATCATATTAACAGCTGCTGAGCATTTACAAGGCTGTAAGTTATACAAAAAAAGAAAGAAGGAAAACACACATGGAAATAAACCAACTCTGATCAGCAGTGACAAGCATTTATTTAGGAGTCACTTGATGGAAATATTTTTTATGCTTTAATTGCTAATTATAGGCTCCTACAGAAGGGTGGCTTTGGACAAAATTATCTCTTTAAACCGGAGCATTAAGCCAGCGTTGAGCACACGCTACCTGGATGCATCTTAGGGAAGCGGGAGAAGAGGGATTTATTTTTAAGGTGCTGCCCTTGCTTAAATCAAGCCCGAAGTTTGCAAGCCAAAGTTACGTCTCTCCTGACTTACCAAGCAAGGACCTTTTAAGTTTAAACTCTAGGTAAGAGCTGAAAACACACCTATACAGAGCAAGGCAGGCCTTTTCGAAGTCCATTTGCTGGGGATGCCTGAGCCCTGGTCCTCCTCTCCCAGCTGGACACTGCTGGGCTGGGTTTCGCCGTCCGTGTGCTCGCCGGCTATCCTTGATCTAAAACAGTCCTTCTCCGATTGCGGGTCGTGACCTACTGGGGGTCACAAAAGGGCCCAAAGGGGCCACCAGGTAGCAGGCAGCAGCCAGCAGCATCCTCGCTCCTCTGCTCGCAGCCGGCCGGACCCCCGGGCAGAGCACGGGAAGACGGCGACGCAGCCGGTGACACCCACGTTGAGGCAGAGAACTGCAAACTTCCACCCGTCACCAGCGCCAGGCCAGGCCCTCCCGCCTGGGGCAGAGCATGGCCCCGCCGCTGATCGTCACCCCTCTGCCCTGGAGAAAAGAGCCGACGCTACCTCGGAGGGCTGCTCTAAGTCAGACTAGCCATGGAGGGAGAAGACAGCCTTTCTTCTCGCCTTTCTCAGCACATCTAGGACACGCTCACCATCCCCTACCCGCCTCCTCATTTTGGGGGTATGCTTTTATTAGGGGGGCACACAACAGATAGGTGTAGGACTCTCAATACTTCCTTTGAGCCACCAAAGGTCCAGGGTTGTTTCTGAAAACAGACTCAGGCTGAGACAGCGATCCCCCCCCCCCCCATCGTAGCCCTTTCGTCCCTGCTCCCCTTTCCTACAGACATTCCCACCACCTCCGAGGCTCCAGCACCCGACCCTGATGTCCTGAGCTGCTCTCGTTTTGCAAGCTATGGGTATTAAGTCCTTTCCATTTTCCCCGCAGGCTGCTGCTCCTGGTTTTCTCTGCACTGTTAATATCTTTAGGTATAAAGGCAGTGTCTCGTGGGACAGAAGAGCAGTTTGTTTCTCATCCCCATGTCATGAACAGTGAGACAGTCACTGGTGACAACATGGAGCATTGCGAATTCATTTAACATAAATCAGCCTGGTTTTGTACACCTGCAGCATCTTGGGCTAATGTTCTCTCCTGACTGGTGAATAAGGGGAAGAGGGTAAAAAAAAGGGGAAGATCACGCGAGGTACAACTCAGAAGTGCCAGGTTTTTTTAACCCTTTGAGATTCCCAGGAATTCCTCAGGAGCCAAAGCGTTTCACTCCAAACAGCTGACAACAGTGGGAATTACTGATGAGAAACCAGCACCCCCTAAAGCTGCCTCCACACCACCCTGCACAGGACACAGGACCTGCTCTGCCCCCGGGGGAGCCACCCGCCTCCCTTGGGGGCTCGTAAAAATAAAACTAACTTCTGTACAAGGTCAAACACATAAGGAGGGCTGCTTGTGTTGAGCAGAGACCCACAGGGAACTCACTCTCAATAAACTTGGACGTAGAATAAAAAGGCTGCTGTAGCCAGGTCCTCAAACAGCAGGTATCTGCTGGGCCGTGGACTTGGGACCACAAGGGAGAAAGGAAGAGGAGATGGAGCGTTTCTGCTGCATGGGGATGTTCATAGTTGGTACCTCAGGCATTTCACCAAGGTGCCTGTGTGAGCAACGCCACAACACTACAATCCTTCATGATCAGCAGCGACAATCTGGATTGCGGTTGCAGCGCTCGCTGCCAAGGGCCCAGGCTGCCCAAGCCACGTGAGGAGGGCAGGCTGGGACCCTCCTCGCCGAGCACACCCTCAGCTGCAGCGCAGCTTGGGAAGCAGGACTCTCCTTGCATCAACCGCTCCCATGCAATGCATCTTCATCCAGCGTGCAGGCTGACTGAGCCCGAGGGAATGCACTTCAGTCAACAACCACAACCCCGTCTGCACCCACAGCCACGGGACAAGCATCAAACCAACACTGGCATCATTTTTAAATGCACAGTTTAGACCTCTCTCTGCAAGAGTTTACATCTAATAGCTGCTACTTCAGGACTCACAAGGACTGGTCTGCCACTCTAATATTTGGGAAGCAGCCCTGAAGGACAGCACATTTTGCTCTCTCATTGCTTCCTAGAGTTAACAGACTTCTTTAAAGCTAACCGTTAGAGTAACGGGTTGCTTTTTCTAACCATACTTCGACACGGCTCTCACGGAGTTGAATTGCATGAGAGTTGTACTCAACTATGTGGCTTCCTCCCGCCAAAGACAGAAAGGGGATGGGGTGAGGCTTGGGCACTATTAACGTGCAGAGACATTTGCCGAGACCCCAAGGCCGGGTGTGCCTGCTCATCCTGCTCTTTCTCCCACAGCATCCCCTAACCCCATTAGAAGTCCAGGGGAGATACCCTTGCAGTTAGCTGCTTCCCAGAATCTCCTCATGCCAACTCGGAAAAGGGAAGGATGGAGGCTCAGGTACAATTTGCTAGCTAGCAGAGCAAGGACAGCAAGGTGGGGGAAGGAATGGCCATCATCTGAGACACAGAGAGAAGTCCCCAGGAAAAATGCTTATTCCAATCCCACCTACTTTCCTCTGGCATTTTTCAAGCCAAATTGGGAGCTTGAATCAAAGTAACTTCTCCTGCCTCTGCTGCTCACACTTCTCCTTGCCCTCTCTGGAAAAAACACAGACCACACTACAAACTGAAGACACAAAAAAGTTAGCGCAAAGCCTTTCTTTAAAAATTAGATGAAAAAGGTGCTTTAGTTCTCCATTTCTTCCTTCCAACCACCTTCCCCATTCAGCTCCTTACCCTCACATGTGCCCTTTCCTTCCCTAAACTCCTTCATTCAACGAAAAAAAAAAACCCAAACAAAAAGAAAAGCACCCACAGGGAAATATGCGCTGTCCTACTCCATTTGTCCTTAATTTCTCTCCCAGCTTTGCCTCTCTGCAGCCCTCTTTTAAAGCAGCCCAACTGCCAGACAGTGGGGCTGCAGAAGGGTCACCCCAACCCTGCATGCCAGGGTCAAGGTATTTGAAAGGCTGAATTCAGCTCTCCATGAACTCTGCTATAAAACCTCTCCGGGGCGGCTCCACCAGCATCTCTCTGCTTTCTCCTGCAAAAACTCTGGCTTATCTGTTTTCTGCACCTAGGCTTCTTCGTCCTCCTTTCAAGCTGTTGGTCAGTAGGTCCACAGAGCTGGGGAGGGGCAGGGTAGGTCAGAGGGGACACGAGTGAGACAAAAAAGCTAATTAAGCAACATCCAGCCCTTGCCTAGAGAGCAGGGAAGCGTCCGAGGAGCAGCGGCTGGAAGGCCGCTGGTGCCAGCGACACCACTGCACCGCGTCTCGCCCCGCGCTCCCAGGGATGCCCGTGTGAGGAGCCGAGCCACTGACAACGGCCACGGCTCTCGGCAAGCAGCGTGCCAGAGGGGAAAGGACCCCTGCCCTCCTCCTCCACCCCAGCCCCCTGCCCAGCTTAATAACACAAACTCCTTAAGGCAGGGGCCGCGAAAGAGAGAGGAGCCCCCTCCGTCCCCCCCACTGTTAAGCCTCTTAGAAGTTAGAATGGAAAGGCAGACAGACAGACAGTGCCAAGCAGCTTAGGAAGGCCCCAAGAAGAGATTGGGCTGTGACTGGGAAAGCCTGCTCTGGCTGGCAGGCTAGATTTCAGCTCCTGGCTTCTCCCAGCTGCACTCCCCACAGGTACACCCAGCCTGGACAAACCTCCCCTTTCTTCTTGATGGGGTGGTTCTTTTTTCACCTGGGACCAGCACGGTGCCAACAGCAGGGAGGCTGCCCTGGGGAGAGAAGCTCCCCAGCAGAGACACTGCCAGCCCTCAGCAGTGAGTGACACCCTCCTGCCACTTCCCAGGGCAAATGCAGCCACACAGGGACCCAGACTGCCAGGGGATGGGTCAGGATGGGATGGGGGAACAGGGCAGCATCACTGCTCTCGATGCCTCCAGCTTGACCCTTGCACCATGGGGCTGTCCCTTTGGGCCCACCAGTCTCAGACAGGAGCTTTCTGGACCCAGGAAAGAATTGCACCATCCGCTTTTATTCAGTCCTCCTTTTAAATGACATCTCAGGCACTGTCGGTTCTCTCAGACCTCTGCCCCAGTACTTCAGCGAGTTTCTCTTTCACTCTGTTAAATCAGTGGGTGGCCTGGAGGTGCAGAGCTATGATCGCTGCCTCTGGAGAGCCACATTCCCTCTGCCCTGCTGCAGTAGGTACACAAGACTATGAGCTCCCCGTCAGCTCATTCATGCCTCTCACTGATGTGTTGCGGTATCCAGAGACAGGCTGCCCTGGAGTCCCAGGAGCTGGGGCTCTCCTCCAGCCACAGCTGTGAGCTCCTGAACCCGTGGGGAACAGGACCCATGGGATTTAAAGGACTTACGCCAGGTCGGAGCTGGATTGTCTACACACTGGGGAAGTACCCTCGCATCATCCATCCTTGTCACCTACAGCCTCACCCAGCTTCCAGGAAAGGAAATACCAGTTCATCTAACCCCAAAACATCACGGCTTTGTATTCAGGCAGCTGGACCTACCCCACGGAGGACAAACGGTTATGAAGCCCTTTAAAAGGAGAGACCCAAAGGGAGCAACTGAGCCACCCCAGACCAGCACATAAATATCTCCTTAGTTAATCAGCCTGCTAACAGCACCCTCAGCAGCCAACAAAAGGTCGCTCCTCACCGCAGACCCTTCCTCCTCCCGGCAGAACAGGGAGCAGGTGCCCGGCACCCCAACAGCCGTGACTCATCTGCGAGGTGTGATGGTGCTACTAGGAGCAGGAAAACTAGAAGAAATGCTATCGCCAGAAGAAATCTCCATCAACTTCCCCAAGAAGCAACCTCTGGAGGCTCCTGCTCTGGCCCCTGCACCGCTGGGAGTGCAGAAGTTACCCACAGGACTTCTCCAACCCTCCGTACATCAGCCCAGGGAAATGTGGTACCCAGAAGCGCAAGCTGAGGATGCAGGAGGCAGAAGTTTGCTGAAGATACACACGCTAAAAGCTGTTCAGGCAGGCTGTGCCAATAGTCTCATTCTTCATGTAAGAGAGCTCCCTCTAGGTTAAACACTCGGGTATTTCAGAAGCCATTGCTCATTTTGGAGCCCATGCTCTGCCCTGATGCCTTTCTCTCCAGAGAAGTGTTTGTCAGTCGGGGAGACTGTGGGTACCCCAGAAAACACGGGGTTTGCTTTCTGCTCACCACCCAGTCTTCCTGCTGCAGGCATCGCCTGTCCGCGGCTCTGTGTGTTACGTGCACACGCGTGTGACACACGTGCCCTCGCGTGCGCACATAAACATAAGCGCAGGTCCTCGGTTTTTCACCCGTCAGAGCTACTCTGCTATGTTCAGCTGGAGCTACACCAGGGAGGGAGCCGACCCGCAATTTCTCCAGCCCCAAACCCAATCTTTACCCTGCTTTGAAATACTTATGAATTATTCCACAAACTGATGAGCGGGGGAGTTCAGCAGAGGCTTTCAAATTCACAGAACTAGAAAAATCAGATGGAAAAGGCTTAATGCTGGAAAATGCAGGACCGTTCCCTGCAGTCGATCCCAGGAGCTCTGTGCAAACTAGTTTTAAACCTTGAAGTCTTTAATACAACTTCTTGTTTTATTTTTATTTTACCTAGACTAGTATTTACTAATAAATATGCAGCTCGCTGTATACAGAACAGCAGGTAGCTCCCATTTACAGCTGTATATAGCTGACTGCAATATTCAACACCCTTACTCTGCTATGCAGTATAATACTCACAATAAAACACATACCGTATTTGCAACTGTGTCCATGCTACTATTCTGGTACGTGACACACATTAAAAAACAAATTCAGAACATAGAAAAGAATTTACCATTTACACAAAAAAGATGCGTTGGGATTTTCAATAAGTTCTAGCATAATACAGTATCATTTTTATATCTTGTCTGCTCCCTTGGTCTTGCTGATTTAATACGTCTTTTCTCTCTATAACCATAAACCTATAGGTTGTATATAGATTTTTTTTAAACATAATATACGGTGCCAGTGTGTATTTATAAAACTTTACTATAGAAATGTAAGAATTGTCAGAATGACTCAGTCCAAGGGCCATCCAGGCCCATATCCTGTCTCCCACAGTTTTTTCCATTAATATGGATTAGGCAGACAATACGGTTTACTACAACCTCATTTTATAACCACGTTAGTGATAATAATATTGCCTTGTGTATAAATGCTTATAGTGCACAGTGGGCAGGGAAACAGCATTGGCCCCACAGGGAGGGAAACTGAGGCAGGGAAGATGGAGAGATATATACATATAGTCAGTTTTTTATATACATATATAAACTTGATGAAGATTATATATATAACGAGGACCCATCGAGAGCCCTGGATAGGCTCCACCACCCGCTCCAGCCCTTGCATCCCGCCATGCAGCCCTGCCAGGCCCCAAAAAACGGGCCGCAAGCCCAGGGGATGCTGCCCTGGGAAGAGTTAATGGTGGAGGTCTCCAGTCTGAGCGCTGCAGGTGTCTGCTTTTAATTCTTTGCTGCTCTTCTCCCAAACAGCCCAAGGATTTCCACCCTCCCTCCTTCTCCTTTACAAATGAGTGTTTAGCATAAGAAGAGAGGCAAGAGGAGCCAGGGCAGCAGGGAGATCTCCTCCAGCCCTTTCTAGGCAACCTGAGCAGGCGGGAAAAGGCAGCTGGCTGGAGCCCAGCGAGAGAGCGGGGACCATGGGACGAGTCTTTTCACATCTGGTTAAGTACTGCTAAACCCTCCGACGAGCTGCCTAATTATTACAACACTTCTGCCGAAAAATTAACGTGCTTGGCTGGCTGCACTGGGGCAGAAAGGGTAGGAAAGCAGCTGTCAGGATGCAGGCAGCGACGGGAGCACCAAGAAAAGAGGTTTGCGACACAAGAGCACAAGAGAAGGGCAGGGAAGCTCTGCCTGCGGGGATCCTGCTGAGAAAACAGCCTCCTGCCCGCTGTTTTTGCTGCACGGCCCCCAGGAGAGGACAGTGCCAACGGAGTTGTTACTCTAGCAAGGGCAGCCCTTACAAAGAGCTCAACTGACATGCCCTGCCTACCAAAATCAACAGAACGACCTGCCGGCATCCCCAAAAATACAGGATTATCCTGAGGATGCAACAGCAGGGCTGGGAACAGGGCCTGGGGCTCTGGGCTCCCCTCTGCCCGGCCTCTGCTCTGCTCTCCTTCTTGCTGAGCCCTCATTTCAGTAATTTCCACACAATCCAAGTATTGCACCTTATTTCTGCAGGTCTCTATAGGCCCTATAGGTACAGTACCACCGAGAGAGCATCATTCATATGCGCGTCTCCCTGCAAAACCCACTTAAAAAGGGCTGCAGAAAGGACACCAGTAGCTGGTGGGTACCGCTCCCTCAGGACGGCCGTCTCCATGGCAGGTTGTCACAAGCACGCAGGTAGGTAAAGCTTCTTTCTGCTACAGCTGCGGTGGGATTAATCTCTCTCCCTAGACAAGAAGGTGGGCTTATTTCCCAAGAGGTGTCCAAGTACACCCAGAGAGCTCAGCAAAAGCAGCAGCCCGCTGGGTGCCTTTTACCCACAGACATTTGATGAAATTAATGACACAAAAGTAAGTATAAAGGCTAAGACAAATAGAACTGGCAACAACTTGAACCTTTGGCCTGTCCTTTGAAAGTCTCTGGCAAGTCTCAAATCTTCTTGATCTGCTCACTAAAGGGATGACTGTCCCACAATTATTTTCCAAGCATTTGTTGGCAAGTTGTAGGAGGAAAAAGGCATTTCACTGAAGCTGTTAGTACAAAAGCTCAGCTCCAGCCAGGGCCCTGGACTCCACTTCAAATTATAATATTTTAAGTACCTGAAAATAAATATTTTGTCAGCTGCTGAGAATTAAGAAGTAGCTTCGACCTTTCAGAGAGGGGAACCCTGCGGAGAGCGGCGAGCCTCAGAGAGTTAGTTGCAAAACAAGCTTTGCCCGAGCCATTCAACCTGTCTAGCACACACACAGCCTCCTCTCCCGCGCTCCTGGCTCCTTGCGAGCTGCCCAGAGCCTTCTGGGGCACGACAGGCTCTCATGCACCCAGCAGCTCTTTCCCAGCTGGGCAGTGTGCTAACGAAAGACACTGGAGCAGTACTTTACTATAAACTGGATGCTATGAGTAAAATGAGCATCCCTGAGACAGCAACAGTGGTGTGTCAGGGCTTCCTACTAAGAGTCACCAGTCCGCTCCCATGTTGCTCATTGGTGCTGTTGTTTCATGCCATACCATGCACAGTCCACGGAATTTTATCCACAAGGATTAAAAATACTCACTTCTGGTTTATAACATCTGACTATGACCAAGCACCTGGACAGATGGACCGACCACCTCTCAGACCTCTGAGTCACGACGAACACTGTTCATGCTTCAGCGATGGCAAAAGGAACCCACACAAAGCAGAAGATCCCTGGTTTTCCAGCAGAGCTCAAAGAGTTAAATCCCTCTCCCTTCCCCCCAATCTTTCTGCCTTTGGCCTTTAGATCAGCCCTGGTTGCCAATGAGGACTCATCGAAACACCACGAGGCTGGGCCTGTCAGGAAGGAAACCAGCGCGTCCAGAGTTTTGTTGTTCTAAAGACTTTTTTTTTTTTTATTTTATTTTACTGCTCAGGAAGGAAGCCAGAGCCTGCGCTTTGACTCCAAGAATGTCGATTACTCATCCTTCCCTGCATTATTTCTTTTATCTCTCACTTTTATCTACCTTACTCCAAATTTTTCTCCCCCGTTCTTTCTCTACTGTTCTCTCTCTAGCCACTGCTTTCAGCTGCTCATCCAAGTTTCATCAAAAAAAATATCTGGCAACTGTTTCTTCAGAATAAAATCCCAATGATAATGTTTATTAAACAAGCCTCCATCCCTCCCCCCACAGAGCCTTTTCAATCCTGGTGTAACCATCCGGGTACCAGGGTTATAACCACTGC
Organism: Haliaeetus albicilla; assembly: GCF_947461875.1. Classification (NCBI taxonomy): domain Eukaryota; kingdom Metazoa; phylum Chordata; class Aves; order Accipitriformes; family Accipitridae; genus Haliaeetus; species Haliaeetus albicilla. Next base: position 12,010,122 of record NC_091490.1, read on the forward strand.
CGTAGGACCTGAGCACTTCCAAAACATGAACACAACCACCCTCAGCATACGGCTGTGCTACAAGAATATCGTAACCCCTGCTTTAAAGACGGGCGATGAGAAATGACTCTGCTTGTCCAAGGTCAATAGAGTCCACAGCACAAGCACAACCTACGCTGAGGGCTTTGCCCAGGCAGCCCTTCCCTCTTCCTGCTCTGCATGGCTGCAAGGAGAAGGCACACTCAGCTCTGCCAATAAACATGCCCTTCATCTTCAATACCCCCACACCAGTCAAGCTAGAATTGTGCAACAGAAGTAAAATAATCGGTATGTGACAAGTCGATGACACATTTCCTTAGCTGCAAAAAAAATGCGGGTCCTGGATCACCCGAACGTCGGTGAGCCACCTGAGTACATAGCAGAGAGACTATCAGCAAGTGGTGCCTAACTGCCTTCTCCTCCCAGGGTCTGCAAAATCCATCACACCACCCGGGGATTTCCTTTTCTTCTTTGCCCAGGTGCAGCTAACAACCCAGACACAACTGGCAACATCTGGGAGAACGCAGACCCAGATGTTTCTCATTGACACCGTAACCTTCCCCAGCCTTCGCCAGGGCATGCCCACTCCCCAGGGTGGGCGCCCGGGTGGGAGATGCACACGCTCAAGGGCAGACCTGGGTCCTTACAGTGTTCCTGAAGAGATGACCAACGGTGAAGCATTTTTTTGAATTTAAGGCCCCTTCTTCCTTGAGGTGTGCTGTAAACCTGGGGACTGGTCCGGACCACACCATACGCAGCTTTCCTGGGCTACAACGCCCACAACTTCTCAGTTACATGCAAGCAAGGCCAGCTCAATTTCTCTCTGCCCAGCTCTGTCTTGCTCTAACACAAACCTCCCCTGTTTCCACAGTTAACGTGTTGTTTTCATTTTAAGAGGGGAAAATAATGAGATGGTGGGAACATTACTTCTGGCTAATGGAGACAGAGATCTGCAAACTTTCACGGCTTAGTTTTTCCAGCATATCCCAGTCCTGATCCAAATACCATCATACTTATTTCAGTCCTGGACCCAACATGGGACTGGACACAATGCATTGGCCAAATTAAGGCAGAAATAACTTGTAGCACTTTTCTACTTCACACTCTCTCAGACCTCTTGCTGACATTAAATTTCTGGTCTGCAGCCTCCCTGCTTCCCCCACTACTGGATCTCTAGGTGCCTTCAACACGGCTTCCCTGAACATGCTAGCCCCAAAACTTGAGCGAAGGCAGGCTGCCGATCACCACACCTCTTCTGTAACCAGAACAACTCTTTGAGAGCAACACTTCTGTGCGTGAACCCCAATATGCAGAAAGGAGGAGCAGCACAGACGGTGGCAACCAGCCCCCAGGAGCAGAGAGCGCAGGAGCAACGCCAGCAGTCCTGTACAGCGCTGTGCACCGAGCAAAGTGCAAATCCGAGGGCGAAGAAGCAGGGTTGTAAGAATTTAGCTGCTCATTCTCCCCTTCTCCTGTCTAAGGGGCACCTCCTGATGTATGTAATCCACTCAGGCTGGCAACTTTTTGATTGTGACCATTAAGTTCCTCTGCTTCTGCTCCGCGCCGGGTTACCCAGGTCACTGATTGCTCCTTCATCTCCCCAGTAAAAAAAATAGGCCAGTGGTCAAACTGCCTCTTTGGGGAGGCTGAAGACAAGTGCTCAGGAGGGAAATGCTGTCACCCTGGCTAAGGACTCTGCCGGAGGCTCACCTCCAACCTATAGCACTGGTAATGGGAAGTGAGACTGGTTTGCGAGGAGAATAAACAAGAGCCTGCAGCCCCCTCGATGGTGCTGCAGCGTTTGGCCTGGATCCCTCCAACCTGGGCCGATACTCAGCACCCGAGACGGCACTTTCCGCCCATCCGCAGCCGTCAGGAACCTCCGCGCTGCAAACAGCAACGAGGAGACAAGGTTCCCTCCAGCCTGCATGGGCCAAAGGTTGGCCTGGGTGCGGGGTGGCTCTGCTGCGGCACGGCCAGGCCACCCTGATAAGGCTTTCCCTCACCCAGCCCGAGGTGCAGCACCCAGGATGCCGTTCGCCCCCCCTGAGCCCTCCTCCCTGCTCGCTCACAAACTCCCTCGCATCGCCTCCGGCACAGCGCGGGGGCTTGGGCAGGGGGCCCGGCAAGGAATTTTGTGGAGTCTCCCCCCAAGCAGGACTGGGACAGAAAACTCCAAAAGTAACCTTCAATATTGGAAGCAAGGTTGGAGGAGAAGGCAGAGCTGTAATCTGGTACCGGGTCTTTTCCCATCCCGGCACACCTGCCAAAGCAGGCTCTCCGCGATGAGGGATTATTATCCTATGCCTCCTTATAGTGAGGGATGTTACAGGACAGACAATTTCACATACTAAATGGCTTTGCAAGTTGTTTCCTAAAGCGCAGGGAAACAATACCAAAATCAGATGAAAAGGTTGAGTCCTTTTTAATTAAAAAGATCTTAATTTGAATCAAAGTACCAAAAATCCCAATAGAAAGAAATGGGTCCGTCAGGGCACTCCCCTGAGTTTTACTTCTTGCTCTGTTTACAAAACCTATTGCATTTGGTGAGGCTGTCACAGGGAGCCTTTACCCTGGCAGCACGCTGCTCGCCTGCTGACTGACGCCCCAGCGTTTTCTGTTTTAGTTTTCATCCAAGAGCCGCAAAGCGCTCCACCTTCCTTCCAAGGAACAAGCCCGCGCTCGGGAAACCAGCCATGCCAGCGAGCCCAGCATCTGCAGCTGGACGCGTCTTGCCGCCCTCACCCTCCTCGGGGCTGCAGCATCGCAAATTTGCAAAGCACGGGCAAGGCTGTAGGATTGCACCAGCGAAAGGCTCATGCGTGAAAGCTCTTGGGTCTTTCCAGATTAAAAACTTGACATTGTTACTCTAGCGAGAGCCAGTTACTAAGAATCGGTGCTGCTGGGGGAAAGCAAGGACACGGTTTCCAGCTCTTCCTTTTAGGGGTATCGAGAGACACTTAGTGCTTTCCTTTTCCCACTGCAGAACAGCCCGGTATTCACAAGAAAAACTACAAAACACATTCTTGCTCTGCAATTCAGTGAGAAAGCAGATCTCAGCCTCGAGCTACCAAAAAAGGAAGGTTTTAAAACAATACTGATTAGAAACAATGTCCCAAGTGAGGAAAAATAGGATGGAAGTGTCCCACACCTGAACTCAATGAGCAGTTTCACTGTCACCAGGACTCCCTCCCCATGTTATCTGCGTTTAAGACAATAAATCTCTCTCTGCCTCGCTCCTTCCCAACATTGCTTTTCCCTCTCTTCTGTTGCTCAGGGTACTGCTGCAATTCAAGATGCCAGCAAATGGTTGAAGGAGAGGAGAAAGTGGTGGCTAAAGAAGAACACCCAGCTTATCACAATCACCATCCATGTTTTCAAAAGACAAGACAAAGAAGGAGAGGACAGACACAGATAGTACCAAATCCCACAGTACTTTTTCAGCCAGAGCTTTCAACGACTTGAGGACTGGGTCCCAGAGAAGGACTGGCCAACAAATATCCAGTACCCTAGCAGCAACAGGAAAATACTTCAGCGCTAAGACGTAAGGAAAACTGAATTCAGGGTGATGAATTTGCCCCGAATGTCTGTAACCTGCAAGTTTATATACACAGGGATCGCTCAGGCCAGCAGGGCCATGCAAGCAAACAGCGAGGTTGCATAAAAGGGGAGAAAGACACACATACAGATTACATGTGTAGATCTACAAAAAAAATACACATGCCCTTTTTCAGAGGATGCTGTATAGGAATCCGATCCCACATTAAATTTCCAAATAGAAATCCATTATTCCCGAAGAAATTCAATTGCTTTGCATAGCTGAAAAATGTCCTCAGAAGTCCCCAAATCTGCTATTCCATCCTGAAGAAGTGAGGTGAAAAATTCATAGGCTATCAAGCAAACTGACATGATCAAAGACCACCAGTGACACGAACCGCGGGATAAAAATCGTCACAATTTGCTTTCAATGGCTGCTTTTCTTGGAATATGGGATTAAAAGAAAACAACTTTGCCCCCACTATGAATTTGCATTAGAAATCCATAATAAAAATAAAGCTTAATATTATACAAATGGGTACGGTTCTCTATAGTGCTCCTGATGCAGATTAAGGTTAGACAGATTTTAGATGACAGTTATTTACCTCAGTCTAACACCATGTATGCACAAATGGAATTTATTTTATAGCTGCAGATATTAGCCAGAAAAAAAAAAAAAGAGATGAGAGGAAATCTTACAGTCTCACGTAAAATATAATTATGTCTGTTTTCTGCTCCTTGGAAGGCAAACAAAGAGGGAAAGATGAATCTGCTGCTAGCATTTAATGGGACTTGTCTAAATGATATCAAACAAATAACAACCAGCAACAATTCACAAACACCTTCACTTTTATTTTTTCCAAGGGGGAATTCCAGAAACTCTTAGACTTTGTTGCCTTGAACACTTCCACTCCTACAGAGCAGGATGAGGCCCATGCCTGAGTATGTCTCTTTCCTTCAAGACCTTCAAATTATCACAGAAATAGAAGGGGGGGGGGGGGGGGGAAGCACTAATGCTTATTCTCTCCCTCCTGAAATGCACACCCCCCTGCTTCTCCCAATTCCTTACGCAATCGCCACTGATCAACCAGGAAACTATTACTAACTCCTGAATTTTGCAAGTTAGCAAGTAAAATAATAAAACAGTGTTTTAACTGTCAGAGATCCTGGCTCGCAAAGTGCACTTTGGTCATTTCCTTTAATAACTGTAGTTTAGCAGTAATGATTTATAATAGTTCATAATATTCTACTAACTGTACTATATTAATAATACTAATACTTTGCCCTGGCCTAGTGTCTTCTGTCAGAAGATATCAAAGCAGCACACGCCGCCGTGAGGGAGGTATCGCTATATCCCCGTTAGGGATCGGGAAACCGTGACTCCGAGCCATGCCCAAGGTAGGCATTCCCCATCCCCAACCCGGCACAGCAGCCGCCAAGTCTGCCTTCGCTTCTCCTGCCACAATTTTGTGATAGCAGTCGAGTCTGATCGATGGGGCTGAAGATTTAACGTGATTAAATCCTTCTCGAAAAGCAAGGTTTGGCCAGTGGTTTGGGGGCCGTGGTTTTGGTGGGAAATACCGAGCAAGATGGGGAGTTTGCCCTGCAATTGTACAGTAAATACCCTCACGTCAGCATTCAGGTGCACGGGGCAAGAGAGGAACAATAAATATTTACTGTGTCCATGCCCATCTCTCCAGCAGGAGACGGATAAATACGACATTGAGGTGTTGCTCGGCGCTCCGAGGACGGCAGTTATGAGCCCTGCCACCAACTCCCGGGGAGTCCAAAAAGGAAGAGAAAGGGGACGAGGCATCGCTGGCATGGCTGAGACGACATGGAAGCTGGCCGGATGGCAGCGGCTGCGCGGGGAAACATTTTGGAGGAGAAAACAGCCCCAGCCCTCCCCCTCAAACGATCAATTAAAAGCCATCCTTCTGCCGAGAGCCCGGCGAGGACAGCAAATGAGGGCTGCGAGCAGAACAGCCGCCCGGCCGGGCTCTGCATGACAATTGATGGGAAGGGGAGGCCGGAGGGGGCGGCGGGGGAGGCAGCCCCGTCCCTCCTCTCACCATGGTGATTAGGTATTCCGAGTGCGCCAGATAGTCCCAAATAACAGAAAGAGAAATATAAACTGGAGACCGGCAGATCCAAGGCAGGCCAGATGGCCCCGCAGCCGGCAGGGGCTGCTCCCATCCAACCCTTCCCCACTTTAACTGTTCAAACATTTCTTTATCCCGACAAGACAATTAAGCCGAACGGCGTGGAAAAGAGTCTCGGCAACAGTTTGCAGAGGGAGCGGGAAGGTTGTTGCCAGAAAAGCAGAAAAAGGAGGCGATTGCTGCATACTCCGAGACCTCCCCCCATGCAGCACACCTAGCTCCACGAGGACGGCGCGTTTTCGGTGGCGTGACAGGGATGGACGCGTGGCCTTCATCGCTGCTACTGTCCCTCTGTCTGCCCACCCCTTCAGAAAATCCACTGTTGCTCCTTCACTCCTCCTACATCACGCAGGGCACTGCACAACGGAAAGCAAACGTTCCACCTGATTTATTTCATTATTTCATAAGCAATGTTAAGCTTGCAATTTCCCGTGGTCATGGCTGATTATTATTAGCAACAAAGCATCACTTCACGTTAGACCCCAAATTTTACTGGCGTTGGAAGCGGTGCACCCCAGCAGGAAGAGTCGTGAGTGATGGATGTGTGCATGTGTGTGTTCCTCCTCCAACCCATTGTTCTGCCACAGAATATAAGAAGATAAACCTTCTTCCCCCCAGCACATGTACATATGCACACACAGAGCTCTCTACATAGGTCCCAGCCCGTAAACACAAAGCCCAACGCACACACGTCTGACCGGGTGGGTGACTGTGGAAATCAGACCGAGGACTGTCTCTAAAGCACTACGTTATTCAGGAATTCAAGTTGTGGTCATCATAGCCCTAATGTTCATCACCTGCAGCGCAATTTACATTTGATCAATAACAAACGGGTTGTTTCAAAAGGAAAACTAACTCCATGCTAGAGATGTTCTTTAAAACCCTAAAGTGGAACAAAAAGCTCACTAACATGGCACACAACCTCTCTTGCAGGGGAGAAACTGGTTGCAGGACAAACCGGCTGTGTCCAGATAACCAAGGTTAAATGTGATTATGAAAAATAATAATCAAAATAACGTTAATAAAACCATCCCCACTTGACCCACCAGTCCCAAGAGATGAGCGAGGATTGCAAGCGTGTTCACCAACTCCATCCCTAATCCCCAGGGCGCACCAGGAGCTGGGCGAGAGCCACCAGCAGTAGCAGGGATACTGAGGCTAGGAGAGCCAGTGGCCAGGATGCAGAAGGTCACCTTGACACATCAGGCTGTGCTCCACGTGATGAAGACCAAGCAGCAACAGGAACCATCTTCCGTGGTCCCAGAGAGGCTGGGGGTATGGGCAGCCTCGCAGGGCCGGCAGAGGTGTCCACTCTGACAAGGTCCGGCTCTTTGCCAAGAGATCCCGGCTTCGGCATGGACCTCTGCCTGTCACTTGGTGGGAAAGCGATGCCATGGTGACTCGGTACAGAAGGCCACTGGGACAGATTTTATTAGAAGCAAAGAATAAAGCCGGGGATTTTTTTTTTTTTTCTGATTTTAAAACAGGGCTATAGATCTCTTTTGCAGAAAGGAACATGCCATTTATTTCCACTCCTTCTAGGAATCTCAACTATTGTATGCTTTTTAAAGGAAACCCATAAAATATGTCTCCCAGTGTCTTTAACACATGCTTTACAAGAAGCCCCTAAACTCTAACAAATGGCATTATTTTTCTCAGTAAGCACCTAGGCGAACGGGCCCATCCAATACACATTACGTCTGCTTCTCCCTGGAAAGGTTCCGCTGTTCTACACACTCCCTGTACGCTCCATCGCTCCGGATGTCCTGAGTACCTGCATTTTACAGCAAGAGACAATTTGGCCAAATGTAGACATCTCAGCCCAATTTGCCGAATAACAAGGAGCACAATCCCACCCAGATGCAGCCCAGAGGAGATGCTCTCCCTTTGTGGGATGCACAGGTACAGGTACCGCTGGCAAGCAACACCCTGCTTTAAAAGTAAGGAAAGGTTCACCCAAAAGACTCAGCAATCTCTACTGCACAGATACATATCTTACGTGGCCAGGTGCTAATCTGGGTTACATCAGCACATAACCCAAATAATTTTAATGAATTCCGCGAATTTCCTCCACTGGTGAAAATGAGGATGAGACTTTGCTCCCATGATGCATAGGACTAAATAGAGCAACTTCCAAACACTCCTGGAGATGAAAATGCCTGACTTTGGATTCTCATTTTGCTGCAAAGTATCTCATGCGTAAACCTATTTTTCAGGAAAATTAAAACTCAGTGCATTGGACTTTTTTTTTTTTTAAGGAAAAAAAAAGGCACATTTCTTAGAAAATCACGATTTAAGCTATGGGGCAAAACAAACATTTTAATGAGCTATTCAAAAAAGGTTCTTGTGCAGTGGTACAGAAGAATATGCGGTGCAACCACAGTAATTCACCTTCCGTGTAACACAAACCCTTTCAGGAATCTGAAAAATACAACTAAAGGATTGAGCTCTGCAAATCTGAAAAGCACCCATTAGACACGTAAAGGTGTTGCTGATCTAAGAAAATTTTACAATTTTTGCTTGCTGTTGTAGAAAAGCCTTATTACATTTTTTGCCTAGAATCTACAGCCACCTACCTGCAACAGATTCTCCATCAGGAGCACAAATAGGCAGTTTTTACAAGGGGTTATACATAACAATTACACAAGGAATCCACAAAACTTCTCAGGGACCAATAATAAGAGACAACAACCCCCCCAAAGTATGCATGTATATAGAAACTCCAAATACACCTATGCAAATGTCAATGCAAACCAGGATCACGATTATATCTGCAAACTGGGATCTCTCGGATTCCTCATTGCGGAAGTTTTTCTTTCCTAATGGTCAACATCAAAGATCATTAGGATCCTCTAAAAAGCTCCGCCGCTCACTCTCTCGGCCTCCAGCAAACACACCCATACATGCGTATGCACACACCAAATAAACTAGCTGTGTTAATGGAGTAAAGTTTCCATGGTGCAGTATCTATATGTGATGGGAATATGATACAGAGCCAACAGACATATTTAGTGTACACTGTCCTGGTAGTTACAGAAGAATTTTAATGCTGATCAAATATCAGGGTTGTTGCATTTGCTTGGCTCTACCGTGCAGCAAAGCTTCTTAAAGAAATTTAACAATACGGGTTAAGAAAAACAACACGACAAAACACCTTCTACTTCTGCCCAAGTTTTCCAAGCTGCCTGCAAAGTTTTTACTCTGCTTCCTTTCCCCAGCAAGTCCCCTGCCGCAGCGCTGGCGGCGCGGGGAGCCGGGTGTCACCGTGCCTGCCTCTCGCACGCGCCTGTGCAAAGCCCCGTTCTGCTCCCAGGAAGGAGAGGACCCACGTTCCACACACGCTGTTGGCAAAGGCAACGCGCGGCGGTGGATGTGGATATGGATGCGTCTGTCTGTCCGCAGCTGCGCTCCATGTGGTCTAATTCATTTAACAGATTTACGTCTTTAAATGGGGTATCTGACAGGATTTTGCTAGCAAGATGCATAGCAGCTGATGCACTCTAAATTCGCTTAGCTAGCGGACCCGCTCCTCTGCCGCTATCTCCCGGAGCATTCTTTTGAGCAAGCTTCATTTCCACAGCCAGGTTATATCGATAAGGGAAAGAGCATCGACAAAGATGTCTCTAAGCCTTGCCATCTCACCTGCCTCCCCCTCGGGATAATTATATTACCGGCTCACACACATACACATCCATACACGCTCCCACCTACAGCCGCTTCCCCTACGGACCCAAAAGAAGAGAGAGGAGATGCTGAACAATGAAAGGAGCTTACAGCACAAGAAGTAGCAGGGTCGGGGGTGGATCAGAAGGAGAGGGGGGGAGACAGATAAGAGATCACATTCCTAGTGCAAGCAATACCCGGCTTCTGCCTTCAGTGGGTATCGTCCTACCCTCGCAAACGCCGACATAAAAGACACACTTGCAGCATATTTCAAAACCAAAGAGCGATGGATTTACAAGGCAGGTTGATTTTATGATGACTTTTATTGAAAAGGTACGCTGGGTTTAGGCAGATGCCTTTTAGCGCCGGTAAGTTAGCACAGTGCCTAATTCAAGCAGACAGCCTGAGGAAGCAGCGCCGACAGGGGAGAGAGAGCCACAATGTCTCTATTACTCTCCTCGGCATCATAAAGGGGAGAAGAAAAATCACGTCTGAAAGGGAGAGGAAGGAGCGGCGCAGCAGGTTTTGGTTGAAAAAAAATATAGTAATAATAATAACAACAACAACAATAAAATTGTTTTCTAGGAAGAAAGTTCAACAGAACAAAGGAGGCCGTGTGAAAAGCAAACCACTCACTCCTCGGTCTACACATCTGGGTTTACAGGAAAACTCTAACCATAAGTTAGCGCTCTTCTTCAGGGTACCACGCTCTGCTGTCCCCAGACCACTCCTCATCGTGAGTCACCTCCTAGCTCAGCAAAGCTGGAAGCCTGCCCTTCCCAGAGGAAAGCTCTGCCCCTCTGAGGGGGCAACACCACAAGGGACAAGGTGACGGGGCAGAGGGAGTTACAGTCACGAACATGTGGACTGGTTGCCTTCAGTCCAACCAGCGATCTGCTAAAGGGCACATCACCTTTCAGCTGGCACCAGAGGGGGGAAACGCTCAGAGAAAGCACATGGTGCAACAGCTGATTGAATTGTAAGAATGGATTCGGGTTTATGTCTCGAAGAGGGAGCTCGGTGGCCAGAAATATTCTTAAGTTAACCAGAAGAAAAGGCACTTTTGTCCTAACCTGAGGCACAAATCCTGAAGGTGATGCATTTGCTATAAGAACGGTGTGCATGAAGAAAAGGTCAGAAAGAAATACCCGAAGAAGCAGGGGGTACGTGTTTGCTGCAAGCTCTAGGAAAGTTTCTGGCTACACGCTCCAGTTGCATCCCTGTTTACACGCATATATGTACCAGCATCTCTAGCCTCGCACTGGGGCACGGACAGCTTTCTGCATGGTCAACACTGCCTCTCCAGCTGTGTGCTGGAAGACGAGTTTCCTTCAAGAGCACCTCACCTTAAAACGTCCACTTAGAAGAGACAAGGCAATACTGCGTGGCTGAGCTTGGCAGGCAGGAAAGGCTGGTTTTCCTCTGCCTTCAGCAAGAACCACAGCACTGCGGGACAATCACCTGTTGACTATCTCAACGAGGCGCAACTAAAGAAGAACCAACAAGTCAACGGAGGTACTTACATCTGTCACTTCGGTCTTCGGGACTGGATGAGGTCTCCCGGTCAGAAATGAGGCCAGAAACGGCAAAGATCTTCTTCCCCGTATCATCAACTTTGATGGAGCCGGGGGAGCTGGAGGGGAGCTGCGTGCCAAACTCGTACTCCTTCCCATCAGCGTCCGAGAAGCGCAGATGGGGCGAGTCAGTGTCATGGCAGTTTTTCAGGCGCTTGGCCGGCGTAAAGGCCGACTGGTAGCTCTCCCGGTCTTCAGTAGATGCAAAGGGGCGGAAAGCCCCAACGCCGCTGTGGTTCAACATACTGATCGGGGTGCAGTCCAGGTTGGGGGGTGCGAACTGGGGGTGGAGGTGAAGCAAGGATGGAGGAAAGTCACGGTTTGCAAACGCTCCCGGCACCCCGCCTTGCCGGTGATACATGGAGGCAAAAGTGTATGAGCCATTGGTAAAGGGAATATGCACGTCCTTATCTGCTGACACGGGGACCCCAAAAGGCCTCGGCTGCTGGCAGGGAATGGAAGCATCACGGCTGGCTTCGGCGGTGGAGGCGAGAACCATCAGTGCTGGGGACGCCAGCGGGTTGGGGAGATAGGGTGAGTTCTCCATCTTGAACGCTGCCCGGTGTAAGTCCATCGGAGTCTCTTTCCTCAGCAGGATCACAAGCGGAACGATCTTCCCCGGAAGGAAAGCAAAGCGATGCCTGGGAATGGAGCGGGGAAAATTACTGGAGCATCATCACCCTCCAAACGCTGGAAGGAAACAGAAAAGAAAAGAAAAACACAACCAGTTAGGTTTCTGCGCTCCTCTCTCTGGGACGCTCCAGCAGCAGGGTGGCCACATGCGTTACAACCCACTGGCCGGAGACGCACCACTGTTCTCATTCAAGAAAATCAATAGACAACTTCACACACTAGTGGAATCAGCTCTGGCCCTCCATGTTAAAGGATATCAGCCAGTGCAGATGAATGAAAGGCAGACCAAACATAATAACATGCAGATTTAATAACCGACTAATAAACAAGGTTCGGTCTAAAATTAAGATAGTAACTCCAAATTATGGTTGGAATTTTATATGGCAAAAGAGGCACGTACATGTAATTGCAGTAAACTTAAGAAAGCCCACACATACACACACCACTATTTGCTTGGGGGTGTGCACATGTGGAACCAACATAAAAATATCTGTTGTACATAGTTACCCAAATAAGCTGGCGTACACAGTTACACTGTACACCACACCTAAGACACACACAACAGACATGTATTTTCTCTCACTCTCACAGTATATATGGGTAGGTAAGAACTTGCACACACAGCACTTGATAGCATCGTGTATATATACACACTGTTGGAATGTAGGAATGTGACTGCGTATGGGTGCTTGTGTGTAATACACGAACACCCGTGCGTACACACACGGTCCCTGTTAGCCAAAGGGGAAGAGACTTCCCCAGTAAAATGCCTGGCGTCTCTGACGATATTTAAAATCATAATGGGTGCTTCTGCCATCTGATCTCTGCAAGCGTCTGCCTTTCGGGTCGGGGACAAGACAGAATGGATCAGTAATTTTAGTTCCTAATGCACTCACTCTTAAGTAGATTTGTAAACTGCCCTGGATGTGCCATTAACATTTAGAGGAAAATGTTAACAAAATTTCTGCCTCGCATCTTGCGGAGCCTCCTAGGTTGGCTGCAGCCACCCAGCCAGCCACAACCCCCTCCCGGGGTGAAAGAAGGGAAAATGCTGCTTTCTGTATCTCCCTCAGTTCACTCCGGCTTTTTGTGTTGTTATTTTCTCCCCCAATCAATCTCGTGTCTTTTCTTTTAAGCTTCCGCCGCCTGCCATTCAGGCCCCACAACCCAGCTTAAAATACAAGGACTATAACTTTGAAACAATATACTAGCCGCTGGAGCTCAAAGGGCCAGAAAAATCATATAATAATAAAAAGCTGTTACAAATTGTGCCTCTTAAATCCAGAGGGTCAAACATCTCAAATAAAACTTAGTGAAAGAGTGTCTCCCTAATGGAGTGCCTTTTGTACTCCATGAATGAGGGAGCCTAGGTTAACAAAGTGTATGAAATCCAGTCTGTGGCTTTAATGCAGTTCAGTGATAACATTTCCTCTCTCCCATCCTGTACCCAGCCGCTCCACCGACTGGTATTAATTGTGAAGATGAGTGGACATCATCTCTCTGCTTCCTCATTTGGCACCCATCCTTACAGACATCATTGCTAAATTACCAGATTATGTATCTCGCATTAACGGATTTGCTCTCTTCCAAATTTTAAATAACTTTCCCGTCGAGTTCTCGCCATGGAGAGCGAGGGGGAGAGGGAGAGCGAGGGATGCCAAGGGCATCCTGGTCAGCGCTGCAGTCCTGGGTACACTCGCTCCGCCGCTTGACGCAAGGCTGATCGAAAACTGGAGGTCAGGAAACTGCAGCCACTGGCAAATTTGGAGTTGCTGGGGGCTTATGCAACCGTGTAAATATATATATACACACGCATGATTATATAGCTGAAGAGATGCATGCAAATGAGCCACCGTTCTCCGAAATAAACAATCACTAACATGGAAGTGAAACTGAGCAGTCACGGGAAAACATGGATTTCCAGGGGAAAAAAAAGCATCCACCCCTGCCTCCTCTTCTATTTTTACTTGTGCTATCACCCCATTACGTTAAATGTATTTCATAAATTAGTAATCTGGCCGCAACACTTGACACTCCTGTAGGATACCGTGAATCACTACGGCCGTTTATTCGTTTGCAAACTTCATTACACCGGGAATAAATCAACACATTACAATATCTCAGCCAGCCAAATTTAATTTTTTTTCAGCTCCCACTTCCTTTTTCGTTCTCTCTTGCTCCCTTCTCGCCCAGCACCTCCCCACCCCCAGCAAGACGGACAGATTAGACTGCGGCGGACCAGTCATTATGAAAATCTATCGTTAATACACTCCCAATGTCAAAATGTCATAGGTTTAAATAGAGAACCCCAAAATAAGAAAACTAACTGACCTTCTTAATTAAAAAAATATGGATTGCAGGGTAATCAGCTGGAGGGAACATTTGGGTGCCGGGAAGGCAGTGGGCACAGGTGGAGTGAGGAACTGCTACTTTTCTGCCTCTATGCTGATTTTTTTTAATTTAGCACCTCGCGCAAATCCAGATTAAAATAACTCCAGCTATTGATCCGAGCAGTGGAATTGACATTAATTTTAGTTCACTTCTCACTTTGCAAAGGGATCAATAGGAAGTAATAACAGCTGACATCCCCGCTGAAAGGAGGAGAAAAGACGGGCTAGAGACAGAAATCGAAAAGCAACCAAATAAATCAGCAGCTACTTTTCCACGGCATCAGACAAACTCCAAACAGATTGCAAAAAGTCTTTGTTGAATTAACTAAACAAGGAGTAGAGGGAAGGGGGGGTGGAGATCAATCTAGGAAGCTACATAAACTGTCTACCAAGTATGAAGGTTAGACGGACAGACTGAAAACAAACTCTATTTTTTTATTATTTTTTTTTTCATGGCTACCTATATGCACAGTTACTGGTTTTGAGAGCTACCCTGTTTAAGGTGTACACAAATTACCTGTGTAAACGTGTATGTTTCTAATAACGAGGCTAAAAACACCACAACCAAGACAAATTGAATCAACAGCCTTTAGCTCTGAACCATAAAAAAAAAAATCTCTCACCAAGGAACAAGTTGTAATCAGTTATCTCTGGCTCAGTTTTGGTTCCTCTCCTTACGAAGGTTGTAGCACTGTGCTGAATTAGTTAAGAGGAAAGTCTGATAAAAGTAGGAGAAGCCATGACAGAGCTGGATTTAGCAGGCATCACACAAACACCCAGCAAGTGGAGAAAACAGCAGTGACCACTGGTTATAAGCGTAAAACCCACTTGCTAATCAGCCTGCAAAGAAACACACACATATGCAAGCACATGCACACCCCATATGCAGCCACCAGATCTGCAAGTCTTTTAGTAAAATGTTACTCAGAGTTCCTATTACTAAATCACCTCTCTGCTATCGATTAAAATAAATAAAGCACACCACTCTGGTTTCTACAACAGGTTGCATTTTTGTGGTCTCTCAACCATTTCCAAATGCCAGAGATTAAAATAATGGGGCAAATTAACATTTTTCTCCCTCCAGAAACAAAGTTTTCTTGGGGAAAAAAATTAATTAACAAGCTAAGAGGAAAAAAAAAGATTAAAACAATAGGAAATCCAGGAAAATTGATGATGCATGTAAATTAGGAAAGACCCAGAAAAAAATCACAATATCCATTTACATTAAAAAGTTTTTTCCCCATAAATGTCAAGTAGGAATTTAGAAATATGCTCTGCGCAGAAAAGCCAAAGATTATAAAACAAAATAATGCCAGCTGTTTGGGGATTTAAGTGCTCAAATGGATTATATATTTGAACCAAACTGGATTTCCTTATAATAAATAAAACAAATGCAAGCTCGAAAGCCAACAAAGGAGAGCTCTCATCACTGGATTAAGATACAAAGGAAAAACAGTTAATTTTTTTTCCAACGCGTGAAATATGCCAACTGCAGCCGCACACCCGGGCAGCTGCTGTGAAAACCTGTTTAAGGGGAAAAGAAAAAAAAAAAAAAAAAAAAAAATAGGAGAGCGGGGAGCGGAGGAGCCGCCGGCGGGGACGGCCGGAGCGAGCAGCCCCGGTCCCGGTGCCCGGTCGGCTCCGCCGGGCAGGGCAGCCCGGCCTCTGCCCCTTGGCCCCGCACTGAGCGCCCGCTTTTGTTTTGCTGCAAACTTCTTCCAAAAAAAAAAAAAAAATTTATTATTTTCTTCAGAAAAAAAGGCGGAAAAAATAAAAGCCCCCGGGCGGAGAGGGTGCTCCCCGCGGCGGCGGGCTGCAGGAGAGAGGAAGCGCCGGGGCTTCGGCAAGAGGAAAAAAAAAAAAAAAGAGGGAAAGAAGAAAGAAAAAAACCAAAACCCAACCCCACAACCTACCGAGGGCTTTGCCGGCCGCTTCGCCCCCGGCCCGCGCCCCCCGGCCCCGCTCCCAACTTGGCGAAATCCGAACGAAAATCGCGGGCGGCGTCGCCCCGGGGAAAGCCCCGCTCCACCGGGCAGGGCGGGCGGGCGGCGGACGCGCCCCGGCCCCGGGCACCGGCCCCGGGCACCGGCCCCGGCCCCGGCCCCCTCCGGCAGCGCCCGCCTCGGCGCGGCGAACCAAGCGGGCTGGCACCCGCCGGCCGCCCCCTTTACCTCCCGCTCCCGGTTTTCTTCTCCCCCGCCCGGGGCAGCGGAGGGGGGAGAGGGGGTGTTCAATAAACCCAAATAAAATGAAATAAGAAGGGGGCGAGCCCCGGGCTGGAGCCTACCGACGCCGCCAAAGCCCCGCCGCTCCGCTCTCCCCGCCGGCAAATTAAACAGGTGTTTGGCGGGGCCGGGGCTGCGGGCACGGCTCGGCCCGGCTCGGCTCGGCTCGGCCCCCGGTCCCGCCCGGTCCCGCACGCCCCGCCGGGAAGCGGCGAGCGGGACGCAGCCGGGGCTGCTCCTCTCCTGCCTTCTCGGGAATTGTTCCCGCCCGGGGAGGGCGGCGGGAGGGGGCTCCGCCGGTCCGGTCCGTACAGCCCGTTAGGTCGGCTTCCACCCCCCCGCCCCCCCGCACTTCTTCCTCCTCCTCAAACCCCCAAGTCACAAAGATCATCAAGCGCGAAGATGACCAGAGTTGTTTGGATTTATTGCAACAATCACTTACCATACACATTTCCTGTGTGGAAGGATAAGCATTCAATACAACTCTTTAAGTAGACAGTTCCTAATGATTTCATTGTGG
Organism: Haliaeetus albicilla; assembly: GCF_947461875.1. Taxonomy (NCBI): domain Eukaryota; kingdom Metazoa; phylum Chordata; class Aves; order Accipitriformes; family Accipitridae; genus Haliaeetus; species Haliaeetus albicilla. The sequence goes on from NC_091490.1 coordinate 12,026,844, forward strand.
TCAACCAGATGGTTTTTATGTATTTAGATCTGAAGGTGAAGAATTATTTTCCACGCTTCCAACCTATTTACAGACTTCCCTGGTCTAGAGCTGGGGTTGTTGGGTAAAAGAAAGAAAATCCTGCGATTTCTCGATCGCATCGCTGGATGATCCAGAAAGTTTTCTAAAGGACCTAAAGCGAAAACAGGGATAATTCCTTTCACCTCTTCTGGCTTTCCAAGCTACGCAATGCACATATGGAGTAATTTTAGCTCATTCGTTGAATAACGCTGACAATTTAAACCGCCTCTCTACCTTTGTTTTATCTGCACTAATAAAACCAGAACAACACCGCATGTGAGATCCAGGCGTTTGGTTCCTACCTGAAAGCAGTCGGGGGCAGGGGCGGCAATCTTTTAGGGATGAAGGACCCGAGGAGGGGCGAGGATGTTGGACAAACTTCAGCCTCGGCCAAAATTAAGCTAAGTGGCGACTTAACAACGTGCGTTTAAAAAAAAAGAATTCGGTCTTCGAGCAGGGATCGCGCATTTTTGGTACGGCTTAAAACTAAAGTTCACACGGGGACTGCACGACTGCAAAAATGAAAGCTTCGGAGGAAATTAAATTACTGCCTTTTCAGTGTTTCTTGAGCGCACGGAAACCCTGGCGGGGTTTTTTTGCAGATACTTTTATTGCAAAATAAAAGCCTTAGTTTGTGTATTTGGGAGGAAAAAAAAAAAAAGAAAGAAAAAAAACAAACCAAAACCAACCCTGGGTGGGTGGGTGCGTGGATCTGCTTATTTCCTTTGAAAAAAAGTTTTTGTTTCGCAGCCGCTGGGAAATGAAATTGTCGCTGCCCAGAGCGACCGCGGAGAGAGCGAGGTCCTGGGCGCAGCGGAGGGAAGCGAGGAAATAACTCCCCGGCTTGCCCCACCAAAAAAATAAGGGGAGGGGAAAAAAAAAAAAAAAGAGAGTTAAAAAAAAAAAATCTATTTCGGAGCGAGGGAGCCGTGCCGGTCTCTGGGTCCGGCCGCGTTCCCCCCCCGCCCCGCCGTGCGCCGTCCCCAGCCGGGCTGCCGCGGCTGTCCCCGGCACCTGATCCCCCCGGTGGCTACCGGTCCCCCCCCCGGGAAAGCCACCGAGGGGGCGGGGGGGAAGATCCGGGCAGCTCCGGGCTCGCCGAGGGTGCGGGGGGGGGGGGCCCCCTTTTATCTGCCTTTCCCCCTCGGCATTACCATGCCGATCCCCACCCACCCGGCCCTCCCCGCGGCCGGCGCGGCTCCCCGCCGCCGAGCTGCCCGGCTTCCCCGGAGCTGGGGAGGGAGAAGGGGGAAGGGGGGAAAAGGGCGCGGGGGGTTGGGGTGGAGGTAGGAGGCGGGGGGTGGAGGGAGACGGGGGGGGGGGAGAGAGAAACTTGCCCTGCAAAGTTTGCGTGTGGCCGGGCGGCCCCGGTGGCCGGTACTCACGGTGCGGCTGCCGGCGGGCGCTGCGCGGAGCTGGCGGCGTGCGGGGAGCAGGGGAGTCCCGGGCGTGCTGGCCCCGCTGCGCGCCCGCGGCTCGCATGTAGCAGAGCGGGAGGCGCCGGGGGTGCGAGGGAAGGAGCAGTGCTGCCTCTCAGTGCCGGCTCTCATCAGTGAATGAGCCTCCACTCTCCGAGGGACTCCTGCCTGCACACACACATGCACACACACACACACACACACGCCCGCACACACACACGCACTCACACACACACACTCGCACACGGAGCCAGGCTGAGCACTGCATACATTAGGGCACTCGGGCAGTATGGGAAATGCAGTCCAGCACCGGGCGCCCGGCCGTCAGGCGCAGCCCCCCCGGAGTTGCCCAAACGGGGCCTCGGGGGGGGGCTGCTCCCCTCCCAGGGTTGCCGCTTCTCCCCCAGCCCCTCCACACCGGCGTCACCCACCCGCCCTTAGTTCCTGGCACCGGTCGTATTTCCCACCGTACGGCTCCCTCCCAAATGGCAGCGGGACGCTGCAGCGGTCCCCGGGCGGCAGCCGCCCCCCCCGGGGCAGCCCCGTTCCCCCCCAGCCCTGGGGCAGCCGGCACCCCTCGGGACGCTCACGGGCACGCAGCCTTCCCCCACGCACCCCGCTGCGTCTCCTGGCGCTCAGGGGTGCGCGGGGGTGGGCAGTTCGAACAGCATCCCCAAATTCGCCTTGGACGGCCACGGCAAAGCCAGCGAGCAAATTAGGGACTTCACGCTCCCAGTGTTTCTCCAACTGCAGCACGCACGCACGGCACGCACATTGCTATTTTAATGTTTCCTGGATGCACGTCGCAGCTCCGCACGAACCCTCCCGCACACGCGCTCCACCTCGGCCGCCGGCGACTCCCCTGCCAGCCCTCGGATCGTCCGAGCAAAAACTGACGGCCGTAGGAAATGGAAGAGCCAGTTTTTGATGGGGGCTCAGATGAAACGCTTGTCTCATTGTTTCTTGTGAAGGACACCAGGGACTCATCTGAGAGACTTATTTATTGCAGCCGGGAGGGAACCGTTTGGGTTTTTTCTTCAGCTTCTAAATAATTTCAGGTTGTTCTTAAAAATAGAGTAAGGGCAGCATTTTTTGGCTCTTATCTAACTCTGCACTGGCGTTCTCAAAATATGACCGTGTTATACAACGTATGCTGAAAAAAGAAGTCCTCTCCATCAGCGTCATCAACCACTTGGGCTACATCCTATGTGTGTGTGTGAGAGTAAAAGGGATTATGTGCTTATGTCATCCAACAACTTTTGTGTAAGCAGTGACTCATCACTAAAGTATACGGGCTGGTTTTCCCTGTTATTCCACGGGATCCCTGAATGCGCCAACCCCTATAAAAGTGTCCACAGGCACGGTAAGAAACATGGCCCCAGGCTTTCCTTCACTGGGTGCGTTGTGCAGACCATAACGGTTTGCTTCTCCGCGGGCTGAAGCTCACCCATCCTTTCTACATCACTTCAGAGACAGGTCTTAGGCAGAGTGCTTGCATGCCTCGTGAATGGAAAAATCTTTGGAAATGGTAGTAAAGAAAAAAAAAAGAGCTTTCTTATTTTCACACTTAAATTTCAAAATAAAACGACATGGCATTTCAAGCTCCTCAACTCAGAGAAAGCACCTGGGTGAAGGAGCTCCGTGTACTTTCTTTACATACCCATCAGTAGCTCTGCTCCCTGCTCTGACCTGCAGCTCTGCCATACAGCGGCTGATGATACTCAACAAAAAGAGCATGCTTCCCCTTCGAGGCATCGGCTCCGCTGCTGCTTTCCTGCACGCCGTGTGCAGGAGCGAGGAGGCTGGCAGGGCAGGCAGCAAGCGCTGCCTTCTTCCTTGGATCAGCCGTGGCATGATGGTAAGTTGGTCTCAGATTCCTGAGCTCCTTTTCTGCTTCATGTGAAAACTGGCATTTAGATATTCCAGGTAAAAATCTCTCACCGTTGTGAGCAAACATTACTCTGCATATATTCTGCTCATGAATAACATCTTGCAGTTACTCCTTGATTAACCAAAGTTGTGATTTTGGGGGTTAGTTGTTTCTAACACCTCCTTGGAAATAGCTGCCCCACAGGCTGCGTGTACAGACACACCCCAACACCCGAGTCCTGCTGATTTGTGGGGGGACGCTGAATTAATTGGCACCGCAGACATTTCCAAGGCACTCATCCTGCAGCGTGCTCCACACAGACAGGACCAACCAGCTGAGGACTTCGGTAAATATTCTGTAGGTTTGTATAGATGAGCCAGGTTTTAAATAACATCAGAGTTTTGACACACTTCAGGAAGCCACATTAAAAACCAACCCTTATCTCCCAGGGATCTTGGGGAAAACACTCAGCCTGTGAACAGGCACAGCCCAATTCTGCTCCAGCTTCACAGTCGCAATCACACAATTCTGGCTTAAAAAGCGCTCTTATTATAAGGCTGTATTTTCAGTACTTACAACATCGTGAAAAATGATCCCTCAGATTTAAACTTCTTTCTTTTGTTCTTAGCCAAAAAGCAATTATTTTTTTTTTTACTTTTTCAGTTTCTTGGTGTGGAAAAAAGGATCTGAATCCTGCGCTGGTGTCCAATTTATGCTAGCTGAGAATCAAGCTCCATGTTTTGAGGCTCTAAAAAAATTATGCAGCTTTATTTAACTTTATGTTACTGCACCGTTACACAAGAACTTAATACAGTTTGGATTCAGGGAGCAAGTCTGGCATTTAGCTAGCTTCTGTGAGCAATGTCTTCAGAGGAAAATGAGAAGATACACTCAAGTTATTTATATTTGTAATTACCATTAATCTGTATTACTAATGAGGGTTTTGATCCTGAAAATGGATCCATAAACATGGACTCCTGCACCACTATGGAGCTGTGATATGCACAGAGGCCCATAGGAAAAATTTCCACTGAAATATATTCTACACTGATAATTTGGACCCTAAAATAACTTTGAACATCTGATTTAACTTTGCATGTATTGCTCATGTTTAGGAGTAATAGGGGACACCTCAATTTCCTTTTTTTTTTTTTTTGCATTTAACAGTAAAACAAAATTTGAGATTGTTATGGGCTATCACAGTGCTGTACCTTCTCATTGCAAATGCTCTTCTAAATACTGAAGTCTAAATTAAATTAATATATACAATCCTGAACCTACAGAGTTGATTAGATGCACTTAACTTTTTGCATACAGATTTCAGTAGGATTACCAATAATACATAAAGTCAAGTGTACATGTAAATTCCACCGCGAACAGTGCCTTGACTGGAAGCATGCTGCATTCTGACAATACCAACATACAAATTCTTAAAACAAGAGACTCCCTCACTCATTGTTATGTCCTCTAGCTGCTATTTTATAAAATAAGATTGAGAAATACGATAAATTGTAGCAGCAACTAGAGAAAACATGGAGCAAAACTGTATCGCACGCCTACCAGCGGCACATTGGGATGCCATGGGAGCGCGTTGCATTTGTTGGGAACTGCCCTGTCGCGATGCTGTGCGTCCCCTGAAAAGCGACACCCCGAGAAAGTGCCGAAATTCTGCAGGTATGGGACCGCGTCCTGAAGTCACCGTCACCATCACCTCCGCCAGACCCAGGCCATCCCTTGTGTCCTTTCATCTGCAGTATGGGTGGAGGAGGGGAAAATGGCAAATTAATTCATTAATTATTTGTAGCCCCCCCCCTTTTTTTATCGCAATGAGGTTTCAAGGCAGCTATGGCTTCCAGCACGGTGTGGGTGGCATGTGTAATCTCCATGCCCTCTGCTGGCTACAGCCAGCGTGTCCCAGCAGCGTGCCACCACCGCCCTGCCCTCCCAGCTGGGAGAAGGACCACTTCTCCCCTCCTGGGAGAAGATGCTGGGAAGTGCTGCCAGCGGCGGTAGTCCCTGCTCTCCAAATGTTTTTGTCTCCTGGTTTTGTCAGAGCCGTGGCCCTGGTTTAAGAGTCGATAAGCTGGTGGCTACGCTCCAGGAGGACAGGAGTCTGAAGCCTCTGCAGTTCGCCACGTCTCACTCTCTGGTGCTGTTAGGAAGGACATCTGAGATGAAGATACTTCATCTGAGATGAAGATTGATTGACCTAGGAGTTTGGGAGCATTATTCTGGTCTTAGCAGCTGGTCTGGCCTTTACTCTAGCGGTTGGTGTAAGGGTTGTCCCGTAGCTCAGGAGAGCTCTAATATGGGAACTCTTCCTCTTCTGAGCCATCTGTGACCGCCCTCTGCCAATCCCCTCTCTCTTGCAGAGGAGGAATTTGGCAGAGGCAGGGTTGAAATCATACTATCTGCCAGAAGTTTGAAATTTAGAGCTGGCGTACTCTCAGTGACTAGTCCTCCCAGAATGAGAAAACAGTCCTTTAAATGACTTGTTGACTCATAGGACTAGTAGTGAGAAATTTCTTCAGCCTAGAAAAATTTTCCATGGCTGACAGATAAGCGTGTCTCTTTTCAACTGTCATCATCACCATCACCTACATCTTTTCTAAAGTCTGCTGAATAACACAGGAGAGCAAGGAGAACCTCCTGGTTCTGCTTCTCAGGACATGCTGCAAGATGCCCCTATACTTTCCAATCTTGCTCATCACCGAATCTCCACAGCAGAGTGGAGACCATGCCCAGGATTTTGCAAATGAGTACTAAGTGTTCCTTATAAACCGTGGTCCTGCGGTACTATTTCTTATATGACCCTCCCCTTGGAAAATTCATTCTCCAAAAAGGAGGTGGCAGACTGTATGGTGGATGCCTGACAAGTAACTATACCAACCATTTCAGGAGCGCTGCTCACAAGTGAACGTCAACCATATTATCATTTCCAAAGCTGAGGGCCGACCCAGATGCTTAGGATAAGATGTCCAGAGCCCTAAATGAGGCACTTCTGGGACACTCTGCTCCCGAGGAAAGTTCTCTCCAAAACTCCGGTAGCCGAAGTTGTGCAATTTATGCATGTGCAGCATGCAACATCCTTTCCTATCAATTATTTCTAACATTTGCTGTTACAGCACTGGACACTTGTTTTCTGTACAAGCATCCACTCTTTTTTTCAGGGCTTTTTTGAATCCCTCTCTGAGCAATATCCTGTTGCTAGGAGTTCCACAGGCTAATGGTGTGGAAAAATATTTCCCTGTGACAAGAGCTACACCTGTCCAACCCCCCTTCCATGCACCATCCATCACGCTGACAGCATAGGTAACTTGCCCGGGATCATGTCAAAGCATGAAATAGCTATAAAGGCAAAGCATATGTGTTTGTCATTTTTGTCATTAATGGGATCAAGTAAAACTAAGGCAAAGCTGTTGAACTGTGCCTCGGAAGCCGGGGGAAGCTGAAGCCATGTCCGAGAGCAGCTCAGAGCGGTGGCTCCTGCTTTGGCCCATGCATAGTGCACAGGGTGAGCAACTCAAGACGCAAAGCAAAACAACTTTGCTCTTCTTACTTATTTCTTGGTCTTTGATGTGACTGCACCTCTGGGAGGGAACACGTTGGGTTTGCTTTCAGGGCCCAAACAGGCTGCACAGCCTGGTGCAGGGGCAGCACCACCACTGCAGCCTGGAGGGACACGGGGCTGCACCTACCTGAGACGGGGGGATCCCCAGTTCAGCGGGGAACCCCAGATCATTGGGGGACTGGAAACAACCCCCACCTTCCCTTTTAGTCAGGCAAGCAAACCTGAGCAGGACAGATCTAGTGAGCTTTTAAGGCAGCTCTCTGGTGTGATTAGTTAGAGCCTAACATGAGATAAAATCAATTGGAAACTTGTGTGAGTTAGGGTTGCTCTCATCAGTCAGAGTTTGCAGCAGCCAAGTGCAGCGTGATTGTTATTAATATCTACTACAGATACATAAGCTGAAATGGGGCTTTACAGTAAAAAGAAAGACAAGTTGCTCTTTCCCAAGATCACACAGGTTGCGGATCTAATTCAGAGCCGTGCTGAGCACCCTGTGCATCTGTAGTAATAGGAACTGCCCATTCTTAGGAGAAAATACACTGGTGCCTGACATGCACGTGCATTTTCTCATGATACTACGTAAAACAGAGGGATGTTGTTTAGGAGTTCAAAGTGCTGAGTATTGTGATGTTTGTGGTTCAGCCCAGGAACTGCGTTAGATATTAGCCAGCTCACATGCCATAGATGACTTAAGACAAGCCTGTGCTTTGTGTCTGCCTTCTTTCAAAGGAAAACACTTTATGCCAATGCAGTTAGTCCAGCGTAAGGCTGGACCTCAGCATCAGCTGTAGTGCTCACTACTGTGACTGCTGTGATAATTCCCATGCTGCGATACGAATGGGATTGCACCATAAACCCACACACCTTAGCCGCGCTGATGGCCAAGCCTACATAATAGCCCAATGCATTGGTGCTAATGATCCAGTGTTTATGGTGGCCCACAGCACCGTTGTCATGCCAACCAGATGGTATTCCTCCCTAGAAAAAATAATAATAACCAAATAAATAAATACTTTCTTTCCCTAGACTGATCTGCCTGTTTAATAGGAGTTGGAGGTTAAATCTGAAGAGGCGAAAATCCAGGTTGAAATAACAAACCAGCCTCTGTTCAGGCAAGAGCAGAGTGAAATGTCTTTCACCATCTCTGTCTCCTCTGCCCTTTGCAGAAGAGTCTGTGCAAAACCTCCTCTCCGGCAAAACAAACCCCTCCTGCAGCAGGGCAGGGGAGCGGGCATTTCTGCCTAATCGGTCCTTCCCTGGGGATTTGGGTCAGGCCAGGGACTTCCACACTGAAGCCCTCTATCCTGGTCCCACAGCAGCGTGGCCCCAGCAGAGTCACGGCACAAGGAGACCCTGTCCCTATTGTTGCCACGCTGCATGTGAGTGCCCAGCAGCCTGCCTTCTGCTCTGCCCCAGCACACCTGGTGCCCCAGCAGAGATTTCAGACTCTGACGTACCCGTCAGGGTGCTTGCGGGAGGGAGGGTGCTGCTGCAGACCCAACCGAGCCTCGCTCCTCCTCGGGATCCTCCCTTCCCTTTCTGAGGGGGTGATGTGCTCCAGAGCTCCAGCTCTTCCTTAGCTCAGTCACCAAACCTGGCTTCAGACACTATTTTCACAATCTCTTCTTATGACTTTGGAAAATTTTTGGTTTCATACTGAGATAGACTCCTGCTGCTGATTTCCAGGATTTTGTGCCTGGTTCTCACTATTTCCCTCCTGGGAAATTACCCATCTTCCACTGATAAACATGTCTTCTTTCTACCGGTCTTTTTCACAAGTCACTTCTCACCTGCATTTCCCATTCCTTTTTCTTGCCCCTCTCTTGTCCTTTAATCCAGCTCACATTACTCTAGCAGTAAATTATTTAAAGCAGGCAAATACGTGCAACAAGCTAGCTTTCTGTCACACACGAGCCTGTTCAGAAACTGATACACTCAAAATTTCTTCATCTTGGCCCAGCTTTATCTTTAGCTAGCTTTTTCTGCCATCCAGTCCCAATGCCCCATATCCCATCATGCAGTCCCAGTGCCCCACATCTCACAATCCTTCAGATGTCTGCCTCGATTGTTGGAGGAACTTCTCATTGCATCTGCAGCTTTCCTCAGCTCCTTTCCATTCATCCTTCCATCGGTCCATCAAGTCACCTATGCATAGCATTGTTCTCCCTTCCTTAAGGCTGTGCCAGTGAGAAACAGTCATAGGGTTTGACCAAGAGATGTTAAATAGACCTGACAATTTGTGCGCTCTTGTAGGAAATCTTGAGCTTCAGTAGCATCTCAGTCTTTTTCCTATTGATGTTCTTGAAGTTGGGTCAGGTTTGAATTGTCCTGGAGATGTTCAGGGTCTCTCTCTTACGTCTTCAGAATGTGTGGGTAGTTGACCCTATTGAGTAATGTCATGTCATTAGACAGAAACACATGTCCATTGAGATAAGGATGAGCTGTCTTCCATAAGGAGCAATAGATTTGAAATCAGATCTCAGTTGGTTTTTCTCTTACATGTTCAATTGGTGTGACCCCCCTCCACTGAAATCCTGCAGGGATATATTTCAGTGGGCTAATTATAAATTCCCTCTGTCTTGCATTAGCTGGATACAGCATGCCTGGTGGCATGAACCTCCCCTCCTTCATTCGTGTTGTGCACCTCTCTTGCTGCAGGCAAAAGTAATTTCCCCAGCCTGGAAATGTGATTTAATTTGACCTTGTTCACACAGGTTCTGCATCTTTTACATTCCCACCCCCAATGATAAAACAGGATCAGAGGAAATTGCTATGATTCACAGTGATGCTCTGCCTCAGCCTCCGATTCTTCTTGTTCCTTCCTTTCCCCCCAACCCCTGCTCTGCCTACCCACCACAGCTGTTTTCCTTACAGGGTACTTTTGACTGCAGGTGGAGGATGTAAGAGGGACGTGAAGATGTGAAACCACATGCTTGTGTCACATCTCCACTGCCAGAAGAGGCAAACTGCTTGTCTTTCCCTACGAGATACTTCAGGAGTGAAAGAAAAAGAAACGGAGAGTGAGAGTGAAGAGGGAATATCAACAGAAACAAGGGGACTGCTCTAGGACTCTGTTTCTCAACTGGTTTTTGTAGCAGAGCCTTACTCGAGACAATCACCCATGGTCCCTGTCTGCCTGGATCCACTCCTTCAGCCCTCTGCTGCCTGCCCCAAGGCTGCTGTGGGGTGCTCACCTGCACCTTCCCGCTGCCCAGGGGCTGCTGCCCCCCCGGCTTTCCCTCTTGCTCTTCTTCCAGTGCTGCTGAGATGGTGAGAATAAATTGTCTAGCTTAAATACCTGAGCCTTGGGCTTCCCAATGATCCCATTTAGAGGAGCATCTGCGGAGGTCCTTGTGCGCTCCTTGTACAAGTTCAGAAGATCTTGTTTGTGGGACTCCCTCGCCCTTGTCACGTATTTGATCCTCAACAGTGAGAATTAACAGTGAGCTTCTCTAGTGAAGACTGTCTCTTTAGCTGTGCCAGAGGAGTATTTATAATACAGTTGCTATTTTGCAGAATTCCAAAGCATACAAGATGCTTGGAGAGGCATGCTCTGGCTGTGCATCGACTGCCTCCACCAGTAAACTCAGGCATGGGAACAGCAAGCCATTTTACACCAGCTCACAAAAGCCATAAGCCATGACAAGAAACACTGGCTATCTGTAGCAATAAGCTGCAGAGCGCTATGGAAGCATGCTTACAATATTTTCCCAGTAATAGGGATGGCATCAATTGTCAGCGAAGCAGACAATCTGGCTGCACGTGTCATTCAGACTTGTTAATGCTCTGCTTCTCGTCTGCTGGCTTCCCCTTTTGTGCTGAACTGTTACTAGAGCCTTGGAAAATCTGCTGGGTCCAGTGCCAAATTGTGTGGATCCTTTCCCTCCAAATGCAGAAGATTTTAATCTCATTTTAGGTGTGTGGGACTGGTATTCTTTACAGCTGTTTTCTGAAGGGGATGAGAAATGTTTGAGGTCCCTTAAGAAGAGATCAGAGCTATATCTGATATTGCAATAGCTTTATCTATAGAAGGTCATATTTGCTCTTCCTGTCTTCACTTCAGCAACTCACATCAAATGGAATATGGTCTAAACAGGTCACATCCAACCCCACGATGTATTGGGGTAGCTTGGCCAGGCAGGCAGGACCTCAAGTGGTCTCTAAAGGACTGGTAGCTGCAAGTGTTGAGCTTTTGCACTGAGAAGACAGCGGGAAGGGGGAGGATAGAGGAGAAGGAGAATATGTTCTCTCATCAGTGCTCTGTGAAGTTGGGAAACAGCTGCCAGAGCTAGAGACCACAGTGGATAAAGGACAAAGCACTTGCATTAATGTTTTGCCCCCAATTTGTACGGACTTAGAATTCTGAGTAGGAGGCTTTTGGCCTGGGCAAGCTGGCTGAGGTCCTCCAGAGAGCAGACTTTAAGGCCAGGAGGTTCAATTCTGAGCACGGGGTGAGTTGCCTGCATGTTGACAGGCTGAGCAGTGAATCAGTCCAGAGGTCCAGAGGACGGAGAGCTTTGCTTGCTCTCCATCAGCTTGACCCTTTCTCTGTCAACCGAAGCAAGATGCCTTGTTCCCTGGAGCCCCCAGATGATGGCTGGTGCCTCTCACAGGGAGACGAAGTTCCACCTGGAGCAGCCTGGTCTGAAAACCTGCCAGCCTGGCTTTAAAAGTTGCAGTAGGAGCTGATTCCCAGTGAACTGGATGTTTGCAGAGCACAGTGCAAGACTGCCCATGACTCAGTGAGATCCAAGCACTGCCCACTAACGAGTAATGTTTTTGTGAGAGACTCATATAAGCCATCCACGGTTTCTATTCATTTTCCACCACCACCCCCCGGCAGCTTGTGTGAGGCTGAGCAAGTCACTTGCTCTCTCTGGCTGCATCTAAACTCATCTTCATTATTGCACATTTTGGCTCCCTTTCATCCTCTTCTGTCGTGAGGAGTTTGCCTCCATCCCTCATCTTTGAGCAGGAATGAGCATGCTGATGCTCCCCTCCATCCTCTCACTGTCTCTTGTCTATTTAAACTGTAATGTTTTAGGAGCAGGGACATTAACCCTCGTCTGGATTAGCATCGCTCTAATGTAAATAATATTAGTTACATTATAGATGTTTCCGTAATTAGAGTTCCTATTTCTATAGGCATTTAAACACCTCATCTCCTCATTTGACAGTTATGTTATTTGATTTGTGTTCTCCTGATGTGGAGATCGGTAGAGAAACCCTTTTATCTCTTCTGATGAACGGGTTTAGACTATGATTGGATTTGATTTTTTTAGAACCATGTGTAGGGAGGAGCCCACAGATACCAGGTACAATTTGTGTAAGGTGGGATACTGCCACAGAATTTGAATGGAGGTTAAATAATGTGGCAAGAAGCAGGGTTTTAAACAGTGGGGTTTTTTTCAAGGAGCATGAGGTAAGGACAAACCCTTTCAAAAGGATGGGGAAAAAAAGAGCTAGCCTAGGTGGTGAAGCTTTTTGGGAAGAAAACTTGCCCCCCCCCCGTCCCCGTTTGCCTGCCTTTTGAACAGGACACGTCAGTATTTGCTGGTACTCTGAGGGAAGCCTACTCATGAAAAGGTTTACCAGAGATGATTTTATCAGAGAGGCTTGTCTTGGCAGATGGCTGTATGTTTTAAATTTAAACAGAAAGGCATAAATAGTAGAAAAGAAAAGAGGGTAATAAGAAAAATATTAAACTGCCCAGTGCAAATCCTTGGGGAACTTCTATTGCAATAACTGACCTCCCATATAGCACCATTTATTTCATACGCTGGCAGCTTTATAGGTGCTTGTACAGCTACAGACGAACACCAATTTGCCAGCGCAGTTTGTTTTGATAACTGTTGTTTTCAATAAATCTATATTAAAATCAAAGGGAAAATTAAATAGACCGAAGTCAGTGGCACTAGAGATAAGGTAGCACATCACTACACTGGCCTCTTCAGCTGGAGGAGCTGTCTCTACCTCCACCGTGGGTCACAGGTGTGATGAATTTCAGCAGTCTCAGCTGTGCTTTTTGATGGCAGCCAACATAAGTGAGAATATTTCGGAGGAAAAGCAATTTTGATATTTCAAAGCTCGGCTACTTCAGGGCTGTAACAAGGGAGGAGGTCCAGGCGAGGATGCACTGCTCACTCTCGCAGGCTCCTTCTCTTGGGTTTCAGAGGACACTTGCAAGCACAGAGGCCAAGGTCTCCAGCCTTTAGACCCCCCTGTGCTGTCTCCCAGGTCCCCTTAGGGGTTCCCACCCCTACGTGGCAATCCACACAGCAGGCGCTGCAGGAGCTGTGACTGGTCCCCAGGCAAGGGGGATGTCTGTGTCTCAGGCTTGTCTGGACATGGCACGTCCTTCTCCTCCCTTCCCCTGGCAGACTAGGTGCCTCCGGTGGCAGAAGGGGAAGTCCTGGTGGACAACAGGCAGGAGGGAAAAGAGAATAGAAACTCCAGGGAGAGAGCTAAGAAGGAAGGAAAGAAGAAAGAAAGGAAGGAAGGAGTGAGCTGGGGGAAACGATGGGAGGAAGAGAGAGGCTGGAAGAGGAAAGAGGGTCTCCAAACACTAGAGAGGAAAGACAAAGAGGCAGAAAATAGAATAAACAGAAGGGGAGACGATGGGGAAATTAAAGCAGTGTAGACAGAAGGTGTGTGAGAGCAAGGGTCTGACTCTCAGCCCCTTACACCAGGGAGTAACCCCTTACACACCTCCCTCCCAGCGAACGCAGCTGTCCTTTGGAGGCGCGTGTTTCTGGAGAGAGAGGCGAGACCTTATGTTTGGTGAAAGGAGCCGCTTTGGCCAGGAATTTAGGAAATACTCTAAAGACCTGGCCTCTGGACACTTGGAGCAGCAGTGGCTAGTGCTAGCCAGGTAATTATTTAGTTTCTACGGGGCAGTTTAGAGGATTTTTGGATCCAAGGAGTTTTGCATAGCACTGAAAATCACGGCTGAGTCCAAACAAATAATGAACATAAAAGATTTCATGGTAGAGCAGGTCAATTTTTTTCCAGCAGACCAGTTTTCTACCAGAAAATGCTGATGGGAGTAACTGGAAGCATTTCCTAGGATGTATCAACATTATCCAAGGTTTTGCTGAGAAATTATCCAAAATGTTCATATGATTTTCTTCTCATCTCCTTCTGACAGTATTGTTTTACTCCTGTGTTATACATTTATACCCCTTTCGGTCCAAGCTCTTGGCCAAAAACACAGGGTCTCCTGAGCTGAGGGGGAGCCAGGTGCTCTCTGGGTACGATATTTTTCCTTTGCGAAGTTTCGCTTCCCTGCCCGCAGCAAGAATCAAACCACCAGTGACAACGGGCTTGTGCCAGGCCATTTTCCTTCCAGCCATCAGCCCGAGAGCTACTTCAGGTCTTGTCAACAATCAAGTTCCCTGTGCTTGTTCGGATTGTGCTGGGCGCTTCTCTTCTGCCTGGCTGCTCTAGTCTCTTATGTCCATCTTTTAAAAGCGCTTTTGAAAAATAGCAGTCAAAACCCATCATCGCCCTGGCTTGGGGAAGGGATCCTCGTCATTCCTGATATTCGGTTTCGGGAAGAAACTTAGCTGATTTAATAGGGATCTTAAAAAAGGGTGGAGATTATGCTTGTCGATGTAATGTACGGTATAACGAAACGTAACAGTGTGGTGTAATGAATGGTTTAGACTTCTAGAATTATGTAATAATAAAAGAAAAGAAACGTCAAAGTGGTAAAGTGAAAAGAAAAATACTATTTTTATTTGGGAATATGTCATTAAATGAAAAAAATCAGAGCGCTAAACTTTTTGTCCCTGCTTAGGTCAAAAATCATATTTTTTGAAACCTCAGAATTTCCCAAGGGACACAAATTCCTTTATTATTATTTTTGGCCAGCTGTCTTCCATATGACTGCCCGTGAAAAGTATTTTATCTCGAGTTAAAATCCCACACATAAAAATGTCTCTCTACCTTCCAGCAGGTGTGCTTGTCCTATGGGAAGATTTGCTTTATCAGCAATTTGTTCCTCCAGGAGAAACGCTTAATTTTAGATGTTTTTTCCATTTACACTTAGAGTTCAAGACACTTGAGCAGCGGCTCAGTATTGGGTGGCCTGTGCAGGCGTCAGAACCCTTCCTTTATACACTGCAACCCTATTAGCTAAAATACTGGCAAAGAGATTTTGGTGAAGTGGGTTTTTTTAATGTCCCATTAAAAATGTTTAAAATGTTTAAAAATGTCCCATTTCACTGCTGTTGATGCCCTCACTTTGAAATACAGCTTTCCCATGACGACATAGCTGTAAAACACATTCAACTTTTTTTTTTTTTTAATTTTTTTTTACTAGTTAGCAATGGAGTTTTGCTATAGCCATTAAAATATAAAGAATAAACTGCACCCAACTGTACAATATTTTTTTACCAGCATTTATAGTGACAATATAAACTGTGAGGGTTAAGCCTGAATTTTTTTGTGGATGGCATTGGAATATCAAGATTAAGTATACAGTGCAAGCACAAGGGTTTTATGGCATACAGTAATGTAAAAAAGGTTGTATTTCTTTAGCAAATTGACATCACTGTTTGTCCTTCTTTCTTTGTACTTCTTGGGTCTGATTTTTAGGAGGGAGAGTTGGAAAAGGCATGGTAGACGATTCAGTGCAGCTCCCTTGAACCGGAATGGGGTTGGCACCGATGGGATGTTTTACGGTGCTGTAAGTGGCTGGTTTCATGGTTCCCACCGCTCCTCTCGGGAGGTGATCCCACAATTTAATGCATCGTAGCCTCAGGAAATTTCTCCTGATGTTCAGCCTATGTTTTCCTTCGGTCAAACATCTTGTGGAAATGCTCTGGTGAGTGGTCGTTTTATTTTGTGCTTTGGTGCTGACACCTTCCTGACACCCATAGGTAGTTTTTCTCCTCATCCCACATACAAAGTGAGGGTAAGGGGCAAAAGCTGGATTCACTGGGTACTTTCCACCCTCCCTCCTTACCCAAGCCACCTACCCAGGGGTGCTCCTGCTTTCTGAAGCACACGCATTGGTGGTAGTTTCACGTCCAGCACCAAGCCCCGTGAGCCCGGGGCGGTCACACCGCACCCCTGCAGAGGAGAACCGTGGTTGTGTGCAGCCCAAGCTACACAGTTGTTTGCATTTGCTCTGCATTTCATTGCATCCTCCTGCTCTCTTGAATAATGGGGGATATTTTAGAGACAGGAGCAGCCTGTCTGTCCAGCTTCGTACAGTGCCTTGCATGTTCCGTCAATGTGAGGTCCAGCAGGGACCAACCCAGCAAAGCACAGGCTAGAGAAATGTAATGCTCCCATGCATCAAACCCCAGAGCTTTGCCCAAGTCCAAGCTCCAGCAGACCTTCCACAGAGACGTCCTGTCCTGATCTGAAATGTCCAAGACTCCCTGGACCTCTGTTAATATGGCCCAGTCAATAGCCACTTTCTGATGTCCTGCTATGTTTTTCTAACGCACTTTATTTCCTAGCCTGCCAAAGGCTGTCCCTCTCACCTCTGTTTTAACTGGAAAAGGATTTCCACCCCATGGCCCTGATTCCCGCTGAATTAATGGTTTTTGAACTGAATCAGCACATTTGAAGTTAAAACAGATCCCCACTGAGTCTGTACATTTTTATTACTGTGCAAGGAGTGCTTAGGAAAATAAAAGGAACAAGAAAGCCCTGAGAGTGGACCACCCTGTTGAGGGGGGAAATATAGAAATCAAGCATGTTTATATGAGTGATATTTATAGGGTCAAGTGACAAATATTGTACGAGGCCTTGGAGCCCAGCTCAGGAATACCACGTACCAGTCTGGCCAGTCATGCTCAAGAAAATTTAATTGAAACTGGAGCAGGTGCAGAGGAGGTCTACTAAGATGGTGTGGGAAATGGAAAGCTAAGGTGGTGAGGAGGCACAAGAATAAAACGGTTTGTTTAGCCCAGCAAAACAAAGATGACAAAGATGACTGGGATCTGAGAGCTGCCTATAAATACACCGGGGAGGAAAAACCCCCGCAAGTTAAAGCAAAGGATCATTTTGCCAGAGTAAATTAGTGTAAACTAGATATGAACACATTTTATCTGGGAATTAGAGGAAGTTTCCCATCTGTCAGGCAGAGAAGACCTGAAGAAGCCTTCTGCTTGGGTTAGCATGGGCAAGTAAACACACGTATGTGAAGATGGAGGTTGATAAATTACTGGGATGTTGGATGGGAAATTATATTACAAGATGGAAGAGAATGGCTCGGTAACCCTGGGGTTCCTTTCCCGGCCTATACACCTACATGTGGATTGCTTTTGTGATCTGAAATCCTCTTTTGCCTTTCCTTTGTGGAGGACATCAGCACCTTTAAAATCTCCTGTCCTTATCACCCAAGAGCCCTGTGCTGCATCTGCAAACCTCCCGGCCCCACAGACCTGCTGTTGCCGCTGCTCCCAAATTCATCAAGGGGGTCACTGTCAAACAATGAGACACACTTGCTCCCACCGGGGTTGAATGAGCCGCTTTCTTTCAAAACACCCTTTAATTGACAGCTAGGAATAGCTTTCCATGATGACAAGCTGTCATTAATATCATTCACCAGAATGATACCCCAGTGGTAGTGTATGTGTTTAGAGGAAAAGGGAGAGAGAAATCCTCTGCAAACAAATGTTTCAACAGAATACATGAACTGAGCTGTGGTTTCAAGAATGACAACATGAATATAAAAATGTACGTTGTGAATATTAGTATTCCCTTAAATATGTGTTCACGTTGGTTAATGAGTCCCACCGGTGGCATTAGTAACTGAAGGATTTGGGTTGGCACGTTATTAACTTGTTAAGTAGAAAACAGTGATACAAGACTACTTGTCATGTGTATTATAAGACATTTAAAAGTTGCATTCAGCATAAGCAGCTGAACAGAACTAACAGAGTCGCCTTTAAAATGAGGTGATGTTTCTTTGTGCTGTAATCATGTAACATCCCATTGCTTTTAAAGGAGCTGTGGGCCCTTGGGAAGGAGGTACCGGGAGCAAGGCTGGGGAGGCAGTCGGTGGGACCCTCTCTCCTCCTCTGTGCTGACTCAGCCGTAGGCAGCGACCTGGTAGTCCATCTCGGGCTACGATGGGCTCAGCCCTTTATTCACATGAAGGATCCCCTGGAGCTGCCACAGGGGGTTGGGGGGGGGGGGGGAATGTGTGTGTTATTCTGTATTTTCTGCCTTACCCTGCCCCACCAGTTTGCTGCCTTCTCGTAAAGCCCTGTCCATCCGTCAGCCCAGAGGTGGCTGCACATCTGTGCTGAATGAAATGATGCTTTGTTAGGAAAGTGTTGGGTTTTGTAACAAATAAAACTTAAAGGTAACTGTAGACCAGGCTGCTGCATCTGCTGGTGGCAGCACAGGGGATCCAGCCATAGGAGGGGGGGCACAGCTGGAAGCTTCGAGCTGCCCTTTCCACCCAGGGTTCGAAGATAGTTCTTAGTGTAAACCAGGACAGCCCAGACACTGCCCCAGCGTGCACCTTATTCCTTCTGGGCTGCTTCTAGCCATCCCAAAATCTCTAAAGTAGGACAAGCAATTAAGACACCAGAGCAGCTCCTGAAACACACTCGCTTGCTCTCGGACTGACGGAGGGCTGATTCTGCTGGTCCTGAGGCAACGGGGTAGCGGGACTGGCATGGGCTGTGCTACCAGGAATAAATAACGTGACCCTGATCAGCAGCTACGAGCCCTTTTGCCCACTTTGCCCAATCTGCATGAAGCAGTTTCTCAGCATTGCTTGCCCAGGGCCCCATGGCAGTTGTCCACCTTTGCAGTTCCTACCTCTGCCACTGACTGAGTCCCCTGGGGAAGGGAGCCGTTCCCAGCGAGGATGCTACAGGGGCCCTGTGCATTGATGGGCCCTCAGTAGATCACCCTCGTTCATTTTTCCAGAAGCCTGGAGTGAGCCAGATTAATCTGTAGGTGACATTTTCAGTGGCCTGCAGTGTTCATGTAAGACATGCACACTCACATAAGACAGGCTCAGATATGAACACTACAGAAACAGTGACAGTATTTAATAAAACATGCCTCTCCTCAAACTGGTTTGGGTGCCTTCTTTGGCAGCTGATAGCTGTGCCAGAAAAAACGACCTCTTTGAAAGTGCAGTTGCTGAAGGGAATCGCGTTGCTGTCTTTGCAGTCTTTGGAGGACAACTTGTACAGATCTCACAAGGGTCACTGAGGCTGGCAGAAGCCAGGTTGTGGCCCCAGGTTATTGAAGATGCTCAGCTGGGAAAAGGGGTTCCTCCCCCCCAAAAAATGGGCAGGAGGAAATCTCCTGCCTGCTGTGCTGCCTGACAAACCTGGGAAACAGCACGGGGCTTGGCTGATGAAAAAAGGACAGGAACACATCTATGAGCCATTCATTGTTTGTCTAGACTGAGAAAAAAAATTTTTTTTACTGCTAGATGCAGAGGTCAGCAGTGAAAAGGCCTCCTCTCTCTCATCCTTCTAGAAACACAGGCAGGCTGCGAGCCCTAAATTTCAAGCTTTGGGGCTGCAGCGTAATTTCAAGCACGTCTCAGCCAGTTTCCATCCCTGATAAGGAGGGGCAGGGACAGATCGTTCAAGGAATGCCACAGCACAAAGGCCTTCAATTCGCTCTCCTGGACTCCTGGCAAACCATACATCAGTCACCAAAGGCTTGACAAATCACAGCGATACAGCTAAGCTTAGAAGTAAAACTTCACATTATCCTTGCTTATGTGGGTGGGAGGCTGAGAGATGCCAAATCTAAGAGGGCTTAAAGGAATTCTTTCTATTATTAAATGGTTTGCTGTTGGTATTTTTATGGTTCTGACATGCTACTTTCATGATTCAGGCCTCCCAAGTTCAAGGCTGCATACAAAGAGAGCAAAAAGATAAATCCAGCCTGAAGAGCTGGCAATGCAATTAAAGGCAGGGGCACCAGGCATACCTGGCCAGGTAGCCGGGACAGTGTGCACAGCCCACCTTGCGTGGAGCGGCAGTCAGTGATCTCTGCACTCTGGTGCTTACCTTTGTCCAATATTTTAAGGCATGGAGCCAGAGAAAGGCTTAAGGGATGGTTTGAAGAGGACAGCAAGATGACAGAGAGGTAGGACTGCTCCTGCCTGCGGGCAGAGGGCGGGTGAGGTGACCTCTAGGATCCCTCGCAGTCCTGTTTGTGCGAGTCGGTGACTCAACCGATGACCGGTTTGTGACATAAAAAGGAGTTTGCTCTTTGCACGCATGTGGAGTATGAGGGACGGTGCAAAGGAGCTGCTGGCTTGAAATGTGGAGGCGTGAGTTAATGTGGGGGGGCAAGGAAGGAAGCAAAGCAGGGAATGGCCCCGGCTAGCAGGCTTGTCATCGCAGCTGCGCTTTCCAAGGGTCACAGATGCGGCAGTAGGCTGAAGATTAGGCATCATCGCAGGTAAGATGCGCGTGTCCTGGCTGAGGGTGCCAGCCACGTGCGTGGGGAGGAGGTGCCACAGCTTAGGGGTGTCTGGCGGAGACCGGGCAAGGTCCAGACACAGGTTTAGGATCAGAGAGCTGCACGAACACAGCAGAACTGGCAGCCGGTGACCGACGTCCAAGCGAGGGGGAGGAAAGACAGCCCCAGGCTTGCCGAGGGACCTGACTTTGACTTCATCCAAATGAAACGGAGGGAGGAAACGCTGGCCAGCATCAGCTGCGGTTACTGGTGCAGCCCTACCCGGCCACCGTGAAGACCGACAGAGAGCTACCAGCGCCGGCATCGCCGCCCTGATCCGGAAGGAAGCCAAGCGGTGCCGTGAGGCCGGCGGCAGCAGCGGGGGCCAGGAGAGACCCCTGCAGAGGGGTCCCCGGCGAGACCCGCACCCGCAGCCGGAGCCGCCGCGGCACAGGGGACGTGCCCTCTCCCCGCTGCAGCCCACGCGAAATCTCCGCTTGCGTGATATGACATTTACAGCCCAACGCTGGGCTCGCTGGGGCCCGGGCGGCGCACAGAGAGGGGAGGCCTCCGGGGCCGGGGGGAGGTGGCGCTGGGGGCCCCACGGGGGGCGAGCAAGGGGCGGCCCCGGGAGACAGGAGGAGGTGAGCCGGTGGGGAGGGGAAGGGGCGGCCACCGCGGGCCGGCGCCCGGGGACCCGGCGCGGCGTCGGCGGCGTCGAGGCGCGGCCACGCGGCGGGGCAGGGCGAGGGGGGCGGCCCGGCGGCGCCGAACTACAAGTCCCAGCGTGCCCCGCGCCGCGGCGGGCGGCGGGCGGCTGCGCGAGGGGGCGCGGCGGGGAGGAAGCCCCGCCCCCGGCGGCGGCAGGCGGCGCTGCGGTTGGCCGGCGGCGCTGCCGCTCAGAGCGGGGTCGGGGGTCAGAGTGCGCGGAGGTGAGTGGCGGTGTTGGGGACTCGTGGTGCGGAGTGTGTGCGGGGCGGGGGGGGAGGGCCGGGCCGGGGCGGCCCCCGCCGCGGGGCGGGGGGGGTGGGGGAGAGCACGGCGCCGCCGGGCAGCGGGGCGGCGGCACGGCCGCGGCGGGGGCCCGGCCGGCGCGGGGGCCCGGCAGGCCCGGCGGAGGCGTGGGGCCGCCGTGGCCCGGGGCGGGGGGTGGAGGCCTGGCCCGGAGCCGGGGGGCGGGGGTGGGGGGGAGCCGGGGAAAGGGGAGGGAGGGGGGGGGTGGGGGCGCGGCCTGGCCCCCCGCGGCGGCGGGGCCTGCGGCGGGGCGGCGGGCCGCGGCCGGGGCTGTGGGGCGGCGCGCCGGGCTGCGGGGCGGACGGCGGCGGGGGTGTGGGGAGGCCGTCGGGGACGGGACGGGACGGGGCGGGGGCGGCCCCGGGCCGAGGGGAGGGCGCGGGGCGGCGGCGGGCAGGCGTGGCGGCGCCTCGTCCGCTCGACGCCGAGCCCCGGGCTCCTCTCTGGTGGAGCTCGGGGCCGCCGGGCCCTCCGCTCCCCGGGCTCTGCCTTGGGTGGAGGTCTGGAGGGTGGCGGCGGCGGCGGCCCCCCCGGGTCCCGGCCGGAGCGGGGTCAGTCGCTGTTCGGGCTCGAGGAGGGGGAAGAACGTGTCTCCCCGGGGAGCGGGGGGCGTGCGCGGGGTGAGCGAGAGGCGGCAGCGAGGAGGGTTTTTCGCGTTCCTTTTGGGATGTGGAGGTTCACAGACGGCGGTGATGGGGAGTAGGAGGTTTGATTTTTATTTTTTTTTAAATTTTTTTTTCCTGTTTTTCTTTTATCCTGTGAGATTGAACTGGTCACCTGTCTCAGATCTTGAGACTGAAGTAAACTTGAGAAGGCTTAGAAGTGCAGGATCTGTTTACTTCTTTCCTGACTGGCAGTAGGAATCTCTTCTCCTGTTCTTTTCTTGCTGCTGTGCCGTTACAGGTGTTTCTTCTAAACTGAGATACATGAAGAGGTGTTGTCGTTTACTCCTTATGTTCTCTCTTTTACAAGTCCTGTGTCTGGTGGATTTACGTGGTCATTGCTGGCCTGTTTGCTAATAAGTCTGACGTTTGTTTTACTACTTTTTTACTTATCTCTTTCCTTATTGAGCTTCTGGTTTCAGAAATGGGTGGATTGACAGCTGCTGCTTAGTCTGAACTCTTAATATTCTTTCAACAGTGATGCGAGGGACCAGCAAGTTTTCTAATAGGTTAATGCTTGTACTGTGCCTCAGGAAGGACGAGGTGCGCAGGGCCCTGGGCAGGTACATCGCAAAGGCACTTGTCCCATCAGATACTGTTAGATAGTTGTTTGAGGATTATTTTTTTTAATGGTAACTTGACTTTATTTTATCTTTTATTTGCTCTTTGCAACATTGTAGCATCTCATATCACTTGATGTTAAAGTTGGCATTTGAACTTTTATTTCCAAGAATGAATTGTTCTTAAAATAAGTAATGTGTTAGAAGTCCAGTTGGTTACTTTTCAGTCTGTGGGCTTGGGAAATTTGATTTCAGATATTTTTGTTTCCCTTTTCAAGTACTGAATTCTGGCCATTGCAGCTGAATTTTCATGTTAGTTTATAGTGTGGACTGAATGCCTGTCTTGTTTCAAAGAGTGGCCCTTTTATGGTTTTTGTTCATCTCAGACTTTGGGTTGCTCCACATGAATGGTGTGTTGGGGTGGGTTTTTTTGTTCTTTTTTTTAAAAAAGAGCCAGACAGATTTGACTGTTACCAAAATCCAAAAGAAGAAACCCATTAAAGCATTAAAAAGAAAATGCTCATGTGCTTGATGCTAAATAAAGAAGTCCTTGGATTAAGGTATACACTAATATGACCTAAAGTTTCTGGTCTGCAGTTGAGAGATACTTAACTTGATTCCTTTAGGAGGCCCGATTACAGCTGTTCTGGTGCTTGTCTTGTTTTGGCTCTGCTAACTTTGGTAGGCCTTGATTTTATTTATTCTCCCTCACCCCCTGCCTCCCCCTTAAATTTTGGAAATGGAGCTCTGGAAGAGACTTAAATGTGTTAAGTTTTTGCACTTGACTCTCCCTGGGTATCAATCCAGTAGCCACCTCCAGTAAAGGGCCTCAAGACTGCAGAGTGCAGGTCTGGTGAAGTTCAGGTAAACGGTGTAGGACCAGCCACTCTGACTGTACTTACAGGAGAACACTGAAGGCTATTAAGCAACTATGCATTTGTCACAAGTCTGTCCTTGGATCCGAAGCACGTGTTATTGCTGGAAGTGGTCATCGCGGAGACTCCTGGTGTTTTACTCTAGCAGGGCTGAGCTAATATATCAGTATGGTGCAATGGCAAGCAGGCAGATGAGGGGAGAAGAGAACAAGTTGTGGCTCTCAAAGCGTAACCTAGAGCAGAGGTGCTGGCTGTTGCTGCTAGATACCATTTGGCAACTTTTCTCTCCCCTAAGAGAAGTTACCTGTGTTGGCCAAATGCCACCTGAGAAGTTGCATTCTCTCCAGATATGTTATGCAGGTAAAGATACTTCACTCCCAACCAAAAAAAAAAAAAAATCCTTTTTTTTTTTAATTTCAGCTGTATTTGTTACAGTTGTGGTTTTTTTGTTTGTTTGGTTGGGTTTTTTTGTGGTTGAGTGTTAGGGTCAATGTCTTCACTGGCTGGTTTTCCAGGCTCACTGAGACTGGGTTGTATGGAAACCATGCCCCACTGTAGCTGCTGCCTTGCTTGGAGCATTTGCCTGTCTACCAGGACAGAGCTTTAACAGAATACAGACTTTTTTAACACTTTTGGAGTTCATTTGTGAAGATCAAAAGCAACCAGTGTATTGAGCAATGCAAGTGTTGTCTCCCTGAATCCAGGCTGAGATTTATTTGGCACTCTCGGGTGTTAACCTTCAAGTTCATTTTTCAGATAACGAAGGTGTGCAGCTGTATAAGTGGTGTGAACAACTGTGGCATTCATGTGTATGAAAATCAAGTAATTATGCGTGCTAGATTCCATTAAACAAAGGGTGGCCTGCTACATCTCCTTTCCACTAAATTAGGCCAATATGTGATAGTAGCTTTTACTGACTAGAAGCGTAGTAGCTACAAATCTCTTACTCCTGGCACTAGGAGCTCTGCTGTGGATTGAGGGCACTGAAATGCCATAAATTTCAGAACTTGCTCCAAAGACCAGGGCTGGGAAAGTATGAATGAAAACTAAGATGTGTTATTTTTTTGACAGCGAATAGATTGACCATTGGAACGAGCTGTCTGAAGGTAGTGGGGAGCCTCCATACTTGATGCTGCAATTCAAGGCCAGAAACTTTTCTGAAAGGTGTTCAAGCCTTTGGGCTCAATTCAGGAGTAATGAAGTGGAAACTTTATGGCCAGCATTACATGAGGTTCAGACAGGATGGTCCGATGGGCTTTCCGACTTCAAGTTTTATGTGTTTGTGCTGCTAGAGCCAAGATACCTTCTCCATTTCCTGCAAAGTGCCACGCCATCCCAGGTGTACGTATCCTGGTCTGAGTACGTGGCTGGGTGAGCGGCTGAGCTGACCAACAGCTCCCAGTGGCTCATCTTCCTCCTGCTTCTGTGGGCCCATCCTCTCCTTTGAGCTTTGGCACTCATCCAGCCTGACCCTGAGCTGATTCGTCTCACTAAACCAGCAGGAAACTATCTTGTTTTAATTGTGTTTTATTCTGGCTGCATTAGTCCTTTTATAGGTTCCTGTGGTTGAATTGGCTCACAGAGGGGCCATACAAGCTCAGGAACTGGTGTAGGGAAATCAGCAGGAGAGTAAGACTGAGAGGGGAGGACAGGCCTGCCTCCTTTTGGCCTCCCAGACCTATTGGCTTGGTTACCCCCGTTTTGTGTAGCTCCACCCTGGCGCATTTTCTTTATGACTCCCACGCAGAGGCGAGTGACTGGGCTAGAGGATTCTTGGTCTGATCCTCTGCAACCATTCTTTTCCTTAATACCAAATCTGCTCTTCCACTGTGACTTGCCAGTCTTTTGCTGTATGCATCTCTGTTGTTGCTGCTTTGTTTTAATTTTTGTTGTTTCCTTCCTCTACATTTCCTCTAAATGACCAGTCCTTTACTGTGTGGAACTTCTTCAGACTCCAGCTTAGGCCTGTTTGCCTGTCTGCAGTTACTCTTGGAGGAGGTTTAAAAATACACAGCAAAGCCTGTCTTAGGAGACCAGTCAAGGAGCTGACAAAAGTGGGTTGCCTAGCAGAGGTGGCCTGATAAAATTGGAGTGGAATTGTACTGTGCATCTTTGGGACGGCTTCTGGGTGGTCTGTTCAGACGAGTTTGAGTCCTGGCGGTGTGGAGTCTTGTGCGTGTTTCACTGTGTTGTCAAGTGAACTGAGATGTGTTTGTTTCCCAGCCTCATAGGGTGCGATAGCCCCAGCAAGTGCTTCCCTAAGTAATCAGCGCCTTCGGCCTTGCTCATTGTGATCTCACAAGCCATCGCGTCTGTGATGTCACAATGGAAGAGATTCTGGTGCTCTGACATAGCTGACATATCTGGTGGTGCCTTTGACATATCAGCCAAGGAATGCAGCGGGAAGAATGAGCTCAAGAAACGGGAGAGACCTTCCTTAACCCGAGAGCGCCCTCCATCCTTTAGTCAACCCTTTCTGTGTTCACTTATCTCTTCCATAATGGCCATATAGAGGGAAGCTGGTGCCTATATAGAGTGAATTATTTTTTTTAATTGAACTACCAAGATGCACGTATCTCTCGGATGAGCGGTTGCCTGACTTTGCTCCTGTAACCCTCATTCTTCTCTGCTGTTACCCTCACTTGTTGTATTGCATCTAATTTTAGACTGTAAGTTCTTGAGAACAGGGTCCTCTTCATCTCTAGTGGGAAGAGGCTGGGTGCGATTGTGGAGTGCTGTAAAAACAAAATGATTGATGCCAAGTTGTATCTGAGCTGAGTAATGATGGGACAGCATATAGGCATCCCATGGCAGTGCTTTGGGAAAGTTACATTACAAATTTTCCAAAACGCGGGCTTGGTTGTCTAGCAGTGCCAGAGACAAACCCCAACCAAAAGTGAAGGGAGTGCAACTGTGGAATTGTACTGGATTCATGTTCAAGGCATGATACTGTGAGGTTAACAAATTAAAGAAGCAAATTTACCTGTCTAAAATTATGTTACATTATTAAAACGGTTCCAAAAGCTTTGTGTTTTGTTGTTTGTTTTACTTTATGTATTTTTTTTTTGCAAGTTTGGATGGTGACAGTGGATAAGCTGGTTTTGTTCATAGTCTCTCATTTCCTGCTTTGCAGGCTAGCCAGGTGCTGTCATTTTTAGACTGTAGTTCATCTAATGAAATATTTGGGTTTAGGTTAAGGTTGATTTAAAAAAAAATAGTTATCTCTATTGTTCTTCAGTTATATCTTCACACAACTGAAATATGGGCTCACATTTGACCTCTGAGTATGCATTTGAATGGCTACCAAAATGGAAGTCCTGCATTTTTTTTGTTATACTGTGTTCCAGGTGTTGCTAAATGTATGCAATTTGTTCTACAAAAAGCATCTTTATTACCCTATCTTTTTACTCTTTATATTTATAATTTAATAAAATAAGACAAACCTGACTTACATTTTGGATTGGTTTTGGTTGCTCTAGCCTTGAGTTCAGTTGTCTGTAGGAGGCCAGGAGTCACAGCTGCCCCTACCCAGGCTTTGCACAGGCAATGAACTGAAGCGTATGACTCCCAAAGCTTGCTTGCTTTTATTTTTTAATTTTAGTTTGTCTTGTCCTTTAGATTAGTGTCAGGGGTTTTTTGTTTGTTTATGACAAACTTTACTTTTTTGTTTGCTGTAACAAAGTAATCTAACGTGTAAACACAGGCTCTCGTAAAACATATAATTTCTTGGGTGACCCCTCTAACCTGAACTTAGTTTTTTGTCTTCTTGCCCCCTCCCTACATCAGCTTATCAAACTGGACAGTGAAGTGAAATATTTTGGGGTTAAAGGCAAGCTGTTAAAGTTATGCCTTCTCTTGCTGCCAGGTGATTTTAATTAGATGTGGTTGTAAAAAGTAAATATTAATGTTATGTGCAAAGAGCCCATTAAGCTCAAGTTCCTAGGCTAATTTGTCTCACCGTTGATGAATTTGAATCCTCTGCAACTTGCGTGGTGCACATCTCTGTATGTGGCTTTGGGGCTGTTCCGCAGGTGGGGGAGAGCACTTGTAATGCCCTGCTGGCTTTTGTCACCAGTGTTCTTCACGTGGTGGGAGTTCCTCATCTTGTTCCTTGCCGCTTGTGGTTGCCCCTAAGCGGCTTCCCCGGTGGGAAGCCTGGAGCGTGACAGCCACCAGTGCAGATTCTCTGTTTTGCGCTCGGTGGGGCCCCTGGCAAGCCGGCAGCTACAGCTGGCGCTTGGCTTTCTCCTGGCTTTCCTTACTTGCTGGTGATCAAACTGTCGTGCTTTAGTATCATGTGCTTGGACCACTAACAAGCGAGAGCTGTAGTCAGCCTGAGCTTGTCCTGTTACCTGCGGCTGATGTCCAGAGATTTAATTTTTTTTAAATTATTTTTAAAAGACAGTTGCTGATTATAGCCGGTGATGTCACGTGTGGCACCCGCTGTTACACAGCACATAACGTGAACTTTATCTTCCAGCCGAAGCCCACCACACGTGGCCATTTCCCGTGTTATTGGGTGTTGCAAATGTAAAGTGCTGTCACATTTTCCTAGGTCTGTGTACAATCTGTCAAAATAATTCCTGAGGTCCAGCCTCAGTTCGTGGTCCCATTATGTTTCATACGTATCTGTATAAGGAATTGGAGCTGTGTGATATGAAATATTAACCCAGTAAGGTTGAATGCCAGATGTGACAGCTTGCGCTGTCTGAGATTATAATCTGAACCTGTGTGCATAAGAAATATATATGTGGTGTTTTACGTAGGTTTGGAAATGGAATCACTGAACATGTGGATTTATATGGATAGAGACGGGTTTCTAATTTTTGAAGCTGTGTTGCTTGCATTGTTGACCGTTGGAAAAAAATACAGGATAATTACTAGTGCCTTGCATTGTCACAGCCGTTTTGAATGCTTTACATGACTTCTAATAAAGTGTGTTTGCTCACCAGCTATCTTGTGCTCTGAGGCACTCTGACCTTGCCAAAGAAGATGATGTGAGGTCTTCCCAGGGCACCTCGAGCAGTGGCTGGGTAAACACACAGTTAAAACTTCATTGGGCTGAAGGTGCAGAGTTTGCAGTGGGGTTGCTCTTATTTGTATGCTGTCTGTGTAGGGGAATCAGCATGCAATACCCCACTTGCACACCTTTGTTTAGAGCTTTGTTGCTCCTTCTGCTACCCGGGAGAGTGGGGAGGAAGGCTGCTTTTAGGATGAGGAGCCTGGTCCTGTCGTTTGACATGGACCACCTGCAGAAGTTGTTAGTGTAAACAGGCACTAGATAGATGTTGGCTGTTATTTCCCTCTGCTGATGTGCCATGGTATGTGTGTGACACAGACCTGCTGG
The DNA here is from genome assembly GCF_947461875.1 of Haliaeetus albicilla. NCBI lineage: Eukaryota > Metazoa > Chordata > Aves > Accipitriformes > Accipitridae > Haliaeetus > Haliaeetus albicilla. The sequence continues at coordinate 12,055,625 of NC_091490.1, forward strand.
GATCTGGAGTGGTGCTGCTGTGTCTGCGTGGTGACATACCTGAATCCTGCCAAGACGGCTGGTTTACCTTTGCCGTGTGGACTCAGTGGCTCAGGAACCTCTGCACTGCTGTGCATGGTGTGGGCCAGCCTGAAGATTCATGGGGTTTACGTCTGATGCCCTAATCTTGCCAGTTAAGATACATTAGAGAAGTACTGATCTTGCTCTGTGTGGGTGGATAATGTATGTTTTATTGCATGTGTTTGATTTAGGGGTTGGAGCCTGCCTGCCTCCCCCACTCCAACTGTATATTTTACTTTATGCAGCAGGCTAAAGACCAGGTTTTACCACAACTAACTTACAAGCTGCTTTATTCTGAGATACTATATTTGCTGTGATGGGCCTTTAGATTCATAGCCAGTAGCTTGAAGATTTAAAGCACGTATACCTTAAATATCTCTTATCTGGTGCAGGTTAGAAGTGAATATAGCTAAATTCTATTTGGCTGTAACGCATTTATTAATGACAGTAAAAGTTGTGGATGGAAAAGCAATAGGTAGAACTGAGCCCCTTTAGAATAAATGCAATGTTGGGCTCTCCGTTATGGCTTTGTAACTTGAGTTTTCAGTTTTCTGGGTACCTGCTCCCTGGCACACTGCTTGAATAAAGCAAGCAGCCCCCCAAAATGTGAAAGCCACAAGGTGGAGATGCATTTACACCATGGAGTTGGCAGCGTGGGCAGGGGCTCAGTGTTAAACATCTCAGCTCCTTTGATTTTTGCCTTTCACTCAAAACCTTGAAAAGGGAAGGTTACCAAATGCATGTTTACTCGAAGCACACAACCTGCTCAACTGCAATTATCTCCTAATCTGGTCCTTCCGAGTTTCTCTGGTCTCGCAGGTAAATACAGATTTAGCCATTATTCGAGGCATATTATTTACCTCATTAAGTGTGTGTTTTGGCACGTGCATTATTTACCTGACGGACTAACGGATGGGAGAGAGCAAACGCTGTCTTTTGTGCAAACAGCGACTTTGTTCATGGGCGGCGAGTCCTCCGTTTCGCCTTGCCCGTTTCGGCTCCATGTGTGGCAGTGGGCGCATCCAGCCCTTCACCGCAGAGCAAAAAGTAAGCGCAGGCGTGGGGAGGCTGGGTGTGGAAACCAGGCGGGTGGGGGGCACGTGGTGCGATGGAACTCTTGCCCGGAGCCATGAGGAGTGGGACCAACTGTGGGGATGGATTTAAATATCTATGTAGCGAGGGGTGTGTGTGTATATGTGTGTGTGTGTGTATATATATATATACACACACACAGTTAGAGGGGGTACTCATATCCTTGTTTGAGAGGACTGGGTTGCTTCAATTCACCTCTTTTGCTATCGGTCACTCTACCCAGCTATGTAACACCTCCATGAGTTGGGCTTGAACTCTCATCCCAATAAATCTATTAACAGCCCTGAGGCTGACTCACCTTGGGCAGTGACAGTCCTGTCAAGTTTTTCCTGCAATGTTTTAAAAGAAAAAGCGTAGGGAGGGGAAATCCAGGTAGTCTCATGTAGATAATGAAATTTATTAAATAGCATTTGTTAAATAGAAGCATCAGAAGGTGATGGCTGGGTGAGGGATTTGTTTGGGAGGGAGACTGTAACCTAGAGAGTCCTCCTTGCATTTTACAGTTCCTGCAGTACACAGAGCAAATGAGAACTTCCCTGGGGAGGAGCCTTCCAGCCGCCAGACATGGATTTGTAATGGAAATGGGAGGTTTTGGTGCAACTAACAGGTGTTTCAGGGCCAAGCTGTTTGGATGGGTTGTAGTGTTGATATGTGTATTGCTGTATTCAATTCCTACCATGTATCAGAAGTTGCATTGCATATGAAAAGACCAAAGGCCTCCTCAGAAATGTCAATGGGGTTTAGATCAGATTTTCTATGTTTTAAATGGTCTGTTTTGTGTTCTGCTATGATAAGGTTCAGCAGGGGGGTGTGATCTGGTGCCTGGAGCCATGACTGTTGTGTATCTCAGTTCTTAATTTAGAGCCACTTGCAGAGGTTAATTTCCAGTTGTCTGTGATTCTGGACACCTTGAGCTCAGTCCAAATGTCATCTGTTGTGCTTAGAGCAGGTTACTGTGTTATTTCAGGTTTGTGATGCTGGAACCTCCACTGGGAAGCACAGAGGAAATCCCTGTCAGAGGATGACCGTGAAGAGATACTAGCAGAGATGAGATGTACGTGTGCATGAGTAACGTGAGTCTGTCTTCAGTTTCAGATGCCTCTGGATGTTCAATGATAGCACTCCTCCATACTGGAGCAGCAAAGTTTCCCCAAAACTTACTTCCAAGGGCAAGACAAGCTGTGCGCTCCCTCCTCCGGGCTGGTGTTCTCAGAGGGTACAGCTCCATCGTAAGCAGGAAACTGGCGTCCCACGGCTTTGGAGCTTCCATGGCAGCAATGTCATCCTTCCCTCCACAGAGATATCACTACTTCTTAGTGCTGGATTTTGAGGCTACGTGTGATAAACCACAGATTCATCCTCAGGTAAATAGTCAATCCTGTTGAAATTATCCCCTTGCAAGTTGCTGCGGCTGTTCTGAGAGGCAGAAGGAAAAAGCACAGTGCTGGCTCGCTCGTTTTCTCTGGTTTGTCCCGCCTCCTTTCTGTTGCTGGTCCTCCAGGGCTCTCGCCAGTCACCTGCTCTCTCAGGAGCAATGTCAGGACCATTCGGTGGGAATGAAATGAAGGAGCCTGATTTCCATCAAGGAAGTGACAATTCATGTGTTATTGAAAGCATCTTTGTCATGTATGCTTGTCATCTGCCTGAACTGGTGAGGGTCTAAAATTTTTTGGCTGAGCACCTGCATTAGTAGAGTACTCATGGCAGCCTTGTTGGTTCTGCAAGGAAAAAGGCATGTTAGCACATGAATATGTGCAACATAGTGGTGTTTCCAAGTATAGAAGGACAGTAGTTTGGAGCTATCTGGTCTTGATGAAGTTATCTTGCCTGGGTGTTAACTCTGGAGTGTAATGAGACAGGAAGAGTTCAGCTTCAGAGAGGTCTTCCAGTGCCCTACCACTTGAGACATACAGAGATCCAGATGAAGTACAGAGGTTTTTCTGCAGACAGTTCTTCCATAGTAGTGTAGAGCATGTTAGTAAATATATTTTCAGTTGTCAGCACGATGGGCCTAAGTTTTCAATTTAAATTAGAAAACCATGCTAAAAATCAAAAAAACACACTGATATTGGGTTGGTAACAAACAAACAGAATTTCTGAGTCTCTAAATTGAACTCGGACTTCTCAGCCTCCTCTGCCAAGCAATTGGCCTCTTACAGGTATTGCTGGTAATATAGCATTGGGTCGGAATAACTTCTGTTTGCTTTGTTTCGAATATAGTAAAGGCTAAGCGGTTTTCAGTGTGGTATCTCATTACTGAAGTGACTCCATACAGTGTGTTCGTTTCCCAGTGCAGCTGTGGTTTCCTTTGGGCTTGTCCTGTCAAAGGGATGCTGCAAGTCAGGATCAAACTTGACTTCTCTCTTCCCCAATAGTGCCTTGGTGAGTGCTGCCTGCTTCTCATGTTTCTTGAAAAATGGACAGCAAATTCCCTGCTCTTTTGCTGGGTCTTTGTGGGAGGCTGTTGTGGCTCTGCATCCAGTTCTGCTAGCAGGGTCTTAACCGCTCTCCAAGTGAGATGTCAGGCTATTTCCTGCACGCTCTGCCTCGGGTGCACAGACCTGTCAAAGCTGTAAATTGGATCTACCTTGTCCCTTTGGGTATGGGTTTGGTCTGTGCACATTTTGATGCAAAACCATGATGCATGTGGAGCTAGTTTACAGCTAGCAGTAAAAAGGAGCATGAGTGGAATATGATTACTACTGTTTTAAGGAGCTTTGTCCCCAAGTCCTTGCCGGGGAAAGTAATGGTCTGGGCCAATGCAGATCTGCTATATATTTTGTTGGTGAGATAGCACCTTTAAGGTGGAGATGTTCTTCAGTGTTGTTTTTCCAGTCTACTGTGTTCAGTGCCTGTCTACATCATACTGTGTGTGGAAAGGGCTGTCAGTCCCTCATATCCTCACCAACAAATTAGTTTGACAAATAAAGAAATGGCTTTTGCTACATGGGAATCACTCGCTGTAGCTGGAAAGGCTGAAGGTGCCTGCCAGAGTCAGGCAACTTTATAAAATTAGACTTTAGTTGATGCCCCTACCTACATCTTACCTTTTTGCTGACCAGCATGGCTTTTATCCTCTTCACTGCTTGGTGGTGTGTCATGGTGAGCAAACTGTGCCATGTATTTCAGCGATGTTTTGTGCAAGGTTTTAGTGGCAGGATCTTCTACTGGAGCAGTGGCAGACGGGTTTTGGAGTTTTGGACTGAGGACAGGCCTGGGAGCTAAGAATGGTCAGGTGCTGATCTTCGCTGTGATCTTGATCCTTTTTCTGCTTTTGTTTTAATACCTGCAAAATAGAAGCCTAGATACAATGAAATTCAAATGCATTGGGATTTGGTGAGGAGGCTGCACGCACAGAGCTAAGCTGTGATCCAGGTTACTTTAAGTGGGTAGGCATAGCTGTAAATTCAGCCAGCTCAGCCTAAAAGTCTTGCAGAGCACATTTGCCACCGTGCGGCATACTTAACATTTCTCACTAACTGCTCTTCAAAATATTCTGGCTTCTTACCAGAAACTACTGAAAGAGCTATCTTTTTATCTACACTAAGGTGTGTGACTGCCACATCTGCTCCCCCTCCCACTGTATTTACTTGTCCTCTTCTGCAACCAGCAGCCTCACTGGCTTTATCCCTGGGGAAGTCCTTCAGGCTCATTTGGGAGCCCTGAAGACTCCTTCATTTCCATTCCCTTTCATGCTGCCCAATCGCTCTCCGAGGTCTCGTGGTATGGCCTCCATAATGGGGATCAAGGAGGGTCAAGGACAGTGGTATTCCCCTGGGAAGCTGTCTGCATCGTGGCTGCAGTGGCTGGGACCACTGACTGAGTTCCTTCTGGCTGCTGCCCTTTGCTTTACCACTTCTGGGTTGGGCATGGAGGGTCCTTCATGTTCCCTGTACACCCACAGAGGAATGGTAGCATCCTTGCAGTCCTGACTTCTGATGGCTTTCAACAGATATGCCCCTAAATCAAAGCATATGTTTATATGCACAAAGCAGCAGCTTAGTTTTATGGGTTTTTTTGATATATTTATAAATAATGAGGCCATCCCAGAGAGAAAAGAAGGTGGGGGGTTTAACTGCACTGCCCTGGATGGACAGATGGGAAAACCTGAAAGAATAGAGGCACAGTCTGTGTCATGTAGTGTTTTAGCCAGCCAAAGGTCAGTAGGAGTTGGCAGTAAGGGATGTTTATGGCTGGCCCCTTGCATCTCTTTAAAGCTCACCTTGTGCATTTGGAATTTGATCCAAAGCCCAGTGGGGTCGGGTGGGAGCTGCTGTTCTGCAGAGGTCAGTGGACCTCGGACCACGGTGGTGGTAGTGTGCTTCATTTTTCAGCTCTAACCCTGACTTTTTTTTCCTTTACTCTCTGCTAAGAGTTTCTAAGTACCTGCTGCTTTTATACGCTGTCAGCCTGTAGAGCTGGGTACATATGGTGCTTTAGCTACACAAGAGAAGATGCATTAATAAGTGGGAGTCTCGCTCTTTTGTCCTTTTGTCCTTGCATACACCAGTGTTTATGGTGGTCAGTGCTTTCAGTGACTGTGTTAAGGAGCTCCCCAGGCTCAGATCTGTGGCTGGCTGTAACCTTATTTTATTAATGCAGTGAGTGGGTGTGCCTCTTTTGGTCAGCAAGCCAAGTATCTTGCCTTCAACTTCAGCAGAGTGGATGAAAAGCAATGATTTTTGTTTAAATGTAACAAGTCTGAAGGTAGAAATCAGATCTGTTCAAAGCTGAATTTGAAATTAGGCTTCTACATAGGATGTTAATCTCTACTGTAATCTATTAAAGCCACTTAAACGAAAAACAAATAAAATTCAACCTTTGTATGTCTGCTGCCTGGAAGTGTAAAAGAGTATCAGACCCCTGACCTGACGAAAGAACTGGACGTAGGAGTTGCTAAGCTGCTAAATGAGCTTTTGGTAGTGATGAAGTTGCTTTTTTTCATGTCATTTTTTTCAGGTACTTGACTTCAGTGTCTGAGATTCACTCAAATTTGATAATCAGTTGGGAATTAGAAATTTACCTCTTCCAAACTCTATGTAAGAGGAAGGTATGAAACGTTCAGATCTTCTCATTGCCAAAAAAGGTTGTGACCAGAGATGGAAGAATAAATCGATTACAGACAATACTTTCCTTGTTCTCTTAAACAGCACATTTTAAATACAAAAATATCTTGATATTTTTCTTTAGTGTATCCTACATATTTCAAGTTTGTTTAGCCTGCATTTTGATAGTTATTTGGGGGGAATTTTTAATTATAATTACTGTCAAATGAAACTGGACATGCTAATAAATACAGAACATCACTCACCATTTTAACATAAAACCGTAAACACTGAGACTATGAATAAGATATTCATATAGCTTATAACTATATTAGCTCAGTTACTAATTTATTTTTAAGTGTACAAACAGATCTGGATGATCATAATATATTTCCTGATGGGCAAAAGCATATTAACACATGGGAGCCAGTCTTTCTGTAAGATAATATTATGTACAAATGCATGACAAGGTTAAATTGGGTTGAGGCTGTGTTTCCTTGAGTGCTAGTGTAAAAAAGCATTAAAGATGTTTTCCCCTGAACATCCGTCTTGTGGTTCTGGCTCGCAGTCGCGGGCCGGTGCAGCTGGAGTGGCTGCAATGATTTCTGCCTCTGCGCCGCCCGAACTGCTCTGCCCATGGTCTCGTTCCCATGGCAGGGACAACTGAATGATGTGTCTCTGCTCCCGAGATGCTGTGATTTATAGACTGACCTTGTAATGGGAATGGATGTTGATTTCCACCAAATTTAGGCCGTAGCAACAGATGTGCAGTCCCTGCCAAGCTCCCTGCTTGGGGTGAGTAGATAGGGCATAGGCAAGCCACCTTGGGAGCTGTAGCCTAGGCTCAGAGGAGTTTCTAGGAGGAATATGTCCCTGATATCACAAACCTGCTGCAGGAGGAGGTTATGGAGGGACTGCTGGTCCGCTGCGAGGCATCTTCTGTGTGCTTTTCAAACGGTGTTCTGTGGAGCCTGTATCAAGGCAATCCTAGCTGAAGGCCACGATGGGAATGCAGAAGGTGGCTCACACAGTAACGGAGATTGTCACAGTCCTACCCAGAGGTGGATAATGGAGATGTGCTTGCCTGTTCTATCTAGACGTCCCTGCGTAGCAGCTTTCTTCTTGCATGGTTTTTGTGTGGCTGTAAAGCTCAGTGCATTAGAAATCACCTGCCAAAACCTTTATTAAGGATGATCGTGAATTGCTGAAAAGTGAAGAAATTCAGGCTTGTTTCCCATGGCAACTTTAACACGGCACTCTTGTGCATAAGTATTACAGTGGAATATTAATCTGCAATTACCTGTCTTCATGCAGCTTAGGCTTGGGTGTAGTTTTAAATACCTCGTTCTCAATTCAGCTTCTTACAGTGTTGTTTCTAGAGGAATGACGTTAAAAATGCACGTAACACAGTGACTTAAAGTCTTTTCTTTTTACTAAAAGTAAGTTAAAAAAAATATTTATCATCTCTTTGCCAATTATGGCTATTGTTATGCCATTCATTTTATGTTGGAATGCTTTAAGTTCGTAGAGTGACAGGAAATAGTTCATATAAAAGCTGTTTCAGATGGATTTTTCTGTTTGCATTAATTTTTTGAACAATCTTTTGAAAAAACTTTTTGAGGCCTTGTAGCTAGTTCCTCTGAACAGTTAAAAATTTTGCAGAGAGCACATGAATATCCATAGCTCAACATCCTGCAAGGTGCATCTGAAATTAAAGAGATGCCGTTCTTTTATAATCATATTTTCTCTATGTCATGTGCTTCCTTGCAATTCTGTTAGACTGTTGTGAAATCTTATTTTAACCCATATGGAGGATAATGTCTTTATTTTAAAAGATGTAGAGAGAAGACCAGCGTTTTGGAGAGGCTTCTGCAGAGTCTGAGACACCAGGTGTGGTGTAACCCTCAAAAGCTGCGTTCTCCATGGCAGTCGTTTTGCCTTGGAGACCTCCCTCATTCTCCCAGTAAGTGGGGACAACCTTGCTGTGACCCATATGAATCTGACAGGGTGGGTTATGGCTTCAGGCAACAGAATTAGCTGTATTTATTTAAAACCCGATGAGCTAGAGAACATGAACAGTTACTGAACCCAAATCTCCTGGAGAGCACAACCACGAGACCACCAGGCAAGACATCTGATGTATGAAAAAAAAATTCAAAGCAATTTCTTATTTAAAGATATAAACCCAGCATTATTATAGCAACAAGCCTAAAATACCAAGGCACTCAGGTGGCCAATTGCTGCAGTCCTAACCTGACCCAACCTGCTTAGCTTTCGGCTGGTTATTGACAGGCCGATGAGATGACTACTCTAAAGCAATCAGTCATGTTGCCCTTTCCCTCGCAGCGTGTGGAGACCCCACATCAGTTATGCATCCCGGCGTGCAATTCCCCACCTGTGCTGTTTGAACGCTGTATCCTTAGCTGTGCAAACATTACACATCGTTTAAGTGACAAGTTGCAAAGTTAAGTAGACTTGTTGTTACAGCAGAAAGTAGTTGAGCGGCAGTCACCCTGAAAAGAAAAGATCCAGCTAGCTCAGGAATGTGCAAGTCTGCTGTATCGTGTTTAAAGGTTTGTTCGCCTCTCCGTAAAGCCGCTGATGAGGGTAACGTGTGCTGCTGGAAATATTCACACCACGTGCATTTCTGAAGTGAAGGAAACGGTTGCCACAGGTTTGTACGTTCGCTGCGCTTGTCCTGCCGTGTGTATGGCCCTGTACGGTCGCTGATGATCAGTGTGTGCCTGCTGCTCTTTTGCAGCCTCTGAGGCAGGGGGTGTATTTTGCATCCCTCCCAGAACGATGTTTTAAAAACAGGCAGTATTATTCCACAGTGTGGCATCTATCTAGCGCTGCACAGGGACGCCACTTTTCAGGCTGCTGTGGTTCCTGGGGAATGGTCTTTGCTGCGTTAAGGTGGTCTTTTCTTAGTTTTGAACAAAACCTTCCTGATAAAGAGAAAGCACAGCTCAGCTCTTTTGGTGAGAAGGGCACAGGACGTGCCTAAGCCTTGTGCTTTTCTTCCCCTTTGTGCCAAGCTGGCTGCGCAACCATCCCTGTGTTGTCTTTGTTGGTCTGTGCACTTGTTAGCTGGCGAAATAGCTCTTCGTTATGTTTAGTTCCTCTCTGCCAGGCAGAAATGCGCTGTCACAAGCAGCTAGTTGTGATGTCTGTAAAACCCTGGGTGTTCATTTACATGCACTAGTGTGCCCTTTCTACCCATCCCAGGTGTTTTAGTGTTGCTGGGAACATTGATCATTTGTGCTGCTCAATATCAGGTGAAGAGGTTGAGTCTTGAAATGATTTGATAATTCTGCAACAAGGACTGCACAGGCTGGTTGCCTGCGGTAGAAAGGAGTGGACATGAAAAAGAATATAGTTTAGTTGTCATCTTACAATGGAAAGGTAGTATTTGGAAATGTGTGTGTGCTGGTTTTAACGTGGTTTGAGTACTAAACTTCCCCCAAACTGTCAAGCTTGAATTGTTATTGGCTGTGTCGGTGGAGATTTTCTGGGTGGTTAACTATATGTCAGTAGTGCTTGAAGAAAGAAGTTGAGGTGTTGATGTCTGTTGGTCTATATTTCTCATCCCAAGTGTGGAAAGAGGAGGGAGGTTGTGCCTTACTCTTGATGTTGGGTGCTGCTGGAAAGATCAAAATTAGTTTTGTGGGTTTTGGCAGGTAAGATGATGCTGATGGTGAGAGGCAGGAACTAGCCTGGGAGCAAATCACTACCAGCAGTTTTGTTCAGGATGGCAGGACAAGGGTTGTGAGCCACCTGTCAAGATTTCAGGTACAATGGCAGGTAGGAAAGAAGCCCCAAAGATCACAGTGATAAATGTAGGGGGGAAATGTCATTTGCAAGACATGTGGATCCTCCTTTTCTTGGACCTGTAAGAAGGGACCTCAGCTGAGGAGGTGCTTCACTTTGGATTCCATGCTGCAAAAAAAAAAATTGAGACTATTTCAAGAGGGTGCAGAAGAGAAACAGTGAACGTGACCAGGGGTCTGCAAAATACAACTGTGAGTGCAGGCTGGATGGCATTGGGGTTGTGTTTAGTGCAGTGACAAGAGGGGTATGTAAGATGAGGTACTCTGTTGCAAAAATGAGAAAGGCAATGTTCTGGCCTGCGTCCGCTGTGGGTAGGAAGAGCAGTCATGAATTTAAACAACAGCAAGGGAAATTCTGATTAGACATTAGGAAAAACTTTCCAATGATAAGACTAATGAAACAGGAGGGTAGAGTGCCTGGGGAGCGTGTGAGTCTCTCTTATTGGAGTCTGTAAAAACAGCCTAGACAAAGTCAGAAATTATTTAGGGGGAGGTGATGCTCCCCTCAGGCAGGTGCATGGACTAGATGTCTCTCTTAAAGCTCCAGCTCCTGGAGGCATGTGATTAGATGGGAATTTCAGCTTCTATTAAAGAAAGAGAAATGGTCCCTCACCCTCACAGTTGTAAGGAAGCACCTGGAAATAAGAGCCAGGTTTGATGCCAGTGCAGAACCCAAAATGCAACACAAAATTGATCTTTGAGGAAATCCAGCCTTTGACATTAGGCTTCAGTGCCTGAGTGTTGGGGGTCAGCACTGAGGTTCACGTAAGAGCAGGGGGAGGAAGAAACCTTGGATATCCAATGATCGGGCAGAAGAATTTGTCTTTACATCATCTTATCCCAGTGTTTCGTGATCTCTCCATATTCCTGCCAGTTTTCTTGTGTTTTTATTTTGACATGTATTTCCCTTCACGCTTTTCTGGGATATAACAGTTGTTTAAATGTATTAAATTGTTGGGTATGTGCATGTGTGTACTTCAAGCTAGGTGGTGCTGGAAAAAGAAATTTGGGGGTCAGTGGCTTCCCCAAAGACCTTTTGATGGGGTTAATCAGTACACAGAGTAACTTACTTAGGACAGAAGCACTGAGAGACTCCTCACCATGTGTGCAGGTGGACATCCTTTGGAAAGTCAGCGTAGCCCTGATTCAGCAGAAGTCCTGCTGTCCCCCACTGCAGAGGTGTTGCCTTTATGGTACTTGTTTTGGTTAGTTTAATAAAAATTTAGAAGTGGGGAAAAGACCTATGAGGTCATCTTCGTTACTGCCCCTGAGGGCCAGTGCAAGGCTGCTCACTTGGAAACAGCTTTAGTTAAAATAATAATTAAGGCAGAGAATGGAAACCGGGGAGGCAGATCTGTTAGGCTAGTGCTGTCCTTACTATGTCCCTTTTCGATTTTAATTGCCTTGGAAAAAAAGGAAAATCACAAGGCTTTAAAAGCTCTGATTCTTCCTGCTCTTCAACCCCCGCCCCCTCCCCGATCTTGGAGGCATCAACTCTCATCTGTCAAAGTGTAAATCAGCAATTAAAACACAAACAGCGAAATGCCAAAGATGACCCGAAGCACAAAGCAACTGACAAACAAGTCCGGACAAATCGGTGGATAATTTATAAGCATTGCCCTAAAATCTAATTATTTGGCAATTCGAATTTGCAGCCGGCCAGGGCTGTGCAATAAATTTAACCCGCCATAAATTATTTAGGAGCAGCCCGTGGTGTAAATCAAAAACACGAGTGTTTGTTTAAGAAATAAGCTCCTTGTGCATAAAATGACTTTTTTTTCTTTAAAGAGGGGGGAAAAAAGCATCCCTGAACAAAATGAGCTGGTGCTGTGTCCCTCCACAGAGACTCCCTTGCCTCTTCTGCTCTTACCTTTTTTGAAGGTGTAAAGGGGTCTTTTGGTAGGAAGTTTTATGCTTTTCCTTATCAGAAAAAATCCCTTTCTCTCAACGGCCTCTGCTTGTTTTTATTGCATTTTGAACAGTCAGCTCTGATTTTTATGGGCATCTTTTATTCTTGTGTTTATTAAACTTCTTCACATGGGGGTGGGAGTAAGGGATAAATTATTCTCTGGTAGTTGTTGAACTGAATAGGCCACACGGTCTTACTCAAATATTTAACTCGGTATCCTGAAGTGTGCCCTGTCCACTTGGTATGTAGGCTTCTGGATTAAAAGGTTGTGAGAGCTGGGAAATTCTTGCTGGGCACTGTATTCTTTTCCTCTAATGATGTTAGTGCTCCCCAGATCCAAAAGAATAAGCGAAAAGATTCCTCTGTGGGAATTAGTGTAACTTCAGGTGCTTTCTTCTCTGAACTCCAGAGATCTGTCCATGACGGGAAATTATTTAGCGAGGATAGTTGTGTGCTTGTTCGTTTCTTTTATTAGCAGGAAGATCAAGACAGCTGAATTTGTGCATCCCTGCTCCGGTGTTAAAGGGAGGGGAGTTTCATTTAGGACGGTTGGGTAAGGAGAGGCTGCGTTTATAGCAGTGCTTTCACGTGCCCTTATGAATTTTTCAAATCCCTCTTAAATGAAGTCCCTAGTCATTCCACAGTTACCCTGAAGCCTGCTGCTGCTCAGCCCACTGGCCTGGGACAGCCAGGTTGCATGGGAGGCTTCCACCTGGGACCTGTTTTTTGGGAATTTTTTTTTTTTTTTTTTAAAGGCAAAAATTGTGAGCAAGCTGTCACATAGATTTGCTTGAAGTACCATGAAATCATAAATGCAAGATCGTTGTAAAGAGAATGGACCTGGTAATGGATATGTATAAGCCTCCGGCTCTGTAGGTTCCTATTGTTACCATGTTGGGGGGCGCAGCTGAGGGGAGGGACAGGGTGCCGATGTCTTTTTCTTTAAGCGTGTTAATATTGATTTTAGAAGCTCTGTGTTCCAACAATATAAATGCAAATGCCTGTAATTGGGAGCCGCGTGCAGAATTTCTCAACAGAAAACATGTTCAACTTTTCATGACAATGAAAGGAAAATAAAAAGCTGCTTATTTATTGCTGGTGGTTTGAATCCTGGATTTCCTTTCAAGTTACTTTGCAGTGCTAAATAAAATACCTAATTGCAGTGCTCGCAAAATTCAAATGGGTACATTTGTTCTTCTGGTAGCTTGCGGCTATTTGCAGCCTCTGGACACCCTCAGCATTATTTCAGCACATCCATAACTTCTTGTTGTTCTATAAGGAAAAGCTGTGGGGGACAAAAAAAAAAAGACTTAGAAGCCCCAAATACTGCTGGCACAAATCACTGCCAAAGTTGGAACATGTACTCAGTGTCGAAGGTGGAAATGGGTGAGGATCTCAAGTTATTGCTTATGGATGATCAGACTGATAAAAGAAAGGAAGTGTCGGTGAACCTCTCCTTTTAATTCCCTTGTGCTGTTCTCCTCCACCTTTCCCACCGGGGAAGAAGCAGTGAAGGTCCTTGATGGTGGAGATGGAGCTGAGTGTGTTGAGCTCACCGGGCTGCTGTGAAACGTGAGAGAGCGCCCGGCTGCCTTCCTTCATCACGGTCTGTTGGGGGGTTGTGTGTGTGTGTGTAAGTGCTCACCATTTCATAATAATTACTAATGAAATTCTAGATCTGTAATAACATTTTTGGATATCTAAAACAAACCATATGCTTGTAAAAAAAAAAAAGGGGGGGAGAGGAAAAAAAAGTGGAAACAGATCAACTTTAAGCCATAAATTCCTGGTAATAGCGGCCTCTTTTTTTTTTTTTCTTTTCCCCCCTTTCTGTTTATGTTTGATAGATATTTTTGTTTCTGCAGGAATGTCAACTCTTAATTTCATGATGTATCATGGGCTTAAGAAAATTGAATTTAATAAAGGCAAAAGATGAATGGCACCTTTAAAGGTCCCAACACTTGTCTTTATTAGCAGGACAAACTGCAGGGTCTCCAAACACTGCTTCTCTCCAAATGAAAGTTTAAATGAAAAGTACAGCAGTGTCACAGGTTAAATTTCATTGCAGGACTGGCTAACGTCGTTAGTGAGGAGTGGGGCTGATTTCATGGGGCTGGTATCTGTTGCCTTAGATACCAGTGGAGCAAACACTGCCAGAGACTGGAAAAATCTCCACTATAGGAAGCGTGCAGATAAACAGCCTTTTGGGAAAGATCCTTTACCACTGGCTTCAAAAACTGACCAAATAAGCCCGAAAGAGCGGCTGCGCTTTCTCCCAAGATGCTCAAGTCCCTCCTGGGGTTCCACCCCCGCTCCTGGCCGCACGCTTCCCACAGACCTGCAGTAATTCTGGATGTTGTTAAATTTTCCACATTTTTTTAGCACAGCTTTTTATTTCTTCTGTCTGTCTTAATCCCACCCTCCTGGAAGTGCTTTTTGCCTTTGGTTCTGGAAGGCAAGCGACGCCTTTGTGTATCAGATCAGCGGCAGGGCTGTCTTTCAGTCTCGCTTTGCATCCAGCCACTTGATGGCCCCTGAGGATGTTTCTGGTCCCTTAGGACCGATCTCGGCATTGCAACGCAGCCCTGCTGTGAAATCCAGCTGGTGCGTGTCCCTCTCCAGGAGGGGGAACGCTCGTCTTACCCTGCCGTGGGCTTGCCCGCTTCCGTGGTCACCCCCTGGGTGGGATGCAGTCCTAAGGGGCAACGAGCCGCCCCAGCCAGGTTTGAAGGATGGGGTGGTGTTATCCTGGGCTTAAGCTTGGCTCTTTTATGACGTCCTGTCCATTGGCTTCAAACTCTGTGGTCTGTTTTCCTTCCGAACAGAAATTTGCTGCTTTCAGAGCCTATCTGTGGTAGCTCTTTTGAAAGGAGGATCAACTGTGTCCAGTGTTTCTTACTCAGATTGAGTTTCTCGTGTTTCCACGGGTCCTCCTGGGTGGCTGAAGCTGGTGAGTTTGGCTGTGCCATGACAGGCAATCTGGGCGATGCTCAGGTGTTTTGCCTCTGTGCCTTCCTCCCCTTCCAGCCCACGGGCTGAGTTTTGTCTCTTTCGTGGGGAAACGTGGTGACTCCCGGTGGGATGGTATGGCCATGGGGAAGGATGTGCCCAACGCTCTGCTCTGCCTTAGCCGGCACAGCACACGCAGAGTGTGGCACAGCCGACTGTGGCGATATGGTTAAGACCTGCATCCTCTGCAGCTTGACTGCTCGGTGTCTACACCTGGGCACTTCAGCACTGTTAACACTTTATTTTAATTTTTTTTTTCCTAACTTTCCGTCTCAGCGGCACGTGCTCCCCACGTGCCCTGGTCTGGGCTGTGTGCCTGCTGCCCCAGGGCGCTGCTCTGCTGTGGCCACAGGCTCTGTCTACTGTGGAAATTGGGTGTTTCTCCTGTCTATTTAAGAATTTGTTCTTTCCATTTACCCACCCAGCTACTTGCCCTCCCTCTGCCTGCCGGGGTGGTGATGTCATCAGCTCATATGTATGACCTCATGATAATTTCCGCCTGCAGGTCATAAGGGTTGCAGCCAGGGTCCAAAAACTGTGTTAGTTCCTCTGCAGCGGCTGCATTTTCCACATGCTAATTTTACTCACAGGAGTTGGATTTTTTTTTTATTTTTTTATTATTTCTTATTTGTCTCTTCCAGATGTTTTCAGGCAGTTTTTTTTGTTGTTAAACTAATTCCATTCATGTTTTAAAAATTTATGAAAGCGCTAATAAAAATGTCAAAGTGGTAAAAATGTTAGCTTTTGCTCTGCTTTGATTAAATTTTGCAAACTGTTTTTGAATATTAAAAAGCAATATTTTTTTTATTCTCTCTCCCTCTCTCTGTTTCTCTCCAGAAGTGATTTGAGAGGCTTGTTGCATGGATATCACTCAGCAGGCTCATTTGCACTCGAGAACCTTGGTGCCATGCATCTCTATTAAATAACATAGACAAATTATTCTTTAAAGACACCAAACAAATTGTCACTTCTCCTCTTACATTAAACTGGAAGGAGGAAAGGGAGTGGAGAAGGAGGGGGGTGAACACAAAGGATTTTATCGCTTTTATTCAGTGGTTGGCTTTTTTAATTTCATATATATTTTTTAATAATTGAGAAATCCATCGCAACTGGATTTGTTTAAACTTTTTATTAACAGGTCCATGTAAATTTTTGATTGCTGATTATTCAAATAACTGAACATTCTTCTGATGAAGGAATGTTTTTATTTCCCTATCAGCATAAATTGGCTACAAAGAGCAAAATGAAGCAGGGCTTGCTGCTGTGCTCTATCCCATAGGGATGGAGCCGGGAGGGGGGGTGCTTCCAGCTCCTCTCCTTACTCTGCTGGAGGACAGCAGTGCTCCTCAGCCTCTCCTGGGAAGGAGGTGCCTCATGCAGTAGCTCCTGTTGTCTGTCCTCCAAAAGGATGGCAAGGTGGAGAGGATGGGACTGGTTTTGGGGAGGGTGCAGCCCCTGGGAGGTCCTTGCTAAACAGATGTGAGCCCATTGCAAGTGTACCTCCATGTTCCCTGGGTAGTGCGTGCGAGTGGTGCTAGACCGTCTTCCTTAGGTTCAGCTCAGGCAATGATGTGTGCAGTTGCAGCGCTGAGCACAGAGACCTCCTTGCTGCCCATCCCAGCTGCGATGAGCGTTGGCACCGTCCTCATCTGTGCTCACGGCGTTGGATGTACTCTGTGCTTCGGCACCACTTTCCGCTTGTATTGCAGAGCTTTGTATTGGGCTTGGTTTTGTTTGGGACTGTCAGGCCCCTCTTTTTACAGCCAGCTTGCTACGTGGGATCATGTCCAGCTTCATTTCTGTTTGTTTTAAATGAACAGCTGCTTTTCTTTTTGCCCTCTTCAGGAAATCATCGAATTCCCTATCCTGAAGCTGAATGGCAGGACGATGGAGATCGAATCCACCTTTCACATGTATGTTCAGCCTGTGGTGCATCCCCAGCTTACGCCCTTCTGTACAGAGGTAAAGTGCAAAGGTTCCCTGGTGCTCCAAGAGTCTCCCTGGGAAGCAGGTTTCCATTGCACCAGGGGTTGGGATTGCAGCTTCACAGTGCGGCTGCAAGGCAGCATGTCATGCCAGCCTCGAGTTAAGGACAAGGGGAATCGTTTTTTGTCATTGCAGTAGCATGTAAATACATCAGTTTGGATTCATAAGTAACTCTAGCTATGATCTGCTAACTAAGATAGTTGTATTTACGACTAACTAACGTCTCACTTGGTGACCACAAAATAAAAAGCACTCATGTAGCTGATGCTCAAAATCCTGTAGTCTCTCTGTGAGCTCTTCATGATTTTGCCATGCTGCTCTTCGGTGGGGAAGGTCAAAGAGAGCATGGTCTGAGGGAATAAAGTGTTGTACGGCTGCGTGGTTCAGAGGCTCTAAATGATTCTCCTGTGGGCCTGCCTGTTGGGGTTTGATGAGTCCTTCAGAGTGGTAGGATAACCCATGTCTGTGTTTTTAAGACTTGCTTTCTGATGTCGTGCTTGTGGCGCACTTGAAATGATTGCTGGAGAAGTGGCCTCTTGTTACTTGGTTACCCTCATTGCCGAGGACAGCTGCTCTTGAGCTGCGGCCACCTTTCCCCAGATACAGACAAGAGGATGAAGGTGGTAAATGCAGTCCCTGAGGGTTCAAAGGAATAGGGGGGCAGGGGTTGTTTTTTTGGGTTTTGGTTTTGTTTTTTTCATTCAACACAAAAAATTAACTGTTTCTGCAAGTACGTTCTTCCTCCCTGTTGTAACCATCAAAACAAAGTTTAAGTTCCTTTTGCTTTGGGCTTTTTTTCCTGTCACTCCGCTGGTTCCATGTTGTCCAGCTCAGCGACTACAGTACTGACTGTGGGAACCAGGGTATCCAAGCTCTTCGTTCTGTCCCCATCTCATCTGGGATCATTGACACCATGGCATGTTTTCCCCGACCTCCATGGCTGCAGGTTTAAGCCCTTGAAGTGCTTGTCCCGCCTGTACTAACTTGATGGAAAAATGACTCCTCTGTGTTAGGTGAAGTCCCCTCCAGGACCAACCAGCGCCTTCCATATTTCCACATTGTAAAAACAAATACTTTTTTTTATTCTCTTGTAACTAAAAACCATCTGAAGGTATTTTATTTAAACTTTAAAAAAAAAAAAAAAAAAGAAAAAAAGACTAAGCACAGA
This sequence comes from Haliaeetus albicilla, assembly GCF_947461875.1. Taxonomy (NCBI): domain Eukaryota; kingdom Metazoa; phylum Chordata; class Aves; order Accipitriformes; family Accipitridae; genus Haliaeetus; species Haliaeetus albicilla. Next base: position 12,073,724 of record NC_091490.1, read on the forward strand.
AAACATTATTCCCAGGAGAGGGGCTTTCAGAAAGCTATAAATGTGTGAAAACAGAGGGTTATAATGGAAACGATTTTGCAACCTTAATGCTAGAAGGCTGGACAACTACTTTGGCTGTCCTTATACCCATGAGACTTGCTGGACATATGCTTGTACGAATGTGATAAATCTCACAGCTTGCACCAGATCTTTGCTAAAGCAACGTCAGTTTTGCATGTCATCTAAATTCTAGAGAGAAGTCATCTCACTCATTAACTCCCACCAAAATTCCTTTTTCTGGAAATTCCTCTGTTGCGTCCTTACCCCCGCTGCTAAAGGTTGCAGCTCTGTTCTTGCACAAGAGTCTACGTGACTTGCCTGGTGTGACTGTCCGAGCTGAACGGAGCCTCCAGCCTGCTGCAGCCTGAGGACATTGAGAGGTTCTCTGGATGCCAAGCTTGTGACTGAGACATTCAACCCAGAATGGACTGAATGGGACCAGCGGTGCTGGTTTCCCCATCTTCTCTTGCTCACAGGAGCCTGGAGCAGCTGTTGCTGTCTCTGCAGGTTTGTCTCCCCTGCATGGAGCCCTTGAGCAAGTGAAGCTGTGCGTGTGTGCTGCCTGCGCGTTTGCAGGAGTCCCCAGGATGGGCATGAGTGTCTCAGCTGCGGTGTTGTGCTGCAGGCTCTGCTGCTGACCTCGGTCTGGTGTCTTGTGTCCTGAGTTGGGAGCTGGTTTTAACCCTAGCCTGGAAGCCACCAGCTCCTGGGCAACCTCCCGCTGCGCCTGTGCTGCTCGGTTCACAGCATGGCCCCTGTCCCTCCTGGCTTGGCGGTCCCCCTGCCTGTTGCAGGGGCTGCCATGAGGTCCAGGGAGTGGGATTGTGCTGGAGGGGTAACTGGGCTTGTCCCTGGGCCCCGTATCTGGGGCTGACTTTGAAACCCTGCCTTCAGAGCCACAGGTGAGCTGGTCGTACTGAGGACCTTACTAAACAATTGCAAAAATGTTCTTTCATATTTGCAGCCACTTTTTTGTGGAGTCTGTAGTGGCTGCGTAGAGACCTGTGGGGTCAGTGGCTCCTGCTAGGCAGGTGCAGGGGTCAGCCCTGTGCTGCAAGTGTAGGTTCCCCTGAGACCCCCGGGGACAGAGCTGGGACGTGCTGTGTGTCCAGCTCCTGCAAAGCTGCTGCCCGCACAGCTCCAATGCTTGCCATTGACTTTCAGCTGGTTTATGTTTTCTGAAAAATACCCATTTTGCTAAATGCCAGTAAAGGGCTTTGTCTAGGCACCTCTACTTACAAAGGGTGAGATTTATTGGCCTCTTTGTCTACAAAGAAAGACCGGGCCTGATTATCAGATTGTACACCAGAGACAAGTGCTTAGGTAATCAGCAAACTGTCTTGGAGTAGAAATACGATGGTTTCCCAGATAAACTCTGTAGGAAAAGCAGTGGTGTTGGCATTACACGGGAGCCTGTCTGCTGTGCTGCTGCTTTTCCCTCTCCCCTCCACTTGCTGCCTTTGCTGGGAAGCAATAGGACTGCTTGGTATAGACCGTGTGGGAGGATTACTGGGGTTGCTCCATGTTACTCCTTGGGTCTGGAGTACCTCTCACATCCCTCTTCTTCAAGAAGGAAGACAGCACAGCATGGGAAGGGTGCCTGCAAGGGTGGAGAGCTTGTGGTCAACCTCAAGGCATCCCTTTGCATAGCTTTTGGTGTGTCTGTGCTCTCCCCTGGCTACAGGAGGTTCTTCTGACTCCCCACACCAATGGCCAGAAGCATGTCTTCCAGTGCTGGCTCACTCTTGTAGCCCTCCTCTGGTCCCCTTTCTCTTGACCTGCTTCTGTAAAAGAACAGGTCACAAGGCTTGGTGATGATGAGGGATGTGCTGAACGTTTAGACAGAGAAGGTGGAAAGTGCTTGGAAGTAGTTAAAGCTCATCATGCCTTTTTGGAAGATGCAAGTGGTTTGTCTGATGCCCAAGACAGTCCATGCCAGGAGCTTAAGTGAAAGGTTTCCTCTACACAAAAGGTGCTTGTACAGGTTTTTTCATGGTGCTTTGCTCTCTTTTTATGATTAATTTTTATTGATTTTTTTTTTCCTGAAGGAACAGACAATAAAAGTACAAAAAAATAAATGTCTTATAGCTTGTTTATGTTCCCAAGTACCATGTGCTTCTTGGGATCGCCAGTGAAACTTTACAATTGTGCAGTTTTATGTCTTTATACTTTATCAAAGGTGCAAGACCAGATAATGCTGCAGAGACCCAATGCACTAGGTTGGGTGTTACAGATGGACATAACTGATAAGAAAGGATCAGAAGGGGTGAGAGAGTAGAAATCTGGTCCCTTTTGAGCACTCTCTGACCTGTATTGAAATGTACCCACGGAGCAGGTATATCCCTTTGTATTTGTGAGTGCGATTTCTGCAGCATGAATCTTGTGTCCATGTGTGCTTGGCGATGTGTTCTTGTGTGGATAAGTTGGTACTTTGCTTGGCCTGGCAAGGAAGGAGGGAAGGAGTCTTGGGCAAGATCAAGCAGCGACTCTTTGGCGGGACCTCTGTGTCCACCTTCCTGTCCCTCCCTCCTCCTGATGGGAAATGTCTGGATGCGGCCATTTCACCCTGTCCTCCCATGGCCATCAGGGGTGCGGCACTGAAGAGATGCAGTCCTGAAGGTGCCTGGAGGGGTAGAAGCCATTTACACCAGTGCCGGCTGTGATACTGAAAGGTTGCCTGTCATCCTTAGTACAGGAAAGACACGGACCTGTTGGAGCGGGTCCAGAGGAGGGCCACAAAAATGATCAGAGGGATGGAACACGTCTCCTGTGAAGAAAGGCTGAGAGTTGGGGTTGTGCAGCCTGGAGAAGAGAAGGCTCCAGGGAGACCTTACTGCAGCGTTTCAGTACTTAAAAGGGGCTTATAAGAAAGATGGGGACAGACTTTATAGTAGGGCCTGTTGTGACAGGACAAGGGATAATGGTTTTAGACTGAAAGAGGGTAGATTCAGACTAAACATAAGGAAGAAATTTTTTATGACGAACATAGTGAAACACTGGAACAGGTTGCCCGCAGAGGTGGTAGATACCCCATCCCTGGGAACATTCAGGGTCAGGTTGGACAGAGCTCTGAGCAACTTGATCTAGTTGAAGATGTCCCTGCTCATTGCAGGGGGGGTTGGACTGGATGACCTTTAAAGGTCCCTTCCAACCCAAGCTATTCTATGATCCTTTCCCAAAAGCTCATCTTCACACACTTCCAGAGGTTTGATCTGAGCTGCCCTCTGAGAGGTAGAGCCAACACTTTGCAGTAGGTGAGCTGTCCACCTCTGCCAGGCAAATGCATGGAGAGAAAGATGGCAAGAAAAGCAAAAAACCAAGCCAGTGAGCTTTAAAAACTGCTCTAAAAAGCCATGCGTTAATCTCTCAAATCTGTTTGTCTCTCAGAGCATGGGAAGTCTGTAGGTAGCAGTTGTTACCCAACTAAAATACAGATTAATATAAAAACAGTTTCTGGAATATAAAGGAGTGTTTGTGTCCCTCCACTTCCTTAAAATTCCACCTCATAACGGCTTGATGAACTTGAGAAACCCACCTAGAGGAACTCGGCATTCTTAAAATTAAAATACTTCCCCTAAAAGGTATATATTACCATTCCATGGAAGTCACTATGAGAAAATAATCTTTCTACTTACAGCTTATTCAGTGAGTCAGGTATTTGGTATTCATTAAATGTAATTACAGTTTAATTGGAGTTTAATCTCTTTTTTTTTTTTTTTCCTTCCTCTGAGTTCAGTGCTGTAAGCCAGCAGCCAAAGAAACAGAGAGGTAGAAACCATTGAGCTTATTTCAGTTGCCACACATTTAATAAAGCAGAGCCCCGTGGTTTGTGAGAGGGCTTATGTTTTACAAGTAGGCTGAGCTGGTCTGCGTGGAAGAGTTACTCCTGGGTGGTGGTGGGGCTGTCAGCACGTCTTGACTGGACGCTGTGGCTTCTGGAGGCTTGGATGTATGTGCAGGCAGCAGGGCATGCTCCTAGGCTGTGTTTGACCTTTATTTTATGAAAACGTGCGAGATGTGTAGCTTCAGGAAAGTGCCACATGAAGTGAAATCCTGTAGTGTGCACTTGTTTTAATAATGATTTTTTTAATTACTTGGGTGCATTGATGGCAAGCTACTGACCTCCGATATTCAATATGTTAAAAGACAGTTTTGTCAGTTGGAAGACAGACAGAAAAATTATCTATTTTCCATGTGCCTCAAGCTATCCTGGGCAGACACAGGCAGAGGCCCATGAGACTGCATCTTTTTATGCATGTGTCTAGCTTTAAACAGCCAAGCAGTTCAGTAGGACTATCTGTTGGCAGGACCTGCTCCTAAGGAACCTCCTGGAAAACAGAGTAGACCAGGGTGCTGGAAGAAAGTGGTTTTCTTCAGATTTCATTCAGTTGTTTTAAATACAATTTTGAAATGCAGAGAGATGCTGTGATGGACTATGGGAAAGCGTGCATGCTGCCTGCCCAGCGCAGAGGAGGTTGACTGTGTCCACCCTGGGTCTCACTTACCAATAGTGGTCTATTCTGTTAATCTAACACCATGCAACTTTGGTGTCACCGCAATAGCAGGGGGATGACCAGAGACTCCGGTAGTTACTGCTGCCTGTGCAACATCAAAACTGGTAAAATGCATTTTGAAAAAGGGTAGCATTTTGGGCATCATGCCAGTACATGAAGCAGAGGGCACCACTGCTCCCCAGGTAGATCCTGCCCTGCTGAGAGTTTGCTGTTTTGTGGTGTGGGTAGGAGCCCACCTACATTTCTGTTTGGGATGAAGCTGTGCCCTTGCCCATGGCTGGGGAGCTGCCAGGGTCACTCTGCTGTGGATGGCTTCTCAGCAATGTCCATGTGGGTCATAGGAGCATGTTTTGGTTGCAGCGAGATGGACAGGAGAGGAGACCTCTCTAATGATCTTTTGAGTGCTGCTCTGATGCGTGCTTTCTGTTTGTCTCTCGTTTCAGCTGACTGGGATTATTCAAGGCATGGTGGATGGGCAGCCAAGCCTCCAGCAAGTGCTTGAGGTAAGCAGAGTAACCTTTAGTTCCCGAACTCTGACCTCTGGTCCTGTCGTCCCCTCTTCATCTCTTTCCCTGCACCCTCCCCTTGCTGAGAATCGAACCGCGTAATTTGACTATGATTACAGCTTCATTAGAATAACATTTGCTGTCACATTGGTGACATGCTGCTGAGAGTATTGAACCATTGATCTGTCATCTCCAGCTGTTCATGTCAAGGGTGCTGACAAGATATCCAAACTCCTGCCAGTAGATAGGATAAGAGGCGATTCTTGCTTGAGCCAGTTTTAAAGCACCAAGACATTGCTTGAGACCACCGCTCCGGGAGCTTCTTCCTTCATTTTCTTTCCCCTCCCGTAGCACTTTATTATATTAATTTTTTCTACCTATTTAAATGCTCAATAGTACATGTAGTATAGAAAGAAAATGCCTCTAAATCTAATCTGGAGGATGTGTGAATGCAGATATAGCCCTAATAATGCCATCTGCTTAATGTTGAATTCCTACAGCATTTAGGGCTTAATTAGCTTGGAAGTATTTCTCCATCAATAGCTTTTGTTGGTAGTCAAATACTGAAGGAAACCTCCTCAAGCAGAGCCCGCTTGGGCTGCAGGTTGGTGTTCGATGCATTGTTTCTGTCAGGATTTCCACTGCTGTGTTACCTAATTGTTCCTAATCAGAATAATTGCAACAATTGCTTATCTGAGGAAATCAAATTAAAGGCTTTAAAATCCTCCATGGAGACAGCACTTCATGGGGCTCACATCAGGGAGTGTAGAAAGGTTACCGCTGCTGTCCCTCGCTCTGGGGAGCCTCATGCAGGGCAGGCTGGAAGATCCTGGCAGCCCAAGGGAGGCAGAAGTGTGGCTGAGAGTCTGGATGCTGCTTTGAGGGCAGCTTTACTCCAGAGGGCTGTTGTACAATAACTCGCAGAAAGAAGCGCCGTCGTCTGCCGGAAAGGCTGCGGCAGTGACACGAGGCTGAAGACAGTGCTCTGTGAAGGTGACGTCTTGCATCCATGCAAACCCAACTCTCCCCAGTGTTCTCCAGAGAGCACGTAGCAGCGGTGCACGTCCATAAGCATACAAATGCCTGTGCCTGCTTCCCCAGGAGGGAGAGCCCTCTTTGCCTGGATGGGTGAATGTACATAGCTGCTGGACTATTATAGAAAATGGTTCATTCTATTTCTATGGGAGCTTCTTATGAGTGTGGAAACATTTCTGTAGATTATTTTTTTTTGTGGCTGAAAAGGTGTTCATACAGCTGCATGTTTCTAGGTTAAAATGAGATTCAGGTCAGGCAGCTTCTGGGGCGTGCTAGTTTATTCAGGAGCAGAAGGTGTTGAGCAAGGGAAAAGAGGAGGGATTTCTCTTGCTGAAGCACTAGAAATGCTGCTAGTGAGGCTGCATAATAGCAGCGGATTGCCTGTCACCTGCCACTGGAAGATTTTGGGTATGACATTTGCTGGTTCTAGCTGGAGTAAGTGTCTATGCAGCGGTTTTAGTCTAGGTTAATCCCTGAGGTGGACGTGCATCCTCCAGATTAACGTGGCCCATTCTGAAGTGGATCCAGAACATCTGTCCCTATGGGAAGTTGATCAGGAACAGTGGATTCACTTTAAATCCACACTGTACCCTGCACAAGCACCACCTCAGAACTGTAAGGAGGAAAGAGAGACCCAGCCTGGAGAGGAAGGGGACATGTAGCTTTGTTTCTTACTGCTGCACAGTGCCTGTGTGTGCCCAGCCTTTCCATTTCTCCCCCTCTCCCATATCCCATTGGAGGCATATGAATTGGAGCATGTGAGAAATGCTGTAGGTGAGGGGTAGCATCCCAGGACGCCCATGTTTTCTCCTCACTGGAGGGAACACAAGTTATGCTCACTGTGAGCCCATTTGGTACAGGGAGAGGAAAAGTGGAGGAGGAATGCCAGGTAACAGTGCAGTTGTATTGTCCCGTTAACGCTGCACAACTTCCATCCCTCCACAAGCAGAGCTGCTGCAGTGTCTGATAAGATCGTCTCTGCTCTGGTTGCCTGATGTCTCCTATCAGAAATCTTCAAAGGTCCAAACGTGCTGTTGTTGAGATGGCAAGCAAAGAGAGAAGAGAGAGAGGGAGAGGGTGGATAAGATCACAATTTTCTTCTCTCTTGATTGCAAGCAGCTTATCTGAGTTTAACTGTTGTGGCTCGGCCTGTCTCTGCAAAACTCATCCCCTTTTCTTGCCTTCCTTTCAGAGGGTTGACGAGTGGATGGCGAAGGAAGGCCTCTTAGATCCCAGCGTCAAGTCGATTTTTGTGACCTGTGGAGACTGGGATTTGAAAGTGATGTGAGTATGGAAGGGGAGGGAGATTTTTCTGGGCTTCATTGCTCCATGCTTGCCTGTAGTGCATATGTCTTTGTCCTTACAAGCCTCCAACTGTCCCTAGTCTTTGTTTCTTAGGGAAATCGCTGTTTGCCATGAGTAATTTGGAGTGGAGGCTTGTTGAAGAAGACAGATGGGTGCTGGGCATAGTGGAAGATCACTGTGTAGGATATTCCCTATAGCAAATGAATCCTTTCAGAACCCCAAGAAAGGTTTAAACTGGAGCTTTGTGATGTTTTCCCTTTTATCCAATATACTTTCCAAAGGGATGGATATTTCTGAGCACATACATGGAACTCTTGTTTCTGTACACCCAAATCGAGCAGTGGTCCTTAGTTGACTTCCACGTGCAAGACTTTCTGTCATCTTGGTACAGTAACTGGATGTGAATCACAGAGTAGTCTTTGGAAAGAGAATACAAGCCAAGTCTGGCATGCTTCATCAGTGTTCTTATTGTTAAGGTCATCTTACAGTCACCCAGCAGATGATCTGGAGAGTACCAGGTGGGGACCTGCACTGGGATCTGCAAGTGTCAGTGTATGTGTGTGTTTTGTTATGAAAATAGCTAGACTACCAACCTAAAAATGTTATTCAAAAAACTGAGTTAAATGTCTAAGAATTAGATTAGTGTAATCTGTAAGGTATTTGCAGATCAGTGTCATATTCTGCTGAATTCACTTGGATTCCTATAATCTCGCTTCAGCTTTTCATTTCCTCAGAGTGCTGGATAAAGACTCCTGTTGTTATCACACTGGTAAAGCATGGGCTTGACACGTCCAATGCTAAACTGACATGCACAACTCGTTAGTAGTGTTACTTGGTTTTCACTGTGACGTTGATTTCCTCAAGTTGGAAGCCTAAATAAACTGCATACAGCCTGGGAGCAATCAACACCAGTTCTTCCCTGCAGAGTGGTCTTTGTAGAGTGGCAGTTCCTTGCCTCTTCTTGGTATGATTAGTGACACATGAGATACGAGGACCGAAACAGCAGCACAGGCACTAGTGGAGATGAGAAATGTGCCGTGCTCCAGACAGAAGTGTGGTATGCAAGCTTTTGAGTCAATATCTGGGTCTCTGCTGGGGCAGTGTCCAGAGCTGATATATATTGCCAGTTCCTGTGTTACTGGTTTAAATTAGAAGTGAGGCTTATTTTATTTCATATATTATGTTTAAACTTTTATTAGAGACCAGCACAAAGACAGGTGCAGGGATGTGCTAAACTTCTGTTTCTCATCCGTTCTCTTTTTTCAGTTCTTTACTCCTGTATTGCTGTTCTGAGAGTCCAGTTTACCACTTTTCATGATGGCTGTGAGGAACAGAGTTATCTTTGCTCAAAGCCCATCTTTCTATCACTTTCACAGTGGGATGACAAGGTTCCCAGATAATGACATCCTAACTTGGTGTCTGTATGGAGTGGGCAGCCTTCTGGATGTTGGGGTTTTTTTGCTTCAGAGCTCTATAGTGGGAAAATAGAGGTAAAGATGAGCCACATTTCTGGTGAGCCGTAGAGGTTGTGGGGTGAGCTCACTCAGCAGGACATGCAGTTCTGGAGCAGAGATACTCAATTCGCCATTTGCAGTGGTCTCTCGCATGGATTGTGCCTCACTAGTCAGCTGGAAAAGAAGACTCCACTCCTGGCTATGAGGTTGCAGCGAGTGGTTCATTTCTCCCTCTTCCTTTTAAAAATTTTTTTTAAACCATTAACTTCAGAATTCAATCCTGAAGCGTCTCCAGGGCAAAGCAGAAAATATATTTTGTGTTTCCAGCCACATGGATAGTGGGAGTCTGGCTGCAGCCGCTTGGTGAGTAGCACATCACGCCACTCCATCGCCGATTGGGTGCCGCAGCATGGAGCGTCACATCTGATTAGCGCCGTGCCGGTGAATGAGGCTTGAGTGAGGACTCCCTGCCAGCCCTGACTTGTCTCATTTCCTATTACTTTTATCCGTCACCACAAATGCTGAGTCTCCCTCCTGAACTAATTAAGTTTGCCTGTGTTTAGACACATTGCCAAATAGGGTTTAGCAAAGCAGAACTGAGCATCTCTTTTTAAAGAGGGAAGGCAGAGAGCTGAAACAAGGCCGCTCAGACAGGGAGATAGAGCCTGAGAGATGTGGAACATCTAGGAGTATTCCAGGGGATCACCTGGTGCTTCCCTTCAAGACTTGCGGTGTAGCTGGTGCCCTTTGCGACTGTGTCAAGACCACACATGGGACACAGAAGGCACTGGGGCAGTGGGAGGGGAGGCAGTGCTGCTTGTCCACATTTGGAGGAGTGTGTTGATGGAAGCTTTGCGTGGTAGAAACCCCACTAGGTTCCAGAGGAATTCAGGACAATGAGGTGAGTGCAGTGCTTCCTGGCTTAGGCAGCGGCAACTTGGGGCAGGTCCATTCCTAACTCTGCTGCTCCTGCTTGCTTGGTAGTGACAGCTGCCTGCAGAGCTGCCTGCGAAGCAAGCTGCAGTCCTCTTACCCAGTGTCTTGTGAGGTTTGGAGTTCCTGTCCTCCATTGTCCTTAGCTCAGCTCTTGGTGGGAAACCATGCAGCCTTGTTCCTGGCTTCTCCAGCAATGACCTGGGCATTTAGTTTGGCTTCTATCTGCCTGTGCTGTTGAAGAGCTAAGACATGGTATCTTCTGGACAGGGCTGTCTACTGTGAGTGCTTCCAGTGGGTGCCACTGGTAGGTGCCAGGGCACTGGGAGGCACAGTGGGGTGAGCAAACTGGATGGGGGGAGTGGCTGGAACAAAGAGGAAGACTCTACAAGCCTGTAAATGGTGGATGTGGGGACAAGGTGGGGAAATAGCCCTGTCGAAGCCAGGAGTTACAATATGTATAGCACTCCTAGCTCAAAGAAAAACACCAGAGGAATAGTGATTGTCAAGGTACTGCTCTCTGCTGATGGTGTCTAGCGGTATCTGAGTCTGCAGGATTCAAGATGGAAACTCAGCTGCTAAAGGACCTGTGAAACCTCTGCTTGGCTCGGGGATCTTCAGGGAATGAGGCGCTGTGTGGCTACAGACTTGTTTCTCTGGAACATTGGAGCTTTCTTGGAAGATCACAGAGCTGTTTGTCTGGCTTCGCTCTGACAGCAGGGGAGCTGGGTGCCCAGAAGAGGACACCAAGCATCTGGGAAGGGTTCGTGGACGTTCAGCATGAGTCGAGGTCCTCGGCCATGCCACCAAAGGCTTTGTCATGGGTGTGGTGCACCATCAGGAGAGTCCCTGTTGGAGGGATTTGGTCACTGCTGGAGAGAGCCCATTGTGCTAGAGGGCTCAGAAATGGAGCACTGCTCCTCTACTGGCTGCGCTTGGATCCACCGGCTTTCAGCGCTGGGTGTGTGTGAGCCAGGCTGGAGTCGGGGAGACAGCAGCTCTCCTGCCACCCCTCCCTTTCCCTCTTGTTAAGATGCAATTTCTTTAATGAGGAAAACCTCTTGAGTAGGAACATCACCTTTCTGAAGGCTTGTCCTGACAAGGCAGTTCAAGCCGACAGAGTCGCATATCAACTTCAGCAAATATCAGTCACTCATTACAGAGACTCTTCTCCCCCACCACCCCCCAGCAACACCCCTCGTTCCCAGACAAGGGAATGAATCACACTGCTGCTCTTGAATACATCATGACAAGTCGTGGTTCTAATGAGAGAGGGCCATTCATTCTGGGTGGAAAGTTCCCTGTGTCGACACAGAAATGTTATTAATTAAAGAGAGCTACCTGAAGCAAAAGATGAAAGGAGCACCAGACCTGCCAAGCTAAAATATGAGTGGGGATACAGCCTCGTTAGGCACACGGTCCTAGGGCCTCCAAGTGCTCAGCAGGAGGATTCCTTTAGCCTGTTGCAAGGAGCTATCCTCCAAGTTTAACAGCTCCAGGGATGGATTCAGATACCTGGTGTAGTCTGCTTTAGTGCTTGGCCCTCATCCTGCACCTAGGATGGAACTGCCACTATTCATTAAGCAACTTGCATTGATGTGGCATTGGGTGGCGAGGGTAACGTGCCTCTGAAGGGCTGAGGGAGCTGCTGACTGCAGGAGACGGTTTTAGTGGAAAAGAGGGTACTTGGTGTCTGCCAGGGTTGAACCCTTGTAATGTAAGCCCTTTAGTGTGGTTTATCTCCTCTGAAATGTCAAATTGCCTCCCTCCGTGTATGGAACTGGTTTGCCTGCTCTTAAGCACAATGTGAATTAATCTCGGCAACCAAAGCAGCATTTTTACTGTGTGTTCATAGCTACAGAGCTGAGATATGGTGAGGTTAAGTGATATGCCTATGGTTGTGCAGGCAGAGGCAGAGAAAGGAGCTGAAGCCACATGTGCTGAATCTCAGACCTGCACGTTAATGTCAAGAGCATCAGTTAATCCTTCTTCTTCCAGTTTTGGATCATTCCGCAAATGTGTTGAACATAGGTAAAAATGCATGTAGGCTTTGGTCTGTATAGCTCTGACATGAAGATGCTTGTACTGCACTTACTGTGGCTGATTAGAACATGCTAATTTATGTCTTTACAGGAAACTACTGCTCAGAAGTTTTTTATTTTCTTAAATAAGTGTTAAAAGGCAAGTACTCTCTAATATAGTGCTAAAACAGTGAAGTGTCTTGAAATGTTTATAGCCTTTGGTGCTCTTCCTAGGTTGCATATTAGTAAATTCTGAGCAGTAAATTATACCATTGCTTAATTTTATCTTACTGTTTTAATTCTTTCTTTGCAAGTTACACAGGCTGGGAGGATGCTTGCCTTCTCAGACCAGCTCCGAGTGTGGCAATGGGTTGGTGTTTTCAACCTTCTGTCCTGGAGGCTTGGTTTGAGATCAGCCTTAGGTCATGAATGAAGAAGGATTGATGGTGTTAGCGTCCCTTGTGCATGCCGTTCTTTATCACAAGAGCGGGAGGGGGTTGGTAGCCTCTGCCTGGGGGAGAAATTGCAGACAGCCACTGAATGGAGTGAGTGGGACCGCTTGAGTAGCTGTGGGGAAAGGCAGGAGAAGGCGTAGGGTGGGCTGGTTGGGTGGCAGGAGGTATGTTCAGAGGGTGGCTTTGAGAGTAACAAGAAAGAGCTGGCAACTGAAAGATAACATAGTAATCTGCATTTAAAAACAATAAAACAATTCCTTTCCAACCAAGCAAAGATTAGCTTGTTGTTGCTGCTTTTAGTGGGGGTCATTTTGCTGACCAAGCCTACAGTGTATCTCTTCATGGGGTTACATTGGCTGAAGGAAGAGGGTGGTGTGAACTACAGTGCAGGGATGGGACTGAGTATCCAGGGTCAGGAACCTTTCGAGTCAGCTTTGCTGATGGAGTCGTTCATGTAATTACATCCTAAAGTGCTTTGCCAGAGCTAAGCAAGCAAGCCTTGTGAGCATGCTCTTCTCTAGCACTTACAGGGAGTAGCACTGACCCCATTCACTTCTGCAATCCTGCAGTCCAGCTTTTTGTTTTTAAAGGAAATTATATTACTTCTGCAAAATAAATTTTGGGTTTTAAGATGCCCTCTCTGTACTCTCTTCTTTAAAATGAATGTAGCACACTTGACTTTTGTTACCCTTCTGCAGTGGTTCCCCTGGCTGTCTCCTGTTCTTGCCTTTGTTTGAAATCCATTGGTTGCTGGAGCTTCTGCAGGTTACGTTGTCCGAGATGTGTGACTGGGAATGCCTTTGGGTTAAGCTTTGGACATGAAATCTTTGCACAGGGATCATCATGCAACGGACTATCACCTTCAGGTCTGCTAGTTGTCTGGCACGTCATAGCAAAGACATTTGTCATAGTCAGGGCTGTAGTGGCCACAGATTTATTGAGCTGTGATGCCTGACACACTCTGGGGAGCATGGACTCTGCTGCCTGGGAATTAGGACCAAAGAAGTTGGAAACAGCAGGAAAGATGGTGGAGAAACTTGGAATAAATTTACAGTGTAGGGGGGAATGAGACAGGCATTGCATCAAGTACTTTATTTCCAGCACTGAACCATTGGGATGGGGTAATGAATGGAGAAGGTGGATTTTCCATCCCTAGGTAACCTAACTCAAGCTGTGTTTGGAAACAGTCACACTGAACTGAATGCAAGCTGTTGGTCTTAGTGTCATCTGCTCATACAGTAAGGAGCCATAATTCCCTCTGCAGCAGGAATTGCTAAGGTGAATTCTGTGTCCAGTGTTATAATGAATTCAGGCAAAACAGTTTCAAAATCAATGGGTCTATAATGGATATTTGGTAAAAAGCACACCCTGGCCTTTGTATGAGAGAGCCCTCTAATAGCAACTCAGCATCATGGTTATCCTGTGCCCTGGGGAACTGAAAAGCTGGTTGGCTTGGGGACTACAGAGGATAAACAACTGGCGGGCTGTTTGCATCTGAGTTTTGTCGTCTGCGGCATGTGTGAAAAATAAGATTAGCTTCACAAAGTGTGAATTTTCTTTATTACTTCAAAAAGCTTAATTTTTCTAGCATTAGACAGCTGTAGTGTTTCATGCTGGGGCTAAAATGTCAGCTGTCTCCCTTTGGATCCCAGCTTTTCTTACTTCCCAGCTGAAGCAAAGCAGTTGTGTGTTGGCACCAGCGCTGCCTTCCCAGTGGCTTGGCTGGGAGTGGTGCTCTCATGGGTTCTCTGCTTAGAGAGCTCTGCTTGAAAAATACTGCCAGCCTGGGAGCAGCGTCTTTTCCCTTTCACTTGCTCTATTCAAGCCTTGTATAAGTCAGTAGCTTTCTTGAAAGCATTTTATTTTGTTTGCATGTTTGTTTCCTGTTGGGAGCCATTTTCCTGGATGGGTTCAGTCCCTTTCTTCCTGAAGCTCCTGGCTGGCAAAGACCTACTGGGCCATCTTGAGGTCATCCCTGGTATTTTCCCTCCAGCATATTCTCATGTGCCTTGTCCAGCAACTCTCTGTATCCTGAGGAGTGGATGGCTGGGTGTGTGCAGGACTCTCGGGAGGATGCTGGAGCTGCAGACTAACTTTTTCAGCTGAGTCCATTCCACGTTGGAGTCACCTTTTTCTGTGTGTTTGGCCAAGGTGCTGCCCTCAGCCTGGCACCCTGAAGATGGTGTCTTGTGCTCTGAGATTGCTCCAGACCAGGTGTTAGCAATGATGTGAGGCACGTGGAGGTGCGGTACAGGAGGAAAGAGCAGAATAGAGGAGTTGGGGAGAAGAAGACTGAGGAAGTGGTGTGGTGTGCTGCCGGGGCTGTGTGCGGGAAGCTCGTACTGCCCAGGACTTCATCCTGCCTTGGTCCCACCAGCCTTCTCTGCCTCTGTGAGCAGGGCTTTCTCCTCCCCTCTGCCCAACACCTACAGGCTGGGACACCTTTTGTTTTCCCTCCATAGGTGCCTCTTGGTCATCCCTAATTTCCCTGCGTCAGTTTTTCCATCTTGGGTGTTGAGCCAGGTCTCGGTGCTGACCGTCGGCCAGCGTGCCGGAGGTGCCTGGGCACCGGCTGAGTTCAGCTCCTTGTCCCTGCCTGCAGTCACGTGTGTCCCCTGCAAACCAGGCAGAGGGAGGAGGCTGGTGGGAGGTTGCCAAGACCTCTCCTCCAGCTCGCTGTGCTCCCAGCTCTGAAGAGAACTGTTACATTTTATGGACCATTTAGCTTCCCAATGGTGATCCTAATTCTTCACAGCATGTATGTGCCATTTCTTGGTTATTAAAAGGACCCCTGAAAAGGAGCTGCCCTCTGAGTCAGTGTTCTTCCATGCAGTTAATTGCAGGAGGGTTTTGCTTAGACTGTGAGGCTTAATATTTCCAAACTGTCCCTGTGCTAAGAGGGTGAATTAATACGTAGGTCTCCCCGCGGCTGCAGGGACTGACCCTTTGCACACCGCCAGTAAGCAGGTGGGGGAAGAACACTTCTGCCGGGAGTAATTCAAACTTGGAATTGCTGTGGAGGAAGTCCACTTGCTTTCTGCATAGAGATCAAGGGCGCTCTAAGGGCTGACTGGCCAGGTGTCTCAGTCTTTCATCTCTATATCCTTATATTGTGTGACACTTCAGGTGCCAAAATAGCTTCCGTTCCTTGGGGCCCAAGCAAGCTCCACACTTACTGGGAAAGAAGTGATTACCTTGGACTGACAAGTCAGCCAAAGGATGGATAGCTGTGGCTGCACAGCAGGTGTGAGATGGATGGATGGGTGGGTGGATGGATGGGAGGTGGTTCAAGGGGAGGTTCTTGCCAAGCCACTGCGCTGCGTATGAGAAAACAGAGACGGCAAGCCATTTTCTGTGTATTTCAGGTGTGAGGAAGATGCTGAGGTCCCCTGGCATTGCGAAATGCCAAGTGAAATGTTACTGCCATGCGGAGCACAGCAGCATGTCAGGATTAATGAGACTGGTGTAGGGAGAGCACACGTGGCCGGTCTGGAGGGTTAATGTGTGTGAGGGGGATAGGCTTAGGCAGGGGTTTGTCATCAGGGTTGCCATGCTTGGGAAGCACGGTCTAACGGCAAGACCACATGAAAAGAAATTGGAGCTTGCAAGGAGAGCGCTAAAAGTCATCAGTTGCCAAAGTTTTTTTGCGTTTGCTGCAGGCCTGAAGCAAATCGCTGGCTTAAGGGGCTCTGAGCACCTGGGTCTTGCGCTGGATTTACAGGTAAGGTGAAATTAGGAGGGGGCTAAGTGATTAATTCCTCTTGCTGTGACCAGGATGGGAGATGATTCTGACTTGCCACTTCTCCTCAGAAGTTTCTTCAGAAGCTGGTAAGGACTCTGGTTGTGAAACCCGAGAAGCAAAGAGGATCCCTGGGTGCCTGACAATTCCTTTTCTCTGCTGGTTCTTTCTCGCAGGCAGCCTCGGGCTGCCTGTCTCTTTGTTAAGAGAGTGACAGCAATGTGACACCGTGAAAATAATTACTAACAAATCACGGTGGTGACTGCAAACAGCTCGCTGTCTTCAGAGGCATGTCAGGGAGCATTAGAGCAGGGCCGTGGGAGCGGCAGAGCGGCTAGGGGCTCTTTCTCTGCTGTAGGCTGAGGGAAGATCTTTGGAGACCTTTGGCGCCTGCCACCCCCACATCATTCCCTTCTCGTTGGCTTTTTCTTTCTTTCCTCCCTTCCCTGCCTTTGCCATCAATAATTAAGCCCATTAATTGCACAGCGAGTTCAGGAAAGCTGCGAATGGTAAGACTGGGCTTCTGCCTTCCCTGGATTCAGCAGCCAGCCACAGAGCAGCAGAGGAATTTCTGGAGGGGTGTCGTTGGCAGAAGCACATCCAAGCTGTGTTTCCTATCTTGTAGCCCTTGTGTGTTGCCCAGGGCGGTAATGTTTATTAGCTGTGTACCCCTAGGAGTTCATGGGCTGCTGGTACAGTTGAAGAATGGCCTGTGTCCTTGTCCTCGGGAGCCTCCAGTCTCAGTGAACCTGAAAGTAGGTTTGTATTTGTGTAGAGCATCATGGCAAATGTGCAGTCAGCTGGTATCTCCAGAAAAAAAATGGGCAGAGGCATGAGAGGTCCTTCCAGGATGCAGTAGGGACGGTGCAGATCAGTGTAGCTGAAGCTGCAGGTGAAGATGATCCTTCAGAGATTAAACAGTGGACAGGTCACAGGTGAAGAAGGTGGTTGGTACCAAACAGCAGCTGGGGGAGTCTCTGCAGGGATGAGGCTGCTGTGGCTGTGTGGGAACAGGGACCCTTCTGCAGAGCTACATGGACAGAGTCTGAGAGTAAGCTTTCTATAAAGCCTTTCTTTATATTGCTATAAAGCTCCCTCCAAAGGGAGGGTCTGGCAGAGATACCGATAGGAAACCGGAAAGCAGTTGCTGGCTGAAGTGTCCTTCAGCAGCATTGATAATCAAACCCCTGGGCAACCTTTGAGACAGGAGCTCACAGCCTCCCCTCCTTGTTCTTGGTGGTGTTTCATCCTCTGGTTTGAGAACAGGCTGTGCCGTCTGGGAGTTACCTGTATAGAGAAGCACCCTGCGAGGGGAACCAGAAGGTGCGGGTAGGAGTCCACTCCCAGGCACCTGCTCCACCGAGCAGCTCTTTCCCATTCCCCTAGTTACTCAAGTGATTTTCCCAACTGTCACATCTGTAAATAATGTTGCTGGCATATCTAGCTAGATGCAGAGTGGCGATGGAGGGGGGAGGGCTGCTGCTGAGGGTGGCTGTAACAGCCCCTCTCCCCGACTCATACAATATTTATGCAGGGCTGGAAGTCGGCGGCACTGACCTCCGGGTCATGCTGTTAAACAGCTCCCGCAGCCCCTGCATCCTAATTGCTGCACTTGTCCTTTGCTCTGGAGGATTCGCTGCGCCTTCTCTCTGGCGAAGCAAATACTAATGGCAGCTTGTGCTTGGAGGTGGGGAGTGGTCTCTTCCCCACAAGGAAAAGACAAACTTGTTCCCCCTTGTGCAGATGTAATTTGCAGCTGCACAGAAACGTGTGCTCGGACGCTGTTACATGACGTGCCAGGCTCCCCACTGCTGCCGGCCTGGGGGCTGCCGAGAGCCCGTGAAGCTGTTGTGCGTCTAATTTTGGGTTGTGTATCATCGGAGGGGATAGGGAGGGGTTTACCCCATCCCGCTGGCTCCTTATAGGATTTCTGTCTTCCCTTTAGTGGGGAGAGGGAAGAAGAGGCAATCACAGAAGTCAGATGAGAGAGTAGACCTGGATGATGTGGTGCAAGAGGGCAGAGATGGTGCCAGGAAAGAAGAGGGGCTCAAAGAGCATCACAAGACAGATTGGTGTATTTTCTTGTAGATAAATGATCTGCTTCAGTGAGTGGGAAGAGAGGTGATGTGGAAGGCCAGAGACCCTCTGTGTGGGTGAGGGGCTCCTGCCCCCCTTGCAAGTGGTACAGCTGTGGCTGGAGGTAGAGAGGTTTTTCAGCTGGCAGGCAGGGGCTTTCAGCTGATTCAGGTGGTTCAAGAAAGCCCAGCAGATAAAGCCCTTTGATTGCTAGAGCTGCCATGGCTTTCCCCCATGCTGTTTGGCTGGGCTCCATCCTTGCTTGGGGCTTCACGTCGGGTGTCTGCGAGTCTAGTGACCTGACTGGCCACCCGCGTCCCTTATCCTGCCTTTCTGAGTTGGCAGGTCGCCTTTGTGACTGGAAAAGTGCTGTTTAGACTGGAGACTAATGGCCTTTAAGTGACATGATTGTATTATGTTAAGCGTCTATGGGCTTTACCATTAGGCACTAAACAGTTTATGACTCATAGCAGAGAAGCCCTTGTCCCACAGAGTTTATACGCTAAATGGTCTGGACAGGCAAGGCATGGAAAAGACGAGGTTTCCTCCTGCCTGTTGCACAGCAGGTCTGAGGAAGGACTGGGACAGGACGTGTCTTAGTTCTAGATCAGTGACTTGCTCTAGGTCTTGCATGCTCTGGTTTCCTGGGGAGAAACACTTCTGCAGTGGGAATTGTGCAGTGGGAGGAGAAGCGTGTTTAATTTAGCTTAGTTTTTGTGCATGTTTTGGTTGTGAGGGGGCTTAGACACGATGTGTTGCGGGTGCATCCATTGCATCAGATATATTCCCTTACTCAGTGCGTAATTACAGTATTCTGCAGCAGGAGTCTGAAAACTCCTTCTTAAAACAGCTAGTATGCAGAGGACCAGGCGATTACTAAATTAGCGTCTGTATGAAAGACTTCTAAGGGACCATATAGATGGAGAAAGGACATGCTCTGTGTAATCAGGCTCTGCTGCAGCATGAATCACAGAATAATTTAAATAGACATCTCTAATCCAGCCCCCTGCTCAAAGCAGAATTAACTTCAAACTTAGATCAGGGTGCTCAGGGTCTTCTCCAGATGAGTTTGAATGTCTCCAGGGGAGGAGATTCTACCACCAATCTGTTCCAGTGCTTTATTACCTGCACGGTGAAGAGTTTTTCCTGATGACAAATTGGAAGTTCAACTGCTGCAGCCTGTGGTCATGATGAGTGACTTTCACTGAGAACATGCTTGTGTGGTAGATGTACACAGTAGCCGATTCTGTACACTCCTGTTCATACGATGCTGTATAATGTCATATTTAGTAAGCACACAGACTGTCACAGCAAGCTTGTGTGTAGAAATCTGTTTTTAAGGAGTTTTCATAGTGTCAGGTTCCCAAGGGTCTGGGGGTTACCTCCACATTGGAGACTTTCCAGTTTCTCTTTCCTTGGGAGCAGTGTTATGCATTTCTGATGTCAAAGGGAAGTCCACCCAGTCATCCTCCCTGTCTGGAAGGGCTGGTAAGAGCATTTGCTCTACCCCTTCACCAATCTGCAGAACTCGATATGGAGGAGTGCAAAGCTTCTGCCTGCTGCACTCCTAACCTCAGCTGAACCGTGGAGCCAGCAAGCTCTGGTTTCCTGCATGGTAATTAAGTAGTTATTTAAAAATCAAAAGGCTCAATTCTGATCCTGCTCTCACTGGCTATTTACTAACTCCAGGTAGAGTTACTCCAGGTTTACTCCCACATGCATAGCAGCAGAATCAGGCCCAGTAAATAGAGCTATGAATCTTTTTAAGAGAAGCTGTTAAGCAGTAGCACATAGATTTATTGTAGCATCATGTGTGTGCAATTGTTGATGAACATCTTCTGTTGGAGGCTGAATACCTGCTGTGTTACAGCCTTGCTTTTAATGTTGAGATAGCATCTCTGCCAACATCTAGCTGACGCACAGACAGATACCCATAAAAGGACCAGATCTCACATGGTATTAAATGCCTTCATGTTTCATTAAGGTTGATGGCAGTGGAAGGCACGCAGTGCTTTGCAGGACGAGCGAGTCACAATGAGCCACTTGCCCTGTGTTCTTTTTGTAGCAGAATTATTTTCCTAGTGTATACGTTGCTCTGGTTGCAGTCCGGGCTAACAGCCTTTTTCATGTGCAGGCTAGCTGCTTGGAAAGCATGGGTGTTGAGGCTCTCCCAGATTTCTTAGTACCCAGCAGAAATTTAGCAAAGAGGGATCTGGCTGTTAGCATGTGACAGGTGATGCGTGTTCAGGCATTTCAGCCAGTGCTGCTGTGAGTCCCAAGTGTTAAGGCTTGCAGCTTGCCTTTTAAGCTTCCTAGGCAGGAATATGCCTGGTAGAGAGAGAAAGCAGCGCTGTCCAGAATGGCATCACGGAAAAAGAAAGGAAGGTCTGAAAGTGCCAGGTATTAGCCTCACTGCTTAGCCTGGGTTTTTTGGCCTCATTACACTAATCCAATTAAAGATTGATGGAAAAAGATAACACACACTCCAGTGAAGGGGTCTGTGTGGTGACTGCTTGCTTTCCTGGGCAGCTGGAGTGGCCCTAGTTATCTCGTGCATCACCACACCTCCCCAGGCCCTGCAGACCCACTGGTGCCTCCACATGCCGTGGTGTGTGCTCTTCTCCTGCATCGTGTCTCTCTTATTACTAATGGAGCATGGATGCATTTTAGCTGCTGGTCAGCCCTCATTAATATCCAGAGATGACAGGTTGACATTTGTAAAGAAGACTTGCATTGACCTTCATGTTGTGCATCGGTGCGGTTGCCATGCGGTGCCCTGTGCTGGATGCTTCTTCCTGCGCTGCCTCAGGAATGCGTTTGTGTTAGCGAAGGGACAGGCTGCTCTGTAACCCTTTGCTGCTGCCGGGAACACAGGCGGGGTGTCTGGATGTCTTTGCATCCCTCTGCCCATCCCCAGGACCGTTCCCTGTACAGCTTCCATCCATCCCAGTGTACAGGACTGGGGGGTGTTGGCGTTGCACTCCTGGCTCCTTGTGGAGGTTGTTATTTGGTTACTGGGACCTTAATGGAAGACAACTTCATGCCAACGGCGATGTCCCGTCTGCTTCCTTTTCTTGGCTTCTGTCTGGGGATGCAGCAGAAGAAAATGCTGCACTGCCCAGGCATCCTGAGCGCTGTCAGTCGCCTGTCTCTCCCCCGACCCACCCCATCCTGGCTCGAGGACTGCTGCAGCCCGCTTGGCAATGACATTTATTAACAGAGGGAGCTTTGAAAAAAGGCAAGCTGCTCCTGCAAAGGCTCCTCGCTGTAACTCCGTCTCCTCTCGCCAGCCCGTCTGAGGCAATGGCTGCTGGTGTTGAAATTCATTAGTGTTTCCTGACAGGCGATGGAGGCTTGCTCTGTCTGTTCCCTCTTCCCTGCTCTCATGTCCCTGCTTCACGCACGCTGATATTTAAAGCTGATGTGCGGCTCGTAGGCTTGTTGCACTGTGACAAGTTTGGGGGTGGTTGAGAGAACTGAGGGGGTGGAAGGAAAGCAAAGAGGGAGGGAGATGGGACCTGTCTCAGGGTTTCTGTGAAAGCCCAGAGCTTTTCAGACCCTCTCCAGATGTATTGTCTTTCCACAGCTACTGCTTGTGAATTTTAAGTACAGCCGTACTGGGGTGGTTTGTCCTGCACTGACGGGGCGCGGAGGGATGGCACCCTGCGTGTGCTTGGTGTGAGAGTGGGGTGCAGTCATCTGGCAAGGGCTCGTCTGGTGGGAAGCGAGGGCAGGTGGGCTCCTCCAGCCCCTTGGCAGGTCTGTGGGGCTGAGGAGCATATGAGTGGGGTGCCAGAGGTCTGGCAGGGTGTTCATCCCTCCATCCTTCATTTTGGACAGAAGCATGAGGGAAGCCTGGCTCAGCTCTTGCCTCTTTGCACTGAGTGGCATAGCGACTCCAGCGCTGGGGAGGAGATGTCTCCCTGTCGAAGTGTTGGATTATGGAGGGAAGCTGCTCCAGTCTAACTTGAATTATCGGGATGGGGGAGTTTGGGGTTTAGGCGTTTTTTGGACATGTGTGTCAGCATGCTTCAATTTCCACAGGCTGCAGAGTGGCTCGGGCTGTGCTGTGGGCCCGAGGTGCTCTGCTCATGTGCGGGTGCTGTGGCATCACGCTGTCAGAGCCCTTCTGGCCCGGCATGGTGGTTTTGACAAAGCCCAGCCAGGCTTTCTGCCCCTGTGGGATGCTCCAGCAGCCTCCGTGCTCTAGAGCAGAGTGTCACCCCTTTGCATCCCCAGGCCATTGAACCCTCCTGGCTGGGACTTATTGTTTTAACCAAGTTTGGATTAACCTAAGGCTGTCTCTTTGGGAGGATGTGGGTTTACCGAAACTGCTTTAAATTCCTAGCTTGGCTCCAGCTCATGTGAGGTTCAGTGCAGACAGATGTGGCTTTGCCTGTCATGGTGCTGTTTCTCTGCTAAAACATCTCAGGTGCCTTAGCACAGGATATTATTCCCTCACTAGCTTTCTCTGTTAGGAGAGGGCACCCAGGCTTTCCACTTGGCCTGCCAGACATCCCACCCTACATCAAAACAGAGCAGCACCTCCGCGCCGCATGGTCCAGAGCGACGCCTTGACCAGCCTTGCTTTGAACTAGGGTGCAAGGCTGAGATGGGTTTGACAGCTCCTCTCTTTGGCTATCACCTTGTCGCTGTTGTGTGCTGCAGCATCCAAGCAGCTTTCTTCAGACTTCCCAGCCCTCCTTCAGCAAAGGATTTCCAGGGCAGGAGCCTGCCTGCCCTTTCCTTTGCAGCCCGGTGCAGTGGGGTTGGCTGGGACACAATTAAAACATTCTGCATCTCTTACAATGCAAGGTCTCCAGGGCGTGGATTTTTTGGAAGGCTGAGATCAGGTCTATAAAAACCAAGATTTAATCTCTCTTTATCTTTCCATAGAGGAACTTGTTCTTTTAACTGGTTCAATATCAATACACCCAGTGTGTAGAAAGTGGCCCAATTTCTTTGTCTCCTGACATCCTGAACCCAGAAGCAGATGGACGTTAACCAGCTCTGATTAGTTGGGAGAATCAAGCATTAATTTTTTATATGCCAGGACCACCTGAGTGACGGAAATCAATTACGGCTGCCCCTCCCCCTTCCATATTAATGTGGTGGCTCTGAGCAGAGACGGAGGAACCTGTTGAAATGAGAAACCCCTATTTCTTAGTTTGACCCCCTAGATAATTAGGGTTAAATTGATATGCTATCGCACTGGTGACACATTTTATCTGCCTCTGTTTGTACAAGAGGATACAACAGTGGAGGAAGGACCAATTTGTGCCCTGCTCTAGCTAACCAGACCGAGATAAAAGGTGTCACTAGTACGATAACGTTCTTGCCTCATGCTCCTTTATTGTTGCTCAATTTGCCTTTTTTTTTTTTTTTCTAATCCTGTTCTTTTTCTTTCAATACCCTTGGTCATATTTTAACTCCATGCCATCGCATAATGACGTCCTGCTAAATGTGTGTGGAGATAGGCAACTCTGGCTGACAGCCTTCCCTGATAACCGAATTCCAGCCCATCCATCACTAGGCTGCTCTCCTTAACTTAAGGAAAGTGATAACTAAAGCAAGGCCGTTTATCACCGCCAAGCTGTGCGCTTCTTGCCGCCTTGGAGAGAGATGGCTTCAACGGGAGAAATGCAGCCATGTCACTTCGCCTCCTATTTGCATCCCGTTCATCTCCAGACCCCATTTACCCTGCAGAGTGGAGGAGCAGGGCTGGATGGAAATCAGAGCCTGGGGTGGTAAAAGCTCTCTGAAAATAGTGCAGAGCTGCCACTGCTGACCACAGTCCAAGGAGGACTTAGACTTGTTTGGCTGGTGGAGGAGGGTGTGCTACCTGATGTCACTTGTTCTTCTGCCCAAAGGGGACCTGCATTTTGCAAGAAGGCAGAGGTTGTGTGCTCCCATCTCTGCTGCTGGGAGGACAGACTTTACCAGAGCTGCATCGGAGGCTGGAAAATCCCACAGCCATTTTCAAGTTTCTCTCAAGTGCAGTCATACCTGAAGCCACAGTGTTTGGCTGATGGGGTGGTTTTGAGAGCCACCTTCCTTCCCAAGGAGCGAGAGCTTCAGTGTTTGGGGAGGCAGCGAGACTTCGTTCAAAAGCTGGAAGGATCATGGGATATTGAATGCAGTGAAATGTGCTATCATTTCTCTTCTCCCTTACCTGAGGGAGGGCCACATCTGAGCTCTTTGCTCAAGCAAAGCTGCCCCAGTGAACAAGGCTGACTCTTGCAAGAGCAAGAAGCTGTATGGAGCATAAAAGCATGTTTATCAAATGAGCTGCTCAAGTGAGTGGTGGCCCTGGTAAATAGAGCTACTTCCTTAAAGGCCCTGGCACTTCTGTTCCCCAGGAGAGCCACAGATGTGCCTTGTTCGCTCCAAGCTGGAGAAGATGCTGGAAAAAATCCTGCCTGATCACCAGGCTGAGGAGTAGGGGGGACCACTGCAGGTAACGAGCTTGGAGCTGCGGAAGAGACGCAGGGATGCATCCCCTGCAGGGATGCAGGGATTGCAGGGATGTTTTCCTTCCCGTAGCTACCTGGGGACCTGGTGTCTGTGCAGTGAGCACCCTCGGTTCCCTGTGCTGGGAGCGCTGCGTACCCAGCCTAGACCAGACCCATACGGCAATCCTTCGCTAAAGGCAAGTGCATTGAGTGGCCGTATCCCTCCCGGCCTGGAGCCACCAGGCCTGCATCTTCCAGCTCGGGGAGTAGACTGATGCTTTGGTCTGTGTTGCTGACAGCCCGCCCAGGTTATAGCATGAGCGTAGGTCTTCTAGTGCTTGAAAAACTTGGTGAAGTCTCTCTGGTGCTAATGTGAAATGAGGGGAGCACAAGCATGGAGGGGGAGGGGGAATGTCCTTAGGTCACACTGCTTCACAGGCAGTTTCTGGGGTTGTTACTTGTTTGCAAAAGTGTGTCATTTATTTAGCTGACATATTTATTTGGAGCATTTATTTTCTCCAATTAAAGACCCACTGTCCAGCGCCCAGGGCACACTGCCATCAGTCTCAGGGTGGAAGTAGAACCAGACTGTCCAGTTCGCTGGGCCTTTTGGTCCCACAGGGATGGAAAGGCTTTAGATGTCATTCATTGCACTGCGTGGTTAGCTGTCAATTCCTGTGGCTAACAAGAACAATGCTGTACTTGCTTCTTCTGGACCCTATCCAAACATTAGGTGAATTGATAATTATTCCTCTAACTGGAGCTAGGCTGAGACCTGTATTTATGAAAACCTCGTGGGCTGGGAGGACAAACTCAGCTTTTAGTAACATACCTTTTGCTAACTGCTGTCATCATCCTCCCTGGCTAAATGTGAGCAGTCTAAGAGAGGTTGAGCTGATCATGTGTCTGTATTTAGACCAGTCATTTGTTTTAGGTGGTTCCTTTTCTTGTGATGTTTTTTGATTTGGGCACGAGTAGAAAGCAGCTTTCCTGGAGAAAGAGCTTGCTTAGCATGCTGGTTGGGGCTGGTGGGGTCTGTTCAACTACAGGATGTCATGGACGTATGTGTAATGGCTGTAAAATGCATGGACCAGGCTGCTATTTATGTGACGGCTATGCAATTGCGAGGAGTGACTCCAGGTGGTTTATTTCAGCACGATGGTGCTAGCATCAGATGAGCCGTGCCCAGAGATGAGACCATGCTGTCAAGTCACATTGCTTACCCTGCAAATCGCCGTAGCCCTGCTGCTTCCAAGCCCGTTCTTTTGACAAGCTTCTTGCTTTCAAAGAAATTCCTCTAGACCTCCTTATCCAAATGTGTTTGTATGACTTAAATTATTGCTCCTAAATGATGATATGCGCATCTTTTCAGGACCAGGCATTTGGCTTTGGCACAGGGAGTGTATTCCTTTCTTAGCCTAAGCAGGGCTCAGAAAGCCAGTACACTGGTGGGGCCCAGTGTGTGCTGGCTCCATTGGCCACAATATTCCTGGGAGATTCCCCTGGATATGTTTGCCAGCTTCCTTCCTTTTCTTCCCATAGAAATGGAGGCAGCACCGAGACCAAACCACTCTGGTACTGCACTACTCTGAGTCTCAATGTTATCTGCAAGTGCATTGTCTGTGTCTCTCCTTCATCTCCTTAGTTGGGAAACTGCTTGTAGGTCTGAAGAGGTGCTGCCCTGTTCACCAAACGGTTTGGAGCTGGGCTGAGCACTTGGGTACTGTATGGGGTGCTGATGGTGCACCCCAGCTCATGGTGGTGTATCTAGCTTGTATCCACATCTGACTAGAGATTGTTCCTGAATTTCAGCCTTGAATCTGAAGTCCAGTCTGGATTATTCACTCTTTCCTTTATGGAGAGTGGGAGAAGACTGTGCCCTGGACATGATCTGTCTTGGGCTGTTTGAGCAGCTGATGCTGGAGCTGCAAGCAGAACTTGTAGCTCTTCCCTCCTCCCCTACAACCTCCCCCTACAGCCCCCAAGTGCCAGAGGAAGTTGTGAGATTCTCCACCCTCCTCTGTTTGCAAAAGCCGATTTCTGGGGTTGTGGCTTTTAACATGCACAAATGGCTTTAATTTAGTCATTTATTTAGTTGACATATTTATTTGGGATGTTCCTTTGCTTCAGTTAAAGATCCCGTGACCAGTGCCCCAGGCGTGCTCAGCAGTACGTGAATGAACAAGATCCATCAATTACTCTTGATCAGATCAAACCGGCCGGGGAAAACTCACATAACTCATCTCCCTGCACAGGCTCGGCTGGAGCTGCACAGCTTTGCAGCTTGGTCTTCCCCGGCTGCAGGGCACATCGTAGCTGCCCTGCGAACACACTGGGGTCAGCACAGTGTGGGAGAAATGGCTTTCCAAATCCTGGGGTCCTGCTGTCCCTTCAGGCAGTCCACCTCCCTTACCCATGCCATTTTGTTTTGTGAGCCCTGTTCCAGCGGCTCGCTGTAGGAAGGGAGAGGTTAAATACATGTGCTCGCAGCTGTGGCTGCTGGTGCTCAAATCCGTAGTGAGACAGTGTGCAGCACCTTGCATCTTTAGAGTTGTGACTGCTCTCTTCTTCAGACCACTTGCTTGGAAAACAGCCTCTGCTTTCTTAGCCCTAAAAAGTTGGTCCTGCAGCATTACTACCCAAAAATGAATGCATTGGTGCCTCCTTTCCTCCCTCATTGTCTCCTTTGGTGTTTTAACCATAAAGGCCAAATGGAAAAGCACCAGGGCATGACGGGTGAATTGTCAGTCCTTCTGTCTGCCCTGTAAGCCGCTGGCTGAGCCGGATGGTTTTGCAGGGATTTGTGATGAATTCACTTAGCTAAGGACAGCCTGGATGTTCCAGTCGTGTTTATGTGTTAGCCACTGTGGGAGAAGAGCTGCATGCTGCACTTGCATGCAGCGCCTGTTCAAACTGTTCAGTCTGAAAGCTGTGAGCAGCCTGGATGTGGCCGGATGTATATAAGTCTTCAGCCAAGCTCTGCTCTTGTGAGATTTTTTTGCCAAGAGCTACGGTCCTTCTGATGTGCAGCATGTTACAGCAGACTTGAGGGTCTCTTCCATCTCAGAACGAAATGCACTTAAGAAAACAGAGTTTGTGTTGTCAGGACACTGATTGAATCAAACCTGCTCTCTCTTCTCTCTTACAGGTTACCAGGACAATGCCAGTACTTAGGGCTGCCGGTTGCTGATTACTTCAAACAGTGGATTAATCTGAAAAAGGTACTTTTGTGCAAACTGCCACAGTCCCCGTCTCCCTCTCTTCCCCCTCCCCTTGTCCTTCTCCTTTCCTCTTTAAGGAGGTGTCTAATAACTACTGCTGTTTTGCATTGAAATGAGTTATTTTCTCAGAAGCTGGGCTGAGCGAGTCCTCCAGCTCCCTATTGTATCTCCTCTAATAGAGTCTTACTGTACTTGATGGGATGTGTTCTGCAGCTGGGGAGAATCCCATTGTGGCAGGCACAGTGTGGTGTCTCTGCATAATAGTGGGACACTGTGAGGCCCCTCTTCAGCGAAGGTTGTGTTGGCCCCAGTGTTGCTGACTGTTTTGTTTTGCAGCTGTATAAGGCTACTAGGAGCTCGGTTCCCTTCCGATCAAAACCTGGTTGATAAACATGTGGAAATATTCCCAAATAAAAATCAGTATTTCCCTTTGTGCGGGGAAGGGGAGCTGTCTCAGCAGCAAATCCACCTAAGAAACCAGTGGTCACTTTGCAAAGCAAAATACCTTGGACTTTACTGTCTGGTGCCTTGTGTTGCTCCACGCCTTCTCTGGGTGGTTAAAGAGCAGCCTGCTGTGCATCCACAGGGTCTCCTGGCACAGGTGCTCCATCTGCACAGAAAAACGTAGTGATGCCATAAGCCAGAAATCAAAGTGGGAAGAAAAGAACAAGTGTGACTACAAGCAGTAGCAGGGGGAGGGGGGGGGGCTGGGGTCTGTGCCCAAGAGAAACTGGGGTGGCCCTCCTGGTTAAACCTTTGGAAGAGTAGGATTCCCCTCCCCCATCCAATTTAATGTTTCATTTGGGTTTCTGCACCTTTTCCTCATAATTAGGGGTCTCGGTAAGTGGAATTTGCTTGTAAACAGCTCGTTGTACTTGTGGGCTTTCCTTTTGTTCTTTTATTTATTTATTGTTTTAAATGGAGGCATGAGTGACAGGCTGAGCGGCCGCAGAAGGACAATTTGCATGATCTGTTCCGTCAAATAGGGTAGAACGTGAACTTAACAAGGGATGCTGGCAGCACATTCCTGGCTGAACTTGTCAAAGGGTCTTGTATTTCCCTGCTGTCAGAGCAAATCTTTTGGCTGATTGCTGGTCCTTGGTAAATGAAATCTGAAAGCACATTGGGGCATTCTGCAGTTCAGTGACCATTAATGATCGCCATTTGAAGTTCACTAAACTTCCGGTGAATGGATAGCAGCCATATAACCAGCAGGTTGATGGCTGCAGAATAAGAATATTTAAAAAAAAATATATCCCTGTGTTCCATGATGTTTGCTAAGAAGTAGGTTGATCCAGCCGTGCTCCTCCTCTGGGCCTCAGGATGAATGACTTATGGCTCTTTCCCATAGTTCAAGGCTCCTGGATTTAGCATGTTAGGAGCTGGGATTTATTGTAGTGTGGACATCCAGGCAAGTGGCTGTTCTTCAAGATGGGCATTCATGTATTGGTGTTCAGCAAATACCATGATACTAAGTTGAGGGCTGGTGAGCATCCATGAAGTACCAAGCACATGGCTAAAAGCAAGAGGAGGAGGAAAGCACTCCCCTTCCAGCTCTCTGGAGGGATCGCCGGCTGAGTGTGTAGGATGGGGGCATGTGGGTTGGAGCCTGTGTCTTCTTGTCTGCCTCTGCAGATGTGTTACGCAGAAAGTAAGGCTCCAATCTCTTTCAGATCATGCGGGGAGGGTATGTGTGTGAGAAATGTTCGTCTTCCTTCAACCCCTCTAATCCCTTAAAAATCTGAAGTTTTTCTGACTCTCTAATATCTGATGCCCTGTGACACAGGGTTGTTCGAGGGTCTCTGTGCCCCTCTGGGAAGTGACCCAGGTTGAAGAGGAGAGCAAGGGCCTCTCCTGTCCTGTGCCTCAATAGCTGCCTCCCCTGGGGCTTGCTCTTACCCCAGGGTGAGGATCTTTCCATGCCACTCATGGCCTCGCTCTCTGGGGGTGCTTGTGGGGGAACTGCCTGTGTGTTTTCACGAGAGGATTTCCAGCCTAGGTAAATAATTCTGACCAAGCAGCAGGACCCAATGGGACCTCATTCTCTTTTGAGTGAGCTCCCAACGTGAGACAAATAAGGTTGGACAGGTACGTAGCCCTTCTGCTCTTCCCTGCATAGCTCAGGTGGCCCCTTTTCCCATCCCTCTGGTATGTTCTTGAGTTAGAAATACCTCCTAGGCTGAGTCTGCCTCTGAGCTGATCCATGAAGTGAAGGTGTTGGGGAGGGGATGGTGTGAAACTGCTAATTTCTAGGTCATGGATAATGCAGAGACTTGGATCTTTCAAATGTTGAGAAAACAGTTCATGTGAGTGTAAGTGGCATGTGTGACAGCAGTTTCCTGCAGGATGGTCCCACCTGCATCTGCTTTCTGTCCTTTGGGTCTCTGCTTGTGAACAGTGATACCAAGAGGATCCTACTGAGTTAGGGAACTACTGCTGCAAATACAAGGCAATGCAAAAGGGTGGGGTTACGTACAGAAAGGTGTGTACATGGGGCAGACGTTTTTGTGTACCTGTGTGTAGTGCGGTAGCAACAAAATATGTTCCAGATTCCCTCTGCCCATGCACACACGGCTTCATTTGCTCTTTGTCTCTGATTTGTATCATCTGAAGAAAGAGTCCTTGTCTGTGCTGCTTCTGCCAAAGCACGAGATGCTCCAGAGCTCAGCAGTCCGTCTTCCTGAGGTGGTCAGTTGGTCTTTTCTAAGGTTCATTCTCTAATAAATTCCTTGCCTTGTCACTTCTGTGCTGCAGGAGCAGTTGAGGTGAGCACCCAGGCCTCTTTCAGAGTATCCAAGACTTGCCTCTCAGGCAAGCTGAAGATGGGCATCAGCCCCCACTAGCTGCCACACTTGTGTTGTGCCAGGAAACTTTGTGCAGGTGGTGGTGAGCTCCACACCTGATTGCTGTGATGGTGGCCACGGTGTCTTGGGATCTGTGAAAAAACCTCCTGTGGAGGACAAAAGGAGAAGAGCTGCCTGTGCACTTGACCGTGTTTGCTGAAGTTTTACCTTGCCCTGTGCCCCCCCAGCCTGCTAATGCATCCCTTCTGTCAAGCCTGATCCGTGTTTGCTGACATTTTTAATGTCACTGAGCGATCTTGTATCTCTGGTGAACTGTCAGTGTAGAGCTGACTCGGGGCAGAGAGTTTATCATGTTCTTCACTTTGATTAGCTCAGCCTTGTGGGAGGGTAGCAGAAAGCAGAGGAGGCTTTCTCTGAATGCTGCAACATTTCAGATATCCCCCTAAACCATCTCGATAGAGAGCCACCATCCCATCTGCCAGTTCTCCTTATGTGCCTGTCATGTTGATCCACAGAGGCCCCGTGGGTTAGGACTGAGGTGCAGAACCTGAGCTACGTCATTGGAGCTGGATGCTTAGGATGTAAATAGCAGAGAGTGCTTCATGTCAGGAATGAGGGGCACCAGTGGAGAAATATGTGCAGAAAGCAGGAGGCTGTGGGTCGAGATTTATGTGAAAAGAAAAGCTGCTGCAGCTAACAAGCTACGAGCAAGCTGCTGCCCCAAGAGTATCCGCAGGTAGCCTAGATAAATTCATTAGTGCTTATTCTAACACAAGGATCAGCTCTTGTTTCTGCTCCCTTTGCTCTTCCAGGAGCCTCTGCAGTTTATTGTTCCAGGTCCCACTTGAGTTAGCAGCAGCGTTGGTCCTGTGACAGATCCTCACCCTGCGGGAATGGAGCCAGCGCTGTGTTAGGCTGAGGACGTGGTGCCTGCAATCACAGGGTGGCCGGGAGCCTGGGAATGGGAAACCTGGCAGGCAGCAGGAGTGCCAGCACCGCTGGGTTTGGGAGCACGTCACAGAGGGGAGAGTGGTTTGGTGGAGGGAGGAGGTGGAAGAAGGGCGGTGAAGCTAGATTTTCTTACAATTAGCTTGTGCAAGAAAAACACTAGAGGGCTGATGAAGGTGTCAAAATGGCCAGACCGAAAGTCTAACCCAGATCCTCTGCGTGCCAGAGGCCAGTAGCTGATGCCTGCAGGTGTAACAAGGAGAGCATGGTTTGAGTCAGCTTTCTCTGGTTCCCACCAACTTCCTCTTCAAGGACTGTGAGCTGGCAGCTGCCCCTGGACCACTGTGTCTAGCACCCACTGGTTTTACTACGTCTGTCTACCAGGAACTTTTACGCCCTTCTCTGAATCTGCTCATGCTTTTGATTTCTACAGCATCCTGCACCAATGAGTTTTACTATTTAATTATGCATTAATTATATTCTGTTTGTTCATATGTTCTGTGGAGGCGCAGGTCCTTTTGTTTCTTTTAAACCTCCTGTCAGATCATTTTCTTGAGCCTAGGTCTCGCATTGTGTGAAAGAGCACGTAAGTGTTTCCAGTTCTTCTCCCTTGTGTTATTCTTGACTTCAGACCTCTGCCATACTCTTGCTCGGTTGTCTCTCTTCCAGAGCAGCATAACTTGTCAGAGGGCTGGCACAAAGGCACTTGCGGGCTCTCTGACTCTAGAACTGGGTTGTGGAAACTATTTTTAACACTGTATACACTATCCTGATCTTCCATTTCTTCTCTGGATGATATGCAGTTAAAAGATAACAGAGGAGTGTTTTATGTAACCACTAAGGGTTTGTTTCGTTCCTTGTTTTTCAAACGATATTGTATTTAATTTTAAAAAAAGACAATCTTCATATCCATCACAGAGCTACCTCTTCCTCGGGACAGCTGTTCTGGCATGTTTGACCATCTTTGATTTCTGTTCACAGAGCGCAGCATGTCTTTAGATACAATAATAATGGTTGCTTTAGAAGTGACAGAAAACTGGTCCTAGTTTGACATCCTCCTGAAGTCCAGGAGAGTTTTTATGAAAGGCAAGGGTTGAATGATGTGTGTGGATGAATGCAGCTTTCCTTCTCTGGGTATCACAAAACAGAGTTGATGGAGCCTTGGGGAGCACAGCTTGACCATTCTGGGGGTGCCATGGCTGTGTGCAGAGCTGGCCTTTTCCAGGCCCAGCTTTTATTGATCTGTAGATACTTGTAGTTGGAAGCAAACTGTTAATACACATGCACAAATGTTTTAAGGTCACCTACTCACATTCTGAAATCTGACAGAGGAAGCATGTAACAGGATGTTTTTGTTAATATTTGGCAACTAGAAATAAACACATCCTAAACAAACAAAGATTTGCTAACAGCTTTTTGTCTCTCCTCTGAATTAACAATTCCTGCTGCCTTCGGGGTGGGAGGAGGAGCTCGGTGCTTCTCAGGCACTTGGTGCTGAAGTGTTTTGAGTGCTTTGGACAGAGAACATTGAAATGGGTGCAAGTGAGAAATGGTTTATTTTGTGGCCCATATGCCTGGAAGTTGCTTTTGGGAGGTTTAACTTCTTGAGGACTTACTGTGATTGTTGTCTATTGCCTGTTTATTGGGTTACTGCCTACAGGGAATATAAAATGCCTACTTAGGTTAGAAACGATGGGCAGGGATCCTCAGGCAGAGTGCTTCACAGCCAAAGCATCAAGCACATGAGTAGATGTTGCCAGTTAACTGGGAAGAGCTGCTCATATGCCCACGATGCTCCGTGGTTTGCTGGTTTGCAGCATGGGTGAGTGCTCTGAGACTCTGTCAGACCTCTCTTCAGTGGGAGCTGTGCTTTCCTGGGCTCCTCATCCCTGGCTGTAGAGCTCTTGGCTTTGGAAAGTCTCTCTCAGAAGGCAGGGATGGGAGAGGTTGTAAATGGAAATTAAAGGAGAAGCGTGACTCCAGGGTTAAAGGGAGTAAGAGTGTCTTTTCCATGGAGAATAGGAAAGAAAAGTGCCCGTGCAATGGCATTGGTTCATAGTTGGAAGGAAACGGAAGAATTGCTTAAAACAGCAAAATGACTGTGTTTAATAAATACTTTGCTCTGTATTTAGAGAAAGGCAGAGGATGCCATATCGCTGAGCAAGAGGTTTGCTGTTACAACATGATTTTCTGATAAAGTTAAGTGGTAGCTTTCAATTGGCATTTTGCATAGCTGGTTTACAGGACTTTTAAAGAGCTGGCTGAGAAGCCCTGGACTGTTAATAAGTCTTTGAACATGGGGGAAGTTCTAGAGGACTGGAAGAAAGCTAATGTTGTACCAGTAATTTAGAAGGGCAAATGGGATGACCGATGAAGTAATTATAGCCCTATCAGCTTGACATTAATTCTGGGCAAAGTAATGAAAAGCCAGATATCATAGTTGATTAATAAAGAATGAAAAGAGGGTAATATAATGCCAATCAATGTGGATTTATGGAAACTAGATCTTTTTCAAACTAACTTGATATTTTTTTTATCAGACTACATGTTTGGTTGATAAAGGTAACCATGTCAATGTAATATACTTCTGGAAGGCATTTGACTTGGTACCTTATGACATTTTGATTAAGAAACAAGAGTGATACAAAATCAACATGGCACACATTACATTGATTAAGAACGAGCAAACTGACAGCTCCTAGCATTTAATTGTAAATGGGTAATCATCATGGAGTGCATGTCTTCCTAGTGGGGTCCCACAGGGATCTATTTCTCAGACCTCTTGTATTTAACACTTTTATCAATGCCCTGAAAGAAAACATAAAAATCATTTTCGATAAAGTGTGCAGATACTGAATCTAGGAGGCGGCTGCTGTTGGATTTATAAACAGGCAGTGGTGAGTAGGAGTAGAGGAGCTGGATCATCTCTTTCTTTGGGACTGATTTGGCTGGTGTGGGATGCTGGGTCCCTCTCCGGCATCTCTGCATCAGAAAGGATTCTGGAAACTTGAAGGCTGAATGAGAACTGCCAAGACCCACAGAAACACTCACCATGCTGTAAAGCCCCTGAGAGCCATTTAGGGTACGGAGAGAAGGGAAAGGGAGACTTGGCTGTAGTCCCTAAGTATCTAAAGGGAGAGCTGAAATGTGGCGAGAGGTTTCTCCAGTCTAGCAGACAAAAGCATAAGCAGTTCCAGTGCCTGGAAGCCAAAGCGAGGTAATTCAGGTGCAGATTTCTACAGTGAGGGTAATTAACCGTTGGAACAACTTACCGAGGGCTGTGGTGGATTCTCCAGGTCAGGAGGGAAGGTTTTTTCCTAAAAAGATCAGCTCTGGTTCAAACAGGAATTAATTTGGGGCAGCCTCCTGGCCTATGCAGGTCAGGCCAGCCGATCACGGCGGTTTCTCCTGCCGTGATAATCTTCGACTGTCCGTCTTGGCGTAGCTCTGGCTGTTCCGTTGCCTTGCAGTGAGAGCACCCTCGAAGGCTCCTGACTTAGGGGAGCGTGGGTGGCACGGATGCCGCGAGGCTGGGGACGGAGAGGACGGCATCCCGGGGAGCGTGGTGCTGCCAGCGCGGGCAGGAGAGCTCTCCTGCTTCGAGGGCTGGAGCGCGGCAGCCGTCCACGACTTCTCCTTTAAATCTGTCGTGCAGCTGTCTGAACTCTGAAATTTCTTTCACTCTCTCCCTCGCCTTGTTAACATGTGTTGCCTTTGGGGTAATCAGGGAAAAAATATTATGTCCTTTTACAATTACCGGGTTTTGGAATATTAAAATGTCTCTCTGCATCGGCAGTGTTATTTTGATTGGTATTCTAACCTTTGACTAGCCCATAAAGCGAGCCGCTCTTCAAGCCAATATTGCAGGACTGAAATTTAATTCCGAAATGATTCCAGATAATAGGGAGACAGATAATATATGCATGAAGGATATTATGTTTGGACTAAATGCAGCAGGGCCAGGGCTTGGGAGTTGAATAATAGCCCAGAGTGAGTTATAATCTGTGGGACAGAAATACCTTACTGTCAGGGCCAGGAGAGGAACTCTTAAATCAAAAGGAGGGAGATGAGGAGGGAGTCGAGGATAGTCATCTCGAAGGGAAAGGGCATCCAGGAGAGGCCTTAAAGGAGCAGCCCTCTCTGTCCCGCTGCAGAGGGACCTGTCCTCTGTTTCTTACTTAACAAGGAGTGCTGAGCAAAAACACATTTCCAAGGAAAACCAATAAGCGGGGGTTGTGCTGGGAAGAGAGGGTGAGAGTCTGCAAGTTCTTGGCAGTCTTTTCCCTTTCCTCCTCCTGGACTCATTAGAAGGGGATACAGGATGGGTTGATGCATCAGACTTCTTTGCTTCCGTTTCCCTAGAAGCTACAGCCAGATGGATGGAGGGGATGTTGACGTGGTGGGTTTGCAATACATGCTAAGGTACGGTGCTCACGTAACGCAGAGTAACCGTCAGGGTTGCTTTTGGTATCCACTTTTGCATAAAACAAAGGAAGCGGAGGCATGGCGTGTGGGCTGCGTGGCCAGTAGTTGTTGTTCAGGCATCTGCCCTCTGCCTCCTCAGCCCAGGAGTCACTGGCAGGCAGGGTTGTCTCCCTCCCTCGGAGCTGCTGCCCAGGCTGGTGCCTGGAGACACAGAGTAGGAGCATCCTGTGTGACAGCTAGGTGCAAATTCAGTGCCTTTTGAATACTGGAGGCTTTAAGAAACAACACCCCCCTCTGGGCTGTCTGCCCCAGGGAAGGAAACTTGCGCTTTTTGCTATTTGCTCCTCTGCAAGTGGCACTTTGGAAGCTGCCGGCA
Organism: Haliaeetus albicilla; assembly: GCF_947461875.1. Classification (NCBI taxonomy): domain Eukaryota; kingdom Metazoa; phylum Chordata; class Aves; order Accipitriformes; family Accipitridae; genus Haliaeetus; species Haliaeetus albicilla. The sequence continues at coordinate 12,110,027 of NC_091490.1, forward strand.
AAGCACAAGCATGGTGGAGCAGTCAGCAGGGTACTTTCTGCTCTGCAGTAGCTCAGCCCTATAACTTTAACCTGTTAGGCAAGGCGTTGGGAGTTTTTCTGTAGCTAGACTTCGCAGAGCATTGCGGAATACTGTGCCAGCAGCTGTCCCGGGAGGAGGGGAGCTGAGCAAGCGGAGATGGAGAATGATCTCTGCTGCTGGGGTGACACAAACCCATGTCGATATAACAGGCTTTGGCTCAGTGGCACGAGCTTATAGTTTCAAAGTAATGATCCCAGCCTCGCATTTCATTTCCTTTTCTTGCAGTCTCAGGAGCTGGTCTTGCTACAGCTGAGAGGGGCTCTAGATGCAGCCTGGAGGCTTCACTGGTTTTGGATGACTTGAGCAGTAATATACATGCGCATCCCAGGAGGGCAGAAAAAAGCAGTGTCCATCTTCACCTAAATCAAATGGGTTTGTGTGTTTCCCCCTCCTTTGGCTTTTGTTGGTGGGGGTTTTTTTTATTGCATCCTAAAAGACAGGAGCGATTTTCTGTGGAGCATGCGTCTGTACGAACTGTTCTGGGAGCAGACGGGAAAGATGTGATCCTCAGAGGGTTAATGTAAGTTTTTGGTCTTGGTTCACCAGAAACTAGCTAAGTTTCCTGGCTTGCAAAATAGCGGATTAGGTTAGTAATTACTTCTGGCCATAAAATCCACAAGTGTGTGAAAGAGCACTCTTCTTGCTGCCAAACTCATGCCAAGCAGAGGGTTGTAGGCTGGGCACAGGCAGCCAGTTCCTCTCTCACTGCTGTTCAGACTCTGCTGGGTGGGTGAAGACAGACGCTGACAAGGTCCTATTACATGGAAGCCATTTAGAGATACTCCAGTGCAAAGGGGACACGTCAGTATGTCCGTCCTATTAACAAGAAGCTTTTCCCTCCTTCCTGTGGCTATCCTGCGTGTGCTTTAGCATGTGTTCATCTCACAGCGTCTCACACACCAATTAACTTCTTTACCATCGGGATTCTCCTACACTCTTTTGCTAAGACACATTAAAATTGTGCTAGGCCCATGTTAAAATCTCACCTCTTTTCCTAGGCAAGGTGTTTTGGAGCCTAGTTTTAGCCTTTGGGACAAAGCAGTTTTGCATACTGCCCTCGGTGAGGACCTGGCACAGGTGGAGAAAGCCCAGAAGAGAACATAAGAAGAATCAGAGGGCTGGAAGATGTGACCTCCAGGGGAAGATTGAGGGGTCTGGGATGTTCAGCTTACAGAAGACTAAGCAGAAATCATTTTTGTAGGAATTAAAGTACTCAGAGGAAGGGAAAAGTTTATTCTGGGTGGCTGCAGTGGACACAGCTCTTAGTCATGTCCTTACCTGCTGCGAGGAGATCAATAAACAGCCTCTGTGGGTGAGAACAGGGATGCAGGACCTTTAGCTGTTGAGATTTTTAGAGTTTAGAAGAATATAGTGGGGATGGTTTGGGTGGAGATGGTCCTGCCTTGAAGCAGACAGTATGGGTCGTCACTTGTCCCTTCCTGCTCCGTTTGCTGTGACACCTGCTGTGCCCTTACACTTGGACACAGGCTGTCTGCTTTCCTTGGGACACGTTGCTGAAACTTGGATTACCTGAGCAGGGAAAGAAGGGGTGGTTGCCCTGGGTGCCATGTATTGTGTCCACTCCTCTCCCAATGCCATGTGCCCTGATCAGGATGTTTGTACGAGGAAAATCCCAAGGCAGCCTTTATTATTTGGCAAAGCCTTCAAGCTCCAGCAAGGACTGGGGCTTCCTGGTGTGACACATGGTAGGGATAAGGCAAGAAGGTGGTTATTCAAGAGAAACTGAAGAACACAATTATCCTGGCCCTATGTAGCTTGCAGGTACTGGACAAAGCAGAGAGGAGTATTTGTTGCTTTTGTACTTTTTTTAACCAGTGCAAAAGCTTTGCCTTCTAGATGAAATTTTAGGCAGCAGTTTGCCGAGTGCACTGCAACGGTTGCTCTACCGAAAGCATCCTTGTCTATGCAAGTGGTTGGGGGCAGGTCGGCGTTTGTGGTTCTTCTACGTGCACATCACCGTAGCCTGCAGGCAAAAGGCGGAGAGGCAGCTGCTCAGACCTTGCGTGCTGCTCTTCCCGCTGAGTGCCATATTGCTTGGCTGCACCTCACTATGCCTGCGCTCCCCTTGCTGGGGGATTTGAACATCTGTCCCCTGCACTGAGAAGCCTCCTGGTTCCCATCTGGCTGTGTATGCACTGCTGCTGAGGTTAAACATACTGCTCAGGCCTTTACACCGTGAGTCTGGTTGCTGCTTGCAGGTTGAGGAGGGAGCCACGCTGGCTTTCCTGGTCCTGCCTGTTCATGGGGCAGTGTGCTCTAGGTGCCAAAGACAAAGTTTTGGAAAGAGCATTTGAAAGCAAGCAAAATAACCCACAATGATATCTAAGCAACTTGTGCTTTTGATAAGAAATCTTTCTGCAATGTCAAGGTTATGCAAGCTGAAGTGGCCTGATGGTCTCCACAGTGGAGTCTGGAGAGGCAGGGAGTTACTGCAGGGCTGGTCATGGTGTGACTGGGACCTGTCAGCTGGATGCTCTCTGTAGCTGCGGGTAATGGTGTGTACAGTGTGACCGGAGCACACCTGATGTGCCACACGCTTGCATCCAGACTTGCTGTGTAATGCACCCTTTGCGTGGCAGCCCAGGAGCAAACCAGGGAAATCATAAGGATGGTCAGAGTTAGGCCCTCGATCTCCCCGTGAGCGGGTGTCTGTCCGGCACAGGTCTGGTGTTTCACCTGCACACAGGACTGTGGCTGTGCCTGCGGGGCACCGGCACTGTTGGCAGAAGCTGGAGGCCTCCAATCTCATGTGCCTGCTTATGTGAAGGTGCGGGGCAGCCTGTGTTTTCCCACGTTTCATGTGTACTGCGGTCAGCTGGAGAGGCTGGAGCCTTCTGTGTGCCCTGGTATTGCGAGAGGCAAGCCTGACCCCGGGCCTGACACAGCTCCCCGCAGTCAATACCAGAGCAAGGCATGAGGAGAAGGGATTAGAGGCAGGGCATGTTTTACAATAATCCTGCAACGTGTGCTGCATTCCAGGCCAGGAGGAGCTAGGAGGCGAAGGCACAATGCGCGAAAGATGGCCTTTCCCAGAGTCCTGTGGGTCAGGTGAGGGGCAGAGCATCCCTGCATCCTAGCCCTTCAGCTGGAGCTTTTTATGTGGGTACCAGCACAGCTGCCTAGTTCCTGGAAAAGGAGCTGTGTCCTCTTTTCTCTGCATTTAAAAGATGGGAGCTCCACATAAGAGCATGAAAATGGACCTGCGTAGTTCTCTGCAGAGGGATGAGGGGTTAATCAGATTTTCTAGCCTTGGGGATTAAAACATCAACTGGTTTAGTCCTCGTTGTCCTACCAAGCCAGCATGGCTAGAAGAGGGGGAGTGATGGCCTGACACCTCCACCAACAGCAGCAGGCTGGTTTATGGTGCAGTCGGCTTGCCAGTAAGTGGGAAGAGCTTTTTTGGTATGAGGTGTTCCTGGTGCCCTGTGCTAAGCGTGATGCACTATCCTGCTGAAAGGAATGGGACTTTGCTACTGCTGTCTTGGCTGGGAAAGTGTGGGTGTGCAGCCTCTGCCCCATTGCACAGAGGCATACTATGGCTTGGCTTTTGCTTGTCATGGGCTCGATGTAAAGCAGCAAGAGATGCTGAACTGGGAGATAGGAGATACAGTAGTGGAATTTGTATATTAATAACTTACAGTGCTTCACGCTCATTAAATTAATTAATTAAATCCTTCAGAACCCCAAGGCTACTAAGCAAGTTGATTTCAGAGTTGGGATTAAAAGTCTCCTGCTGCCCTTTCCCCATGCTGGCGCAGCACTTCTGGCTCCATCCTGGCTTTTGCTCTCTCCACTTGCAGGTTTCCTTGCTTGAGCTCTTTGCCTGCAGCCTGTGGATTGGATCTATCACAGTGGCTTGCTAAGAACTGGCTGGAAACTCTGCAGATACGATCTGCTTTTGTTTAGGAAACAGCCCATCTTTTGCCCTCGTCTAGGCATAAACTTCTCATATTTTGTGGCCCGCTGGGGAGGGATGCTCTGATCACTCCGAAGCATGAGCCCAACCAGGGGCTATCTCACAGCGGCTGGTTTTCCCGGTTGCCTGGGCACTGTGTCCTGCAGACTGGGACCACCTCCTTGGGTGTTCTGATATGAATGTTGCTGCCAGCTCTATGGGGCATCAAAGCTCCTGAGCAAATGGGCCATCCTGAAGTCGTGGTCTGGCTTGCTGCGCTGTAGCCTTCCCAAGCTTGCTCAGTACCCATCCAGTTCTCAGCAGTGCCCTTCTGGGTGCCAGTAGGTGCAGAGGCAAGATGCTTATATTTGCTGACAACATGCATCTTCCCTTCCTCATGTTGAATCTCGTGTTGAAAAAGCTCATAATGATGTTGTTTGATGTTTTCTTGGGCATCCTATCCACAGATGAATATACAGGTCTCACTCATGGCTGATGGATCAGCTCCACCTCCCTCACCTTTCTTTGAGCCAAGATACTCTAGCATTTCTGCACTGCACTCAATATACCTTAAAGCCACCAACTTCCATTAAGCCACATAGGATGGAGTGTGGCTGAGGTGGTCTCTCTGCTGCATGCAGTGGTTGGCATCCCCAGCGGGTTTCAGTGACGTGGAGATGAAACCTCAGCGTGCCGTTCTGCCAGCACTGCTCCTGCATCCTGCAGATGCATTTTTAAACAAACTCTGGATATTTAGTGTACGGTCTTGTGCCAACTTCAGGAAAGCCTGCTCTCTGTGCTCTTCCAGTGTTGTAACCTCTGTCAGCCTGGCTCTGATTGATGGTATTAATATTTTAGAGATCATTTAGGATCTCCGCCTTGGCTGTGCCGCTCACTCAGGGAGGAGCTGTCCTGCGTGGATGTCTGCAGCTGCCAGAGGAGCGCGCTTGCTGCCTGCCGGTGTGTTTTGGAGGAGGCAGGTCTGCAGGTTAGCAGGGCCACCAAGACTAATGGGAGCACGAGGCCTTCAAACAGCGAATTGCTAGCCTTCAGCATGTGCGAGCTGGCCCTTTCTGTAGATGAGGGTCTTTCAGCCTCCCTGGAACACTCCCTTCTGTCCTTGCCTCTTGGCAAAGGGACCAACTTCCCTCTGGACGTTGTCCCACCGACTGCATTTGGCCAAGGAACCTTGCTGTGGAGGGGTGTCCCCATGCCTCTGCTCAGCCCTTCCAGTTCCTGGAGCTGGCCTCAGCGGAGCTGGCAAACCCAAAAGAGCTCTGCATCTCTCCTGTGTTTTGAGTCTCCCTTTGCCATTGCACCATGTATGATTTAGCCACATGGAGTTGGTTCTGCTGCAGTCTTGTCTGTGGAGTCAGTCTTTAAGCTCAAGTTGCAGAATTCACACGTGCCCTTGCGGCTCCCGGATCCATCCCTGGTGCTGATCGGGAGGTGACTGACGTCCTTTGTCAGTGCTCTGCAGCGCACCATCTCCAGCTGCGTCTCAGGAGCTGCACGTGGACCCATCCTGCACCTCCCTGCCTTGCGCTCTGCCCTTGGTCTGCTCTAAACAGTGGAGCTGCGTGGCCATTCCTCTCGGTGCAGGAGAGCTCTGGTGATGCTCTGCTTGCTCAGCCTTCCCCATGGGGCCCGGATAAATCCAGCTGTGGGAATGGGGCCGACATGCTGCAGGGACGGGGGCTCCGGCAGATCCAGGAGACAGTGAAGCCGTGTGACTGAATCCCAGACTGTGTTTGCTCTGCCTAATTATCAAAAGTATGAGTTTGTTCTGCTAGGTGCACATTATGCCTTTATTGTGGTGTAATTATGCCAGCTGCCTATGTTTAGTGTCATAAAAAGGAATAAAATGCCCATTACCCGCCTAAAGAATTCTTCTTGTGGGTTTTTTTTATTTTTATTGCTCTGGAGTACACAGTGGGGATATCTTTGATCGGCAATTCTCCATGTAAAATAGCTAGTGAAATACTGTGCCTTTCAGAGAGCTCCTCCAGCCAGCAGCCTGCAAAGGCAGCTGGCCCGCCAGCCTCACCTGGCGCTGCCTCTGCTGCTTACTGCCAGCCCGATCTGGTGGTCAAGATGGTGAAGCCACCACAGTGCCTTCCCCTGTGGAAGCTCAGCTGCTTTCCGGCAGCATTTCCCTGCTGCCATCCAGGTCCCAAAGCTCCCTCCTGCCGACACAGCGTCCGAGAGGTGCGAGGTGCTTTCGAAGCCTGGGAGAAGATGCAGCCTCTCTACCTGCTGGAGCTGTTCGGAAAGACACAACGGTGCCTGGGTCTGGCCGAGCTATTTTTCGGACAGAATGAAGTGTCAAGGAGTCCCGTGCCCAGTGGGAAACCCATAAGGTAGTCGAGGGAGCAGCGCACAGCGATGTGCGAGTGGGAGCGGTTATACTCCTTCGCCCTGCCTCGTCTGGAGCGCCGAAAACACAAGCCAAGCAGCATGAACCTGCCAACGGCCTGGCGGTGCTCTTGCAAGAGCAGGGATGCTAAGCCTCGTCCCCCAGCCAACTCGCGGCCCCTGCAATTGGGCTTTGGCTGCTTTGGGGTTTCTTGTGGCGTCTAGATATCTGGGGCTGTGTTTCTGTGGTGGTGAGAGATGCCTCGGAGGAGCCGTGTCCTCCAAGAGCTGAGGTTCTGTGCAAACATCAATTACTGAAACACATACTCCTGCCAGGGAAGAGCGGCTGGAGGCTTGCTTTGTGTGTGTAAACGCTAGGGGCATTTTGGTAATATTAAATCATTTCTGATGGAAAAAAAATACAGAAAACCCCAAATCCAAACCCCACATCTTTAAAGGTTGTTAAAAGCTGCCTCTCTGCCTTTCCTTCATCTAATAGTTTCAGTCTCTAATTGGAAATGGACTTTATTAGCCTCATTAGGAGCGGTTAGTGCTGGCTATAGATAGCTCTTAAATATATGGTTTCAGTGGATGGTAAATCTGTTGGTTTAGTTGGCTTATTTTTCAACTCGATGATCTTTTCAGCAGGTCCCTGGTCCCCCCAGCCCAGCTGTGCCACAGATACCTCACACAATGTCCCTTTTAATTCCCTCCGCTTATTTTTTACGTCAGGTGTTCCTTGAAGTGGCCTTCACAGCTCTCCACCCTTTCAGCCGACGACTACGTCAGGGGAAGATGGACTTGCGCCTCCCCGCAGCTTCATTGCATATGCACACGCCGTCTGCCCCGGCGGCACGATTGCCTTGGTGAAGAATCCAAGGGGCTGCTGATAGCAATCATTGATTAAGAGGGTAATTGTCCTGAAAATTCAGATTGATCAAAAGGCAGAAATGATAACTTGTGTAACTGTGTTTAAAACCACGTCCTGTCAATAGGGGAGACTGAGACGTGGCGAGCAGAAAGCAGGGAGAATTGGATGTGAGAGCGGGTGAGTGTGCCTGTGGTTCGGGGAGGAGGGGGAGCCATTCTTCCTTGGGGTCCATAGCAGGATGTTTCTTGTCACTGACGCTGGGCTATTGGAGATTCAATCACTTTTATCTTCCCCTCTCTCTCAATCCAAATGCCTTTTCATATTAGAAAATTAGAATCAGCTCTGCTCATGCAAGATTTATTAGCTCTGCTGAGCAATACCACAGAAGAGTAAATGATGTCGCGTTTCAGGGGCTTTTTACACATTATGACCAAACTTGCAACTTCTTAAGTATTCTTCCATTGAGCCACTGCAGGGTGTGAAAGGGATGGGGAGACAAACTTCTCTCTGGAAATAGTTCTGCAGCCGTCCGGATGTCTCTTCTTTATGATCAGAATGATTGGATTTGGTTGCTAATACAGATCTTTTCTTTGGGCTCAGTTTCTGTGCTTATTGCTCTGGAAATCAAACTGTAAGATTTGAGCCTGTTTATCACATTTTTTTCTTGGTTCCCTTTGTAGAAACACTTTTCGGTGCTACAATGTATGTCTTTGGAGCTCTGCTGCTAGCTGGCACTCATTTACATCTGAAGAAGACAAATCTTGTTTCCTGCTCAAATTTTTTCCCTTGTGTTTTGTACTGGGTGGCTGCTTTTTTAAATGCCTTCTGACCCTGTGCCGTACACAGCTCATGTTTTGCGTAGTGATGGTCCTTTGGACTTCAGGCAAGCTCTTTAAAGACATGAATGAATTTAGGCTTGTAACGTCAATAGATATTATTGTGGGGATATTGAGGCACCGGGAGGTTGGAAGATTTTCCTGTGAATCCACATCAGAGATTGGAACAGAAATTAGGTCTCATCTCTCCTGCTCCTGGACTTCAGCCACAAGGCTTGTTTGTGAGGCTTTTCGCTTTCAAATCGCTTTGCAGGCATTAAATCCATGCAGCATCCTCGTGGGCTGGCTGCACAAGAGGGTCACTCAGCCACAAGAGTCAGAACGACTGGCTCTTGGGAGCCTCTGCCTGAGGTGCTGTTCAGTTTTTCTCCCCGTCGCAAAAATTAAAGCATTTGAGATTCACCATATTTCACTGATGATACACAAATCACTGGTGCTCCGCAGCACTCCACCCCTCTTTCAGTGGGCACTGTGTATGTAGCCCCTATACAAAAGTAGTGGCTGTTGTCAAGGTAAACACCATTTTTCTGCTAGTTCTGGTTTGGAATATTCCCAAAAGGGAGCAAATTTTTCTCCAGCCATGATTATTTGGGAAAGTAGGCAGCACCACACAGGGATGCTGATACCAGCATTAAACAACAGAAGCCAGAATCAAGCCGTGGAAGGGAATAGTCCGTTCATAGCTTCATCTGCTATCATCGTTGTGCGGTGGAGCCCAGCGCCTGCAGATGAGCTTCTGCCAATCTTTTGTCTGTTTGGGTCTGACTTTTCCTTGACATGGCCAAGCTGCTGGGAGGATTGCAGCGCAGACAGGGCAGAGGAGAGGTTGCGGTGGCCTTGTGGTAAGGTTCTCTCTCACCCATCAGCATAGCCAACACAGGTCATCAGCATGGCTCATCATTGTGGGCTCCAAATGCTCAGCAGCATCTTCTGCTTGGCAGGTTTAAAGGGACTTTGTTAACAGGCAGTGCTAATGACATTTAAAACAACACCATACTTGGACCTGTCCAAATGCAAGTCTAACTTGGCACAAAGTTTTGCCATTCATCTTAGCAAAAGGCATTTCTGAAGAGCTGCTTAAAGCTGCAGCTGGCTGGCAGGGAGGTTTCTCGTCGAGTGTTGGTGCTTGGGAGGCGGATACACTTGACAAGCAGAAGGACTTGACTTTTTCCCCTTCTGTGTACAAGCACTATGTATTATTCAAGGTCTTCTTAAGTCAATGCTGGGTTATTAATCGGTCGCTTCTCTGCATGTTAAATTTGCCTACTAATTTCGAGGCTCTGGAAGAGGACTGCGGCTATGAGCTTGCACAGTATCTTCCCTCCGTGAGTCTCCGTACACCCACATGTGCGATCTGGGGCTGCTGCACCCCCTTGCCTTGGGTTCAGATGATGTGGTGCTGCCTGCACACCAGCCACACGGGGAGGTGAGCTCCAGGTTACTGACTTAATGTTCCCTTTTCCAGATAGTCACTGATGGTGAGGGGGACCAGGGGCCGGGCCAGAGCAGTAAAAGCCTTGCCAAACCTTGAGGGGCCAGGCAAGACCCCAGCAAAGCAGTTCCTAAGGACTAGGGGTACTACAGTCCCAGGTGACACTGGAGAGAGATACAGCGGTGTCCAGGTCTGGGGCAGGCATTCTGCACAGCCCAGGAGGGGTTTGCTCCACGAGATAGGTGCTACCCACCTCCCCTTGGCTCCTGCTCGGTTTGCAGGCTGATGTAATGAGTTATTTGCAGCCATTTTGGAGACAGCCTTGGTGTCTTGGGACTCTTCCTTCCCTGTCCCCCAGCCAGGCCTCCATGCTCCTGTCTCCTCTCCCTCCACGAGGTCTGGTGGTGCTGCCCGCGGTAGGCAAGGCACACGGGCCAGCAGCGCCTGCACGTTCCAGGAATCACGTCAGCTGTCATTACTTACATTACCTTGATTGGGAACAGTCAGTTATGTCACCGTCCATCATCGTGTCTCTCCTGGGAGATGCTGAGGAAGGAGGAAAGGAGCAGGAATTATAAAGTGCTTCTGCGGTGCTCCGCCAATCCCACGGCTCCGTTGGCTGAACATCTGTCATCAGACAGCTTGAAGAGAAGGTGCTTTGTCTGATGGATCTTCCCATTGTAGCTCCACAGGGAGGAGCCTTCTGCAACACTGGGACTGCCCCAAGGGAAGAGCACTGGGGGCTTTTGTGGAGTTTAACGTGAAGGGAACGATGCCGCTGCCTGGAAGGCTCTGGGGGGACCGCAGGAGAGCCTGCTGGACAGCCGGGGCTGTGGGCTGGCCTCCTCTGGCTGAGGGCTGCTTTGGAGCCAGGTAGAGTTACCAAAACTATCTCTGGTCCGAATGAGGCAGAGCTCGGACTTGCACATTGTCCCCACGCGTCACTGCAGAGGATTCCTGGCCATGTCTCAGGTGAGAGTTCATCCTCCCTTTGGCTGTGAGCTCCAAATTCTCCTAATGAGAATGAGATTTGGCTTTTGATGACAGAAAGTTCTTATTTCTAATGGAAAATGATCTGGAAAGTTTCCAGCCCTCTCTGCCCTGATTGATTTGGGACTCTGGCTCCAGTTCCAGCAGCGAGTCTCTTCGGCTCAGGTGCCCCTCGCAGGCTGGGGGACAACACGTGGCAGTAGCTGTGTCCATCTCTGGTGGCAGAGCCCATGGTGCCATGTGTGGTGGGGAGGACAGTTTGTCTGTCTAGCAGCCTCCTGTGAATAAATTTGTGCCTGAACTCAAGATGGGTTTCAGAGGATAAGGAGGAACAGGAGCTCCGTGGCTGTGGCCAGGAGGTGTTCCAGGGCTGTAAGGCCAGGTTCCCCAAGGCTTGTGTGACCATGTCTGTCAAGGCTGAAAGCAAGAACGGTTCAAGAAGCACACGTTGCCCAGCCGGACACACTGGAAGGTGGGGAAAGCAGTAATGCCTGCCTCCTTGGGTTTCTTGCTATATGCGTGTTGGTCCTGGCACTGTGACTTTGGGAGGAACACTACCTGTTAAGCACAGTGCTCACATTTTAATTTCTGTTAGCTGGGCAGGGAGCGAGGGTGGTTTGGTAGCAGCTGAACCTCAGCGAGACCCAGGAGGTGGGTGTTCAACCCAGCTGGGGCCTGGCAGTGCCTCTCCAGAGATCAGGCAGCTGGAGGGGAGGAAAGCCAGGGCGGGAGAGGGCTGCACCCAAGGACTGAAGTGAGGAAGAGAAGTTTCATGGTTCTGTACGTTTCTCCTTGGAGCAGCTCTATCAAAGGCAAGACTACGGTCCAAAAGGAGCTCTTAAAACACAGAGGAGCTGGCTGGCACCAGCAGTGGCTCACAGGTGCTGTGCAGGGTGTGCATGCGGGTAGTAATGGGCAGCTGAAGCAGCCTGGTCTCAGCCAGGGCTGTGCAAGGCATCTTGTGCAAGTACAGCCAGCAAGCTCTGACCTGTAATCCATCCTGTCATTTAAACAACTTGCACTATATGGAAGCGATGCTTTATGTGAGCCAGGGGCATTGCTGCTGTTACTCTTAGCTGAGTTTGAAGAACTCTTGCTGTCCCCAGCTTTAGGTGTAGGCTTTGTTCTGCTGGATGGCCCAGGTGCGTGGAGCTTGCTAAGCAAAGAAAAGATTGCAGAGGGTACATGGAGCAGAGGAGAGTTGTTCTGGAGGAAAGATGGGTTTCCATGGTGGGGGGATAGCTAGTGAAGTGAGTAAATACGTGCTATAAACATGTTCAGAGCATCTCCGTGTGAAGAACCCCGCACAGCCTTTTCGAGTGAATAGAAAGAAGAGCCTGGGTTCAGTTCATATGTCTGTTTTCTTTTCTTTTCTTCTTCTGGTCAACTGTGGCTGTAGATAAGAGTTTTCTATTTGAAGTTCAGAAGGGAAGGGAAATCCATTGTTAGAAGAGGAGACTTTCTTTCTGCTTGATACCTATCTCCAGCGACACAGCGGAGAAGGAAAAGATTTGCTATGATAAAGGTAGCTTTAAAAAAAAAAAAAAAAAAGGCACATTGAGTGTTGCTTTTCTCTGTACTTCAAAGCCTGGAGTAATATGGAACAGTGTAAAAGAAGAGAGGAAAAAAAACAACCTAGCCCAGCCTCTGCACGGGGGCTGTGAATGCAGAGCCATAATAGAGCACCATCCTGGCCAGAAATCCAGTGCTCTGCCCAAGCCGTTCATCTGGGCTTGGCGTGGTGTTGGTCAGTGTGCACAGCACCTGCCTGGAGTCCACAGGGATGGGCTTCAAGGGGGATGCTCATTGTGGGGGGAGCAGAGGAAACATTTTGCAGGTGTGCATCCTCTGGAAGGACTGAACCAAGGGAAGTCACTCACTGGAAAGAAAATCAGGCAAGTCTGGAAGGAGTATGGGAAAAACGTGCCAATAAACATTTAATTATTAAACTAACTCCTGAGATTGCATAGAGTGTTCAATACGGTGTGGCAGAGTGAAGAAGCTGAACAGCGCAGCTCTGGTGAAGGCTGTGCGTGGGAAATGGCTAAACATCTCCATCCGTGCGCCCTGGAGCCAGTGGGATTGGCTTTCTGGGGTCCCGGGCTGTAGGGTCAGCTTTCCCTGGGGCTCAGGTGTTTCCGAATGAGCCGGAGCAGAGGGGTGCTGGGGAGGGGGTGCCTGTGGCTGCCGCCCCCTTGCTTGGAGCAGGCACAGCTGAGCTCCATGAGCATACAGGGGGGCTCCAGCCTCCATGATTGCCAAAGGGACTTGGGTGGCCCAAATGCAGGTCTGGGCTGTGCGACATGGGCAGGGATGGGAGCTCCCTGCCAGGGGACAAGGCAGGGGACAGAGAGGTGCAGCCCGGGGAGCAGGGGCTTGTGACACCCCTGTTACAGTACTGCTGTGTCCACACAGGCTTCTACTTTCCAGTGGCCCCGTGGGTGCCCTTCAGCCAGACTGATGGCATGGGGCTCCACATCTGCCCTGCTGCCATCATGGTTTTGGTCTTTGTCCCCATCCCAAGCTCAGCGTGTGGTCTTGGCTTCTGGGGCAGCCCTTGCTGTGCCAGCCCACTGCTGTTCTGCCAGGGGGTCTTGGGCTCGCTGAGCTGCTGGGGCACTCCTGGAGCAGATACTGGCCGATACCCCACGTTCCCCTCTGAGAAGCTGGTGCAAGTAAAGGAGAGAGCAAGCGTGTGCTGGAGGCTTTGCCTCTGCTGGAGTCTGGGGAGGAGCAGGACGAGAAACCAACAAACTCATTTTCAGCGCTGACCTGAGCGGAGGCTGGAAGTGAAAAGATTTCCAGCAAACCTGGGCTGGTCAGGGTTGCTAACGAGCCTTTCCTTTGAGCAATGTTTTACATTCTTTAAAGATCGCAGGGAGCTCTTGGGGAGAATCTGCTAAAGTAAATGGCAGAGTCAAGTGTGCCGGCTCCTTTCTTTCCCTTTTCTTTTTCCTTTTTTTTCCCTTTCCCCTTTCTTGGTTCTCTTTATTATGTGGAGTTGCTCTGGCTCTTTCTCTCACTTCTGTTTCTCCTTTTGTTCTCTCTTTGTCTATTTATCACACTGTGAAGGTTGAAAGAGATGTTATTAATCTGGGAGAATGAAGGCAGGATTAGTGGTATGAATCGGATTTTGAGAGCTGTAATGATAGAAAGACTCGCTCTGCTGGCGGGCTGCGTGAGTTTGATAAATGGGGAGCACTCCAAACTGACTCGCGCCTTCCTCCGCACTGCTCGCTTTGCCCGCTGGGGCGTGCCATGCTCTCAGATCTGCCAGCCATCCCACACCGCTCCTACCTGAACCAGAGCAAAAAGCCAAGGGTAAATCAGAGACAAATATCTCCCATTGCACTTAAAGAGATCATTTCTTTCAACATCTTTTTCAAACAGAGTCCTGTCAAGTTCTTGGACAGCCTTGTGTGGAGGTAGGATCCTTCCTTGGAGTACGGCTCGGAGCCGTGGCCATGCATTATTGTCTCCTGCCGTGGCTTTGCAGAGAGCAGCGAGGAGTTAGCATGGCTGCAGCAAGGAGTTAGCATGGCTGCAGCAGAGCTCCCGTCCTGCAAGGCACAAAGAAGCAGAATCATCTCTGCGGGGCTGCACCCTGCTGTCTTTGCCTTCTGAGAACTGCACCGAGCTTCAAACCCCCGGGGGACTGGGAGAAGGCAGGGGGCATTTCATCATAAGTTGCTTTGGGGTCTTTCCCTGAAGTCTCCTGAATGAGGGGTCCTGCCCTTGCATAACGTGAGTCAGGTCCCCTGTTAGCAAGCTCAGGAGGGGCAAAGCAGGCTCTGGGGACAGCAGGCAGAGCGACAGCCCCCAGCTGTGGGGCACAGCATGACTGTCTGGACCAGCAACTTTAGTGAAGAGGGTCCTTTCCTGGGATCACCCCACTGCACGCTCACCCACTTGAACCCTTCCTCATCCCCACCCTCGGGTGTGTGGTGGTCTGTGTTGCACCCTACAGAGCCAGAAAAGCTAGGGACAGACTTGTAGGTGTAGGGTACGTAGCACTTTGAAGCTCGTTCGTGAGCATAGAGCTCACTGCCCTGTTGCGGTGGTGCCACCAGGCATTTATACATGGGGACTGTGCCCTTGTCCTAGGGCCCTTCATGGTGGTCCTTACCACAGCCTGGGCTGTGGCTTCTGCTGTGGACATTTTGGGCTCGCTGCTTGCTCTCATGGCTAGGTTTGGGTCTTGTGGTCCAGCCCACGAGTGTGCATTTGCTGAAGCGAGATGTGGTTGTGTGAAGGCCATGTGCAATGTGTTGGGAAGGTTTGGGTCCTTCAGTGCCCCTCGCCCCAAGGGCTGTGGGCAGGGACTCGGCCCTACAGCCCACCCAGGGGGGCACTGAGTGTCTAGTGGTGGGTGCAGGACCACCCGCCACCGCAAGGTTTGCATCTCGCCTGGGTTGAGCCGGGGATTATTGCTTGGTAGAGGAGGGGGAACAGCAGCGTGCGGGAGGGACCCCTGCTTCGAAGGGGGAGGCAGCCCACGGGCAGCCCACAGTCGTCAATGTCCCTTTAACTACAAGGTAATGGACTCGCCTACGCTCGGGCTGAGCTCTCTTCCTGCCATTGCAGGAACGGTAATGATTGTCGAGGTAGAGCTAATGAGACGTGCACATCTTTAAAGGATCGTGTCTTCTGAGACAAAATTAAAAGAAAAAAAGAGAAAAGAAGGGATGGGGGAAGGAGAGAAAGTCCAACTGCAGTGCTTCGGCCAGCGAAGTGTCGGTCCATCCGTTCTGCCTGTCCCTTGGCAGGATCACCCCTAAATGACTAGCAGGGTCTCTTTGCTTCCTGCCACAACTCCTGTTTGGCTCTGGAACCCTCTTCAACTCCCTGAGGCCCCCTGACAGCCCCTCCACAGGTCTGGTCTCCAGGGCGAGGGAGCAGGGCACTGCTGGCTGTGTGAGAGCATGGCAGGAGCACCTTTGCTGGGCAGGCAGCGGGAGGGCAGGCAGCCCAGCCGCTGTATGGCACAGCTGTGGGGACAGCAGAGCTGGAAGGCAGGACGGGAGGAAGGCGTGCAAGGAGATGAAGGACACAGGAATGTCCTGTCCTGGGTTGGTTGAAGACGTGGGGTTGGTGGTGCTATCGGTCCTGGCTGGCTCATCCCTGTCTCCATCCCTTGCTTCCAGGTCTGGGATGCTGCACTTGGCGCTTCCCAGTGTACATAAAGGTACTGGGGATCTGGATACTGGGGAGTTAATGATCCCCCCAAATGCCTGCCCCACAGGGGGAAGGAAGAGGTGGCTCCCCTTTGGTGTTGGGAAATGCCCCATGGGCACTCCTGGTGCAGGAGAGGCTGTGCGGAGCAGGCTGAGCCAGATCCGGCCCTTTGGGAAGAGCTGGTGGGGGAGCTGGCACCTTGTGTGTAGTGCATGGTGTGACTGCCTGCACACAGATTTCCTCCCGTTCTCACTATTTCAACTTCACAGGTTGAATTGGTTCAGAGCATCCAAACTAAATGAGGAGAGAAATGATCAGTCAAATATTTCTTAAATCCTGTCTTTAAGAGCTAAGTGCTTGGCTGGAACTTTAAGGCAGGTAATGAGGCTCACTTCAGATCAGCTTGTGATGTGGAAACTGCTAGATTGACCAGGCTGCAACTAGAAGAAAGCTCTGTCACAGCCGGGGACAGCACGGCACGGGACTCCCCACACCCCGGCACTCTGCGCCAGCCTGCTGCCACCTGCAGCTCCCTGCTGTCTGCACCCATCTTTGCCCTCGTCTTGCAAGGAGTAAAATACAGCTGGGAGCTTGGGGGAGCAGCCTGCTTGCACGGAGCTGGGTAACTCCCTTCCGCGCAGGGGCATGTGTATGTCAGTCAGTGCCTTGGAGTCCAGCCCCAGTTTGCTCCAGCCATGCGGGTGAGAGCTTGGGGCAGAAGCAGCGACCCAGAGGACCCCTGTCCCTCCAAAGGATTTTCACCGGTTTTCAGTTTAAAGCTGTCAGATTTGTTTTGCTGCAAAAATCAGAGTGACGTCAAGCCAGTGGCTCTGTGAGGTGGTGTGCTCTCTTAGCTTCGTCTCTAGCTGGTGCAAGGGGAGAAGGAAAATGTCTTTATTCCAGCAGCCTGGTAAGAACGCGTTGGTAGGATTGGTCCTTCCTTTTCAAGACACCATCCTTCCCTCTGCAGTGGGGCACTAGCAGTGCTTGTCTGCAGCATGACAGCACCTTTGCAAGGCACTTCCCAGAGCAGAGGGCTTGGTTTGCTGGAGGAAAAGTGGCAGTGCAGGAGCAGCGGAGGAGAAGGGAGCAACGCTGGGCAAGATGGGATGTACCAAGTGACTCTTCCCAGCTCCAAAATACTCACTTCTCCTTTAGTCTGGGACTGGGGAAGAATCTGGTCTTACCTGGCTGCTCTGCACAACACTGCCAGTGCCAAACTCCTATGTTCTTGCTCCTAGTCATACCATGCCCACCTGGCAGCACCTTGCCATCCTGCTGTCCTCTGGACCTTTCCTGGGCAGGAGCTGGGGACCCTCTGAGCTTTCTGCTTTGTATCCAGGATTTTTAGGCCTTCTGTTGTTAATTATTGAGATGTAATAATGTGATTAGTGCACTATTAAAAAAATCGCTGATATGATTACCATGGATTTAATATCACATGATATATCATTACATTGTTACATGGTGACAGATGTAATTGAAATACACTTATTGGAGCCTGGGGTCGTGTTTCATTCAATCACAGCAGCACCTCCGGGGGGCAGAGCAGAAATGGCGAAAAAAAAATAAAAAGGCATCAAGATTGGAAATTATAATGAAAACAAAGAAACTTGCAGCCTGTTCAAGTCTAGGGCAACTGCTGCTTTGGCTTTTTCTCCATAGAAATTTAGAAAGGTAGAAGTTGGGAGCGCTGTCTTGTGGATCAGCCAGAGGAGATAGGTCAGCCGAGTTGAAACTGTCTGCTCAAGGGATGAGCAGGAGGACTTGTGTTATGGACCTGTACTCAGAAGGCTTCCAGCCATCTTGCAGCACATGAGCCCGGCTGCTATGGACACTATACTACTGACCTGCCAGCCCCTCCTGGCTCCTTTTTAAAAGGCACGTGGACCCAAAGATGGTACCTGTTGTGCTGTGGGAAAGCCAGCCAGCTGGCCCCTACCTCCTGCCTAATTCTGCCTGTTTTGGAGTCAGGGATCGCTCAGCTGCCTGCGTTTGGCCCAGGCTGTGCCATGGAGGGCAGGTAGGCAGCCGTGAGCTTGCCTGCAGGACCGCAACCCAGGTCGTGTTTCGTTCCATGTGAGCGAGAAGAGGTGACATCTGTCTCTGCCACGTTATCCTCGGGAGGATCTGCACATGGGCTCTGGGCAGCTGGGGTGGGGAGAGGAGCACCTATCATGTACCCTCTGCAGAGGCAGCCAGCTAAACCGGAGCCTGGGCAGGGAAAGGACTCTGCTGTCTCTGCCCGTGGGGCCGGGGCAAGGCTTGGGCTAGAGAAACGTGCCTGCAGGAGAAGCACAAATACCCTACCTGCTGCTGGCACAAGCCTGCCACTGGTCCTTTTCAATATGGTGGTGAACAAGAAGCTGGTGGTGAGCACGGAGGTCTCCTTTTCCTCCATCGCCTCCCCTTCCAGGGAAACAACTGTTACCCACCCTCCCAGTCCCCCCCCAAGGCAAGTGATAGTTTGGGGTGTTGCACTGCGCAGGATGGGGCTATGGCAAGACCTCAGAGATACAGCATGACATGATTAATGCACATTAATTGCTCTGATCATCACCAAATGCTAAGTCTTCTCCTGTAAAGGGGGCCAGCGAGGGGCTGTGGCCTCTCAGAGCTGTGATTAGGACTTGGGTACACCTGTCCCCAACCCTACTGCAGGTCCCCAGGGTTATTTTATCCCTGCAAGACGGTGTGTAGGTGACTTTGAAACTGAAGGTGCTGTGTTTAATCTCATCCTCATCCAAAACAAAGGAAGGAGGAAGAATTTGCGGATGGAGTGAAGGCGACTTTTCCAACCAAGAGGAGAATGGCAGTGTGGTGAGCTTGAGACATCTGGATGTTTGCATAATGATGCGCCGGCATCTGGCCCTGCATCACTAGCTCGGCATTCACACGTTCCGCGCAGCATCGTCTCCTGCTCCAATGCGTCTGTCCCGGGAGCTGGGTTACAAACCTTGCTGATGCTTGAGGGGTCATTTCTGTTTTAGGCTTTCGATTCTGTGTCATCCCCCATAAGGGTGCTCCCACCCCTCTTTTGTGGAGCCAGCATGCCCATTATAAGCCCTTGTTTTGCTGGGAGCTGTGGAAATTGATTTCCAGCTGGTGTGGGAGCACTCTGGCTGGGAAGGCTCTGGCAAGCATCTTTCTTTCGAGGTTAAAAACATAATTTCAGTCTGACCTCTGAGTTTTGGAGCTTTTGTTGGTTTTCTCCACCCCCAGATGGTTTTTGTGTGTGATTTTAAAATAGCCTTCTTCTCTTGGTTGAAGCTAGCTGATGCGTCCGCTTCTCATTCGAGGATTGTTGTGTTTTATTAATGCTGTTATTATTCCATTACTGTCATTGTGCTCTTTTATAGCAAATAGCTTAATTTAGTTGAGATACACAGATGCTGAGAGTTTAAGTGAAATCTTCAGCACTTGGTATGCTGGGCACTGAGCAGATACTCCCTAAGCGCTTTGGTATAAACCTTTCACTTTAAAACAAATTGGCTGCTGGGGTAGTGCTGGGTGGCAGGAGTTTGGGAGAGGGGAAAAGGGGTGGGGGAGCAAGTACCTGTTTAGCACCCTAGGGAGGACTTCATAGTCAAACGTGGCTATAGGTGCTCAGGAATAAAGCTCCCACTGAGGGTTTTACTCCCAAGATGGAATAAAGCTCCCACTGAGGGTTTTACTCCCAAGATGGGCTGTGATGGGGTCCTCTTCCCTACCGATGCTGCAGGACAGGGGGAATTACACTACCAGCATTGCTGGGTTGCTTTGGGTTGAGGGTTTTTGGGGGTGGAGGGGCGGAGTGTGCTGTATTTTCTGCAGCTGAAGCTGCCTGGCTCCTGGGAGAGGTGGGGACTGGTCATGGTGTCACCCCAGGGTGGATGAGACAGTGCCGCTGAAACCAAATTAATCTGGTTGAAGAGCAACGTTGCTGCTGGAAAGCTGGACAGTGCTGTGAGTAGTTCTTGGGGTAGAGGAGAGGGGTTGAGAAACAGCATTGGTGCCCAGATGACTTCGGGGCCAAGGGTCCTGTTGTTAGAAATGACTTGGGTGCTTAAGCCTCCTGGGAAGCTAGTGCAATCTAGGCTCTGAAGTACCTTAGCTACTTCTGAAATTTTACCTCTTATTGTTGACAGATGTTCATCTGAAATGGATGCTTCTTGCTCAGTGCCTCTGGGCGTTCATTAATACTAGTGATAACAATTCCAGATTGTCTCCTACACCATTTTCCCTGCATCCATTCCTTAAAAATTACAAAGGTAAAGCCAAAACCCTGTTAGTGTCATGTTATTTGTGTACTTAACTCTTACTGCCTTGGCAAAACCTGCTGATCCTGGTGCTATCAGTGCCAAAATTACTTTGTGTGGGGCGGGAAAGCCAAGAATGGAGTAAAGTAAAATGGAGCAAGCAGGTGCCGCACAGGTTGAGATGGTGCTGATGGTGGTGTTGGCTCAAGTGAAGGTGTCCTCTCCACCTGGCCGTGGCAGGGAGGGTGCCATGTCCCTGCCAGGCAGTCCTTCAGGGAGCAGCCCTGTGCCTTCACCCTCTCCCACCTGCAGCTGTAGGACACCCTCGTCTTTCTGGGGAGGGCTCTCCCATTTTCTTGAGCTCCTCGGGGACGGCCTCTTTGGGGTGTAGCTGGCAAAGACTTGCTTCCCCACCTTTTCCCATGGCCAAGCGAGGGGAGCAGCTCCCCATGGTGTGAGGACAGGTTGGGGAGGAGGTGTGCACTGGCCCATGCTGCCCGTCCCCAGTGTGCACTCATAATAGCTTGGGGGTCTGTGGGAAGTTATCGGGATCATTTTTTCTACCTGCTTTGAGGCAGCTTTGTGGCTTTATCTGTCTTTCGAGGAGACCGGGGTAGCTAACAACATGCACGGAGCATCCTCTGTGGAGGAGACCTGGTGCCCGGTTTTGCTAGAGGTCTGCTTTACCACTTATGAGAAACGAGTTAACCTCCCTTTGATCTCGGTTCACGGCTAACCCTTTAACAAAGTCCGGGATGTGCGAGGAAATCAATACTCAAGGCATTGAATTTAACACCAGCCATCAACTCAAGCGTAACACACACACTGACTGACTCCGATTACAAGGAGCGGGCTGGTTTGAAGCTCGTTTGCCAGCTCTCTGGGGTGATGCGGGGCGGCAGCGGGGAGAGCAGGCACGCTCACGTGGCTTGCTGTCACTTGAGGGGGGAGTAAGAGGGACCTGGCACGCTCTGCCATGTCCTCCCGATCGGCTCTGCCTCTTGGTGCTCCTTGTCTCTCTCCTTATGCCTCTGATTTGCAACCCCGGCAGCTGTTCCCCGACACAGGAGGAGAGAGCTTGGATGTTGTGCGCTGTCACTGAACGCCTGTTTGCATACACACGTAATTGCTCTTCGCTGGTGAGGAGCTGCAGCAGGACTTGAGGCAGGGCAGGTTCCACTGAGCTGGACAGAAAGGGTACTGGAACTTAAAAATCTGAAAAATAAAATGCTGCAGGCGGGAAAGGTTGAGCGTCTGGTCAAGGAGGCAGCCGTGTCATTTCTCCAGCTCCAGTCGTCCCCGCAGAGATCTAATTAGATCAGTGGAGAGCTAATTGGGACACCTTGTTCCATACCAGACGCTTGCTCTTTGCTGGAACATTGGCAGGAGGTGGCGGGCGGCCTGCCTGGCATGGCTCTGTCACCAGGAAAGCCAGGTGGTCCACAGCCAAGCACTTTCTAGACAGCCCATGAACCTTCTCATCACATCTCAGCCCTCCAGCCCTCTGCTGCAGACCAGCTCTCCTCTGGGGGGCATTTGTTCTTGCTTGCTCTTCTTGTTTCCACCAGCCATAGCCAGAGCTGAGACAGCACACATAGGTTAGGGAGGGGTTCATGGGGCAGCTGAAGGATGCTGAGAGGCATGGGATGAGCATTACATGACCCCACAGCTCTGTCCTTGTGCCGCGGCTGCATGGGGGCCATCCCTCTGCTACCCACGCTCAGTAATAACTCTGCTGGGCACGTGCTCCTGGGACCTGCTCCTCAGGTCTCGTATCATCAGCAGGCAGCAACTAGGCAAATCCTAATAGTGGTTCCGAGGCACACTGGCAGGGAAGGGCCAGCCGAGCCGCTGAATCCAGCCCTCGGCAGCAGCAAGGCAATGATTGCTCTTACTACAGGCAGAACTGCAGGCACAGCTAAAAGCCGTAACTACAGAGTGTCCCAGCTTGCCCGGTAAGGAGACCCTGGCTGGCTGGCTGCAAGAGAGGGTGGTCGCTGCCTGTGTCTCTGCCGGAGCCCAGCCTGGCTGGCGCTTGGTGAGCCTGGTGGCACCAAAGAGCCATGGCGGTGCCTTTCGCCTCCCTGGGAGATGTGAGCTGAGGCCTTGGGGACCCGAAGCCCTTCATTCCTATCAACCGTGTCATGATCACCTCTGTCACCTTCTCAGGACTGTAATGCAGTGCTGATCCCCCCTTCCCAGTCCAGGTAGCTAGTCCTGCCCCCACTCCTGCCTGGCCGTAGCTGATGCAGTTCATCCGCCCATGCCTCCTCTAACAACCTCTTCTCAGGACCTTGCCGTGTCCTCCTTTCAGGTCCCTTTATTCTCTGCTTTCCTGACCTCTCTCCAAATCGATTCTCTCACGGCATGCCGCCCGGCGCCTTGGACCATCTCCTTCTGTTTGCTCTTCCATCGAAATTGGGGGGCCTCAATTTTGCCACCTGCTGCCCTGGTAGGCTGTGCTGGCTGGGCTCGCATGGGTTGCCTGCTTGCCTGGTGTTTGCATCCATCAGAGCTCTTAGAGGCGCCTCTGCTTTAACCTCCTCAGTCTTAACCCTGACCTGAGTCAACAATCATGAGGAAGAGCTGCTGCTTAGATGATCCAGTGTAAACTCTACCTTTGATTAGACAGGTATCATCCCCAGGCACCGGCGCAGCAGTGCCTTGTTAACTTTCCTTGGTGTTCCCTCACTGCAGCCATGAGAGCCTCCGACACGGGCAAGGGACATGGCCACTGCCCTCGTAATCTTTATTGATCTTTTCCCTGATGCCTTGTGCATTGTATTCTCTTGCCTTTCTCTTGCTCTTCCAGCTGCCTCTCCTCTGAGTGGCTTTGCATCTTGTGGGAGTGCTGAGAAACTCACTTTTATCCGATTCTTGCAGAGCAGTAACACTCAGAAGCCCCAACGGCTTTGTTGGGTTGGTGCTGTGCCAAATGTGAAAGATTGGGTTTTGCTCCTGAGAGTCTGCCGTCTGGGAGGGGGTAAGAGGGAGCAGGGCACATGTTTCCATGCCCCTCTGGTCTGTCCTATATGGGTCAGTTTCTCTGCATCGTGCCAGAGGTGGGTTTTGGAGAAGGTCATGTATTTGTCCCAGGAAGGCGTGCTAGACATGAGGGTGGAAGGATTTGTAAGATGTGAGCAGAGGGAGAGATGTATGTGATGAGACATACAGGCAAGTGCATATAAGTGGTGAGAAGGTCCTGCAGGATCACTCTCTGGTTTCTTTCCCATCCCCCAGGGCCTGGGTTTTAGGAACAGATTACGAAACTAGGAGGCAAACCTGCTGGTCGCCCAGCACCCCTCCCTTGCTGCCACCTTGCAAGCACCTAACCTTGACAATGCCAGGTAGTGAAAACCAGAGGGTTGAATCGCCTTGGCTCGCACCTGCAATGTGAACGGACGTTCAGTCGTACAGCACCTCCCCTACACTTTCCTCTTGGTAACCTGTCCGTGGGTCTCTGCCCTCCGTGGTCCCATTCTCCCCCTGTCTAGCATGTTTGTGCATAGCAGCTGAACCGTCACCAGACGTGTCCCTTCCAAAAATGTCCAGAGCACCGGGTGCTGAGACATACTGTGCATGCCGCAAAGGAGCGGTGTGTCTGCTCTGGACAAATGGCTTTGTTTTGCACTGGAAAAACTGGAGTCAAAATGTCATGTCAGTGTTTCGCACGGGAATAGATTGCTCCTTTCCAAAGGGCAGCGGTTCTGTCACTGGGTTTTACTTTGTGGTTCCCAAGCAGAACTGTTCCCACACAGTGAAAGAAGACAATATTTTGGCTTTTTCATCCTGGTTAAGGGTGAAAGGCAATGTCAGAGCATCGGTGTTTCGGTGGGGTGGACGTGGTTTCCCAGCCTGTAACAGCAAGAGCGTGCTCCCTGCCAGGAGGCGAGGATGAGTCCTGGGGATGTGCTGCTTCTGCTTCCAGCACGTTTGATCCAGCCAGGCTCTTTCAAGGTGTGTGGAAATGAGCTACAATCTCATCATTCCTGCGGAGGCTTCTCGGAGGAGATAGCGGAAGGGTCACAGCGCCTCTGGAAATCTCCCTTCAGGCGATGTGCCGTTGCATTTCACAGCAGACAGACAGAATAACCTTTAGGGCATGGTAAGAGGCAGCGTTTTGAACTCCAAGCCGGGGAGCTCAGGAGCTCATTTCTCTGACACATCATCTGTGTCCCTGCCGCTTCCTGCATCCCCCTGAAATACCTTTGTCCTAATCCATCACTTCCTTAGCTGGAATTAAAAAAAAAAAAAAGCTGGGGAGTTGGTCCCTTGTGTGCTGGCCACGCAGAAACCAGCTTCCCCTGTGGGAACGCACCCAGACCCTCTGCCGTGGACAATTTTGCCTTAATTTGAGCCGCTCTCAGCCCGCATGGAGGTGGGGGGCTGCCCCGCCAAGCCAGCCCCAGCAGCGGCACGGCTCCCCTGCCCTCTCTTGCCTTCCCTGCATCGCAGCCTCTCTGGAGAGGTGCAGTACTTGGGTCCTGAGCTGGTTTTTTTCCTCCCAGATTTATCTGACGTGGTGTGGGGAGATGAGCGGGCTGGAGCCAGGCAAACTGGGGCACGTGCAGGCTGGCACGGGCTGCCCTTAGGAACCGAAGGCTCCCACAGCAGTGTGTTAGCGGCTGTGCCGCACTGGGAGGAAAGCACTGGCTCTCCCTCCTCCCCTCTCTGGAGTAAATAATGGTACTTTTTATTTAGCTATTATTTCCCAGTGGCAGATAGCTCCTCGGCTGTCTGTTTAACTATCTTTATCTCGTCCTCCTTCTCTGTTTGATATAGTTATAGATAAACAGATAGCTACCTTAGTAAATAACATGTTTTTAAGAGACCGGTGGTATGGTTAACATAGTGCAGCAGCTGTTGATTTGTCTTTCACTGTTGTGGTTTTTTTTCTTAAGGAAATGCTTTAAATAAGGGATACTTCATCTATTAAAAAAAAATACACTTGTAGCAGCTGCTAAGCCCATCCATAAGCCTGCTTTACGTTGTATTTGTGATGGGACTGACAGTGCATGGAGGAGCCTGATTATACACAATTCCATTTTAGCAAGCCCTGCGATGTAATTTCACAGGGCGATCAGTGTTTGAATGTAATAGCAGCCTGTGCTAAGGTGTCAGAATATTAAAGGCGCTAATGGAAAAGCTCCCTGGTACACAAGGGGGACAGCATTACAGGAGACGTCGCAGATGGCTGGGCACTAAACTAATGGGGCAGGATCCAAGAAGGGAAAAAAAACCTAGAGAAGGGAGAGCTCACGGGAGCACGGGCACCTGCTTCCCTCTCACACGGAAATTAAACAGCAAGCGAGGGAGAGGCGAGCGTGTGCATGTGTAAAAATAGAAATCGAGGGGGGAAAATACCCCCTTAGGAAGGGCTTGAAGGTTTTGACAGTGAGCCCAGTGCCAGCTTTGCTTGGGAAAGGCATGGGGTTAGATTAAAGGGGTGCATCTGGGGGACTGTGGGGCATGTCTGAGCATCACAGCCATCGTTGGTGGCCCTGGAAAGAGAAGAAGGGCGTGATCAGTGGATGCTGTTACCTACCCTTGTGTAATATGGCAAAACTGCAGCTCTCTTTGGCAGTTGTTAATCTCCAGTTAAATCCAAGGAGGGTGAGACGTGTCCATCTCGCTGCTGCCCCGACGGCTCGGCTCTGCAGCATGGCGCATCTGCTGGGGCTCCATCATGCCATTTTCTGTCCTCATGTATGCAGGGGCTGACAGTGGGTCTGATTTTGGGGCAGTGGCAACATTTGCCTGTTTTCCAGCACCAATGGAGGCATCTTCCCCTTCCCCCTGAACCCCCAGTTTCCCCAGGAGCAGCCAGAATCGGACTGGTCCATTCTTGTCTGTGTGGAGAGGCAACTGTGGCTGCAGTGAATCATCATGAAGTGTGTTCGTGGGTTCTCCTTGGTGTCATACCATGCTTCCCCACTCCGCTGGCTACAGTGCTGTGGTGGGGAGAGGCTTAGCGCTGCTTTCCCGTTGAATTGGCCCTGCAGGGGCTGGGGCAGTTCCCGGTGGATAGCACCGCAGGACGTCAGCCCATCCTTCCCAGGGCTGGAGGGGTAAATCAGCCATGTGTAGGTACTCCCTGGTAGCCATCTGCCACGTCATCGTGTGTCTCTGCCTTTCAGGCGCTAATCGGGAGCTGCTTGTGTATCTCAGTGTAGGGACCTGATTGCATACATCAGCATAACCCAGCCTGGGTCTCGGTCACCCTGAGGTGCAGCCAGAAATGCCGGGACACATCGAAAAGGCAGCCCTGTTCAAACAGACATGACCTGTGGCTCAAGGGCAGGGCCACTTGTCCTGGACTGGGAAAGGTGCTGGCCATGTGTCCTCCAGCCCCTTGTCTTCGCAGGAGCCCCTGGAATCCTGCTGCAATTCTCTGCTCGGCCGCCTGACCCCGAACCCAGACCCCCTGGTCCTACCAGCAGCCCCCATTCTTGAGCTGCTTTCTTGGCGGTTTATGGCTCTGCTTGTACCCTCTCCTTTGCCAGCACTGGCTTGTGCACACCCCAGCTCTATTTCCCAGCCCCTCGGGGACCCAGACCTGTAGCTTTATTTTGCTTGTGACCAAACCCAGGGCTTTGACCCAGGTCTCCACGGCATTAACCTAGTGTGTCGCCAGCCGCAGAGCACACAGCAGTCGAGAACATTTTATCCAGGATAATCCCTAGCCTGGGAGCAAGGCAGAGACTGTTCTTGTTCAAACACAGGGAAATGTGAAGCCTAAACCGCTTGGCAGTTTGACACTCCGGAGTCAGGCACACCAGCGTGTTTCTATTGCAGCCTAAGCCAGGGCACGTGCTAATCCTGTGCAGCGGCAGGGCTACCTCCCTGCTGCCCGACGGGGCTGCAGCCTCCAAATGCACCCTGGAGAGGGGCTGTTGGTGGCTGCAGGGTCCATCCTGCCCCTCGTGAAGTTAAGAGGAGTTTTGACAGTGAATTTGTACAGCTGTGGCTGAGTTGGGGTATTGCCAGGACATGGGCGGGCTGAGGCTGCTCAGACATGTGGATAGGAAGAAGAGCCAGGCATGAGATCATTGCATGCCTCAGTTTCCCCTTTGTAGTGCTCCTATGGACAGAGATCTGACGGCATGAGCTGCTTATTTTAATAAGGAGAAGGCATGTACAGTTATGCTGCATCCTCCACATCTTATCTGACACCTTGCTGCCTTCCCTTAAGCTTGACCTCTCCTCCTCCCATGGACTGGGGGCACCTTGCCTCTGTAAAGCACTTCCCAAAGGTGGGCAGAGCCAGGCAGCTCCTGTGTGCCCAGCACTGACCTCTCCAAAAATAGACCATTCATCTTTTTATTTGTGTAATTTACTGCCTGACGTGAGGGATAAAGATGTGGCTGTTTTAACAAGCAGCTTTGCAATTGGACCGAAGTGGACACCAGCTGGGCTTGCCAAAGGTTGCTCAGCAAGGCCAGGTAGGGCTGGCAAAGTGGCTCGTGTGCGAAGGGCTCCCTGGTTGCCCAGGACACGGGGGAAGCTGGCTGTGTGGTCCTGTTTTCTGAAGAACCTTCAAGTCCCATTGTGTAAAGAGGGCAAAGCACCAGGCAGGGTCCCAGCACCTTTTCAGCAATGTGGGAGGATTCTGTCCAGATCTCATCCTCCCGCTGCAGGGTGCTGGCAATGGCAGGAATTTCCGAGGGCAGCACCTGCTTCCACCTAAGTGGGGCCAGACCCATTCGTGGTGTCCCCACGTTCGGTGTGTCGGCCCCTCTCCTCCCCCTGCAGCTCTCGGGGGGGTTGTGCTCCAGAGAGGGACATTCCTGGGAAAGGGTACCGCTCACATCTTCTCCTGCGTCCTCCCATGTCCAAACCCCAGCCAAACCACCTCCTGCTTGGTGGCACTGCAGATTTATTTGGCAGAGGACAAACGCCCTCCGCTCTTGTCACCCCCACCCCTTAATTATTAGCACAGATATTTAATCCAAGGCTTCGGTGGGTGCCACATTGGGCAGAAGTTGTTTTCATGCACCCGGTGCCACTCACGAGTGTTCAGGGAGCTTGGTGCACTGAGAAAAAGTAATTAAATGTGAGTGGTGTTAATGCTGTACCTGGTCAGTCTGGAGGCCCCTCTTGCTGCTGCATTTGTAAAAATTAAATGCCTCTTATTAGCAGCACAGCAGAGATCTGTAATATGCGTGGACAGAAAGGCAGGGATGGATGGAGTTGGTGTCAGGGCAGCAATTGCTTATCATGCCTTATCTGGGAATATGAAACTGTATTGCATGACATCCAGAGGCAGGCTGAATAGATATGCCAATTCATCTCGAGCCCGGGCTTTGACAAGCTAGACTGCCCTTGTTGAAAGGCATCAGTCAAACAAGAGCTGCTGGCTGCTTTTCCCTTTCTTATACTTTCTCTCGCTCCCGCGCTCCCTCTCCCTCTCTTGCCGCCTCCCCTCCCTCCGCCTTTTTTTTCTAAGCTTTTTCCACACAAAATTGAAAAGCTTTGGAAATAATAATAATAAAAGCCCCCCAAACTAATACCGTTTTAAGTACACCCCTCCCTCCCTCCCCAAATGGGATTGATAAGGAACCCCAGTGTATGAAGGCATGTTTAGATAACATTGAGAATATTATAGCGAGTGAGAGAAAGTAGGGGGAAAAGCTTCCTGCCGCGTCTAAGCCGGGAAAGGCGACGGCACCCTGGCTAATACGAGTGTTTAATATTTGATGTGTTGGGATAAAGCAGGATCACCTTCGAATTGAATTGAGTGTCAGAATGAGAATCTATTACTGAAATTCTTGTGTGATTTGACAGCAAAGCAGACGATGTTATTCTTCACTAGTTACCGCAATCTTCTCCCCTACATCACTTAAATATTTTTTTCTTTGCTTGAGTAAACACACATTATCCTTTTTTTTTTCCACCCCCTTTCCTTTTTTCTCTCCCTCTTTTACACTTTTTTTTTCTTAAATCAAACCTGCCTTTCGCAGGGCTGATGGAGTAGATTGTTATTTCTTTATTTGTCCTATTAAATGGAATTCCTGATCGTTTAATCCTGCTTTTGTAAGTGATTTAAAAATACTTGAAAAGCTGTGAATGCGATAGCACTTCTGACTAAACTGCTTAAAAGGGACACGCTACACCTGGGTTTAGCTCCTGCCTCCCGACAGCCAGTGAGGGTAGCAGGCTCCAGCGCTGCCGGGGCTGAGCCATCCCGGGCTCCGTGTCTCTGTCCGGCTGGACAAGCTTTCCTCTGCGCCTTCCCTGCAGCAGAGGAGCTCTGCCGTTGTCAGCTGGGGCTTGGCAAGCTGCTTATTCATTACCCACCTCTTCTTTAATTGCATTCAGCCCTGATCCAGCAGCCTTGCTACTAAATGATTTGGCGGGGGGGTCAGGCCCTCAGTGGTGTTAAATTTGCCTTGTGTCATGCCAGTAAGTTTATGTAGCAAGAAATCCCAGCAAGAAATGTCCACCTCCCATCTCTGAAGTGGCACGCAATTAAAACGGGATGTCAAGGGACCACCCTGGCGTCCCCGGTGTCCTGGGTGCTATTCGGGGGTGGCCTCCAAGACACCCCCAGCCCCAAAACATTATGGTTACTCGGTGGCACTGAAAACATTTTAAGCGGTGTTTAAAAGCCCTCTTAGTCGTAGACATGACCTCTTTTTTTCTTCCCACCATACAAAGTAATATAAAACCTTGACACTTCATCGTGGCAGCGGCGGAATGAGGGCAGTTAGAGGGAAATACTTATTTGGGGCGGATGCAGTGCACAGCTGACATGACAAGAGGAGGAAGACACTTCTGCTGTCGCAAAGTCGTTTTCTCCATTGCGAAAATGTCAGGAGCGTCGGCTCCAATCGGCAGGCTACTGTGCCCAGCCTGATTCTGGGGGAGCACAGCTGGCGCGTGTTGCTTGCCCAAGCCGGGGGCAGCTGGGGACATCTCACGGCCGCTTTCTAGCTGTTTAAAAACATGTTTTTCTCAGGCGTCTTTTTTAAATCCTTAACGGAAACTTTCAGCAAAACCCACTTTTTTTTATTCCTTAGTACCCACCCTTCAGCATCTTCTCAAACCACTGAGCCCTTTTGCTCCTGGGAGGATTTTTTCCAAAATGAAATATTTTCTCCCTGCCTGAAAGTGTCCGTATTAATATTAAAATTACAATTAGCGGGTGAAACATTTAAAACCTCTTGATGGGACATGAAAAACGAGAGGGTTGCTGGGCTGGGCAGGGCAGGAGGAGGCTCTGTGCTGGTCCTGGCAGTTCTTGCTGCCATGGTTTGTGGACACGCTTGTGCTGTTGCAAAGCACAGAGCTGCTTTTCCCTCCTGCCCTTCAGCTAAAGCACCCAGGGTGGTGCAACACCGGCAGCTTTAGTGGAGGGCAGAGGGGCTGGCGGCTGGCTGAGCAAGTCACAGCATCGGCACGTGCGGAAAGGACAGGGCTGGCTCTGTCAGCGTCGGCACCTTGACCTAGCAGAGCTCTGACAGCTCCGTGAGGACCAGCCCTGTCCCTCCCTGCATGTGCAGGAAGGATTTGTGGGGCTCCCCGTGGAAGTGAGCATCCTGACCTCTGCGCAGGTGCCCTGTTTGCATGATGCGGGACGTTAAATCTTGCCTTAATGTGACTGCTGAACACCAGTTTTTGTGAAGTGTGCAGGGCACTTCCCCATAAATAAATGATAGAGCATTATTCAGTCCACTTAGATCAATACATCAGTTTGACAAGTTCCAGTTCTGGGAATTTTCTGACCCCCTGCAACATCTTCTCTGCAGCTGTGCTGCTTATAAACCGCGATGTGTAGCCCAAACAAGCTCCAGGGAGCAGGGCGACAGGACCCGACTGTGTTGGCACTGCCTCCTTGCTGCCCAGCACTGCTGGGAATGGGGGCTAATTTGCACTGGGATTGCAGCAAGGGCAGGCGGGGAGAACTCGGTGCCAAACTGGGCAGTGTTTTTGCAAGAACTGGGCAAATGCTACCCGTGTTCTTCCCCTGCAAGCAGCGCCATGGCAGTGCCCAGCCTCACTGGCATGCCCTCCCTGCGCTCCTCTCCCAGCGCAGAGGACCGTCTTTAACCCCCAGCGCTACCAGAAGTGGTCCACAGAGTTCTTGTTTCAGGCTCTTTGCAAACTGAGGCAGATGCAGCATGGCCATCGGGAAGTTTTGTGGCCTGGTACAACAGCAGGATGATCTCAGACCATCTTTGCTTTATTATAAAGTTCATCCTAGATGCTGTGATTCTGCGCACGCAGCATCTCCCTGCCCCAGGCTGCTGTACCCCATGTCTTATCCCCCCTTCAGGTTTTTGGATTTTCTGCAGGTTGTGTGAGGTACAGGTTAGCTAAGGACTTACCTCTCCATACTGGCACTTTTAACAGGGTGTGGATAATCTGTGGTGCTGGCTCTATGCATGGAAACACAGTATGTTCCTAATCTCCTGCTGCTGTTAGCTCACATTTATCACAGGAGTATCTGCTTACCTTTGATTCGAGATCCCTACATCAGGGGCCTAGGGCGGTATTTGTCTGTGAACTGCTGCGTATGCCTATGGGATTGTATAAGTAAATAAATATAATTAATAATCATCTGACTTCAGAGCAGCATTGGCAGGGAGGTAAATGTAGCCTTCATAGAATTACAAACAAAATCAGGAAAAAAGGGAGAGCTTTCTAGGAGCTGGTGTGAATGGAAATAATTGTGTTCAGGCTGCTTGAAAATTATTCTGCAAACAGCATTTGGGTGGGTTTTAGCAGATCAGAGGCATTGACTTTGTCTCTAAATCAGAATTTTGACCAAAACCATTTAAAAATAGCTTTTTTAAAAGATGCCTGCATTTTTTATCAGTTAAAATGCAGATGAAAATAAAATGCCACGGGGTCCTGGCCCTGCTTCAGTGTCTGACCTAGAAGGCAGCAACCCAGTCCCTGCAACACCAGGGCTGAACAAAGGGGAGGAACAAATTAGTGTGGTTTTCCTGGCAAAAAGGCTTTCATGGCATTTTTTTAAATCCTTCGTCTTGCAAGTGAACCAGGGGCATCTTGGACTTTCTTATGGTTTGCTGTAGGGGTAAGCTTTGAAGGGGCAGGGGTCTGTGCCGCTGCCGGCGGCCGTGCGGGGCTGGAGCGGCGGCAGAGCTGGTGGGAGAGCGGCTGCAGTCGGCACTGGTTTCCCGGCGGCTGCGGTGAGCCGGCAGCAAGCCGACGGCCACAGCCACCCCAGCGGGCTGGGGAGCCCTGCGTCGGGGAGCCTCCGGCACCTTCTGCCTCGCTTTAACAGTCAGAAGAAGAACTTTCCTGTTTAAAGATTAAACGTTGTCTTTAAATATTAAACAGCAAAGCTCCTCGCTCTTGATTGTGTGGCTGCTGCCGGCAGGCGGCTCAGAATTGCCAATTTTAATTAAAAAACTTTATTTTCCAATGCAGCCCAGCGATGGCTCCTCCTCCCGGCCAGGACTGGCTGACCTCTCCCCTTGCTTGCCTTCATCTCTGCCTCTCTGCCCGCATTTCCCTCTGCCTGCAGCAAAGTGACGGTCCCTGCCAGCCCCGAAGTGTGAGCGGCCTCGTCTGGGACTGATCAATGCCCCTGGCACTTCCTTCCAAAACCCCAGGAAAAACAATTAAAACCCAATCGATCCTGCAGGCAGCTTTGAATATGCATAAGTGCACACTTGACCTTCAGTGGTCAGGCCAACTTCCACCCCGGCTGCTTAGCTAGTTTGCTCAGGTATTGCGGCTGTACCAAATGACCTTGATTAGGAAAGCAAAACGCGATGCAAAGATGGGCCCGGTGCCGATCCTGGGGCAGGGGCACGTGCCGCCGGCTCCCTGCTGCCGCTGCTGCGGGGCCGGGGGAGGCAGGCTGGGGTTGGCACTGGCACCCAGCTGTCGGGAGCTTTCCAGAGCTGTCCCCGTGGCTTTCCCGGGATCCTGCCAGCCTCCCGCTGTGCTCCCTCCGTTGCTCCTGGCTGGGGTCCGAGGGATGTGTCTGGGCTGGGAAGGCAGCCTGCGATAACGGTAGCTCAGATCCTGCCCTGTCCCTGTAGCGGGACAGCCCTGCTCCCTCCCCGTCCCATGTGTCCTCCCCCAAAGCGTGCGGGGATACATACCCCTTCCCCAGGGATGCCCCCCACTGCTGGTGACCGCAGGCCTGGACCCGCTGGTGCTGAGCGTGGGGACCTTCCTGCGCTGTGCCTGGGCTTGCTCTTTGGAATGGAGCCCAGGAGAGGGAGCCACACGCGGAGCCACTGCCGCTGTCACCCAGGGCCACCCGGCAGGTGGGTGGCAGGGTCCCATCCTGCACCCTGGCCCCCTGATCCCCCCAGCCCCACGGCTGGGCAGCCTGCATCTCAGCCGTGGCGATGAAGATACCAGAGCGTGTTTGTCGAAGGCAAAGGAAACCTCCTCGTTGTGTACACAAAGTGTAATTTCAGTGAATTATGCATAGACTTAATTAGGAGTTTTAATTGCTAATCATCTCCCAACAGGATTAGCAATGCTGTCTATTAATTATCTGTGGAGCCCTCTGTTTTGCTAAGGCAGGAGTAACAAAGCAGCATGAATGGTTACGTCGGCCAGTAATAAATTAACTCCCCCAAGCCCCGTAACTCCCGGGGGACCGCCGGCTGCGAGGGCTGCATGGGGGCCGGCCCTGCCTGCGCTGGGCAGAGCAGCAGGCAGCGGGGGCAGAGGGACTGGCAGCAGGTCCTAGTGGCAGGCAGGTGGGTGGTGGGCTGGAGGGGGGGACCACTCGGCTCCGCTCGCCCCGTTCGGCCCCAATCCCGCTGTGGAGAGCATCTCCCCCAGCGTTTGCAGCCCGCGGAGGGTGTCGGCGATGCCCTGCCGCGCTGTGGCCACGGTTAGCGATGATCCCCGCTGCAGGAGGGAGATAGGGGCTGCTGGATTGACCCGATCTCATCTGGGGACAATGGCCCTCACGGCAACAGAGATAGCGCCGGCGTGAGCGACGCTAAGCCCACGCGCCCTTCTTACTGCTCACAATGCAGCGCTGAGCTTAATTCCTCAAGATGAAGAAGATACGTGGCTGTCAGGCTGTAATTACAGCCGTGTGTGTGACACGGAGGCCCAGCTGCTTTCACGTTTGCATTGTCCGGTGGATTTTTGTGCTGCTCAGGCTCCCGGCTGCCTCGCTCCTGCTGGGAGCCCTGCCAGGGGACACGATGGGGATGGAGCAGGCTCCCTCCGGCCAGGCTGCGGGCTCTGTGCAGTGGGGTGAGCAGTGCTGGCTCCCAGTGGAGTTTCTCCCAGTGATGGAAAGCCCTGAGGCAACTGGGGTCTGGAGATGGAAAGGAGAGGGGAGGCTGGGAGGGCTGTGCTTGCTCAAGGGGAAGGGGGCTGCTGGCCAGGCCAGCCTGGGCATGGGCACCCCTTTCTAAATCCCCCTGACTCCTGCCAACCCCATCCTTGGTGAAGCAGGAATGGGCGGATGATGTTGGAGCAACCCAGGGACAAGTGGGATGAACTCGCAGCCCCTAGCTCGCCCCAGCACGGTGGAGGTGGCCTTGGGTGATGCCAATCTGGCACAGTGGCCAGCAAACCTCGTGAGGGCTGTCACCCATACGAAGCTCCGGGACAGGTCCTGGACACCTCTTCTCTGAGGAGCATCAGGTGGGACTGGCCAGGGTGAGGGTGCTTTGTGCAGGCAGCTCCAGGAGAGCTGCTGCAAGGGCGATACATGGGTCCACACTGAACACGGCGAACGCAGACTCACGCCGGACCTGGGAACAGCCAAGCCTGAGTGAGCACAGCTGGCTGCCGGCAGCGAGGCGCTCCCCCCAAACCTGTCTGCACATGGGCTGTGCGCCGGTCTGACCCTCTGCTTCTCTCTTCCAGGCGTACAGCTTTGCCATGGGGAGTTGGCCAAAGAACGGGCTCTTAGACATGAACAAAGGACTGAACCTACAGCACATAGGGAGGCCTCACAGCGGGATAGGTGAGTGATGCCGCCCCGCGCCCCTCCTGTCCCCACGGCTGCTGCTCCAGGCGCGCGGAACGTGCCTCCGCTCCCGAGAGCTGATCCAGGCTGGAGTGCTGAGAGCCAGCCAAAGGGCTGCAGGGTCTCTGGCTGGTGGAAGGGACGAAGATGTGTCAGGGCAGGATGGGCATGCGGGATGAGCTCTCCATCGCTGGCACGTCCCAGTCTGCCAAACATACCTGCCCGTCCCTCCGTCTGGGGAACTGCTCCCCTCCTTGGCCACTCTGGCAGTGCTCGGGCTGGGGGTGGATGTGGGCAGTGCCAGGGCTTGCGCAGTGCCTGGGGCACAGAGCAGGGGTCCCCAGGCTGGGCAGGATGCTCTCCCTCTCGGACCAGTCCTCCAGCTGCTCTGAATGCTGCATTCATCTTTGGAGAGGAGGCTCTGCCAGGCAGCGCAGCCTCGGGAGCTGGCTGGAAACACGCTGCAGAGTGAAGATGCCTGGCCCCAGCTGGAGAACTGAATCATCGTCCCGTTTGCTCACACGTGCGATGAGTTTCGTGGTCCTGCAGCCTGGTCCAAGATAAACAGCTGAGACTACTGTGCGCAGTGGCAGAGCTCCATGTTTCCCCTAGCTCCTCTGCACCAGGGATCAAAGTGATATGAGGAGGGAGAACTGGCCTGGGACACTGAGGCCATATATCTGCCTGCTGCTTAACTCTGGGGGTGCAGAGCTGGGGCAGCAGCAGGCTGTGGTACGGGCAGGAGCTCAGATTGACTGGGCTGTAGGCAGGGCTGTAACTCAGGGCTGCATCGCTCTTGCCTGTCTCGTTTCTCTGTGGGGCATTGGATCACCTCTTGGAGACCAGCAGTCAGATGTTCCCTCTGCCTCCCAGCTCTTCATCCATAGTCACTTGTGAGCATTGAAGTTTGCAAGGAGGTAAGATTTACTTGGAAAAGTCACCAGCTACCTGGGCCTTGAGGAGGCTGTTTAATATTGTTTCAAGACTCTAACCATTAAACTCTCCAATCAATCCAAGTTAAGGAGATGAATTATTTAAAGCTCACCAGCTTTTAATTAGCAAGCTCCTTTTGAACTATGGATCTGGTTGCATTATTGACAGAGGTAGCATTAAAATTTGCTTCCTTGCCTGGGAGCAGATTTGCCTCGCTTCTGTGCCATGTTGGAATCACGGGGAGGGGAGCAGGGACTGCAGGAGTTGTGTGTCCATGTCCTGCTCTGGGGGCTTGGGCTTTTGCTAGGGTCTCCTGGGGGATGCAGAGTTGGTCTGTGCCTCGTCTTTCCTCATTTTATTTAGGGCAAGAGCTGTCTGTTGCTGTCATCTCTTACCTTGACAAAGCGTCCCCAGCTCTCGAGTATCATCTGTCTGCCATTGGTTTCTGCCCATGTTTATCTCAGTGCTGCTGTCTTGCACAGGTGTCTCTGCCTGATGGAGGTCAGGAGATGCTGTTCATGTCCTCCTCACTCCAGTCCTTTAGGAGGGTTTTGCTTCTTCATTTCTGCCAAACTCCCTCTGGGGGGAGCACTCCCGGCTCTCCCCAGTACAGGGTGAGCCATGGACAGATTGCCTATGGAGAAGCAAGGCCCAGCAGCCAAGCTCCGTTCTTGCAGCTTTCCGTCCCAGTGGCAAACCTGCCTTTCACACACTGTTTGGAAGGGGGTTTGCGTGGGTGCTGTGAAGGATGCCAGGCCAGCAGCGTGACAGTCTCTGTCTCCCGACAGTCTCTGTCTCCCTGGCACCGCCGATGGTGCACACGTGCCCTGTGTGTTGCAGCCTTCTGGCTGCTCCATTTGGGCTGGGTCCAGAGCAGCTCTGCCCCCGGTGTCTGTGATCCTCCGCCTGCCTGCAGAGGCAGCAGCCGCTGGCACCTGCGTCTGGTGGCTTTACTGCAGGCTGAACCCCTGGGAGTGAGCTGGAGGCACGGCTCATTGAATGGCAGCCGGGGAGAACAGCTTCTCCTCCCGGCCAGCTTGGGAGCCCCAGGCACAGCTGCTGCCTGCGGTGTCAGGGCTGCTGGCTCTGGGGCTTGGTAGCCCAGTGTCCCCCCTGGGAGAAGGCTCGGGGCGATGCTGGTGTCTGGAGACATGCCTTGCCTGGCATTTTGTGAGGGCTCCAGTCTCCTGGTCTTCTGGCCACTTCACTTCCCAGCCTGCTGGCTTTTCGGGTCCTAGGCATGGATCAAGTGTTGGCTCTAGAGACAGCCCGAGAGGTCCCCAGGCCAAGGGCCAAGGAGGGGCTGCTCACTGCAGAGGCAGCCTGGCTTCTTTGGGTCCACGCCTCGTCCTGGGGCAAGTGTTGGTCCTCCACAGCTGAGTCCTGCCATATCGGCCACTGGGACTGGGCACAGTCATCCCAATTGCTGACAGCCACCCTGTGACCTGAGCAGTCCTCCTCACTCTCCTCCTTCATGCTCTCAACTGCTCTTGCTTCGGGGCTGGGAGGACCCATCCCTTTCCCTGCCCAGGGCTGCCCACCCCTTCCCTCCCTGGCTGTAAGGAGCCTTGCTCCTGCCACAGGCCTGCCCACTCAGCCGAATAAATGACCCCACCTCAAGGACTGCTGCCAGAGAAGAGTGGAGAACAATGAAGATGAGATGGGAGCTGGCTGTGGCTCTCGGGATGCTCCCACGCAGTCTAGAGCCTCCCTTCTCTTTTGTGGTCGGTACTGGGGTGCAGCAGGGTTGAGGGAAGTTGGCGAGCTGAGAGGGGGTCCAGGGGTGCCCAAGGTGGGTGTAACTAAGGTCAGCCTCTGATTTTCATGGCCGTCGTGGGTCACTGATGTCCAGAAGTCTGCAAACCAAAGAGGGATGAGAAGGGAGTAGCAAGGAAATGGGTTAGCCAGCCACACCAGTTTCACAAATACTGTGCCGTGTAAGAGAGCGTCCGTGCAGCTCCTTTCCTGGCAGCATGGGGAACGGGCCAGGGGGATGCAGGCAGCCCTGTGAAGCCTCAGCTCGCTTATGCAGGAATGTGCAATATGGATGTTTCCCTTCAAATCTGACAGAAAAATTGCAGTGGATGGCCACTTGTTTTTGCAAACAATTTGCAAGGAATTCTGCTGTCTCGCCTGATCGGTTGTGTATTGCTTTGTTTTCAAATCACTCTCTGATTCACTGGCTCAGCAGATATCTGCTCCAAATCCCTGCACTTGGCATGCTCTGGGACCAGTCCCGCTCCATGCTTCATCTCCTCTCCTTCGTCGTGTTCAAAATCCGGGAGCTCAGGGCGCTCGACACCATGCAGGGCCAAGGCCAGATTCTGGATGGGAACCTCACCTTTAGCATCGGGTGCGTGTGGGCAGGAGGGGCTCGTGGTGGAGCACCGCGGAGTCTCACCTCATCCCCTGGGACATACAGCTGTGCATACAGCAAGTTGCTGAACAGAGCTCATGTTCTAGCTTTTGTCTGGTTTCTACTTGCGAGCTAGTGAGCTGCAATCTTGTCGAGGGGTTAGAAAAGTGTCACCAAATACACCAAAGCTGCCTTGGGGTGGAATGGGTGCACGTCTGGTGCCATCTTCTTGGGAGGGAAAAGGTAAAGGAAGGGGGGAAAAGTCAATATTTCAGCTTTCTGAGAAATACCAGGCAGAGTAAGGGAACAGGAAAGTCCTGCTCCAGAGTGAGGATGCAGGAATCCTTAGGATATGGGAAAGGAGCAAAAGGGGATGCCTTGAGTTGGTATTTCAGCTTGAAGGATTCCCTCTGGACTGAATGTGGCCCTGAGGACTAGAGAGGACTTTTTTCTGCAGCTTCCATCTCTCCTTAAACATGGGTTAAATATGTGTCAGCTCTAAGCGTGGGCTGTAGGATCTTGGGGTGAGGAACTTCTTTTTTGTTTGGTGTTTTCTTGGCCCTCAACAAAATGAAGTTGAGTCTTGCCAAGAAGTTAGTCATCTTACAGATGTGTGCATGTTGCCGTTCTTAAAACATATGTTTGAGGTGCTGCCTGCCAAAAATGAGCTGCAGCTTGTAATGGGGGTCTTGGCACTCTCATGCAAAGACCAGCATTCACAGGCTGCACACTAGTGGAGCTGGGTTCTTGCATTTGGGGTCTTTCTCCTGAGTTTCAGAGACTGATATAAATCAGAAGGATTAAAATCCCAGGCTTTAGTTGTGAGTTAAATCGGCCAGCAAATCACCTGGATTCAGTAATTGATTTTCTTCTGGTTTTTCCCTTTTTTACTGACCAGCACCTGTCAAACAAAGTGCAGTTCTCCTTACCATTGCCCAATTGTTAAATCTGGTTATTCTTTTATTCATCAAATACTCTATTTTTGCTACATTTACTTTGATTGGTTATGTTACATAATATGCCTTTAGTCTTAGTTTTTAGATATTTGTTGCATTAGGAAAATGGTGAATTACTATTTGTTCTTAAAGAGGTGGTGATTAAATTATTACTCATGATGAATCTTTTGGATAAAAATTGGAATACCATGCTAAAGTACCCCAGCAGTAGTTTGAATTGGTTTTGTTAGTAAAGTCCTGTTTCCCTTGCATGTACTCAATACAGAAGGAAAAGTAAATTTCAGAATACTTTTTAGTTACAAACACCTGATGCATGAAACCAAAGCAAGAGTGATTGGTGAGTTGAAGGAGTGTTTCTGGAAACCACCTTTTCAAGATTTTAGAATTAGTACATCTCATCCTCTCCCACCTTAGTTTGCTGGTTTGTTTGCTTTCCCTGATTATGGAAAAGATAAAAGGCACACCTTCTTTTTCTTTTTTCAGTCCTTTGTTGTTTCTCAGCTCTGAACAAGCCAGTTACTGAACTGAAAATACACCGAAAAAAGGAAGAAGTTTCCAAATCTGCAGAAGTAGCTGCTGCTGCTGGGAAAGCTTGTTTCTCATTTGTCAGCTCGGCTTCCACCTCCAGTGCACTGACTGTCTTCAAAACATGATGCTACCCCTTGCTAGTGGTCTTTTTGGATGTAACTGAATTTAATTGAATCTTTAAAGTTTAGGCTTTAGCACACAGATTATTACGATTTTAGATTTAGTTCTAAACATCTGGTTTGGGGTTTTTTTCTCTTTTTTGGGGAAGGAGGGTAACCAGGCTGCTGTGTCTCTTGCTAGTGAGCCCACAGTACCCATCCCACGCGACCAGGAGATCTGGTCCCACAGTAGCGCCTGTCTTGACACGATGCCCTCGCTGGGCTGTTTTACGTCAGCTGGTGTAATCCCATGAGCTGTGAGCCTCCGTGCGGGACTTCATCATCTTTCCTGTGCCATGGTCGCCCCGGCCGGGGCTGTGCCGTGCTCCCTCCACGGGGATCTCTGCCGTGCCAAACGGAGAAGCCCTACCTGCCTGGGCAGGTCAGCTGCCCATGCAGTGAGCGACCCAGCAAGCCACCGTGCCTTGCCGGCTCCATCTCTCTCTTTTCATTTACTGATTGGAAATCTCGGAAGGTTAGGGTCTGATATTGTTCCTGATCTAGAGCATTAATTAGGCCTTGGAAAGAAGAAGAGGAATTGCGTGTTTTTAACAGTGAGGTTAATGGGATGCTCGCAGAGTAGACAGTTTTAATGAGCTTCAACTCGATGTGCAGTGAGTTTACTCTTTGTGTTAAAAGGGTCACACTGCAGTAGTTTGATGTGGATTGTCTCCTGGCCCCCAGTGTCATAGGTGAGCGTCTGTCAGAGTCCAGTCAGAGCGCATTTACTTAGTGACACGATTCTAATTAACTACCTCGAGCTGCCACCACCGCGGGGAGCCGGGCCAGCGCCTGCCAGGGGTGCCTCCTGCCCGGCGGAGCCATCCCTCTCCCCACATCGCTCTGCCTGCTCTGCCTGCCCGTGTCCCGGCGGCGCCGGGCTGCTCTCCGCGCTGACATTGAAGGAGAGGGCAGCGAGGGCCACGCTCGCTAAGTGTGGTGGCAGGCAGCGGGCCGCCCGCTGTGATGGGTGCCTTTGGCTGTCAGCGCCGGCTCTCCCCCTCCCCGGGAACTCGGCAGGGGCTGATGAGGCTTTGCCTTGCCCTGCAAGGTGCTGGGAGCATGCGGTCCTGGCAGCTTGCGGTCCTGGCAGCTTGCTGGCTTTATTTCAGCCTCCTCTCATTCTTCCCTGCTTTCCTTTCCCCTCTCTAGTTTTCCTGGCTCTCCCGGGGGTGCAGGGAAGCCTGCAGCCCCCCAGCATCTGCGGGATCCCCAGTCACCCTTGGTGCCCACCTGCCTCCTCTGCAGCGGGGCAGGGGGAACGAGGGGACAGGGACAGCATTTAGTGAAACTCCCCTCCATTTTTTCACCACTTTCCATCCCAGCCTGCGTGGCTCTGGCTGGCAGAGCCGGTCCCACCCTCCCTGTCCCTCCCAGGGGATGGGAGAAGCCTTGGAGACCCCCACGCTCCCCCGGAGCAGGCAAACCCCGTTCTTTGGCTCTTCGTTTCTCGGCAGAGGTGGCACGCAGCTGGGGCCGTGCCCGGGGGCAGTGCCGCTTGCACCATACCCTCTTTATGCCGGGGGATGCCGAAAGCGAGAGCCGAGCACGGGGTTCACCGCTGCGGAGCGGGGCACAGGGCTCCCTCAGGGGCTGCTGCCCCACGCACAGCAGCCCCAGCCCAAGGCAGAAGGGGAAAAACTCCCAGTTAAATAATTAAAAGAGACTTAAGTAAAAATCAACAGAAATGTCATCAAATGAGCAGTGTCATTTTGAATTAGCGCTTGTAAAGGTCAGGCGGATCCAGAACAGGTGGAGCGGCTGTGTGCCGGGTGTCGCGGCCGGGCGGCATGTCCCGGCACCCAGGGAGGCAGGGTGCCGGGACCGGCCCAGCCGTGCCAGGGCACCCGTCGGACCGCGGGTGCGAGGACAGGGCAGCGGGAGGGTGGCGAGGGGTCCCACCGCGAGCACCGGGCCCCGCATCGCGGAGGTGGGGTGGGGAGGGAGGGCCGGCCGGGGCGGCCAGTTAGAGGACGCGCGTCTGTCAGAGTCCAGTCAGAGCACATTAACGCGGTGACATGATTCTAATTAACTACCGTGAGAGGTGTCACAGCTGGAAAAGCAGTGAGCGGAGACAAGCTTTTAAAAAAAGAAAAAAGCAATGTGACAGTCTTTTTTTTTCCCCCCTCTTTCTTTTTCTTTTCTTTTCCCTTTTTTTTTTTTTTTTACTCTTGTGTGCTCTCTCCCCTCCATGTGGGAGTGGATCTAAAGATAATTAGGATGTCTGGCTGCCTGGGAACCTGAGCTGGGGCTCTCTTGCTTTCAGTCATTTAAGTTTTCGACATCTCTCTGAAGGGACTTGGTGGCGCAGTGGATTACTGTGCGCTAGAGTGACAGAACACTCTTCTAATCGTAAACCCTTTTTAGAAAGGATTCTGCTCTCCCTTTTTCCCCGGGAGCAGCGGGGGGTATGTTCTGATCACTGCAGCTCTGTTCCCATACACGCTACAATGGGAAACTCAAGGTCTTTCAGCTGTTTCCTGCAGTTAACAAAGGAGGCACAGAAGAAAGAAAGGAAGGATGATTGAGTGTTTGTGTTGACTGCACTCACCCCTCCGTCCTACCCTGCCGAAAGCTGGTCGGTACCCGCTGGGGTGGGGGCACGCGTTCGCCCGACCCCGCTGCCCGCCGGGGGGCTGCGATGGGTTCGTCACACCTTGCCCCTCGCCTGAGGACTCGTGGTCCCCGGAGGGAGCCGTCCTTTGGAGGGGAGGGTGAGACGGGCTGCCTGAGAAAAGCGGGGTGCCGCCATGCGCTCCAACCAGCCCTGGGGCAGGCAGCAGCAGTGCCCGCTTGCTCGGGATGCGTGGAAGGTAGGCGCGAGCCCCTCTCTTTGGGCTGGAAGCAGTTACGTTTGCAGCACCGGTGTCAGAATGAAGATTTAAGCGGGGTTTCTGGATTATTTGCTGCTTGCTGTGCTGCAATGCCTGGGAGGCCCAGCTGCAGATAAGGGCAGGTCTATTCTCTCAAGCCTCGGACCTGGCTGACTCCCAGCAGGACAGCGCTGCCATCATCCTGGAGCTGCCCTTTGGCATGGCTGCTGCTGTACCCTCCTTCCTCTGGCTTCTGGTTTTAGGAGCAGCAGTGGGGACTGCCTCCCTTGGCGAGAAGAGCAGATCTGCTGTCCTTCCCTCGCAGGCCAGCTGTGATTCTCAGCCCAGCACCTGGCCCAATTGCTGTCCCCATTTGACAGATAAGAAACCTCTTAAGTATGTTTTTTGTATCACTCTAAACTGTTGTTGGCATACTGGGAGCACGGGGAGAGGCTGATGGTTTGTATTATGTGTGCTTTGTCTTACCAGTCAGCCAGTCCCAAACCCAGGAGCACGCAGACGTGAACTGATCTGTGCTATAGAGACCCTTGCGCTGCCTCGGACGCATCCCGCTGTTGGCTATTTGTCCAGTCCTGTGTCTGAGCCTTACAAAATATCCCCCCACACGCACACTGCTGGAACAACCCTTGCACTGACCAAGCCCTGTCTCACGTTGTGTTGGGCGGGTAAAACATCTTTGCTAGCACTTGTTCTCCTGCCCCTGTAACAACCAGCACTTCCCATGCACCGTGATGCATCCTCCGACACAGTGAGACACATGTTAGGTGAGAGGCCTTGGAAGATCATTAACTTTCTAGAGAGCTTTTTCTAAAGAAAGTAGCAACGTAAAGCACCGAGTGACATTTTGATTTCCCTGTGGATTCTTTTGGTGCCTTGGTGTCTCTCTGCGATGTGTCCCAGACGAGGCTAAATGGTAGCGCGTCTTCCCTTACCTGTGAGGAGAGGAAGAGTTTCCTGTTAATGAACTTAAACATCTCAATTAAGAGCACAGATTGCCTGCTCTGCTCTGCAACGGACTCTCGTGGAAGGTGTCTTTTAACACCGTGCTGTCATCCAACAGCAATGTGTCCCCAGACTTGCCCTTCCATACCTGCATCCCAGGGGATCCCAAGGATGCTGCTGTCCCTCTCAGGTTAGCCCTCGTCTCCAGCGTGCAGGCATCCATGTTGTCCCGACTCTGGCCTCCCTGGGCAGCGCAGGGCTGGTGGCTGTGAGCACCATGGTCCCCCTATGCGAGGAGGAGAGAGTCCTGCCCAAGTTTTACCAAAGATCTGCCTTTAACGAGAGTGGTGGCAGAGGTACGGAGCGACAGCTGTGTCAGCAAGGGTCGCCGGGTTTAAAGCTGCCCCGCTTCACCTAATGAGAAACGATTGCAAGGTGCAAGAGGGGAAGGGGTAGCCGCCAGTCGGAGAGGCTCCACCGCAATTTAACAAGTTTCCATTCCCCTGAGTTCCCTGACAAGACCCCCCTCTAAGTCTGTACAGGAATTCATAAGAATAGGATAATTAGGATGTTTCAAAGCTGCGACCCTCAGAGGAGTCCTTGGATTAATCTGTTTTTTCCCTTAAAGACATCTGTAACTACAATCTTTGTTTCTCTCCTCTTCTTCCCCCCCTCCTTCTTCTCCCCCCTTGTCTGTCTCTGTATCTCCTGTCAAACCGTTGCAGACGTAAATGACAAAGAAATCAGAAAGAGAGATCAATGCAGTCCAAATTAGCACTTGGAGATAGACTGTGCTGGAGATGTCAGAGCCTGACCCCAGTTGATCTGCCAGCCTCCGCCGGTGATATTATGCAAATTGCATCCATCTGGCAGAGCCCATGAAGGACTAATGGGGCAGGGAGGGGGCTGTGGCCAGGCGCCTTTGGGAAGCGGAGAGAGCTGGGGGTCTTTGGGGAAGAGGGTCCGTGATCGACAGGGGAGATAAAGTACTGCATTGGCTTCGTTTGCGCTCCTGGGCGGATTAAAACCCAAACTCCAGATAAGAGATAACCAAACTTCATTTCGTTTTTTATTTTATTCCTTATTGCTACCCCCACACAACCTAGTACCAAAAAGAAGGGGGGAAAAAAAAGATGGTTCTTGGCGCTCTTGTTTCCTGCACGTCATTACCACTGATGGCAGTTTGAGGGGAGAGAC
This sequence comes from Haliaeetus albicilla, assembly GCF_947461875.1. Taxonomy (NCBI): domain Eukaryota; kingdom Metazoa; phylum Chordata; class Aves; order Accipitriformes; family Accipitridae; genus Haliaeetus; species Haliaeetus albicilla. The sequence continues at coordinate 12,154,751 of NC_091490.1, forward strand.
AAAGTAGGGGAAAGAAAGCAAAAAAAAAAAAGCTAGCTGCTTAAAAGACTGCTGTAATAGGAGCATGGATAATAGAAATCTCAAATTACGGTGATCGCCTTGTTAAGAAGTTTGAAAATATGGCCAGATTGTCTTTAATGAGAGAAATATGGCTGTTAGTTAGTGAAGGAGGAGGGAATGGACCTTGTTTCAAGATCTGTAGCTCGCCCATCAAAGAGGCGCCGGCTGTTTCATTTCAAAATCCTGTTCCTCTGCCTGATATTAAAAATAGTTGTTAAAGGCTTTGACTAGCAAGACGATTCTCTTTGGCTTCCTACTCTCTCTCCACCTCCCCTGAAAGACTTCGCTAAGAGAACTTCTGCTTTAAAAAAAGGCCAAGCAAAGAAAGAAAGAGAGGAAAGTTTTGGGCCGCAGGGTGATGCTGCCCCTGGCACCCCGGGGTGCCCGGAGCCTTCAGGCCGAGCGCTGCCAGCACCGTGGCCGTCCCCGCCGCGGCAGAGGGGAGCCCCCTCCGTGCCATGTGCCTGCTGTGCCGGGATGAGTGCTGCGACGTGGTACCATCACTGCTCTCCTCCTGGCAGCCCCGACCTGGGCACGGAACGGCAGAGGCTTCTTTGGCATCTGGACCCCCGTTAAGCACCATGGTGCTGCTTTCCTTCCCTCTCCCCGGTGCCTGGGAAGCGGTGCTGGGCCAGGGCTGGGGATGCAGAGGAGGGGTCTGACAGAAGCCAGGTCTGGCAGCTGCCTGCCGGCCCCCGCCTCTTGTTAAGAGCTAACGGGCACCTCTGTGCTGTTGGGCTCTGACCCGTAACTCCTGCCTCACCGCTGCGCTGACAGTCCCCTCTTCATTCTCCCCTGAAATCAAAGGATCGCATTAATTGGTTTAAGGATCGCTGCCCCATGTCCTGAGCGGCCTGTTTAAGATAACGAACTCGGAGTGTATTAATAGCTGGTATAACTCAGCAGAGGATCTAGGGACGAGGCCTAGCTGGGGAAGATGCTGCTGGGTGGGGAAGATGGGCACCGAGGCATCGAAATCTGTCCAGTGCTGTGTTTTTTCCCTGTTCTTATACGAATCAGTGTAATTCCCCTGCTCCCAAGTTGCTAACATGTTGAAATCCCAGGGCAAAGGGCTCTGGCAGGAGGGGAGGGCTGTGCCAGCCAAACTGCTGCCCTTCCCCAGCGTGGCCTTGCTCGCTTTGTGGGTCTGCAGTGAGATCAGAGGGGATCTGCTCTCCTCTTTATCTGCCAGAGTGAGGTTCTTCCCAAAGCCACAGCTGCCAGCGCGCAAGCTGATCCCGGCGGTGCCATTAACCACCCGAGCTCTGGCTTGTTCCCGGTCGTGTGGCAGAGCCCCATGGCGGGCGCTGCGCTGGGACGGCAGTGTTTCCCTCTGTCCGCCAGAGTCCTGAGCAGTCCTGCTCCAGCTTGGAAGCTGGGTTCTTCAAACCCAGCGAGAGCACGAGCAGCTCCTCCCAGCCCGGGCCCCGAACTGGGTGCCGCCGGTGTGCAGGACCTGGAGGAGAGGCAGGAGGAGAGGGTCATGGTCACTGCTAAGGTTGGGTGTCCCAGTCCACGCTGCTGGGACCGAGGTTCCATGTTCAGTGCCGTGGTCTGACATGTCTGCCCCGCGTGCTCGGAGGTCTCTGGGGGGATGGCATGAAGCGGGGCCCCGAGAGCTCCTATCAGTTTTTGGCCGGGTGGTGGCCAAGCGGTGCGGCGGGATCAGCCAGGCGGGGCTGCTGTGCCAGGTAGGCTACAGGCCCATCCTGCTTCATCCCCCCGTGGCGCCGAGCTGATCTTTAACCATGGAAAAACCCCTATCCAGTGACGTGATGCAAAACCCCGCAGTGATGGAAAGCACCCGGCAGCCCTGGGTAAGTTTTCCTGCTGTAGTCAGCCTCGCTGTTAATTACACGTAGGCCTGTAATGTGGAGGGGGAGCGATCGCCCGGCCGGAGGGGCTGTATCTGTGCGGACCTTCCTGCGGCACCCCAGCCCTGCGTTGCCCCTTGCTTTCCTGCCCACCCCTGGCAGCAGGCGCGGTGCCGGTGCTGCCGGTTGCCTGTGCTTACCAGGGCGTGCGCGTCTCCCTGCCCGCCGCCGCCTCTCAGCCTGGCCCCAGTGGGCAGGGGACGCGCACCCCGGCATTGCCACCTCGGGACCCTTCCCCGGGGGTTCTGCACACGGGGTGAGCCCGCGGCGGGCAGGACCCCCGGCCCCTTGCCCCGCAGAGGGCACAGCAGCAGCGTCTTGCTGGGAAGCCCATGCCAGCCGTTAGCTGCAGCTCCCCAGCGCCGGGGGTACCGGGGCCGTGTCCCCTCTCCCGTCCCGTGTGTTTCCGACCAAGAACCAGCGATTTGGCTTTATTTGCATGCCCAGGGGACTCAGAGCTTGGCAGCTGGGCCATCTCCAGCACCCACAAAGCCCTCTGCTAGTGCTCTCCCCCTCCAGAAGTACATATATAACAGCCAAGAGAGGCAGAGAGGGAGAGAAAAAGAGAGAGACAACGGCTTTGCCTCCACGCTCCCGTCCAGAGCAGTCTCCTAATGAGAAGAATATGGCTGCTAGTTAGCAGAGGGGTGTGTCCTGTAGGCTAAAATGAGATAGTTACACTGCACTGATTGAAGGTTGAGGTTAGAGGGCAGCACAATTATGTTCAGGAGATTCAAGGGCTCTGTTTGATGCGGCAGTTCTAAGCTCCCAGCCAGTGTCAGTAGTTTAGCTCAGGGATTCTTTTTTTTTTTTTTTTTTTTTGTGGGCTAAAGACAGGAAGGATAAAAACTATGGGAATGAGTTGTTACTATTATTATAAAGTGGTGTGAGGTTTTTTTTTTTCTTAAACCACCAGTTCACCCCCCTTTTGCTTAACTGTTTCCTGATCATTATTTTTTAAGCTGCTCAGAGGGAAGAAGAGAGCATCCCCTTCCCCCTGGAGAACGGCTCTGAATTTTCTCCCAGACAGGGAAGGTGATTTTTTTGTGCCTGTGCTTCGGCTCAGTTCTCTAACTGCGGATCAGGAAAGCAATTAGCAGTTCAAATTATGCCAAGGCCAAATTCTTTGTCTCAAAATCATGGGTTAAGAGTTGCAAAAGAACCATAATTGTCTGGTGCTGAACTAGGTATTTTTTCTGAGAGCATTTCCAGTGCTTAGGACTGTTTATGGGGGGAGTCTCTTGTGTTTCAAAAGCGCTGCAGCGGCGCTGCCTTTTCCCAGAGCCTGCAGGAGTGCCCAGGCGCCGCACCAGTGTCCAGGCACCGCGGCAACATTCCCGGCCTCTCCAGCCTCTCTCCCATCAGCTGGCTTGCTGCTTTGCAGGCGACCGTGCATCCTCTCATCCATCCAAAGGCAATCCTGGTCGCCGTCTCCCTTCTCCACTGCCCTGTCCTCTCACCCATCCGTAGCTTTGGGTGCAGCCTGCCCGCACCCTCCGGCCACTGCCCTCACCCTCCGCCGGCCACCCGCACTGCAGCGAGGCGAGGACCGCTCGCCTGTGACAGCGGCACGTGGGAGCCCCGTGCTGCCCGTGCAAGGAGGCTGTTGCTCATTCAGCGGCAGCACCCAGCCTTGCGAGGCCAAACACGGGGCGCCAGCCTGCCCGCGCCAGCCACCCCACCCCGAGGGACGAACCAAGGAGCGCCTTGCCCCTTTCTCTCCTTGCCTGTTCCCCAGGGCCCATCTCCCCGGTCGCGTTTGTGTCCCAAGCCCAGACTTTGCGTTGCCTTTTGATCCGAGTGACAGCCTGCTTTATTTACTCTAATGGTTCTCAGTTTTAAATGTTAATTCCTCCCTGAAGAAAATGTCTTTTCAGGATGAGTTGCCCATCAGCAGGGATGTGGAGGATGTGCTGGCATCCCCGGCCTCTGTGCAGAGCCAGGCGTTAACCCAGCAGGCGAGAGCCCGGTAGGTGCAGGGAGCCGTGGTGCCCAGGGAGCACCTCAGTCCCTGCGGCCGCCACGGCCGGGTTGTCCCGGGGACGCTGCATCGGCGGGCAGAGCTGGCCAGGACGGGTGCATCCCTAGCGTCACGGCTCGTCCCCGTGCAGCCTGTTTGGCACAGCGCCACGCACCGCTGCCACGGCCCCCCGTCATCCCCGCTGCAATTAGGGGCTGATGGATTGTCCCCGGGCCGGGGTCTCGGTACGGCCCCCTGAAGGGGACGTGGCACGTGCGGAGGCAGGCAGGGGCCCGCTGGGCTGCCGCTGTCGAACAACAATTTCTAATCTTGATTGGAGAGGAGGGCAGCGGTCTGGGGGGGAGGAATCGGAGATAAATGTTAGCTCATTTCTTAAGTAATTAGTTACCTCCTCATCCCCATGTTGTAATTGTGAACAAGCTGTAATGTTTAATTAGTGTGTAAATGAAACCCCAATTTCATAATGGCTGTGGTGACAGCGCTAAGTGAGACAGGCACAGAAGGGGCCGCATTGTTTCAGCGGGAGATGAAGCTGTCGCCCAGCAAGCCGAGCGTCTCTGGGAGAAAATGGAAATGATAAACGAAGTGAGGCTAATTAGCAAAATCATACAGGCCCCACTGATGGTTCTCATCAAGGGGAGGTAATGAAGCGGGCGGGCCAAGCTGAGGGGGGATTAATTGGAGCTGATTCCTGCACATACACAGGCTGTAGAGCAGCCGACGCAGGGATGCAAACTTTCCTGCTTTGCTTGTCTCGCCCTTCCCCAGGACTCGGCCGTGGGGAGAGCCTGTGGGGAGCAGGGACCAGCCCTGGGAGATGGCCCTGGAGCAGGCAGGACGCGGGTGCAGGGGAACGCTCCCTGCCTGCGGGTGTCTGGGCAGAGGCACATGGGCACCCACCCCACAGAAAGTGTGGCGTGAGGGCTCTGAAATGTCAGAGAGCTGCTGCAGGGCTGGTTTATAGCCCAAGGAGGGTTATAACCCTTTCTTAGCTCCTTTCAAGTACCTCCTCCTCTGCTGACTGTATTTTGAGAACAGACGTTCAGAGAGTAAATAAAGCGCCTCTGCTCGATGGGTGCTGGGGAAGGGGTGAATCTCCCCTGCTCACCCTCTGGGCCGGGGTCTCTGCAGACCCGATGCCCGTGGCGGCACGGCACGGCAGCTGAGCCGGAGCTCGCTGCAGCAGGGGAGCCTGGGGCGTCGTGGAGCTGAACTTTATCCTTTCGAGCTGTGTGAGAAATGCCCTTTCTACAGCTGCTGGCGCACAACCCTGATCACGTTGCATTACTTACTGACATTTCAGGGAGTGCGTGGAGCCCCACTGCCGGTGGGCTCGGCCCCAAACTCCCCATCCCTGCTGCGGATGGGGGGCTGGCTGCCTGCGGGCCAGGCTGCCCCTGAACCTGCTCTTTACCTTCTGCCAACTCAATATCAGAAGCGAGCAAAAGCCTTGCCAAGCAGAAGAGAGCACAGCAATACCTGTCTGTCTGGGCTTGCGTCTGTCTGTCTGTCCAAGGAGGTTGTTCCTGGCTGCACGTGGAGCTGCGGGACTGTGAGCAGGTCTTTTCAGTGTCTCAGCTTGGCAAGTGCCAGATCCTGGGATATCCAGTGCCTGCCCGGAGTCACTGCGTCCCTCCCTCGTGGCATCTCCGAGCCCCTTGCTGCCTCTCCTGCTGAGTAATGAGAGATTTCCCTGGGCCTCCGAGGGCTCTAAAGAGGGGCTGAGCAATATTATTTATTCAGTTGTTTACAGAAGCGTTTGATCGGGAATAGTTCTTCACTGCCAGCCTGTTGTGTATTATTCATTGCAATAATCTCTGCAGATTGTGATAAACTGTAACTGCGGCGGGGCAGCGCGTAGCTGGGCTGTACTGCCACCACTGCCTGCACCGGCCTCTAAAATATCGGCAGCTGCAATCATAAATCTCAATTTACAAGTGGGACTATTGCACGGGGAGTTATAGTTATACTAATGATTACTTCTCTGTCTTATTTTTCATGTTGCAACAGAGTAATAAATTTTTAAGAACAGCCTGGGCAAAGCATTAGCGAAGCCTGCGTGTCCTCCCACCACGCTGTCGGCAGAAAGCGGCGTTCCCGGTCTCCCGCGGGCATCTCGCCAGCAGGGCACCTGCCCCACTTCTCAAGGAGGTGATGCAAAGGGGGGACACTTTGTGTCCCCACATTGGGAGAAGGGTGGTAGAAACTCCTCACAAGCACGATGGGTCAGTAGGCTGGAGCATCGCTTCGGGGTCAGCTCTGACATTTGCTGTCCTAGAGAAGACAGTTCATCTCCCTGCCTTGGTTTCCCTGCTGGGAACAGGGGCTGAGCCTCTCCCTCTGATGCTGAGCTAGTCTTTCTTAGTCAAACTCAGGAGATCCTGGGGCTGACAAGGCCAAGGGATGGGGATTTGATGACTGAGAGTGGAGATGATGTTTGAGGGGTGCTTCCTGTCCCTGTAGCTCACCACTCTCCCAGCGCCGGGGCTTTCCCAGAGATGGAGGGGTGGGAGCTGCCTTTTTGCAGATGGTGTGCCTGCAGTGTGCCCACGGCATGGAAACAGGGTGATGGCTTGGCTGGTCCCACCTGGAAGAAAACCCCCCTTCCTGGGGAACAGCAAGGGTCAGCAGGGAAGGCTCTGGCTAGAGGAACCCAGACCCTGCTCCCATCCCCATCTCTGATCAGTGACTCACAAGCAGCCGGGGATGTCCCTCGTGGAGGAGTCCCCATGGGGGCACTCCCCCAAAGACCAAGTTTCTTCCCCAGAAGGTAGCGGTGGGACATGGGGTTCAGCGAGCATTTCCCGAGTGTTTATCACAGCTCCGAGGTCTGCGATGTGAGGCCTCTGATGGATGCCTCCATTCACAGACTTGACATTATGATGTACAGGGAGCCTAGAGACATATAGATTTTCAAAGTGGCCACTTTGAGCATAATTATAAATATCCAGCCTCTTTACATAGTGAATTGCTGCCAGGAAAAGAAGGGACCCGGGAGGGCTGAAATTCTGGCATCCAGGCTTTCTTGAGAAAGGAGCCTTGGCGGAGGTTCCCCACCCGTTTCGGGGTGCCAGGAAGGGATGAGCGTTAAGGGATGATGCCTTTCCCATTCTGTGCCCCCCTGACAGCTCCTCCCCCCTTCCCCTTGGTGCTGGCAGTGTCTCTCACCAGGGGACATCTCCCGGGCACTGTCTAGGACCCTCTCCTCCCCTGCTTGTCTGCACCAGCACACTGCAACCTGATCTTAACTGCTTCCGAGTGGCTGGCTCCCCTTCCAGATCATGGCACAGAGCATCAGGGGCATCAGGGAGCTGGGGGCAGGTGGTCCCAGTCTCTGTGCCCGATCCATGTCCCCAGAGACACAGCGAAGGAGAGCTCTTCCCCTAGCTCATGGCCAGCTCATCTACTTCCACTTGCCTTTGGAGCATCCCAGCCCATGCAGGACTAGGGCTCGGCACAGAGGGACCGGTTTTCAGGTGGGCAGAAGAAGATCCCTCCAGTGGAATGGGTGCTGGATGCAGACCCAGCAGCTGAGACCCAGGCACAGTCAGGAGCACTCCCGCATGCCCCCGTGGACCCACAGGCTCCAAGAAAAAAGGCAGCTGTCCTGGAGGAAACCATCTGGAAGTCCCTTTATCATGCTTTTCTCTTGTGGTTTGGATGGCATTAGAGCATCACCACTTCCCTGTCCATGCTGGAGCTGGGGTGAGGGTGCTCTGGAGAGGATATCTGCAGGCAGCAGTGTGTCTGTCCCTGCACATGAGTGTGTAGGCTCAAACATGCATCGGTCATCACCATCCCCAGCCTGGGACTGGGGCACGCTGGAATATTGCAGGAAAAAAACGGAGGGGATGTTTGAGGATTTGTGCTCTGTTTGCGAGCAGGGTATGGAGGAGAGAAGGTCAAACAAGAAAATTGGAGCTGAATTGAAATCAATGGCAGGTAGAGATTAGAGCGGTGCCCCAATTAACTGCAGTGATCTGAGGGGAGGCTGGGGGAGGGCTCTAGCTCTCCAGGTTAGGACCCCCCCAGTGGGCCCGGGTTCTGCTCTATGGAGATATGAATGCCCCAGACAAACAGGGGACATGGCTGGGGGCCTGGCATGAGGACATTGGGCCAAGGACTTGCTGGTGGGCAAGGGCTGGAGTAGTCGGAGGCTGTGGATGGCAGCAGACCTAGGTGGTTTGGTGTGGATTGAATCCCACTCCCTCCTTCCTTTTCTGCACGTCTTGCCAGGCTGTCTGCCTCCCCATCCCCATCCCAGCTTTTTGTCCTCATTTCCTTGTCCCAGTCCCTTCCCTCCTTTCTCTGGTTTCATCTCAGCTCCCCCCACCACCAGCCCCATCAACTCCCCATCACTGTTTCCTCCTGCTTCTCCTGCCCCTGACTCCAGCTCTTGTTGGTGCAAGTGTTTCAATGAAGCCGTTTCCTCCGTCGCACTTCCTGGGGAAGTCATCGAGCGCCCGGAGAGCCGGGTCTCCGCTCCCTGTGCAGGTGCCTGGAGTGGGTGCCAGGGGGGTTGCGGCAGCTGGGAGCAGGGGTCTGGCCCAGGGATGGGCGTCAGTGCACGTGCGGCCACCCGGGGCTGCAGGTAGGGCTGGCTTTGCCCAAAGTTGGCGAGATTCTGATGGGAAATCCAAAACGCTCCCTGGCCCCAAAATCACCTTCCTGACAGACTTCAAGGCTTTGTTCCAAAACATCTGGGCATGCACAAAAAACCCCTGCAACAACAAATAGCTGGAATTTAAGGGAAATAGCGACATATTTTTCATTCTCGTTGATGGCAATGTATTAACGGTTCAGGCTGGAATTTCCTGGGAAAAAAATTCAGCGTGTGTTGGACATCCAGCATGGAATATCTCAGCCAAATTGCTGAACTTTGGGGAAAATCAGGGTAGGTCATGTCAGAGCAAGGGGGAGCCACCAGCCCCTCTTTTTCCCCAACACACACCCTCCCACCTATTCCTGGGGCCGGGACAGCCAGGAACCCAGCTCCCATGGCCCCAGGCTCACAGGGATCTCACGAGCAGCCCTGTGCACTGCAGCATGTTGCACATCACCCAAGGAACATTAATTAACATTGCTGGAAGATCTTAGGAAAGGTGCAATTTGAATGATCTGGCACTGCAGTCATTCAGATGCTGAGTTAATTCAATCCTTGCACACAGTGCTCCTACAGATTGTTGGCTTTAAACAAACAGCAGTGACAGATTTGTTGCTGCGGAAATGTGGTCATTAAGTTGGGAGCGTGTGTTTGACCTGAAAGCGATTGAGTGATGGATGCAAGTCATTTTAAAGCTGCAGCAGCCAAAAGGATGCTCCTTTTGGAGAGCAATCTTGCATCTGAGGAGTGTAAATAATTTAAACAAACAAGTAAAGTAAGGTGAAAGCACTACCGTTGGACGCTCTATTGTATTACGGCACTAAATGCAAAGCAGGGCAGTGCTGCCGGCTCTGTGGCGGAGGAGAGCTCTTTTGTGCGGCACTGGCATAAAGAGGTGCAAGGTGCCAGCTTTGGGGCTGTCCCTGGGGATACATGGTCCCAAGTGAGCTCACATCACTTAGTCACTCGCAAGTGCAGGCAGTGTGAGCGCCACGGGCTCCCCAAGGAACGGGGACCAAAGCGGCTCGGTGGCGGTCACCCTGATGTCCTGGCAGAGCAGGACTCGGGTGTCCTGCAGTGTGGGAATGTGCCACTCCAGCCACTCCTCTCATCAAGCCGAAGGAGCCCAATACTCCCTTGGCTCCCAGACGCCCATGTCTGGCTCGTCTGGCCCACCAAGGATGCTTTGGGGAACCAGGAGCTCATCACGCTGTTGGGCTGCTACTCCATGCCAGCCTTGCTCTGAGCCATCCTCTCACTGCTGTTGATGATCCTCTCACCCACGGGCTGGGAGCTGGGAGGGAGCATTAGAGCCGCACCGGTCACGTCGCACGGGTCTGCGCCTTCCGCCGCTGGAATTGGCGTCCCAGTAATGAGGCTGGTAGTTACTGTGCATTGGAAACAGCCATTGCTTAAGCCTCAATATCTCAGCCATTTAATTTAATGGGGTTTTTTAAATACCAAAAGCAATTAAGTTCACATTGTGAGCTAATCGCCTACAAAATTTCATTTCAAAGATGCTCAGACTGTTTGTGAGAGAATTGCTGGAAAGAGACCCAAATATGCCACCACGTCTGTCCGTTTGTCCTTCTCTGCCTTCCCTCTTTCCCAACCAGAGCTAGGCAGGCTTCTCGAAAAGAAACAATCACGTTCTCAGTCTCCTGCTTTTCTGGCAGGTTTTTCCATGGTGCGAATTATAGATGTGTAAGTTAAATGCCAATGATTGGTGATGGTTATAGTGCTTAGCTGGTACCACAGGCGTGAAAAACAGGGATTTTAGGGCTGCCTGATGGGCAAGAGCCAGATTGCTGTTGTTGGGGAGCAGTTGGGTGCAGAGCCTTGTACCTGGGCCAGGAGGAGATGGTGGGAGCTCTACCCATAAGCATGTGTTACCTGCTGCCTTGAGGCCATACGTCTGTGCTGCTGTAGCTGGGGGTGTAAGTGGTGCCTGAGCAGGAACACCCAAACCTTGCACAAGCCTTTTCGCTTTGGAAAGGTGTCCCAGGCAAGCTGTTTGCAGCATGTCCACCCCATCCCTCGGTAGCTCACCCCATGTGCCTGCGTCCCTGCTCCTCCTCCGGCCCCAGCAGCCCCAGATGATGGCATCCATCCAAGGCAGCCCCCGCAGGGGCCAGCTTGTCTGTAGGCTGCATGGCTTTATCAGATCGGAGAAGAGCCGGAGGTCTTTGCCAGAGATTACTTGTTCTCCTAAACAGCCGTGTTACTGAATACGGAATAATCCCCCCTCGACAGCCAGCTGGGGGTTTCATTTCCTGCGCTGTGGCTATCCTGTTAACGCTCTCTCCTTAAAGCAACTTTGCCGGCTGAGCCACCCACATGCTGCCCGTCACCCCACTGGCACGATGGGCAGGGGCACGCTCCGCACCGCTCCTCGCCAAGCTGCCTGCCCCCGCTTTGTTCAGCTGAGCCACGCGCTGCCGCCCATTTCAGATGTGGCGTTGCCTGGTCCGGACCCCCCTTGCCGTCCTCCCTGGCCAGTTTCCCTGGCCAGCAGCGGGGAGGTGATTTATGGAGTCCCGTGCGCACCCGGTGAGTCCAGCTCTCTGCATTTCAGGGAGATCCATCGCACGGGGAGGGGAGGTCACCGCGTTGCAGGTTTGCTAACCTTGCCCGCTTATTAAAAATGGTAAAAGCCTCCCTCAGGACTCATGAAGTATAGATCCAGAGAGCTCCATATGCTGTTCCCCTTAATGAGATGTCTGCCTGAAGAGCAATAGCAAAACACACCATCCAGTTCAGGGTCCCTATAGCTAGATGGCCTGGCTGTAAACAGAGCCGTCCGTCTTAATGGGCTATCGTGTAAAAACTTCTCCCAGTCAATAAATCAAAGGGGCTCCATTTATATCATGTGCTGCCTTCGCTATTAGGCTGCCTCTGGATGGCATGTTCTGATACAGAGCTCCCCAGGACCACCAGGCGAGGCCAGAGTCTCTAATGGGCATTTAATTTAGGCTTCCCCTTGCTGATACCTCTGCGGAGCTCAGCAGCTGCGGCTCGGCAGGGGATCCCCCGTGGTTTGAGATGGCCCTGCTGTGGGGGAAAGGGCACCCATGAATCGGGACCTGGCTGGCATCACCTCCCCTGCCCTGCTGGGTAGGACCCTCTGGTGTATTGGGGACACTTGGGGAGCTGCTGGGGACCGGACCCTCCCTGGGAAGGGTTGCATGGGGGCTGGCGAGCACCCCTGCTCATCCAGGAGCAGCAGCAGTAGCAGCCTGGTGCAGATATTTATTTTTCATTCCCTCCCTTGTGCTGCTCGGATGCCACCGGAGGGAAGTTCCGCTCCAGCCACCATCCCAGGCAGAGATATTAGTCCTCATTACTAATTAAAGGAAGCAGGAGTAATTGACGGATGGTAGATGGCGGGGGAGCCGGTGTGATGAACAGCCCCTGTCCCTGTGCCGAGGACGCATGCTGAGCGCTACCTGTTAGCTACAAATAAACAAACCTGATAAATAATAAATAGTTTGAGAAGAGTGGCCGAGCATTATTTAAATTAATAGGGATTAGAGGGAGAGGCCTGAAAGAGCATTCCTCCGGATGAGCTATCCCCGGACAAGCAGGGACTCATTTGTTGCAGACTGGAGTAAACAAGGAGATGGGGAGGATACATCACAGCAGGACCATGCGGCGCTGCTCGGGCTCGTATTGGCACGGCCGTGCTTTTCCCGGCCACCCCTGCGCCGAGGCTCCCCGTGTCCCTGCCACCTCGCCGGCGTCACCGAGCTGGGGCACCGGGGGCAGTGGGGGAGCCAGGCTGCTGTGGTGGAGCAGTGGGGAGCGGAGCGGACGCTCGGCTCCGGCTCTGCCGTGGCAGGGCACCCTGCAAGTTCTCCCAGCCAGCTTGATGGGCACCCGAGCTGTGCGGCAGCTGCTGCCTGCCTGCGCCCAGGCCCTCGCCGCCAGCTGCGGTTTGGTCCCAGCCAGTGAATCCAGCTGCCAGGGGGTCTTTCCTCACCCCCTGACATTTGGATAAACCCGGCCGCCTGCTCAGAGCCGGGAGGCTGGGGGTGGCAGAGGGAGGAGGGATGCTGGGGAAGGAGGAGAGCGGAGGGCGGGCGCTCTGCTCGCTATCACATCTACTCCATCTTATCGCCACGGTAATTTGATGATAAAAAATAATCCGAGGCTGGAAAGGAAACATGTGTAGTGGAGTAAAGATTGAATGTAGGTGGATTGTGCCCTGGGGCGGCGGCTGGGAGATAGAAGGAAATGTCCTTCTGTTTGACATACTGCCGAGATGCGGCCCCGTGCCCCCCGCCTCGCTGAGCCCTGCCCGCGGCACGGGGAGCCCACCGGCCCGTGTGCCGCGTGGCGAGCAGGAGGGTGCCTGCTGCGGCCCCCCGCCGCTTACTGCCCCTCTGCCCGCACCCCCCGTACTCCCCGGGACCCCGTGGGGTGCTGCCCCCCACCCTCGCACCCCATGGCTCACTCCCAGCGTGCTTCTGATTTATTTTTTTTTCCCTTTGGTTATGCTTCACAACTCATTTTATCAGCTGTCAGTAGCCAAATGTCTTTTTTAAGGAGTGGGTTATAGCCACTAATGTACTGAATGCTATTGCACTGGCTGCAGTTAGTGTTCCACGGCTAAATTACTATAATTAATGTTCCACTAGAACTGTTTGTAACAGGCGGCTGCGGGAGCCCCGGGTCTGGGCTTTCACAGCCACTGAATTATCTCTCCTCCCCGGAGAAAGAGCCTCTCGCAAGGGGAGGGCCGAGGTCAGCACCAGCACAGGCAGGCACGAGCGGAGCTGGGCTCTGGCAGACTGGGGGTCCGGGAGCTGTTCCCCGCGGCACAGACCCCCCCCGTGTCCCCCAATCCCTGCTTCTCTGTCCCACGGGAGTGCGGCCGGGTGCGCGGTGGGCTACGGCGGTTCTCCGGCTGGGATGTGCCACGACACTGCAGCATCGCCCACCGGCCCCAGGGCTTCGCTCGCCGCCCTCCGCGAGTGGCGTTATGAAGATGAAATGCAGTGCCTAGAGAAAAGCTCCCCAAAACTCGCAAAGGGCAGTTGGCGGAGATGTTTCCCTCGTGCCAGGCACGGCACCTCTGCCCACGGCACGGACCAGCAGGGTAGAGCCTGTGTCCGCAGTGAGGCTGCACCCAAAACCATCCCTGCCCTCCCTGCTCTCCCTTTTGCCTCCCAGCGAGGCCGGAGTTGCAGGGAAAAAAAATTCGCTCCACAGGCAGGGAGGCCCGCACACACCCCTTGTTTTGCTAAATGCATTCGTTCAATACCTGCAACAAACAGATTAGCCGGGGCTTTATCAGGGACAAGAGAAGGGAGAGCAATGTGATAATGGTTTTCAGCAAATCCTCGGGCTGTCACAGATTAGAGCGGCCGCGGCAGGAGCATTATCAGCCCTTTCCTCCTCTCCCCATCACCTCCCCCTTTGTCTCCTCTCACCATCGGATTTCTCCAGCCAATCTATCCCGGCGAGAGCCGGGCAGATACAAGAAGAAGTCGGTTTCCATCTGATCCGCGATTGGTTTTTCCCGGCAGCCGATCCGTGTCGTGGCATCGATCCGTGGGCCCCCCCGGCGCTCGTCACCTTGCGTGTCTGGAGAGGAAGGTGGCGGAGGGAAGGGGGGTCGCGGAGGGGGGGACGCTTTAAACTTGCCGCGTACCATTGATCCGCATGCGGGAGCGTGGCCAGGCCGGCCCCGCCAGGCAGGAGGGGCACGAGCAGCCTGCCCTCATCAGAGGAGTTTAAATGGCTGTGACCTTCTTATTAAAGGAGAGGAATGGCTTCGGAGGGCTGGCTGGAGGAGGGGGCCGAGCCCCCGTCCCCAGGGAGGGTGGCCGGGAGCTGCCCGGCCCTCACTGTCCTGCCGAGGGGCAGCCCGGTGAGACTGGCACCGGGGCATGGGGAGCCTGCCGGGAGCCCTCCTCTCTCCCAGGGGACACCCACTGCACCCGCATCCCCATTTCTGCTCCCTAGCTGTCTGTGCCACACCGAGCGCGGCCGGGCACGAGCGAGGATCCCCGTCCTGGCTCTGCGGCTTGCCGGAGCCTGGGGGAGAGGTGCTGTCGGGTGGGAGCTGTTGGGTTAACCCCAATGGGTGGGCAGCTTTCTCAGGCGACCTGAAGCTGCAGGGGGTCCCTTTTACCTTCTGGGCATTGGGGACATCATCCTGGTGGCTATGGCCAGGGCCCGCTGAGGGCTGCCTGCAGGCAGCCAGCGGCACCAGGCGCGGGAGTTTGTTGAGACACTTGGAGATGCTCAGAGGCCGTTGCCCAATGGGCAGGGCAGCGGTGCTGTACCAGGCAGGGCCCTGCATCCTTGGGGTCAAGCTGGAAAATCGTGGTGTGACCGGCTGTGCCGCCTGCCACCCCCCTGTACCCCTCTGCCAGGGCAGAGCTGTGGCAGCTCTGCCTCGTTTCGCCTTCCCTGGCTCACCCGAGGGACGGTGGGTGGGAGGGCAGGAGGGGATATAACAAGTAATGGCCCCGAGTGTGGAAACAGTGTTAATAAAGTGTATTTCACTTTTAATTTTGGCATATAATGTAATGATCTTTTTTAAGGCCCTATCATATTATCTGCATGACTAGATTATTGAGTCTTCATCATCTCCAGATAAATTTATGACCAGGATGATGCTTGGAATTTATTATCAGTCAATAGAGCTCAATACTGTAACAAGGCGTGTAATAAGATATACATATTTAATGATCCGGAGTAAAACAGCCCCGCTAATGGGCAGGATGAGACGGAGGCTGGAGCGTTAATTTCCACCTCCTGCCCCTTTCCGTGGGAGCCTGCACCGTTCAGACAGGACACAGCCCCAGGGTCCCATGCGTTGCCTGGCACGGGCTGGGAGCAGCGACCGGCTCTGGGGGATGCAAGGCAGCACAGCCCTCGTGCCGCTGCGGCTGGGAGCACATGCCTGCTGCATGTATGCATTAGTGGGAAGGCACGTGTACCGGCCCATCCCTGCGGGCGATGTGCAGGTCTGTCTCACACAGAGCACACGGGTCTCTCTGACGTGGCTTTGCAGGTCTGGCTGACATCCCCACCTGCACCACGTACGGACCCAGCACACATCTGCCTCGTGTGCAGCTCCCTCCAGGTCTGGGTGAGCGTTGCACAAAGCTGCTGTTCCAGCAGCCGCTGAGATGGCCGGCAAAGGCCACCTGGTGCTTTTAACGTTTCAGAGGCAAGCCTGAAATCCTGCCTCGCAACGGTGCAGTGCTCTTCGGCTCGACAAGGGGAACTGAGCCCAGAGCAGGGGTGGACGAACGGACTCTGTCCCCGCCGTGCGAGGGTGCCTCTGGCCCGACAAAGCCCTTAGTGGGAACACCATGCGAGCTGCACTTCTGGTGACATCAGGGCAGGGTGCCCCGCGCTCCTGCTCTCCCAGCTGCGTCCCCGGCAGGAGAGCGGGCAGCACCGGGTGGTCACGCCGCAGGGAGCAGGGCAGGTCTGCGTGCCGAAGCACCCTGGCCCTGCACGCAACTTCCCGCAGATGGAGTCGTGGCGAACGGGGACCCGTCTCCGTCGCCAGGTTATATTTTGAGCTGCCGGCACTGATTTTTCCAGCCCTTTGGGTTGTTATTAAATTAGTTTCCTAGGACTTTTAATAAGCACTTTTGATGCCTTTGAAGCGTGCAGCTTTGTGGGAAGATTACAGTCCCGCATCCATCTCGCTGGGAGAGAAACAATGGCAGCAGGGCTGGCGTTTGATCTCTCCTCCAGAAGGCAAGAGAGGGTTTGTGTGAGACAAAGAGGTGAGCTGCTGATTTGGAGCTAATGTTTAAAAATAGGTAGGTCTCCCTCCAAGATAAAGAGACCTGCCCTTCTCTATGTAATCGTCTGCCTCTGCCTCGCTGGACCTGCAGAAACACAGCTCGCTTTATTTGAAGGCTTCAAGTGCAGCGCCGCAGTTTGATTCTGGGTCCTTTTAAAGCAATAACTAGGCCATCTGACCAAGCTTTAAAGAGCAGGAGAACTTTCCATTAGGACTCACCACACACTCTCGACGGCACTGGAATTGCATCCTTGCCTTTTATTTCCTTTCTCTGACATCTCGTGTCACTCGCAGGCAGGAGAAACTCGGCTTTATAAACTCTCTCATTTCTCCCTTGAAATTTCTCCCTAATTAGGGTCCCAGTCCCAGTGGTGGGACTGGGTGTCAGGAGCTGGACATGGAGCAGAGCCAATGGCTGGGCAGTGGCGGGGGGCTTGCAGGGCTCGAAATGCCCTGCAAAACCCCAGGGTGGTTTGGCCTTCTGCTGCCCTAAATAAACCCTCCATCCGAGCAGGGCATGGCAGCATGTGGAGGGGGTACAGGAAGCAGGGACACCCGCAGTGGTGCTGGGGACCAGCGGGAACGCAGACCGAATTGCTGCCTGCAGGCTGGGCACCTCCTGGCCCCCAGCAGCATCAGTCAGGGGCAGGGAGATGGCATCTCCCACATCTGTCCCCGCAGCTCCCATGGAGCAGAACCAGAGCAAGTGTCCGTGCCATGCCAAGCACCCATGTGCCTGGCCCCGGCTCTGGCCGGGACCATTGGGTGAATTACACACCAAGAGCACCCAGCTTTGGCCAGGCATGCCGTCGCCACGGGGAGAAAAGGCATCAGGGGAGCTGAATTCCCTTTATCTGTGTGTAACTACTGCTGCCTTTAACAGCCTGGAATAAACTAGCCATAAATATCGTGATCATAAGTGCTTAGATATGGCAACTTTACACTGAACAGAGGTTTTAACCTTCCCTGCGGAGGCTATCCAGCTCTACATCACTGACTGTTTCCATCCAGCTGCACGGCCAAAGACGAGCACTAGGTGAGCTGCTCAGAGCGGCCACACCAGCTACCAGCCAGCTCTCAGCCCAGTCCAGCCCCAGTCCTTACCCCAGTTTTGGGGTAGGACTTCCCTCCTGCTCTCAGGGCATGGCTGCTGCCACCGTGTGTCCTGCTGGAGGGGCCAGGAAGGAGCCATCCCACCCCCCGCTGCCTGCCTGCCCTCTGCCCTCTCTGGGGTGTGCAATGGGAGAAGGGGCGATGGGGCAGCCCCCAGTGCCCTTCCTGTGGGATGAAGCTCCACCACCCTGGCAGGGCTGCCTGCTCCCACCAGTGCCCCCCAGGATCACCAGGGACCCACTCCAGTGGCAGCGATGGTGCTGGCTGCGCAGGCAGGGCAAAGGCAGAGCTGTGGTGGTGATGGGCCATGGGCCGGGCAGTGTTGCTGCAGCAACATCATGTCTCCCACGCGTCCCCTGGACTTCTCTCTTGCTCTGGTACTGGTGGGGCTGGGCACGCCGGCAGAGCTGCTGCCCGCTCACCAGCCCTGCCTGTCCCATCCCCTTCTGGCAGCTGCCCACAGCCCTACAGTCTGCCCAGGCTGGTCCAGGAGATGAGGCTGTTGCATCTGCTGAGCACCCTGTGGGGCTCCCAGCCTCCTCCCTCACCGCACTTTGCTCTGGCATCTCTGGCTGTGTTTGAGCAGCGCCTGTGGGCAGGAATCCTCCATCCATGTTGCAGATACGGGCAGGCACCAGCCTGGCCATCCCTGGCATCCAGCACAGCCGGGAAGAGGAGTGCAGAGAGCATCTCTGCCCTGTCCCATGCCCAAGTCCAGCTGGATCTCCCCAGGCACCCCAGCCCCTGCAGGCAGCAGTCCTGCTGCCCTCTTCCCACTGCTGCCATCCTTTCTTCCTCTAAGTAAGCACCAGCGTTGGAGCCAGCGGTTTACTGGGCTCCTGTGGGGACCCACCTCCCATTCCCATTCCCGTTCCCACCCACAGAGCCCTGGAGAGGGCCACCAACTTCTGCAGGGTCTTGTCACCGTCACCTTGTCACCGAGCCAGGCCAGGGGTCCCGTGCCAGCCCCGGAGCAAGGGGGCGGCTTACATCCTCCCTGCGCCTCACCAGTGCCCCACCATGACTTTATTTTGCACGGCGACTTTCAGGCGAGCTGTAAAACACTTGGACGAGTTAAATAATACACGACAGTGTACGGTATAAATTACAGGAAGCCAGCGGTGGAGCGACATTGTATGCTGAATAAATTAAAGGCTGCGTGACTTACAGGCAAGATTGATCTCCTGCCGAGCATTTTGTTTAGTGACGTGCTTGTCATAAGGGAGAGCTAATTACAGGCGCAGAGGCGCGCAGCTCCGACGCTGGGGAGTACGGCGCAAACTGGGCTCCCAAATGTCAGTTGGGTCCTCACACTTCCAGGATTTGCTCTTTCTGAGGCCGGCTGTGTGCCAGACCCCCATTAGCTGGGTGCTGGCTGTGTCCCCGGGCCATCCAGCTCCGTCACGGCCCAGGGCAAAGGACCGTGCTGCCACGGGCAGCTGCCGCGGTCTGAAAGTGGATGCCCTGGCTCAGGGGACACAGATGTCTGGTGTCTCTGGGGTCTGCCGTGGGCAAGGGCTGGTGTTGGGGCTGCTTTGGCAGCAGGCTGACGGGGGGGATGGAGGTGTCCCAACCCAAGCCTATTCCCAGTGGAGCAGAGCCATGCAGGAGCACAGTCTTTGCTCCTGCAGCTGGTCAGAGCCAGTGCTGCCTGTCCTCGAGCCCTAGCACCGCTCACGAGGTGACACAGGGACCCCGCTGGTGCAGGGGGACCCAGGGCTGGCTGAGCAGCGGAGCTGAGAGCCGGGGGGCTGATTTGGGGGCCGAAGAGTACAAAAAGGCAAATCCTTGCTGGAAATGAGGTAGATCTTGTAGTAGTAGGATACTGCCGTGAGCCACCAAGGAAGGGGGGGGTCTTCTTGAGGGCACGGTTTGGGCTGGATAATTTTGGGGACGGCGTGCTTTACCTGCAGGCACACAGGAGTCGGGTGAGGGGCTTGGGTGCCCATCTGCTGCCTTCAGCTGCCAAACTCGGAGCCGAGTTTGGAGGCCTGTCCTGCTGGGCTCCTCCTGCGGACAGCAGAGCAGGGACGGCTCCAGTGCGGCGTCACCCCTGCCAGGAGGTCTGCCCCCACCGCCCGCACGGCCCAGCGATGCCGAGCAGGCGGCATGCGGCCGGCGAGGCCACGGCAGAGGCTGCGCCATGGGGCCGGCGGAGGGGAGACCTCCCCGGGCTGCTGAGAGGGTGCCGGCGGCTGGAGGCCGTGCTTCGGAGCGGGCTGGCCGGCGGGATGCGCTCCCCTCCGGCTCGGCCGGCTCGGCGGCTGTCTGTCACTCGGTGGGATTATGAGTAGTGAGCGTAATGCATCGGCGTATGAATAGGGTTGTCTGGCTGATGGTGATGTATCGTTTTTCATTACTGCCTCTCAAGCCCTCCCTGCTCCACGTGTGGAAATTCTATTTATTCCCTAATTTGTAAAAATTCCCTCCTTATCTGATACCAATCAGGGAGGGGTAATTGGCTCTCCAGGGCTAGCGGCTGGGGTCCTGATGAAGAGATATGTGTGTCTGCTCTGGCTGTCCAGGCACCCTGCCCTGCTGCACCAGCGACACGGGCCACAATTAATAATGATTTGCAAATGGCAGACAAGCAATAACGCAGAAAGATGTCCAGCCAGCCTCCTGCCCGCCCCTTAATTTCCTTCTGTAATATAAATGGCACGGGAACGAAAATCCAGCGCTATAAATTCTGAAATTAGTTATTCACCGTAATAAATGGTTCCCTTTTTGGTGTGCGTCCCCCCCATCCTTCTCCCCTGACCCCCCCCGCCGACTCCTTCCTCCCCTCCCGCCCCCCTCGCCCGCTACCTACTTCATTGGAGTCCTAATATGCAAATGCTGTAATTTAACGGGATGGTGAAGTTGATTTTCATGTTAACTTAATTACTTTGATTTATGAAGGGCTGGGATGCAGACACGGCTCCATCCTTGCCCACCTCCCACCCTCGTCCCTCTGCGGTCTCACTGACCCGCCGCCTCTCTTCCCTTGTCTTCCCTTTCCTCAGTCCTCCCTCTTCTTCCCCAAGTTTAGTGTTTTATTAGCTGCCTTTAAGTGGACATAAGTCCTCGCGACAATCGCGTGATGCGGAGGACAAATTCCCCGTCCTGCCTTGTTTAATCGTGCCTGGATAATGGATGTATAATTGACTCATTTGAATGCTTTTGCCTACAGGAGTGCAGAGCATTAAATGTTTGATTGCCTTAATTTCCAAACAGATCATTATCCCCTTCTTACCCGCTCTTAATAAACACTTTATGAGGATTTTTTTTGTAAAGGAAAAAAAATCTCCACTCCTCGTACTTCTCTGAAGTGATAAACTCTAATTAAGTCTAATATTTAAAAATATGGTAATGGTGACTTGTTTGAATAAGTGGCCTGCATTTCCATAATTTCATTATTACGTAAAACACGCTAATTATTTGAAGTGTGCTTATTACTAAAAGAGAAATCTCCTTCTAATAAAGATGAAATTGGCTTTTTTCCCTGTATTGCCACGCACGCTGCTCCCCTTCCCTCCCGGCCGGTGAGCAGCCGCAGCCGGGAGCGGGGCGATGGAAGCGCTCGCTTTGTTTGCCCAGGGATGCCTGCCGGCCTGCGAGGATGCTGGATGTGAGGGGACAGTCACAGGGGCTGGCAGACGAACCGAGCGCACCCTGTGCCACCCTTGGTCCCAGCAATGTCGGCGTCCCTGGGGCTCGTGGGCTCTAGGAGCTGTTGGGGTTGATGCGAGAGAGCTCAGCCCCGGCTGCCACCCCCTCCAGCTGGGATGCCCCTTGATTTGGGGTGTCCCCGCATGACATCGCCTATGCCAGCCCATCCGGCAGCCTGCGGGGCTGGCAGGTGTCTCAGCAGCCGGGTGCCTTGTGGTGCTGTGTCCCCAGACACCCAGCTCTGTCTGCTCTGGGACGGGGCCAGTGCAAGGGGCACATGATGGGAAGAGCAGTCCCCAGCACAGAGGACGGGACGAAGCGTCCCGTCACCCATGGGGTGATGGTGGCCAGCCTGGGCAGGAGGAAGCAGGTGCCCGGGGCATTAGGTTGAACGCCGGGACGGGTCCCCTCTGCTGTGCTTTTGTCTGCCCAGCTGCTTCCTGGGGACACCGGCAGTGTCACCTCCCTGCAGTCCTGGGCGCTGCCAGAGATGGGCCCTCCCCACTCCAGCATCCCTGCTAGGGTGAGCCGGATTTGGAGGCCTTGCTGACCTCAGTGTGCAGGGGGTGGGACGAGCGTCCCATCCCCCTGGGACGGGGACAGCAACAGGTAGGGGAAGGACAAGTATTGATTGTGTCCAAACCCCCTTCAGAGCCCGTGCGGGCGCTCTGTGGCGGGGCAGGCAGGGGAGGCACTGGGATGAAGTCAATATAAAACTAATTTTCTTTTCTTCGTGAAGAAATGAGGTGTGTGGCAGTAACGTAATTGCAGATAATGAGGTAAGTTATTCTTAATATTCTGCGTGTCGCTGTCAGCTCCACGTAATATACCTGCCGGCTGTGCAGGGCACACAGAGCCCCTCGCCCCGCGTGCAGGGTTATGAGGCCATTCATTTGGGAGCAGCCCAGCAGGACCACCCCCGGTGTCCCCATGGAGCCCTTCGGACTGGGAGCTCTGGGCTCTGCCATGTCCTTGTCACCGCTGTTGCCAGGCATCCTGGTGTCCCCACCTCACCCAGCATGTCATGGTGGGGAGGGAAGCAGAGCAGACACAGCTCCCTCCCAGCTCCAGCACGGACAGGGTGAGTGGCTGTGAGACCCTGGCTCCCTGTGCCAGGCAAACGCTGTCACTCCTTGCCCCTGCCGGCTGTCCCCTCCTGGGGACATGCCGGCTCAGGGGGAGCAGCACAGCCCGACGGGGGGGACCCAGCACCCAGTGCTCCCCTTTGCGATTGCTGGGGACACTGGTGGCAGTGCCGGTCTGCGTGGGGACCGCACGGCTCCCACCGGTCACAAGGCCACCTGCTGTCACCCGGGGTCGGCAGTGGGGAGACGAAGGGCGGCGGTGGCTGGGCGACCCTGTTCCCGCTTTGCAGGGAGCTGTTATACAAAGGCAGCAGTGATATTATTCATTAACAGTAATCTGCCATTAGAACATTGACAAATGGCCCCTCGTCGCCTGAGCATCAGTTCTTGTACAGCCCATAAAGCATGGGGACAGTTTAAATATGGACCTGCTCAGCTCGGGCCGGGGGTGATCCGTCTTCCCGGCCACAGCACAGGTGCGGCGGGGCTGCCTCCAAATGAGCACATTTAGGGGGGCTCTGTGCTCCCCCAACCACCCACAGCCCGCCCGGGTGGCCGCCGGGATTGAAAAGCTCGCTCCTTGCATGGCAAGCGTCTCAGCCCAGCGCACGGCGGTCGCGGCAGTGCTCGGCCCTCTGAGCCCCCGTGGCGGTGGCGTCCGGAGGGTCTGGTCCCATGGGGAGGTGGGGGAAATGCCGGCAGGGCGGCACGCATGGGGACGCGGCCCCTTCCCTTCTCCCCAGTGCCTGGGGTGGGTGCAGAGGTGACGCTCTCCCTGAGTGAGCATCACTCCTCCTGGCAGCCCGTTCTTGTGGCGCGGCCGCATCATGCCTGGGCTGTGGTCCAGCCTCCTGCTGACAAAATCCTTGAGCTGGTCCTAGGTTCGCAGTGGTGCTGCTTTGCCACGGCCGGACGGAGGGCACGGGCTGGGCGGTGAGTCCAGCGCCATGGGCTGAGGGGTTTCTGCCTCTGTGCCGGCAGAGGTGGAATGTCTGTCCCCCTCCAAGGACGAGGGCAGCCAGCGATGCTGAACGGTGGCAAACTCCAGCCCTAATTAAAAGAGGGCTCCGGCTGCCCCATGCCTGTGCACGTGCTGCTGTCCTCAGCTGTCACTGCAGCGAGAGCTTGGCAAGACACGGAGAGGGCCATGACTTGGGTTTCGAGGCGATGCGGTATTGCAGTGGGTAATGCTAAAACACCAGGAGGAAGGGTTAAAACCCGGTGGAGCTAAGCCAGCCCAGGCAAGGGGAAGTTGAGGCGGCACGTCGCCCCGCGCTGCGCTGGCAGCCTGCCCAAGGAGGGTCCCGGAGGCAGCCGGGACCCAGTGCCTCGGGGGGAGCTTGACCCCGGCCGTCCTGGGGCCGCCATGGGGGACACGGGGCGATGCTGGGAAGCGGCACGACAAGGCGAGGGGCAGGGAGGCAGGGCAGAGCCGCCGCTCCGTTGGCAGGAGGCAGGATAACCCCAGGCTGACCCCTTTCACACACACCGCACAACACCCCTAAATCAATTGCATCTTATTATTACAATATCAATATACAATATTCCTACAATAACACCATTGATTTTCTACTCAGAGGCTGCACCTAAGTCTGTTTTAAAGAGGAGGGAGTTAATAGTGCCCTCATTAAAAATCTATAGATTACCCCCCACCCCCAAAAAAGAAAAAGCAGTTTATATTCATTAGGGCTATTGAATATAAAGTAATATGTTTGTGTAGGACATTGGAGTAATGTGATAATCCGTCCGCATATCAGGGAGAAATCCACTTAGCAACCCTGTCAGCTTGACAAGAAAAATGTGCCCATAAAGTCGGGAATACATTGAGGGAGCGAGCGCGAGGAGAGCAGGGCCGCGCGTGCGTGCGCACGCCTGTGCAGCCCCCGCAGAGCCGTGCCGGCCCGTGGCGTGGGGCCACCTTCACCCCGTCCCCCTGCTCAGGCCTGGGGATGCAGGCGGGCACCCCAACAGCCCCTGGGGGTGCCTGGGACCGGGACGAGCCAGGTGCGCTGGCATAGGGATCGTGGGGGACTCTGCACCCTGCCAGCCTCCGCAGCCCCAGGCAGGGTCACCCTGATGGGACGGGGCTGGTGGGTGCCAGCCTGGGTGCCGGGGCAGCTCCGCCACGGCCCCCTGCCCCCCAGGGAGAGCCAGGCTGGGGGGCGCAGAGTGGGCAGGGCTGCCCGTGTCCCCCCACCTGCCTCGGACACCGCTCATCCCCCACCCCGTGGTCACCTTTGCGATGGATTAAGCACTGAAAGAGCAGCAAAGCAATCCTGTTTGTGCTCTCTTAGGCTGTCAATTGCCATTTTTGTAATAGAAATTCCTTTCACAAGGTAACGACGGCCAGATTTAGAGGATTTCATATTGCTAATAATTCCCCAAACAGCCATCTGACTGTGTTGTTTTAAAAGCCGCTTAGTTTCTTGCTTTGGAGTTTATGAAAATCTCCCACTCTAATATCCCGAGAGCCAGCCTATAATTGTGTTATTAAATCAATCGGAGCGGATTACATTGTAAAATCAATAGATGGCTGTAATTGCATATTAGAAAGTTGTTCTGCTGTTGTTGATTTTTTTTTACATGGATAATTATAATAAGCGTGTTTACCTTAGCTCTGATTTGGAATGAGTCTCACTAAATGACTTATGACAAGCTTGGCGCTCCCGCTGCCAGGGGGCCGTGGCATCATTTGGGACAGCGAGGACGATGCTGCCAGCATTGGCATGTGGGTGGCATTGACTCACCGGCTTTGCAGGGCGGCAGCCCGGAGCCCAGGGTGGCTCCCAGCGCTGGCACCTGGCACGAGAGTTCATCAGGGCTTTGGGGAGACGGCTGGTGGGGCTCAGGAAGCAGCCAGTGGTCCCAGAGGGTCTCCCCAGGGACCAGCTCGGGAGTCCCAGGAGGTGCCATGGGGTCTCGCCGCCAGTTTGGCCGCTCCCCAGGTCTCTGCGCAGTTCCCCTTTCGGAATATGGAGCAATAGTCAAGCCCCGGCGGCCCACGCCAGCCCAGGGCGATGCTGCGGGCAGGGAGGTGGGCAGCGGGATGCCTGGGAGTGGTGAAGGGCAGGGGGCCGGGACTGTGCTTTCAAATCCAAGCCGGCCACCTGCCAGACAGCTCAGAAGCCAGGATTTGCTTTGCTGTTGCTTTTTTGGGGGACCAGGCCAGGGCTGGCTGTGGGGTGGGGGGTACTTTGGCCGCAGGTGGTGGCACTCCCCCTGCCTCGGTTTCCCTGGCTTTCGAGCCTCCATTTCCCAGTTCGGTCCCACTGGAAGCTGACTCCAGGGGCAGGTCTAGTGCTGGTTTCCCGGGGGCTCAGCTGGCTGGGGGGGACGAGATGGATGGAGCCAAAGGATGGCGAGGGGCTTGCTTGAGCAGGAACAAATGGCAGTGGGAGCTGGCATCAGTCATCTCCAGGGCCCTTCTGGAGCCATCGGTGCCACCTCGGCCAGTGGAGAGGACAGGGGCACAGAGAGATGGGCTCATCTCTGCCCCCACACCAGCTCGTGGGGCTGGGACACCCCTCCTTCATCAGCCTGTCCTAATGCCCAGCTCCCATCCCCAGCCTGGCACACCAGCAAGGGGAAGGGGTGCCATGAGAGGGCCTGGTGGGACACTGAGGAGGCACGTGGCTTTGACGGAGACGTTGCCTCTCCCACTGCCAGCCATCAGCCAGGAGGGTCCCCGGCAGCTGCAGGCAGTGCCCTGGGGAGCTGCGTGCGGGGGAAGCCCCCTGCGCCTCCGACCGACACTGGGGGACGGGTGATGGCTTTGCCACTGGGTCACTGGGCGCAGCGGTGCTGGGCAGGGCTGCTGGTCTGGCAGGGAGCGGCAAGGCGGCCTGGCAGCCCCGTCCCTGCAGGCAGGCGCCTGGCAGCAGGGCAGTGCTGCCCGTCTGCGCAGGGCCCTCAATCCGGCACGCGGCACTGTCAGCAGGCAGCCTGCTGTCTCCTAGACAGTGAAATATGGCCACAATTAGCCCGGATACAGTTCAATTATGATAAACAGCGTTTGCACCCTTTAAGCCGTGATTAAAAGGCCTCCTCCCGTTGATAGAGAGACCTAATTTCACATTATTATCGCTGTAGCTTGATTATAAAGCACTCCCTGGATTTACAGTTGGGAGATGGATGTGGAGGCTTCTTTATCATTTACACATCAGTAATGATGCAGCCTTCCCTCCACCACAACATCCATCCAGCAGCAGCGAGGAGAGGGGGGCCCTGCCTGCGCCCCCCCCCTCCCGGGGCACCCTCTCCCCGTGTCAGCCAGGCCCCACTGCCACACGCAAGTGGGCAAAGTCACCCTTACGGTAACAGCTTGATAAATGGGCGGGCGGTAATGAAATGGAGACATCAAGGCGTGGGGCGAGGAAGAAAGAGTGGTAATCGGAACGAGTGGAGCTGTCCCGAAACGGAGGGGAGCGGGAAGAAGGATCGCCTCTGCGCCGTGTGCTGTCAAGGGAGAAATTACACATTTACTCTTGCTTTTTCTTAAGGAGACGGCCCTCATAGATCAAAACATGGATTTACAAGCCAATTTTCAACATGAAATATAGACACCAGGAATCAATTTAAGCCCGGCTTCTATTTTAGCAAACGGTGCCTGCGTTTAGTCCCAGGTAAATAACATCAGCCGGAGCCTTCCCCCTCCCCGGCTCGCTGCCCTGCCACCGCTCGCTCTGGCAGCCGCGGTGCTGCCGGCCAGCCCCCGGCACCCGTTTCGACCACGGCCCTGCACCGGGGATGGCTGCGGCTTGCCGGTCCGGCCACCCACTGCTTGTCAGCCTGGGCCAGCAGGCGCGGGGCAGCACCGAGGGCTGGCTCTGGCGGGGACGGGGATGACCCTGAACCGCAGCTGTGAGCAGAGGGAGCCAGGTGCCACGCAGCCCCTGCCTAAGGAGGGTGAGGGGAAGGAGAGGACCCCGCTTGGCTGGTGGAGGGCAGCTCCAGCATCACCCGCTATCCTCATCCCAGTGCGGGGACAGCCCCTTCACTGGCCAGTGCCACCGAGGGACAGGGGTGCTGGAAGAGGAGGCTGCGGTGACCAGCACTGGGCTTGCACAGAAGCAGCCGCTGGCAAGAGCTGGGGGCCAGCGTGGGTCCAGCTTGCAGGAACGCTGCCTTCCCCATCCACAGGCTCCCCACGGGCTGTGGGGCAAGTTCGGGCCTGGAGGACGCGGGGATGTGTTCGCCAGCAGCCTGGGCGATGCCACTGCCCCAGGCAAGCCTCCGGGTCCTGGGCATGGATCCATCCCAGTGCAGCACGAGGCCATACTGGGATGCAGGTGGCCAGTGCTGGGGATGCTGCACTCACCCCACACCATTGCAAGGCACTTGGGACAGAGTGCCTGGACTGGTGGGGACACAGGGGCTGCGTGCCTGGAGCTGCACAGCCCCCCACATCCCCCAGAGAGGGGGGCCATGCAGCTCCAGGCACAGCCCCAGCGTGGGACTCAGCTTGATCCAAAAGCTCCCAGTGGGATCGTGGCTCTAACCCGGCATCTCTGTGCTTTCTCTGCAGACGACTGTAAGAACATCGCCAACATCATGAAGACACTGGCCCATAGAGGCTTCATCTTCAAGCAGACCTCCAAACCCTTTTGATCCCCAAGGCAAGCCAGGCAAGGGCTGCATGCGCCCGGCGCCGGCGAGGCGGGGAGGACGGGCTCCAGCATTAAAAAAAAACGGCAACCGAGGCCAGAGGAACCGACACAAAAAATCTCAATTTCAGCTGTTAACTCCAGTAGAGGTTGTATATATGGGAAGGCAAATCTGTGTAGACCTGATGTGACTCCCTCTCTGGGCTGCTCCGGACATTATGCCATGCTAGCGGACAGCCGCGTAGGGCGCTTGCACCACATTTTAGACTCGTAGTTTGTTCTTTTTCTTTGGCTCCCGATTTCCGTCCCTCCCTCCATATCCCACCCCGTCCTCCCTCTCCCGCCCCGTAGCCAGAGCATCCCCCATCTCTTCCCCGGCATGGGCCGTCCCCGCCTTCCCTTCTTTCTTTTCTCTGGTTTTATGTTTTCAGGCCTCGACGGCTGCTGCAGCGAGGCCGGCGCGTGCCCGCGCCCGGGCAGCGCTCACGGAGGCTCAGCAGCGTCGAGACGGCCCCTTGCCCTCCCCGCCAGCCCCCCCTGCCTCTCCCCCGAGCGCCTGTTCCCCTTTTTGAGTCAACACTAACCCCTCTCTGACTCCTGTATGTGACAAACGCGATCCGTCTCTTTATGTTCAAGGTGAAGTGCCTGTATTCTCCGCTGCAGAGCCCCTGGCAGCCCCACCGTGGGCTGTGGGGCCCCGGAGGGCTCCCTTCAGTGGGGCGGGGGCCCGGCGGGCAGGCGGGCGGCAGGAGGGAGGTGACAGTGTCCGCGCAGAGCCCCGTCCCATCCCGTCCCCGTCCCATCTGCTCGTGCCTCTTGCGGGGCTGGGTGGGATGCCCAGCCCTGCCCCGGCCCCGCCGACCGATCCCAGCTCCACCGGGGACGGGCCCGCCGCAGCACCGCGTCCGTTGCCGGCGGTGGACGTGCCAGCGCGCGCTGGCCCCCGGCCCGCAGGTACCCGAGCAGGGGAGCTGCAAATTGCCCCCGGGCCCCTGACCCCGCTCCCCTCCAACCCCGTCCGGCCTCCCTCGGTTCCCGAGCCGAGGCTTGGCCTCCCCACGTGCCCACGGTCCCCGCGGGCCGTGCCGTGCCCCTCGCGGGTCCCCGCGGACGCTCAGCAGCAGCTGGCTTGTTGCCTGAGAGAGTTGCCGAGCACGTCCCCTCCGGCTGGGTGGGCTCCCAGCCGGCCAGGGTGGTTGGGGGGCAGCCGTGGGGCAGGCTGAGGGCGCACATCCCCCCGGTGTCACCCAGCCCCGGGGCCCTGCTGAATGGAGCCCTCGTCCGGGCGCTGACCTGCAGGGAGGCTGCAGCCCCGGGCCCGTGCGTGCATGGCCTGGAGCGAAGCCGGTGACGGCAGCCAGAAGGGCAATACAGGCACTGAACTTGGCGGTACATGACTGCATGGTGTGTGGTGTTCCAGTTAAACCAACCGATAATGCAAACCCAGCATTTTCATTGTCTAGTTATTCCAATCCTTGCTGTAAATGTGCCACATGAATAAAGTTTGGGGGTAAAGGAGCCCGGGCTGTGCCCATGCATGTGCAAGTGTGTACGGGGAGGGGGGGCAGAGGCGGGGGTGTGCTGCCTGGGTACGTGGGAGCAGGGTGCCCCACCAGTGGAGCTGTGCTCCCTGGGATATGGCACCCCACCTTGTCCATGCTCCCCAAAAAGGCAGACTTCTTGGCTGTGGAAGGGAGGTCCGGGTTCCCTGCTGTTGGGAGCACTGCCCTGCTCTCCGTGGTGCACCCATGGGTGCACCCCAGTGCAGCCTTCTGCCCGGAGCAGGGTGACAGCCACCACCACGTCCCACTGGCATCTGTCACCCCGCCCTGCAGCCTAGCACACCGTACCTGCACGGCCACTACTGCACTTCTGAGTATCTCCGCTACAGGCCGGAGCCAGCGTGGCTCTGCCCAGGGCACTGGAGCACTGCTGCCCAGGCAGCAGAGCCAGCACGAGCGCAGCACCATGATGCGCGGGAGCCATACCCGGCTGTGCAGGAACCGCTACCGCATCCAGGCGCCCAAGGGACCTGCCGTGGTGCCGCCAGGTGACAGGGACACAGCCGTCCAGCTGGCACAGAGTGGGCAGCTCCTGGAGGGAAG
Source organism: Haliaeetus albicilla (assembly GCF_947461875.1). NCBI lineage: Eukaryota > Metazoa > Chordata > Aves > Accipitriformes > Accipitridae > Haliaeetus > Haliaeetus albicilla. Next base: position 12,184,600 of record NC_091490.1, read on the forward strand.
GGGCAGCCCCAGCCCACTTGCTCCAAGCAAAGGTCACGGGGGTTTTAATGGCTCCCTCTGTGCAGCCCCAATCAGCTTTATTGACCTATTTTCGATGGAGTCGTCTAATTAGTTTTCTATGAAAACTAAGAACTTGGCCTTTGCCCTTTACTCCTGCAGGCAAGAATGTGACTCAGAGGACGTTGTCACGGCGGATCGATTGCCAGTTACACTTGAAAGGCAGGCAGAGGGGACGCGGGGTGGGCAAGCAGGCAGCGGGGCAGCAGCCCAGAGCAGGGCACACAGCCAGGGCCACCTGCGCCGACAGTAGGCAGTGCACGAATCCAGGCTCCCATTGCTGACTTCAGCGATGCCTCAGCCCCCCCAAGGCCCTGCAAAACACAGGACACAGGGACCAGAGGCCTCTTTCACCACCGACTGAAGCCAGAGGTGTCTGCCTGCCTTGGGTAGAGCAGCAGAACTGGGCCTGATGGAGTGCTGGGGACAACACCAGTGTTGTCCCGGCAGGGGCACCCCCTCACCCAGGCGAGGCAGTGCTTGCAGGCATGGGGCACACAAGAGCTGCCAGAGGAGAGCAGGGCGTGTGGGACGCTGGAGGGAGCTCCCCAGCCTGGCACAAGCAGCACTGCAGCAGCCCAGAACAGGGCCTGGCGGCCCCAAAGGTACCAGGGGCTACAGCAACCCCCACTGCCACCCCATGACCGAGGTGGACTGGCTCAGGGAGAGCCACTGGCAGCCAGGGCTCCCAGTATGGCTAGCAGCACCCAGCCTGCCCAGGGTGGAGGCAAGACATCTCACACCATCTCCTCCTGCTCCGTGCGGGCTCACCAGAGCTAATGATGACTCTGCCCCAGTACAATTGATGGGTTCTGTATTTACAGGGATGCTCAAAAAAATCTGGCATGTAAAAAAAAAAAAAAAACAAAAAAACCACCACCAGAACAAACCACAGCTAGCACTAGCAGCCATGGGGCAGCCATGCACGGCCTTGCGTGGAACAGTGGCCGCTGGCAGAGCCCAGCAAGGCCCCGGGGCCACCCTCCAGCACCTGCTGCAGGTGTCTGGAGGTCACACTGCTCTGGAGGTCAGATGAGGCTGGGGCCACAGTGCTGGGCAGAGAATGGCTCCCGCTGTTCTCTGGAGAGCTGTATCATTTGCCCCAGCAAGGCCCCTGTCCTGCCCCATCGCTGCAGGCAGCCAGCTGTCCCTGGGGGCTCTGGGACAGGACGGCACTGACCCTGCACACAGCTCTGCACCTCCTCCTTGCCCAGCGCAGGGGGCTCACGGCTTCTTCACCTTCTTGACGGAGGAGGAGCTGGAGGCCAACTCCCTTCACTTTCTCTGCTCCAAGAGGGAGGTGGGAAACAAAAGAAAAAGCAGGGTCAACAGGTGAGAGTGCTTGGGTCACACGGAAAACACAACCGCCTGTCCCGGAGTCTGTCCCAGGGCCAGCCACAGGGCTCTGGTACCACAACTGGCAGCGCCCAATGGACCACACTGCCATCTGCCCGGCTGAAGGCAGAGCCAGGTCCTTGCACGATGGGCGGGATGGAGCTAATTCAGCAGAGATTAGGGGCTGGGATAGCACCCTTGCAGGGGATGTCACCTCCCTGACACGGACAAAGCTTTGGGACAGTCATCTTTGCAGTGCAGGGTCTGGGAATGAGCAGGAGAACGGGGCTGAGCTCTGGAACAACCCCGTGGCCCCAGGAGCCCTGACCAAGCAAGCTGGCATGCAACAAGCCCTAAGGAGCAGGGCCTTGAGAAAGGGGCAGAGCAGCTCTGCACTACAGCCAGCTGCGCTGGGGATGCTCAGCGTGGGACAGAGCGGAGCTGGGAAATGCTCCTCCACCATCAAAACCTGCCATGAAGTGGCCCAGGAGCAGAGCAGGAGGCTGACAGAGAACTACAGCTCCTCAAAAACACCACGTTTTTTCTGGCAGCGCGCAGATACACCTGAGCGAGACCGGTGGGCTCTGGCGAGCCTCACCCTTCACAGACAAGATTTCAGGGCTGAATCCAGCCATTGGAAAGATGGGGCCATTCGCGCCAAAGGGAGAGCATAACCCTAGCCCCACCGCTGCATTGCGGTGAGACTGTGCTAGGTGCTGCACGGACACTATGGCCAAGACCACAGTGGGTTCAGCACCCAAAGCCGGGCTCTGCGTGCGGGGTGCCCCAGGCATGCCAGAGCCACCAGGTACCCCATGCCGTAGGGCACTGGGTGCCGTAGGGACACGTGGTGCCAAAGCCCTGGGGTCCCCACTGCACAGCATGAGATCGAGTCCGCTTTCCACACTGCACCACAGGCAGTGGTGGAGGCCAGTGCTGCGGCACCCGCTGCACGGGCACAGTGACTGCAGTCAGGATCCCGCCATGCCCAGCCCTGCAGCCATCCCTGTCCCCAAAGGCCTGCAGAGCCGCTGCCCTGGCTGGCAAGCACCCAGGGGATGGACAAGGCAGCACTGACAGGGTCTCTGAAATGAACCAGGCTTGCCCATCCCTGTTCCTCCAGCCCTGCTGGTCCCGCACGCGTGCAGTGGCACACGTGGTGGGAGGCCCTGCTGCCTCCTCCGGTGGGAAGGCAGCCCCCAGTTCCCGCTGGGCGCTGGGCGAAGGGCAAACAGAGCATGGAATTTGCACGGCTAAAAGTTAAATACAACACACACACGGATTTCGTCAGAGGCCCTGGCACGGCTGCCTTCGCAGGATCCGATTAACAGGGAAATAAAAGGGCCAGAGAACCCACACAGCAGTGTGAACAGATGCCCTATAAAAATCAAATACATGGTAATCAAGGGGACCGAAAGGTACATTTAAAAAAACAAAAACCCACCCTGGAAACAAAGGAGCTGGGCTTTGTGGCTTTCCTGGGAGGGCTGCGGAATTAATGGGGAAGAGCACATGTGTTTGATAATCTTTATATGGCAAAAGACCCATCTTTCAAATATGTCACAAATTCATATTAATCACCTTCCTATTGCCTTCTGTGGCGCAGCTATTCCAGTTGCCTTGGGCAAAATTGGGAACTGTCTGGTTAAAAAAAATGTTTTACATTATAATTTACAAGAGCCTACAAGTCTAGTTTCTTTTAATGGAAAGAACGATTTAAAAAAAAAAAGAGAGGAATATATATACACCCTGGTATATATACACTATATATATATTAAAATATATATATATAAAAGACAGATATTGTAACTCCATCTGGAAAGAGAGAATGTTTGATCTTAACAATGTAACTTCTAGCTTTCAAACAGGCTCAGAAAACAAGAAGTCAGCAGGAGTTCAGATAAAGGAAGCTTAAAAGTCAAATAATTCTGACTCTGAACCCGAGACTTCTTAGACTCAAGGTCCTTTCCTTTACCCATTAATGGGCTGACTTGTGAGCTCAGGAACAAAGTGCTGCAATGTGAGGATTTCTGAGAGTCACTCATTACAGATCACTGAGTGGAGTCTGAGTTGCGGAAATCAAAGGATCTAATCTGGAGTAACTGGCTGAACTTCTGCTTGGAACTAATTTGTTCCGAGTTCGGCTCACCTTTCACCTCCCGAAGGCCCCGAGTAAAGTCCCTACCGGGGTCAGCAGCAGACGGCACTGGGGGGATCCCAGCTCGGCTTTAATGGTCAGCGATGAGCACTGCAGCCCCCAGGAAAGGGTGGACAGGCAGCCAGGGTAGGAGGGAAGCAGTGGACACAGCAGGCCAGAATGGTGCCAGGCTTCCCGCTGCCCCATGGGGTCTCACTGCTGAGAGAGGCAGACACCTCTCCTAACCTGGGCTAAAACACCCTGCTGAAAAGTCCCCCATCCCCGCTGCATGCCAAGGGGGATGGTGGCAGCCAGCTGTTGCCACAACCAGTATCTCAAGACCCTGGTGTGCCTTTGCCCATCCATTCCAATTCCTGGAAAGGAATCCAGGCATGCCAGGCAGGGCTCGGGAGTCAGGACTCCTAGTCCGATTCCTGGCTTTGCCACTCACTCCCTCCAACATCTGGAGCAAGATACTTCTCTCCAGGGAAACAAATCTGGCTTCAGGGGGAGCAGCTGGTTTGGAAGCTGAACTAATCCATGCTTAATCCAACATGTGGAGTGCCATGGACGGGCAGTGCTAGACAGCACAAAGGGATTCTCCAACTCAGAGGAATTTGAAGCAGGGAGATTAAATGATTCCCCCAAGGGCCCCTAGCAGCTCAGTGGCAAAGCACACTCTTGAACTCGGGAGTTCAAGGCTGGCGTGGCAGGGTTAAACCGCTGAAGCAGCCTCGGTGAGGGGAAGGGCAAGGTGTCACCCACAAGTGCCCACCACCAGGGCTGTAGGAGGCGAGGGAGGGAAAGGCCACTACAAAGCACTACTGCGCTTGCTCTGCAGAGAGCTGCTTGTTTGCACTACCAATATTGCTACCCCTGCTGCAAGCGGCCCAGCGTGGGGGAAAAATGCTGTGCTTGCAGAGGCAGGCTGCTTTCTCAGCGCTGTGTCCTGGGCCCACTGCCCCCCACACTGTCCCCATCACACCAGGGCCTGGGACAGCTCAGGGTTATCGCTGTGCAGGGTGGGGACACATGCATGCACCCTACCAGCCGAACAGACAGTGACTGCCCCAGCCACCCCCCTTCTCAGAGCTGACCCCAGCCCACTGATCTTCCAGAGGCCCATTTTAGCCATGATGCTGAGCAAGAGGCACTGGGGCTGCTCCTGCCAGCTCTGGGCAGGGTAGGGAGCATCACCAACACACAGACTCCACTCAGCTCAGCTCATCCTTGGAAAAGCCAGTTGAGGGCCGCACGCTGCTGGTCTCTCCCACCACCACATTGCCCAGAACTGCAGGAAAGGTTCAGGGCAAGCACAGTGCCAGGCCCTGCCTGACTCTTCAAACATACCTGAGCCAGGCAGAACATGGTACAGCAGCCTCATTCCCCTTCTCTCCAAGATACCCCTCCAGCTGGGATGTAATTTTTCCCCCCCTCAAAAGGTAGCATAAAATGGTCACAGTGTGAATGTGCTTGACCTTTTGTCTTGGACTAATCTAATTGTGTCGTCTTTGTGTAATCAGCCGGTAAAGGTCAGTGCTGTATTTAACATGGGGGCCCTTTAGGTACTGAATTTGCCTTGCAGTGAATTAACTTGATTATATTTCTTTCAAATATGTCAGAGACCAGGTCAGTTTAACCCTTTCTGTGCTGCCTGGGCCCACCCCTTTGTTTCCAATTCCAGGAGGTGGCACTGAGGAACAACGTGGTCAGAAACACACACATGGGCTCCCTCTTCCTGCAGCCACTGCCACCACCATCACCACCACCTCTCCCACCTTCCCAACAAGCAAAGTCTCAAGGGAGAGCAAGTGTGTTGTGAATCAGCCCAGAAAGTTTGCAAACCAAGACACTCCAGACCCACAGGGAGGGGTGAGATGTCAGATTGAATGCAGTAGGGGAAAAAAAAATTCAGAAGACTCCTTTGCAAACATGAACCTGTCTCAGTGGAACGCTTCCTTATGACTCCATACTGTCACAATCAAATAGGACATTACTCAAGTCCAGATTAACGTGTCGCCTCTGCCACTGACAGATAAGATGTTCTCAATATCCTGCAATACATTATACATTTCAGAAAGTAAAGGTCTGTGCCGCTACCGGGAGCAGTATGTCTGAGGCGTCGGGGATGCCACTGTGTGGAGACGGGCAGCTTTTATCAGGCAGTTCAGCTCAGCTGTGCCAGGGGACTGCACAGAGGGGAAAGCAACGTCAGCTGATCCCCAGGCTTACCCTTGGTCCTGAGGCAGTTGTGAGGGGCTCGGCAGCCTGCTCTCATGGAGGCAGGAAGGAGAGGCTGGTGATTGGCATCCTGCAGAGGTACATGCACAGGACATTGTCACAGGGCTCGCAGTGGAAGAACCCCTAGGTCTGGCTTTCCTTTCCCGGCACTGGAAATAGGGTATAAAAAACACCCCTTTGCTCTTCAAACACCTCTCTCCTTCCCAAGCCTCCTGCTCCAGGCAGGGCTACTGCCTGACTCCAGGGACTTGGGTAGGTCATGGCTCATCATCTCAAGGCTGCTTTCCCCACTCACTTCCCTCTGCCGAGCAACCCTTATGGGGCTGTGTCTAGAAGGAAAATGCCTCAGGCCTGCAGCTGTACTGACATCACTGTTGCTGCCCTAGTGCAAGCTCTCGTCACCCAAAGCCTTGCTGCTTTGGTCCACGGTGGCACCCACGTCAAGCCATCTGCCTGCATGCAGGATATAGAAAGCCCTGCTGACCCCACCTATAGCACCAAGAACACTGTCCAGCACAGGAGACAGCCCAGAGAGCAGCACTGGGACTTGGGGGGAACAGGCGTGCTGTGCTCCCTTGGACGTGCACACCTGGAGGGAGAGCAGGGCAGCATCCCCAGCGCTTGTCAGGGCATCTGCGTCGGAGACCTGAGTGCTCCCTGTTCTGCCCCCCCAACCTTCCTTCTCACCGAGTTGGGGGTCAGTGGTGCTCCTACTACATCAATGATCTGGTCCTTGGCATCTCCCTTGCTCTCCTCGATGCTGAGCCCTGCCTGGCCATCTGGATGGGTGCCTTCCACACTGAGGGGGCCAATACTACCAGCTTTGGCCAGGGCCTCATAGCGGTGCCGTAACATCTGCAGCTCATATTCGCAGTTGGCAAAGGCTTGCTTCAGCTCATACAGCAGCACCAGGTCACTCCGTAGCTCGTTGAACATCTGCACGATCTCCTCTGTGGGCATAGGGTTGAGATCTAGGGAGAAAAAGGGCCTCTGTTAAACACGCAGACCCGGAACCCTGCAACAGAAGATCCCTAGAAAGCTCCTGGCTGCCCATTCCCTCCCACAAAGATATGCCAGGAGCCTCACTGCCATCACATGGCTCATTAGCAATCGGCATCCCTAAGGGCTGGAGACCTGAATTTCCAGGCTATCCTTCAGCTCTGGCCAAGGACTAAGGGTGAACCTGCAAAGTCCAGGGCTCAGCAAGTGAAGGATGATGGAAGATGCAGATCAGACCAGACAACTGAACTACCCACCAGGTCATACGAAGGGAGCTCAGTCTTGGGAGCAAGTCCTCACACACTGCTGCAGAGGACAGAAGAGCTCCTGCTGTTCCCTACACCTTCACCAACAAGGGGTGGACGGGCTGAGCTCCCTCACCTCTCTTGTTGCTCCTCCCAGGGTAGGACTGAGGCAGAGAATTGCTCTGCTGCTGTGTTACAGACATGTTTTAATGCAGACCTGAACTGCTTGTAGCAGGGGCTGGCAGATACCTCCACACACCATGCATTCTGCTGCTGCCCATCTCACACACACACACACAGAGCCAGGAAGAGCTGCATGTTTTGGAGGAGAAAAGGATGAAGGTCTGCGCATTTGTCCTGATATACAGCAGCGGCCCACACAAAGGCCAGGTGTGTTTCTGCACTCTAAGGCGCAGCAGGACTGGAGCACCAGGAAGCCCTCAAGATACGTGTGTTTTGTAAGGCAGGAGTGGGGAGTCAGGAACCCCTCCTTACCCTCATGGAAAGTGAGCTCTAAGAAGCACTCACATCCTTCCCCAAGGCTTCCCTAGCAAGCAAAGACAGTAACTCCCTTAGTTTTAAAGCAGAAAGGGGAAACCACCCTGGCTGAGCCACTTTCACCAGCCACAGGAGGCCTTCAGAACTGCACACACTCTCGGAGACAACATATCAAGCCATAAACCAGTTGGCCAAAAAAACTAACAGGAGTTAACAGAAGTCAGTGCTGGGAGCAGGCTCAGTCATCTCTTATAAATCACCGATAAGGCTTCTTTTTTTTTTAATTCTTCTTTTCTTTTTCTACTTTTAAAAATCCCCCCAGCCACAGTGGGGGGAAAAGGAATCATCAGGTGTCTAATCAAGGGGCACTGCATGCTGGGACCTGTAGTACCTACAAACTGTACCCTCTGCATGGAGGGCAGCAGCTAGCCATGGGCTGCACTTCTTCCCCTCTAGCTATGAGCGGGTACTGTACATGTTAAGTGAACCCTTCTTTCTGCTGCTAAGACACTGGAGTTCAAGAGTGAGGGATGTGTGTTTACTCGCCTTTCAGCAGAGATGCTCCAGATTTTCACACAGCATGCAACCTATAAAGGGGGGATGAACAGTCCCAGACGCATTTTGGACTTGCCACCGTGAGCAGTAAATTAAGAGGAAACGAAGCTTGAAAGCAAGACAGGGCAGCCCTGAACAATGCGCGTGCCGTGGTCACTAACACACTTAGAAGTACCTCTCCTAGCAAGGCTGAGATTTGCCTTCCTAATACTGTGCTGCCTCTCTTGATGGTTGAAAAGGCCCAAACAAGAGAGAAACAAAGGCTCTTTTAAAACATTTTCTACTGGGAGGAAAAAAAAAAAACCCTGTGCATCTTGTTCTGGCTTTTACCCTCTCTTTTTTTTTTTTAAAACACATAAAATATTTTAAAAACCATTCACATACTGTTATTCAAGAAACTGGCTGTATTACTAGGGGAAAAAATAGCCCATCTCGAGAACAAAGGCTAGCTCTGTGTGTCTCTTTCTCTCTCTCGTGCCCCCTTTACTCACCTACTCCGAGTTCCATCAGCATCTGCTCCAGGGCTTTAATCTTCTTCTGTCCCACCGAGCTTGGCAGTTTCATCTGGAACACAAAGGTAACAGAGCCACACAGCTCAGAGATAGCCCTCACTCACAGCCGTCTAGTTCAAAAGGCAAGAGAGCTTTTCTTTTTATAGTGCAGGGGGAACAAAAAAAGAAAGGGAGAGAAAGGAAAATCAAGTGGTAAGAGAGGGAGACAGGGGCTGAAAGTTTTCAGACTAGGTCCGAGGGCAGGTATTGAAAAGCCTGGTCGTGAGGGCTTTTATTTTCTCTCTCGTGTGTGTGCAAGACACGCTGTTTTACAGTTTCCATGTGTCACTGAATTAACAACAAAAGTTCTTCTTGGCTTCAAACCCTCTCCCGCGGTGCCCAGCCCATCAAAGGGCTCATTTACACAGTGGCTAATGTGCAATGCTGCCCTACTTTATTCGCTTTAGCCGGCCTGATTAGACTCATGCGCTAACAGACTCACTTCTCCTTTTACCTGCTGAGCCCCAGACCTGTGGGATTCATTTACAGAGCAGGCTTTATAACAAAGGGGAGAGACAGAGAGAGCACAGTTACTTGACTGGCGGAAGTGTGAACACACATTTACATCGGAGCTAAGGGGCTAGGTGAGAGAGGAAGCATCAGATGTGAGCTATGAAAGGGAATCTGAGCTGGCCAGGAGAGGAAGAATGCATACACTTAGCAGGGTCCTTCCTCTGCATTCATTTGGGCTCTAGCAGGAGTCCTAGCTGCTCAGACCAAGCATTTATTAGATTACAAGCAGCACAAACGCTGTTGGCACAATATGGCAGGGCGAACAGGTTTCCAAGCCCTGTGTATATATCCAAGAACGAATAAAAGCACTTTCCTTCCTCAGCAATGCTAGAAGACAGACCAGGAAATAAACGATTCTCAACACCGCAGTGTCAAACACCTCACTGCACACAGTCATAGGCTGTCCCTCCATATCCAGCCCTGGGAAGGTAAGCTCACATCTCCATCCAGGGATCACGAGCACCAGCCCAAGCTGCCCAGCAGGCCACTGAATAGCCAAGAGGTGAGAGCATCCTGCACACCACCTACTGATCAGTGGCCCCAGCTTTGGCCAAACCAACCGTAAGCCTGCAACACCGGGCTGGGAATGACCTGAAGGAAGAGCCATTCTTTACTCCACCTTAAAACTGGCCTCTGAGGTGAGCTCACTGGAAGGTCCCATGGTCACCTCACTTCCCATAAGCCACAGGTTGAAGTTCCCCAAAACAGACAGCCCAATGTCAATCTCCCAAATTAGGCCCATCTTTTCCACAGTGTTCACTGCCCCAACACAAAAATGACAACAAGAGACACCATCTGGAACTTCTTAATTCCTCTGAAGGCAGGAGCACTGCATGTACATACCCAGATAGCAAAAATGCTAACCTTAACTCAGCTATGGCTGAATATGTCCCATCAGCAGCTCCACAATCCCAATGCAGGACCTGCTGGGAAAACCTGCCTTCTCCACCACATCATTTCAGCCAAAAAAACAGAGTACGGACGCCACAGAGCACCCCAGGGGAATGGGCCTTTCACAATATATGCTAAGAAGTGCCTAGTCCTTTTGCTAGGTATTACCACTACAATTAAGACTCCAGCAAAGGACCAAGAGGACTATCAGGGTAGGATTTCTAGGAAACCAACCTGATCTGGAGAATCCAAAAGGAGCGCTAAGGAAAAAGGAAAACCCGCCCTTATGCAAACAGCCAGCACAGGTTAAGGACTAGAGGACATCTCTGTCCTTTTTTATACCCTGAGGGTCTTTGGCTTAGAGCTGGGGTTTCTGCATAGCAGTGAATGTCATACTTCAGAGACTGAATCTTTACAGTTGACCACAAAATGATTGTTTTAGCAGAAGAAAGACTGCCAAAGGTATCAGGTATTTGGAATTCAGTCAAGTCTTTGGTCCAAAGTCTTAACTTGAGCAGAACTTTACTAAAATAGGTTTTCCCAGGAGCTCTGCTGCACAGACTACCTGCACAGGCTCTGCTGAAAAGCAGAAGGAAAGGGTAGAGCCCTAAGATAAGGCAGCCCAGAGCACTGCGACAGGAGATGGTTCTGTTTATTTGGTGGGTGCCGTGCTAGCAGCGGGATGGCAAGGAAGGAAAGGTCACTTAGCACAGCTCAGCAGGAGACAGAATGGTTAGCCTGGAGCATCAGGAAAACATTCCCAAGAGCAAGACCCCTTGGTCCAGAGAACTGTTCTGCCCCACAAGGAATCACACAGAACATTTAAGATGGGCAATGTACCCAGCTCTGCCTCAGCTGGGGGATGTATGAGCTGACCTAGTCCGGCTATGCTATCCTTAACTTGTACGACACAAAGAGTTAACAGAGCCCAACATATCCTCATTGAAGAGCTCTGGACACACAATACTTATGTGATTATCACAGCGCTGAAAGTCTGTCTTCAGCCCTGCCCCTAACACCGACATCACGGTCTTTCTAGCTGAAGGGAGGATTCCCTTCTGTTAAACACTAGCTGGCAAAAGCATGCTGGACTTCAAGCCAGCTTCAGGAATAATGGACAAGAAATAGGAAAAGTTCATGTTTGGCTAGGCTAGGTGGACGGACAGGAGGTCTTGGTTTGTTGGTTAGAGGAAGAGCACAAGCTTTTCTCCTGGGAGACTTCCACTAGCTCAGGGAACTACGGGCAATACAAACAATTAACCTGGCAAAGCCTTCAACTGTGATGCTGTGTATGTCCTGCTCACATCCCACAGGAGTCTGGTCAACGAATACCAAGCCAAGGTCTTCACTGACACTCCTGAAGATTAGAGGATGGAGCAGGGAGAGGCAGGACAAATTAATTTAACTTCAAAAAAAGGAACACTAGAGATGCTCAGGAGTAGGGCTGTGAGTTTAGTTTAAAAACACATCAATTAAGCTTCCTTTTAATTCAGGCAGGAGGATCTGGCCTGCAAACAGGAAGGCTTCATTGGTTTCTCAAAGCAAGAGTATATTTTAATTTTACCATCATTAAGAAAATGTTATGATTTATGTGGCTGCTG